>NC_138182.1:142579902-143245209 GCF_964194105.1 Spermophilus citellus | reverse complement strand
ATATTGTGAGAAAATAAATCTCTCTTTCTGAAGCCACTGTGTTATTTTGTTATGTCACCTGAGCTAAGACTGAAAGGTTTGCGTATACATCAAAATACTGTAATTTCAGTGGTCATAATTTTCAGTCACCTGTAATATGGTCATATAACATCCCCATGGGTTATGTAGAATGCCACTGCTTTCTGGACCCTCACTGCCACATCAGATAGAGCACCTCTGGGTTCGATCCCTAGTATGTCCAAACCAAACCAAATCAGACAAGTAAACAACAATGGTAGTGAGGGGTAGGGAAAGAAAGAAAGAAAAAGAAGAAAAAACCTAGTTATCAAAACAAGTGTAAAAAATAAAACCCACTGATAACAACAAAATAGAAATCAAGTACAATAGTTTAACCAAATATATATTACCATAGGATGTAGCAGTTCTACTTCTGCATTTATACTCAAAAGAATTAAAAGTACGGACTTAAACATTTTAATGTTTATAGCAGCATTATTCACAATAGCTAAAAGTTTGAAATAACTCAAGTTATCATTAGCAAATGAATGGGTAAAGAAATTATGGTATAATACATACAATGCAATATTTACTTGGCCAGAAAATGGAATAAAAATTGCTTTTCTGTGAAGTGGCACATAAGTGTAATCCCAGCTGCTTGAGAGCGGTATTCTCCCTACAGGAGAAGTACAAGTTCCAGGCCAGCTTGGGAAATTTAGTGAGATCTTGTTTCAAAATTAAAAAAAAAAAAAAAAAAAAATGGCTGGACTAGCTCAGTGGTAGAGCAATGGCCTAAAATGTATTTTTAAAAAACAGAAAGAAAAGAAATTCATGCTATGACATAGATGAACCTCAGAAACATAATGCCAAGTGAAATAAGGTAGATATAAAAGAATAAATATTCTGTGTATTCTGTATAATCCTATTTATATGAGGTATCAAGAAATTCAGACAAACTGCAAATAGAATAGTGGCTACTAGTGGGTAAGGGAAGTAGAAAATGTCAAGGCATTATTTAAAGGGTACAGTTTCTGTTTGAACTGAGAAACATTCTGGAGTGTATGATGGTGATGTTTGTATAACATTGTGAATCTCTTAATGCCATTGAATTATGTATTTTTAAATATTTAATATGATCAACTGTACATATTTTATATATATTTATTTCAGTTAACATTGTCTTAAGACATTTTCATCTATAAGCAAACATTATGGAGAAAACATATACCACAAAATAGATGAGCTAAGAAATCCATTCAGTTGTGTTTTTCTAATAATGGGCTTTTATTAGGAGTCTTTAATAGCTTTTCATTGGAAAGGGGATTACTCTCTTCAAGAATCTGAATGTTTTAATACTTGAAACTCCTATTTTTTTCCTCAAATATCTATAGTATTTATTCATGTGAAAAATTGTCTCTAGTAAAATTGAGCAAGCTTATTAGCACAGAGCAAAATCCAGGTATTTAATTTGATGTTCCAGGTGAGAAACCTTTTCAATTATAGAGTATTCTCTGAACTATTGCAACCTGACTTAATCACAGGAGAATACACCCTTTCCTATATATTTGAAATAAATCAATTTATAATAATGTTATATTTATCAAATTTGAAATACAGAATATTTTTTTTAATCCTGAAAATGGGTATTGCACATTTTGAATGTACTTTTTGTCAGTAAATTATACTTTTTAAAATGGCAAATTTTATGTTACATGTATTTTACCCCAGTTTTTTTTTCCCCCAGTACCCGCTGTGACTTAGATGAATGCTATGACATAGATGAACCAATGGCACTCAACTACTGAGCCACATTCCCGGCCCTCTTTTGTATTTTTTTAAGAGACATGGTCTCACTAAGTTGCTTTATGCCTTGCTTTTGCTGAGGCTGGCTTTGATCTCTAGATCTTCCTGCTTCAGCCTCCCTAGCTGCTGAGATTACAGGCTTGAACCACCATGCCCAGCCTTTACCACAGTTTTTAAAAAAGCACTTTTAGAAGCTAACCTTTGATAAAAGCCAGAAACAAATTTCTACTCCTTTTTAGCTAAAATTTAATGTGCTGTAAATTTTTGTTCATGTTGGAATAACAAAATAGAATTGAAAAAACATGATGCTTTGAAATTTGTCTTTCTTAAAGAGTTGGAACCAGTTTTCTCATCTGATTCTTGGTTCTTCCCTAACTGCAGTGTGTAATGCATCTTGAAGACCGGTTGCAGGAACTATACTTCAAGAGCAAAATGCTGTCTGAGTACTTGAGGGGCCAGATGCGCGTTCATGTCAAGGAGCTGGGTGTGGTTCTTGGGTATGTTCATGGTTTCTTTTCTGGCTTTGCTTTCTCATTGCTCTGTCTTTAGGCAAGGGATGTTTCTCAGAATTGCCCTTTTTCCTTTTAAGTATATTTTCCTATTAAAAGTTGGCCATTGTTTTCATTTGGATTGCTCTGTACCATACAAAAGCAGATTCCCTGTCATTCACTGATCTGAAAAGCAGTGTCCATTGTGCCACTACATGCAGTATAATGAGAATATATTCAGAGTGAATTACGATCTAAATTTTTATCTTAGAAAAAATAAGTTAATAGTAAGTTTTTATTTATTAAATATGTTGTAAACATTTTTCCAAGATTGGGTCCTATCTTTTACATGGTGAAGTCACAGCATTCTGAGGATGAATGTTTATATAAATATGTTTATCTACATATTTCTTCTCACCTTATCTATATGTCTGTCTCTTCTGAGTTATTCCATGGAAGGAAACAGTTATCCAAAATGCTAACTGCAGAGAAACAGAAAGTTTGTAGGAGAATAATAAAGCCCTATTTCAGTATATTCTTTGTTGGTGGTGTTTTCTTTTCTTTTGTGTCTGTCTTTTTGAGACAGGACCTCCCTAAATTGCTGAGGCCCTCACTTCTTACTCAGGTGAGCCTCAAACTTGGTGATCCTCCTGCCTCAGCCCCCGAGCCTCTGAAATTACACACATAAACCAACATGCTTGGCTTCAGGTTGTTCTATAATCACCTTTTTTTGTGTTCTGTGACCACTTTTTTTGTGTGTGTGTATGTGTATATTTCATTTCTTGAAATACTAGTTGAAGAAATTATAACAAGATAGAATTTTTTTTTCTAATTCAGTTTTTATGAAGGGAAAAGTGGAGAACATCATTTAGGAATTTACTGTGTGTCGCAAACCAAATTAAATTAAATTCTTTTATTAGTGTTACTCCTTTTTTGTGTGTGTGCATGCTGGGAATTGATTGAGCCTAGGGCTAGGACCTCAAAAATACTAAGTACACACTCTGCCACTGAACTACACTCCCATTTCTTAATTTTTACAGTTGTCCTTCAGTGTGTAGGCAATATCATCCAGATTGGAAATCAGGATTTTGTAAATTAACATGCCAGATGTTACACACTAGTAGGAATGAGTAGGGATTTGAATAACTATATCTTTCTGACGTCAGATTCTGTTTATTTATACCATAGTACCACACTGTTGTTCAGGTCCTGATGAGGCTAGGCTATTGACTTGAGGAGTACATAGAGAATTGTTGCCAAGTATTTGGGAAATCAGAAACAGTATATAATCTTGTTTATTCTAGGGAGGGAAATGTATATGTAATGCTTTTATTTTTAAAAAAATTAGACTAGTTTTTAAAATAATGGGCATATAGCCAAAGTTCATGCCATATTGGCATAAAATGAAAAGTTGTTTTCATCTTTCTCTCAGCTTTGGAGAGTTTAGACTCTTATCTATTATTATAGAACTGACCTTCTAATAAATATGTCTTCAACATTTATTCATATGAGCACATACTGATCACTCATTTTAATGGCAGTATAGCATTCCATCATATATTTTATAGTTTCCTTTTTCTTTTCCTAAAAATATAAATCTTTGGCTTTTGTAGGATATATTTCTGGAAGGAGAATTTTTGGGAAAAGGGCACATAATTAAAAAATTTTAAAGATATTATAATAGTTAATATTGAATACTATGCAGAAAGTAAATGTAAATTTCCACAAACAGCAAAAGCTAGTGTCTATTACCAGACTTTAAATTTTGCCAAGCTGCTAGCTGAAAAGTGGCATCTAATTTTATTCAAATTCCTCTAACTGTGAGTTAAGTCTGAGTTGTTTTTTCTATGTGTACTGGCCATTTTTCTTTTTCTGTAAATTGTTTTAAGATGTATTTTGAAGAAGTTTCCTTTACTTCTTCCAATATACCTTATTATAGAAACATTTTTAGCCAAAACAATCTACATATAATATTATTTAATTATACTAGATTGTACTATTTATACATTATGCCTTGCATAAATGCATTATTAGTGAGTGAGTGAGATGCTTTCCTGCATCCATGAGTTTGTTACCTTTGAGTTTAGAGGCTTTCTTTTCATTTTTTTTTAATTTTTATTTATTCATTTATTTATTTATATTGGGGATTGAATCCAGGGGTAATTTACCGCTGAACTACATCTCTAGTCCTTTTTATTTTTCATTTTGAGACAGGGTCCCAAGAAGTTGCTGAAGGTCTCACCAAGTTGCTGGGGCTGGCCGTGAATTTGGAATCATATTGTCTCAGCCTGCTGAGTTGCTGGGATTAAAGTGCCACCACACCCAGCTTTTCTTTCCTTTCTTTTAAATCTGTGGTTCTAAATTTTACTTACTAAAAAATGTTGCACTTTTGTTTTTCTCCCCTCTCATCCTTTTCCTTTTGGCCAAGGTGACTCCTAAACTGCTGAGGCATAGTAACATTTCAGGTAGTTGTCATCATCTGTAGAATTCATATTCTTGGTACAGAAAGCCTGAACTGAGTTTTCTTTTCTTTATTTCAGTATTGAATCCAGTGATCTTCCTCTTCTGGCTGCTGTAGCAAGCACTCATTCTCCATATGTTGCTCAGATACTCCTTTAACTTTGGTGTAAAGTTAAATAGAAACCAAGGAAAGAGGCACAACATGTATTTATGAAATTTTTTTCCTGTTAGACTTCTGTCTGAATGAGTTCATCTCCCAGGTACCCTGCACTGCATTGCATATTCTGGGTACATTGGATGAGTTTTCTTTTAACTGGATTTTGGGTGGTGGTAGGTTTTTTTTTTAACCAGGTGAAACTAAAGCAGCATAAATAATTTTGCTGGCTGGTGAGTGGGGGGCATTTGAAAAAGCCAAAGCATAACTTTGAAATTTCTACAAAATAAATAATATCAAGGAATTTCATGTCATCACTACAATGTTGTCACAACTCACAAATGAGTGTCTCATGATTAAATGGCTCATTAGTCATTAGTTTTTAATTCTGTAGAAAGCTAAAAAACCTTGATTATTTGTTATTTTGTTTTGCATTTCAAAACAGCTAATTTCTGGTTATTTCTCAATGTAAGTATTTTAAACATCCTGTTAATTACAACAAACTCAGAATAATGAGTAAAAATATATGTTATGTTGTCCACCCAAGTGTACATATGTATCTATTTTTTTTAAATGCAGAGGTAGAAATACAAAATTGGTAAACATGCCTTTTCTAAAAAAAATTTTCAACTAATATTAATTGTATGTAATGTTATTAGTTTATGTGATTTTTTTTTTCTGTTTCATATATTCTAAAATATACATAAAGCCAATTTCTTTTTAAGGCTGAGGATGAGGATTCCTAAAATAAGAATACTACTTTATACTATTTGTTTTTTAAGTATGAGCTAATTCTTATAAATACTAATATTTACATATTCAATAATTTAATAAATGAAAATTAGGATAAGAAATTACACCAAAGCATTGGCAAAAATAAGAATACTATTTTCTTTAAAAGTGCTCAGGTAGTCAAGCCCCTTATTTTCATTATCAGCCCTTTTTGAAACCACAGGAGCAGAGTCTTTGTTACACTGCTTAAAATATTCAATTTACACTAATTGAAATTATAAATTATTCTCTTTTCTGTGACAGTTCCTCCCTTCCAAATGGTGATTTTTTTCAGATTTCCACTTCTCAGTTTTTGTTGTCTTTGTATATACTGTAGAATGTTGCTTGTAAGAAAGGCTAATACGAAACCAAATGTAAATAGAAAGATGGGTAGATAAAATTTTCAGTATGCTCTACTACCTCAGTTTACTTGAATACTGAATTATAGTTTATTCTTTGCTTATCTGGTCTAAGATACATTAAATGGTAGAAGTAATTCTGATTTCTGCTTTGACTATTTCCATCACAATTAACTCATTAGCTTAAGAAAACCACTTGTTTATTCATTTACTAAATACATTTACAATATAGCACATCCATTCTTGCTATTATAACTTTTCAATGATCAATGAAAATTTTATGTTCTTTGTTTAGTCAACCTTGACTAGTGTTGGGTCACATTTTCCTCACCCTTTATGTTTATTCAAGAGATTTCCAACTAGACAAAGAAGTGGTTGTTTTAATAGAAAGTAAATCTGAAATTGATCTGCCTACAGTTTGGCCCATGTCCTTTAGGTGGTACTTGTTAGTACCCAAGTCTCCTGTGGATGACTTGCTGCCAGAATGTTTATGAATGTATTTTCTTTGGCTTAATTTTCTTACTCCATTCATTAACAGAACTCTTCTATTGTGTATTTTTGCAATTCAGTGAGTCGATCTCTGGCAGAATTCAGATTCTATAATACTTCCTATATGGGCCATTGTACATTATTTTTTGGTTGTGGCTCAGAATAATATGTAGCAGGTAGGTAATGTCTGTTTGAGTCAATTTTCTTAATCATCAAACTGTTTTCAGTCCTATTTGAAATGTCTAATAAATTACTATTTAGTAATTCTAGTCTTCAGTAAGTGAATGGCTCATGCTGCTGTTATTCTTAAAGCTAAGCTTTGCTGGGAAGGAAAAGGTTCATCATAGTTTCTTAAACACACCTTAATCCTTATAGGATTCCTGAGTTATAATTCCTAACACTCCTATAATTTCTGGTACCTTCATCATAATCATTCTTTCCTTATATGAAGCCCAAGGAATGATTTACTGCTTTGGTGATCTGTATGATGAATGTCAAAAGAGTTTTGACCTGTTTAAAATAAGTTTTTCAACTTCTTATTGTACAAATATGTTACATATCAAAAATATTGTTGCAACAAGCAATAAAAAAGGGATCTTTTATATGATAGAATTAAAACTAATTTTCCATACATATAAACTAATTGATTTGGTTCTAAGTGTCCTGGCATTTATTAATATGTCTTAATTTTGAGTTTGAAAATATTAAGTGCAATAAACATACTAGCACAGATTTCGTTTTCTTGCAGTTGGTATACACTGAGGATGATCACAAAAAAAAAATCAGATTTTACACATGGCCTACTTCTGTTTGATGTCTTATGAGAATGTTCTGCTTTCTCTAAGTTATTTAGATGATGGATATATAAAATGTACATACTTGTTCCTTGTTCAAAATACATTTTTCAAATGTACATCTGTATTATAATAACCTCCCAGTTCTAGGGGAAATTTGTGCAATAAACACACATCAATTTGATGGGTAGTGTTGGTCTTTCTTTCGTATGTTAATAAGGTCTATGTAACATTATGGACTCTGATGTCAAACACATTAGATGTTTGACACTTCTGGACATGTGACTTTTCAGTATTTGTAAAATATACGTTATGAGGTTGTTGGAATTGAGTAAAATAATGTATGTCAAGAATTTACTTCAGATCACTACTGTGGGTTTAATCTCAGCAGTAGAGTGCCTGGTTTCTTAATGCCTGCCCTAGCATTACATTCACTCCCCAGTACAGGGGTGGGATGGGGATACAACTCAGTGCTAGTGTGCATCAAATGATAAACCTTTTGGCTGTCACTAATAACCTGGTGATTTTTCCAGCCTTTTCCCAATTGTTGTTGGATAATTTTTAACATATGTTCTTATGAATAGAAACACAATAACAAAACATACACTAATACATTCTCAGACTGTATTACTCACAATGACAAAATTTCTTTAAATGTAAACTGAACCCAACCAACTAAAACCTAGAGGAAGCTATGTAAAGCTGTTAAGAACATTGATTTGAATACAAATTAATTATTACAAGACTTTACAATTAAGCAAAAAATTGGCCAATTGGTTTGGGTTGTAATCCTGGTTTGTTTACTGATCTGAATGTGACTTCCAGTAAGTCTCTCCTTTTCATCTGCATTGTAGGGTAGTCAGCTCTTCCTTATATCCTTCAAGCCCACTCCCTAATTCAACCATGAATAAAGTTGTTGGGGAGCTGCCTTTCTCAAACCAGGTTGACTTGAACAGAGTTATGCTTGGAGACAGGACTAGACCAGGGACTTGGGGAGTACCTGTTTTCATATCATATTATGTGTTTGACTTTTTTTTTTTCAGCAATTAGCCAAAGAAAATAAGTGCATTGTTTTCACGCAGGAGAAGTAGCTAATATTTGGGAAGCAACTATCAGTTCTCTTCATCTGTTCATACATACACTTAGAAAAAAATCTTGCAACACTTCTGAGAAGCATCGAGGACTTGCGAATGAGAAATTGAGGTATGATCCTCAGCACCACAAAAAATAATAAATAAAATACATAAAAATATTGTGTCCATCTTAAAAATATATTAAAAAAAGAAATTGAGGTATAAAGAATTTAACATTACCTCAAATCATATAGTTTTTCCTATATATAGTCCATCTTGTCTCTCAGACCAGAAGTTTTCTTAACTAGTTGTGGTGAGAGATGTAAAGATATCTGGGATTTCTTCATTTGTCTTTGCCAGTGTAGAACATAGAGGTGGGGTTGCAAGTGAAACAAATCTGAGATGAAAGTGTAATGGGGGCTGGGAAATTATAGCTGTGTGTGGGAAGGGATTGGGCAGAAAATATAATTGACAGGTTGGAGATGTAGCTTGCTGGTAAAGCATTTGCCTAATGTGTGCAAGGTTCTGGTTGGATCCCTAACACTGAAAAAAATGAAAAGAAAATAATACCCGTTAAAAAGTAAAATGGTCCAAAGCAAATTTTTAAAGGATATGTAAAATTCCCATACATTATTTGTCAAGAGTACTTTGGTGGGGCTTTTGATCTGAACATATGCTCAGTCATAGCATCTCCTCTCCCACAGGACACTAGGTCCCCTTATCACCTTTCTTTTAAAGTAGAATTTTCTTCCAGGGAATATATGACTCTAGACTGTGATCCCTTCATATTGCAGATAACTCTTGGTCTGTATTAACACTATCCTGTTAGATCTCCTGCAGATAAACCTTGATTTTTATTCTAGAGAGAGTTATCAATTTTTTTCTTTCCTTTTTTTTTTTCTTTGCACTGAGAATTGAATCCAAAGGCATTTTACCACTGAGCTACATCCCTGTTCTTTCTATTTTTTATTTTGAGATAAGGTCTTGCTAAGCTAATGAGGCTGTCCTTGAACTTGTGATTCTCCTGTATCTCTGCCAAATCACTGGGATTACAGTCATGTGCTTACACATGCCCAGTGGGGAAGTATTATATTAGGATTGAAATTCCAAATGACTGTTTTCACAAAGGAGAAGAAAAACATGTCTTTATATTCACCTAATTGCTCAAATTCATATTACTGATAAAGGCATATTACTTTCATAAATTGTATCAAGCAGAACAAATCTGATGAAATATGTAAATACATAGAAGGAGTTATTATTATTTCCTTTAGAAACTTATGGTACCACCCTTTTACGACACATTGAGTCTGTCTCAAGTATAGGAACTAGAGTTGAAATGGGTGAAATGCTAGTCTAAAACCTGAGTTTAAGAGATTCTCAAACCTTGGAGTATATTAGAAACACCTGGCTTTTTTTTTTTTTTTTTTTTTTTTTTTTTGGTACCAGGAATTGAACCCAGAGGCACTTAACCACTGAGTCCCATCCCCGTTCCTTTTTTATATTTTATTTAGAGACAGAGTCTTGCTGAGTTGCTTAGGGCCTCACTAAGTTTCTGAGACTACCTTTGAACTTGAAATCTTTTTGCCTTGGCCTCCTGAGCCACTGGGATTACAGATGTGAACCATTGTGCCCAGCAAACACCTGGCTTTTGAAACACACACATTTTGGCTGTGCTGGAGATCCAACCCAGGGCCTCAAGATGTGTAAATGGTTTTGAAAAACATTAATTCCTATCTGGGTTGGTTCAGTGGCACACACCTTTAATCCCAGCTACTCTAGAGTCATGTTAAACATAAGTTTGAGGATCCCAATTTTGAGGACAGCCTGAGCAACTTAGGGAAATCTTGTCTCAAAATTATTTTCAAAAAGAGGCTGGGATTTGACCCAGTAGTAGAACACCCTTAGATGCAATCCCCAGTACCACATACACAAAACAATTTTAATTTCTAAATCCTGCCTTCAGAGATTGTGATTCATTGATAACCTTCTGGATTTGAACCAGAAGTTCTATGGTAACTCAATATTCAGCATACTCATGCCTTAATTCCTTACCTTATTCCAAGTGCTACTAAAACCAGAGCTTTTTACTCCCATTTTTTGTTGTTGATTTACAGTTAATTGGAAAGGTGGTCATATACATCTGCTCAGTGGCTTTCAATTTGGTATGTGCAATAGATCTAGCCAAATTTCTTTCTTTACCACTGTAAAACAATCAAGTGCTTTACTTTGCTTTGCCTTTACTACTACTACAATTACTACTGCTACTTCCTGTTATTTTTTACAAGTATGTGCCATTATGCCCAGTTTCAAGAGCCTATTTTGCTAATAGCAAAATTCCTTCTTAGTATTTAGTTCTATTTTTTTTTTTCATTCAGCAAATAATTATTGAGCACCAGTTATGTGCTAGGTAGGGATAGATTTGGGTGCCAGGGATATGTCATTAAAAAATACAAACATTCTTTTCTGATCTCATGGAGTTTACATTTTCCCCTCTGGTGCAAAAGACAAATCAGGTAGTATAAGTACCATGAAAAAAAAAAATGAGGTAGAGAGTTAAGCTAATTTTTAAAAAAACCTAACCATGTTATTTTCCAACAATTTAATAAATTACTTGCATTCACATCATTATATTTTCACCTTACATACAGTTAGTGCTGGCAAATCCTGTCCTGGAGGTTACCTTATACAAGTTGGTTAAGGCCAAGATAGATTTTGAATATGTGCCCATTTTTAGATAATGGACAGCATTATTAGACAACTTTTAATTGCCACAACAAAATACCTGAAACTGTATAATATGTACAGACATAGTTCTGGAAGCTGGTATTAAAAATAGCATGGGGCCTGATTAGGCAAGGTTCTTATAGCAACCCCTCTTGGGAATTACTGGGGTCCCTTCTGGGGGCAATGTCCAAGTGATATAATTTCCTCACATTGGGTTCTGTCTAGTAAAGTTTCCATCCATCAACACACCAGGTTCATGCTTCCAACACATGAAACTTTTTGGGGACACACCAGCAGCATACCAGATTGTCATTGTGGATAACTTTATTATTGCTGTCACAAAAAAAGTCTAATAAAACAAGTTATTTTTGTGTACTAATTCATTTTCTCTTATGGTATACTGAAAAGTGAATATATACTCATGTAACAATTACCCATGTCGAAAAGTAGATTGTTTTCAGCAATATAGAAGCTCCCTCCTACCTGTATCTTGTCTCTTTATGGTGTGGGGGGGAATTTACTAGGGATTGAACTCCAGGACACTCAACTACTGAGCCACATCCCCAGCTCTATTTTGTTTTTTATTTAGAAACAGTGTCTCACTGAGTGGCTCACTTAGGGCCTTGCTTTTGCTGAGGCTGGCTTTGAACTCACAATCTCTTGCCTCAACCTTCCAACCTGCTGAGATTACAGGCGTGTGCCCACCCTGCAGGGCCATACACACCCTATCTTGATCATAATTTCTCATTTTTGTAACTATCAACGTGACTTTTTGTGAATGTGTCCTGTTTTTTCTTTAGTTTTGTCTTTGTGTATGTATCCATAACTAATACTTGTGTTTGAACACTGAGTGTATTCATACTCCTTATTTTGTTTTTGTTTTTCCCCTCAACATTGTTAGGAGGTTCGTCCATGTGCAATGCAGCTGATATTGCACTGAATGAGTATACCATTCTGATATTTGATTTGTTTCTTTGTTTTGGCAGCTATGAGCATTTTTGTCCATCTTTTTTGGTGAACATAGGCATTCTTTAAAACATTTATAAAGGAGCAGACTTGCTGTCATGGAGTGTTAAGTTTCAGCTTTATAAGATACTTTTCCCCCCTGCCAAAAATTTTTTCCAAGAATTCCTCGTTCTACATTTCATGTTTCTGAATAGAAATGAACAAACACATTAAACTATCCAATTCTTCAAACTTGAGTTTCTACTTTAGAGAAATCATTTCCTAGAAGTAAAGTGAAAATAATGAAGAATGTTTGAATTGTGCAGCAACATAGTGTTTAAATGAATTTTCATCTGTAATCTTAAATCCTGAAGCTATAAGTCCTTTACTATTCCCATTTTATAACTGAAGAAACTGAAGTTCAAAGATAGTTTCAAGGTTGCAGGTGTGGCTCAGTTGTATAATGCTTACCTAGCATGCACTGATACCCTGGGTTCAATCCCCAGTATCACAAAACAAAAAATAAAATAAAAAAAAAAAAGTCACCTAAGTAGAAGTGGTGTGTTAAAAGACACAAATTCAGGTCTGTTTGCCCCTAAAATCCAAGTTAATGACAATCCATGTTTTTGATTCCTTTCCCCTCTTTAAGTATACTGATGATACTGGAAATTGATCCTTGAAGAATAGAAGGGATAATCTTTTGTCTGACATTGGGCAGACCTTTGAGTATGTATAGGTGTGTGTGTGTGTGTGTGTATGATGTGGGGGAGGGATGGTTTGCCTACTGTTTTGTGATTTTTTTTCCACTATTATTTCTGTAATGGCTGAGCCACATCTACTTTGGTGTCTTTTCCCAAAATTAGGGAGAAAGAGACTTGTTAGTAGTGTGTTGTAAACTTCAAGTTTGAGCAAGTCCCAGGACCAGTGCAGAGTATGGCACTCTGAAATATTGTAGCCTGAACTTTTCTTTTCCTTTTTTTTACTCTAAAATAAATGTTAACTTTCACCATGCCATTAAACACATGAAAATCACGTCATAATCTTGAATCAATTTAGTGAAGTATATTAAGATGTATCTAAATGGGGCCAAAGCCTTCAAGGACCTTAAATTTCAATTATGTAAAAGACAGTCCGTGGTGTTGCCCAAGTGAGGAACCTTGTGACTACCATCTTCGCATTAATGAGAAATGGTACAAAGCATTGTTCTAAAATGAAGGATTCTGGAATTTTGAGCGAACTTTTATTGTTTAAATAGCCTTTGCTGATGTCTGATTGCCCCGAAGTGATGTTTTGCTTACCAAAGGACAAGTAAATTGAAATGGGCTTTATCCAGCTTGCTAGGAAGCAGATGCAATGTAAAAGCGCAAAAGCGTCCACTTTAAGTCCAGGAATTCCTACGCCCACCTGAGAGAGGATCTGGGTGGAGGGAGGCCGGTTCTGGGCATTAGGTGAATACGGTTTACACCTGGCTTTGCAAAACGGCGATTATAAGCTGGCCCCCAGCACCATGGACACTCGCCCCTCTCCAATGTCAAAAAGCTTTGCTTTTTCTGCCCTGGTGTTAAAATACTTGTCTTGAGAAGAACAAGCACTTTTTTGTGGTCAGCTTTCACGAAAGATTTTGTTGTATTGAAAGAAACACGGGGAGTGGTATGCGTGGATTTCCTTGCTTGGCGAATGGCGGCTTCGACTTCCGTACGTTCTCCAAGGGCGGGGCGTCACAGTTGCAGAGGAGGAGCTCCGCCTAGCTTCCGAATTTGGATACAAACGTCTCCCTCCAGACGCCTTCCCCAGAGTTCTGCCCAACAAGCTGTTTTCGCTTAGATCCTATGAGTGCGTTTCCGGCCCTACACCGGAAGCTAGAGAGGCCAAAACCACAACTCTGAGGCGGATCCCCTGATCGGTTTAAGTGAGATCTCGCGACGACTCATTAAATCTCACGGAGGGCTGGAAAAGGTTTAACCGCACCGCCCCAGTTATTACGTCACCCTTAAGGCTCTGGTTAGCGTGCGTGCACGTGATGCGCATGCGTACTTGCCTCCCCTCGCCCCCGCGCGGGCTTCTTTCTGGCCAGTCGCGCGTGGGCTGAGGCCCTGGGCGGGCACTGCGAAGGTTTGTTTGCTTGAGCTCGGACCCCAAGACGGTGCGGAGTTCCCTCCCTGTAGGGAGGGCGCACCCCTACGGGAGGTGAATGGGCTGTCCTGTGGGCTGCTAGGGGTGGGGTGGGGAACATCGGGGCTGCTGCCATGAACTCACCGGTGGACCCCTGCGCTAGGCAAGCGCTGAAGAAGAAGCCGCCCGAACGGACCCCCGAGGTAAGGCCGTTTGATCCTGGCGCGCTTCCGCAGTTCAATGGACAGCGTTCCTCAGGCTTGCGGCGACTGTCCCAGTGCCAGTAATTCTCACCTGCTGCCGGGTATCTGTTTTCTGTGTCCTCTAGCCCTGACCCAGGTCCTTGTCAGGGGCTGGATGGTGACCGCCTTTCCTTCCCGAAGTGCGGTCTTCTCAAGCACGCCCGTTCTTGCAGGGCACTTCCTTATGTCTTCGATAAGAAAAGCCTGTTTCTAAATAGTATTTTCTGAGTTGGGTAAAATGTGGGTGGGTGAGGGAGTTTGCCCGTACGTTCAGGTAGACTAAGACACAAAGTAAGAATTTTAAGTGACGTATAACAGGCAATTAAGAACGAACTTCAGTGTGTGCTGCGTCCCAGAAATATTGTACAGTCGACTAAAAAAGGTAAAAGTTTAGAAAGTCCGTTTAAAACTTTGCATCCAGTCATGATAAGCTCTATGGTGGCTGATGCCTGTTTTAAGATTACTTCTCTAGGTACTTTTTCAGACTGTCATTAGAAATTTTTTTTACACTATTTTGGGCTTGACTACACGATAAAGTATTTTGGGTTAGCAGTGATGGCATGAACTGAAAAAGTTTTCATTTGACCTGAGGCTAAATTTCAGACAAATAACGAAAACCTGTTAGCCTTGCACATCCTTGTGGATTATTTAAATTTGGGGGGGAAGGTGTTCCTTGTTTTGGAGAAGTTGTTTTTTTTTTTTTTTTTTTTTTTTTTTTTTTTTTTTTTAATAATCATTGGCATGTTTCCTAAACCAAAACAAAAACTATATAACAACCATGAATGGGAGTACTCGCTTATATTTGCGTTAATGGAATTGAAATGCTTTAATTCTTGTCACTTTTAAATTTCAAGGTTTTGTTTGTTTTTGCGGTGCTGGAGTTTGAACCCAGGGCCTTGTGTGTGCAAAGCAGGCACTCTACCAACGGAGCTATATCCCCAGCCCAGATTTTCAGGTTTTTTGCTTAGTAATAAGTAACTGCGCTGGCCTTGTAGGATATATTACTATTTAAGTCATAATTTAAGCCGTGGTAGGTCATACTTTGTTATTGGAAATCCTGGTCTTTGCACAGGAACAAAGTAAATATTACCACTTTCCAGAGTCCTTTGCATCTTTAATCGTGTGAATCTTAATTTTCTTTCTTTTTGTGTTTTGTTAAATTATTTATTCTAATTTATTATACATGATAGCAGAATGCAATTCATTTCATATTACACATAGAGCACAATTTTTCAAGTCACTGATTGTACACGACATATTTTCACACCATTCATATCTTCAGACTTGTACTTAGGGTAATGATGTCTAATCATTCCAACTTCATTCTTATTCCCTTGCTCCCTCCCTTCTCCTCCCTCCCCTTTGGCCTATCTAAAGTTCCCCCCATCGCTATTATGGAATCTTAATTTCTTATATGATTCTGGAAGGTCATGTGAGCTAAGTGAAAGCAGTCTTTAAAATAGCTGAATTTTCCTTTATTATTTATTTATTTTTGAGTTACTGGAGTTTGAATCCAAGGGCTCTCTACTATGGACTTACATCCCCAACTATCTGTCTATTTACTTTTCTATCTATCTCTATATTTTTTTAAATATTTATTTAGTTGTAGATGGATACAGTATATTTATTTTTATGTGGTGGTGAGGATCGAACCCAGTGCCTCACACTTGCGAGGCAAGCACTTTACTGCTGAGCTACAGCCCTAGCCCCCACAACTATATATATTTTTTATTTGGGTACAGGGTCTGGCTAAATTGCTCAGGCTGGGCTTGAACTTAATATTCTCCTTCCTCAGCCTCTGGAGTCATTGGAATTAATGGTGTACACCACTATGCTCCGCCCTCCCATAGTTTTTTTTTTATCATTAGAAATATTCAGGGGCTGAGGATATAGCTCAGTTGGCAGAATGCTGTCGAACAAACTTTGAATGTTTGATGTAAGTTTTACTTGTAAACATTAGTTTTGATACATTCATATTTTTTTAATTATTTTATTGTTGGTTGTTCAAAACATTACATAGTTCTTAATATACCATATTTCACAGATTGATTCAAGTGGGTTATGAACTCCCATTTTTACCCCGTATACAGATTGCTGTGTCACATCAGTTACATTTCCATTGATTTACACATTGCCTTTCTAGTGACTGATGTATTCTGCTGTCTATCCCATTCTCCACTGTCCCCCCTCCCCTCCCCTCCCCTCCCCTTCTCTCTCTCCATCCCCTCTACTATAAATCGTTTCTTCCACTTATATAATTTTTCTCCTACTCCTCCTTTCCTCTTATATGTAATTGTGTATAACCCTGAGGCTCACCTTCCAATTCCATGCAATTTCCCTTAACTCTCACTTTCCGTCCCGCCTATCATCCCTGTTTAATGTTAATCTTCTTCTCCAGCTCTTCGTCTCTACCCTGTCCTTGGTTACTCCCCTTATATCAAAGAAGACATTTGACATTTGTTTTTTAAGGATTGGCTAGCTTCATATTTTAATTGTAGAATTCTCCTTAATGGCAAAATTATTATTGCATATTTTTTGAGCATAGGAAAATTTTTAAACTGTTTGTGAAGTTATATTTGCCAAGTTGTGCTTTAAGTACTTTATCTTGTTTTACTGGAAGATCAGCATTATTCAAGGAATGCCTACAGTTCATAAAATAGAGCTTGACATATAGCAGCATAATACGTTAACTGCTTCATTCATTGGGGTACAAATGTAGAAATAAGGAAAACATGAGTAAGTAACCCAAATCATAGTGATGGTTTACTTTGATTAAAAAAATTGGGGGCTGGGGATGTGGCTCAAGCGGTAGCGCGTTCTGCTGGCATACAAATAAAATAAAGGTGTTGTATCTGCCGAAAACTAAACAATAAATATTTTTTTAAAAAATTCTCTCTCTCTTTAAAAAAAAATTGGTTAAATTCTCACAAGTTCATTTGCTTTCAGAAGAATCTTTTTCTTTTAGTCGACTCTTAAGGGTATATTATAAATATAGTAATTTGTAATTATTTCTTGTGCACTTACCTGTTCAAGATACAATTCTCTGTAATAGGACGTATCAGTGAACAAATAGGCTGGCCCTAGTGGGTTTTGTTTTTTTGTTTTGTTTTGTTTTGGTTTTGGCACTGGGACTTGAACCCAGGGGTACTTTACCACTCAGTTATATCCCCAGCCCTTTTAATTTTTATTTCAAGACAGAGTCCTTAAGTTGCTGAGGCTGGTCTTGAACTTGTGATCCTCCTGCCTCAGCATGCTGAGTCACTGAAATTAAAGATATGTGCCACCCTCCTGTCCTGTGGTTCTTATATACTAATGGAACAAGGAACGAAGAAGGCAGATGATAAATATAAACAAGTGAATTATTATATTGTATATAAGTAATATAAAAATTATATTGCTATAAAAAAGAGTAGGATCAGGGGTCCTGGAAACAATAGAACAAGAGCTAGGTTGCAATTTAAATAAGGTAGTTCCTGTTTTCCTGGTTGAATTGACTGTTTTGGTGGGGGGGGTTATCAGGGATTGAACTCGGGGGCATTCGACCACTGAGCCACATCTCCTGCCCTGTTTTGTATTTTATTTAGAGATAGGGTCTCACTGAGTTGTTTAGCACCTCGCTTTTGTTGAGGCTGGCTTTGAACTCACAATCTTCCTGCCTTAGCCTTTCGAGTTGCTGAGATTACAGGTGTATACACTGCACTCAGCTTTGAGTTGACTTTTGATTAAAGATTTGATGTATGTGGTGGAATTAATCATGGGGGAAGAGCTTTGTAAGCAGAGGAAATAGGCATTGCCCTATGATGAGAGCATGTCTTGATGCATTGTAGGAATAGCAAGCAACTCTGGAGTGACTATAATAAAGAGTGAACTAGGGTGAGTAAGAAGTGAAGTTAGAGGAAAGAATGGTGACACAGAACTTTCTGAATCATTGTAAATTCTTTGACTTATTTTAGTATTAGGGGTAGAAGGGCCATCTAAATATTTTAGAGCAAAGGAGTAAAAATTATCTTACTTAGCTTCATTTTTAAAGTCTCCTGACTGCTGTGAGGGAGCAAATAGAAGTAGGAAGTTAGAGATTATTGCATTAAGTCAGGTAAGAAATGATGGTAACTCAGACTAAGGTAATAGTAATGGAGGCAGTGAGAAGTATTTAGACTTTGAAAATTGTCATGAGCTATCTATGGGCTGTGTATGTAAGCTATGCACATTTGAGCGTATAAGGGGCCTGGCCTGAAGGTACTGTCTGATTAGGCTATGCGACATATGCATGCCTTTCCTCTAGCTCTGCCTGTGATCCCACACAGCACCTGAGACGGGTGTGGCTTTCCAACATGTCAGTCAATCTGCTGACCACAAGACATTACCAAGCAAGACTTCACTCTTCGAAACCCAGTCCCTTGTCTTATTTGGATGGAACTTTCTGTCGAATGTCTTTTCCCTAAATAAATAGTGTGGGGGTTAGGGTGTGCTCTCTCTCTTGCCTCTTGCCTCCGTTTCTCCCCTTGAATTCCAGCTTGGGAGCTGACATCTGAGGCATCAAAGCTGTCCCTGAGCCCTGAAAAAGGTATTTCTGTGTTTGTATGGTTTTTTGTTGTTGCTAGCTGGACCAGCTGGTGACAGAAAATAATTTGAATGTTTAGCCTGTGGGGTTTGTTAATACATTAGATGCAGTCTTTGAGGGAAAGAGAAGAATCAAACACTATTTTAAGAGTTTTGGCCTACATAACTGGAGTTTAATTAGAGTTTGAGGTGCCCTCAAAGAGCTGTGGACATGGACTGGGAGTGTAGCTTCATAGTAGAGCACTTGCCTCTGATGTTTGAGGCCCTTGATTCAACCCCAGCACAAGCACACAAAAAAGATGCGGAAATTTGCAAGAGGAGTAGGTTTTGTTGAGGAGGATCAGAAATTCAGTTTTGAACATGTCAGATTTAAAGTGACTATTAGAAATGTTGAGTAAGGAAGTGCATGTACAAATTTGTTCTAAAGGAATGCTGTGCTGGTGATTTAAAAGTGTCTTTAACTTGATGAATAAAATTTCAATCTCCAGTCTCCTGGGTGTGGGTGTGCTCTCTTTAAATAATATATGTAACCTTATGACTGCAAAATTTTAAAGCAGGAAACTGGACATGGAATTACTACTATCAAGAGTGTACATTAAAAATAGAAGGGGACTAAAGACAGTAAATTTCCCAGAGCACTCCATCATTTTAAGGTTGGGGGAAAAGCCGGGCGTGGTGGCTCGGGGAAGCTGAGGCAGGAGGATTGCAAGTTCAAAGCCAGCCTCTACAAAAGTGAGGCGCTAAGCAACTTAGTGAGACCCTGTCTCTAAATAAAATAAAAAATAGTATTGGGGGTGTGGCTCAATGGCCAAGTGCCCCTGAGTTCAATCCTGGATACCAAAAAGAAAAAAATAGTTGGGGAAGAAGAGCAAACACCATCAAAGAAATGGGAGCAAACTATCCAATAGGAGAAAAACCAAGAGAGAGAATAGTAGTGTTCTGGAAACCAAGTGAATACAGTGGATGATAAATGGAATTAACATTTGATTGATTAAGCTTAATTTACTTATTTTCCTTTGGGTGGAAATTATTTATGAAAAATACACAAATGGCTAAGAATTGTGTCTTTTTAAAATTATTTTTGTGGTGCTGGGGATTGAACCCAGGGCATTGTGCATGTGAGGCAAGCATTCTACCACCTGAGCTATTTGTGTCTTATAACTTTGTAATAAACTTTGTGAGCCAGACACGTCATGTCTGTCACTTAGATATCTAACAATTTTTACTTTTCTAGCTATTTCTCCAGCTTCCACAGCATTATTTTTTCTGAACTAGTTCTTTGATTTCATTTTTCACTTTATAAAGGTATTTTTATGGGAAAATTTGGACTTAAATACTCTGTGGGAAGCTGGGTGCATTGGCAAGCCTGTAATACCACCTACTTAGAAGGCAGAGGCAGGAGGAGCTCAGATTCAAAACCAACCTGTGCTGGTTTTGACAAAAACTGCTAAAGTACTCATTTTGAGTCCTTACATCAAAAATTACTTAAAAAGTCACAGATAAAATTGAATGTAACTGTTTTTCAACTGAGTGCATATTCGACACCATTCTTTATAACCTTTTTTTTTTCACTTTAGATTGAATGTACATCTCTTTTATGGTTATTTACCTCTCTTTAACATAATGTTTTGCAATATTCATCAAAAAAAGAGAAGAATTGGAAATATATTTTATAAAGTCCTCATATACTAAAAAATACTTCATGTTCATCAGGACTGATGATTTGTGTATGTTAGTCTTTTTTCAGTAACTTCATTTAATTTTTATGGTCTGACATATCCAAGCACCATATATTTCATTTTATCCCCTTTTTATGTGTTTCAGATTCATGTATCTAACTTTAAAATTGTCTTCCAGGTTCTTAACCATTTGTCTTAAATTGAAGTCTTCATTATTTTCCCTTCTTAGTATTTTGTTGAGATGATCGGACTACTTGCCCACCTAAAAAATGTGTGGGTTTTTACTCTTGATTCCTCCTGGTATCTTCCTCTTTATATCCAATTGGTTAATACATCTTATTGACCTTACCTCCTGAATCTATCGTTGGCCTCCCCAGTTCTGCTTTAGTTCAGACTTTTTTCCCCCATTTTTTCTACCCATGTATTTTTTTCTAGTTATTTCATCATTATATTGCTTTTAGATCTTGGATCTAATCATATTCTATTAAAAATATTTTTTAGTTGTAGATGGACATAATATCTTTATTTATTTTTATGTGGTGCTGAGAATCTAGCCCAGTACCTCACATGTGTAAGGCAAGAGCTCCACCACTGAGCCACAACCCCAGTGCTTCATATTTTACTCTTGTTTAGAATTTATTTCCCACTCTCTAGTATAAATTAGCAATATGTTACCATTTGGGGGATTTAAAAGAGTAGGTATTATGTGTGTGTGTGTGTGTGTGTGTGTGTGTGTGTGTGTGTGTGTGTTTGTGTGTATTTACATATATATGTTATATATATATATATATATAAAACTTTATATAACAGGTTAAAGAGGAAGTCTTCTAGAAGTGTACTTGCATTGCTCAGATGATAACATCCATACCTTTAACAAATAATATGTTAAAACTGATATTAAAACAAAGTTGTAGATAGAAATTGAGTACGGTCCCTGTTCATCAGTGACTTAGAAGAAAAACATGAAAACATAAATGTAGTAAAACATTATGGTTATTATTGGGGATTTGAAACTGCAAGTTGGGTAAAGGAAAGACTTTTTTTTTTTTTTTTTTGGTACTATGGATTGAACCCAGGGGTGCTTAACCACTGATCCACATCCATATCCCCAGTCCTTTTTAATATTTTGTTTTTAGAGCACTGATAACATTCTATATTAAATCTTTTTAATATTTTATTTAGAAGTAAGATCTCACTGAGTTGCTAAGTGCCTCGCTAATCTGTTGAGGCTGGCTTTGAACTCTTGATCCTCCTGCCTCAGCCTCCTAAATTGCTGGGATTACAGGCATGTGCCATTGCACCCGGCAGAAAAGACTTCTTGGAAAAGCATTGAATTCAATCTTAAATGTCATGAATAGACATCTGAATGGTATAAGGTATACCAAAGGGAGATCATTCTAGGCATATGCAAAGGCACAGATAGTGGCAAGCCAGGTAGATTTGTAGAACAAGAAGTCAATCTGTAGGAGCATGCATTTCCAGTGGAAGTGATATCACCCCAAAAGGGACAAAAACTGGTTTTTAGGGGGATGGGTGGGAAAAAAGGTGTGGTATTAACTACAAATATGGCCTTCTAAAACCCAACCTTACTTGGCAAAATTTTATTCTTAGTATTAATTGGATATGGGTTGGCAGTTATGGAAAGAATGTCTAATAAAAGGTTCTTTGAAAGGGGATGGTAATGGGGGAAAGAAAAGATTGTATAACACTGGTCTGATGTATGGGATGTTTGGTGGAAGTGGTTCCAAACATGTTGATATTATCAGTGAAGCTGGATGTACTAGTGTGGTTGGATCACTTCAAAGATTTGGATTCCATTTTATGAGTAAAGGAGAAACATTGGAGGGTTTAAATGCTGAAATAAGATAGTTTCTTAAGGATTACTGTGAGAATACGGAGATGTAATTGGAAGTAGAATGAAGCACACAAGAGGCAGGGAGGCTTATAGGTAAATAGAATGAATGTAAAATATTTTGTCTAAACTGATAAACATTTCTATGTGGAAGGTAAGACTATTCATAATTATATGAAGATAATAGGAAACCCAAGAGATATATGTGGTTTAGTTAAAGAAACATGCAGTAGATCATATGTAGATTAGGTCCTGGACACAATAGTGACAGCAGCAGATAAGCTGAGATATTGAAGAGGTAAAATAGATCCAGCATGGATTCTGATGGGAGGGGGAGTATATCTTCCCCACTAGAATTTTTTTTTTTTAATTTTGAAATTGACTAAAAACAATAATAGTAAAGTCTGCATACCCTAAGTATATTTAGCCAGATAAATGTTTAAAAATATTTTTTAGTTGTAGATGGATAATATTTATTTTTACATGGTACTGAGGATAGAACCCAGGACCTCACATGTGCAAAGCAAGTTCTCTACCATTGACCCACAACCCCAGCCCAAGCCAGATAAATTTTTACAAGTATATTTAGTTGTATAGAGCACAATATAGAATGTTATCAGTGCTCTAAAAAATTCTTTCCACTTCTCAGTCAATACCCTTTTCCAGAGGAAACCACTGTTACGCTTCTAATGCCAATATATTTCTTCTTCCCGCTTTTGAACTTCATTTGAGTGGAATTGTGTTTTTGGTTTTTTTTTTTTTTTTTTTTTTGGTTTTTTTTTCCTGGCAGTCGAGGATTTTTAAGCTGCTTTGGTTGTGTTTTCTCTCTAGACTGAACTTTAAAGCTCCTCTCTTGGAGCTTTCCTTGGTGTTAATCTGGGTATCCTGACCAATCCTTTGCCACCTTTTTTTTTTTTTTTTTTTTGGTATCATCTACTTCACTCTGTCCAGACTAGCTCCTGGAATAATTAACTGCTTCTCAGCCCCAGATGCTCCAGTTGTTCCAGATGCATCAGTCCCAAGTCTGGTGAAATATTCCTGTCTTTTGCTTACTGGTAACAAGCTTGACTGGATGCAAGAGCAAAGCAGAAGTTAAATTATTTCTAATTTTCTGACTTGGGTAGCTGTATAGATAATAGTACAGTGTTTAGGAGTATTAAAGAGCAGAGTTGCAGGGGGTGTCAGTTTTGAGACCTCTTACAGAAGATAATAGAGATGTTAAGTATTTGGAGCTTCAGGTCAAACCAGGCTATAAGATTGAATTGTTCTAATATTCTACAGTATTTAGGACACAGGTGAAGTCATAGGCTTGGTTGGAATGCCCAAGGTGAAATGAAGAATGAGAAAAGAAGAGGGTCAAAAACAGACCTTTGTGTTCCCCAACATTAAAAAGGTAGGGGAATAAAAAAGAATTATTATGGGGTAAGAGAACAGAATGCTGTTATAGGGAATGAAGACTGATAAATTCTTTGGATGGCTTCTGTCAGAATGATTCCATTAGACTGATTAAGAGAGAACTTGATTGTGGAGGATGAGAAAATAAGACACAAGAACCTAAAAATGTGGTTCAGACAGAGGTAGAGTCCTTTTCTCATTATGTGTGAGGCACTGGGTTCAATCCTCAGCACCCCATAAAAATAAATAAAATAAAGGTGTTGTGTCCAACTACAATTAAAAAAAAAGAAACTGAAAACAGTAAGTATAGTGTTTATGGTTTGGCTCTAACAGGAAGAGAAAATATACAAGGTTCTCCACGATCTTCTGCCCATGTTGATATGACACATGACTCTAACCTTATCATCCTCTACCTTCAAACACTGACTTTAACTACATTCATGTGTCATATCAACATTTTGGTCAGTAACAACATTGTGGTCAACACCATTCCCATGCTATTATAGTGCCTAGTAGCCAACTTAGTTTATAAGTATATGTTATGATGTTTGCACAGCAATAGAATCACTAATGATGCATGTCTGAGAACATATCCCTGTTAAGTGATGGAGGACTGTATTTAAAAATATCCTAACACTGTTTCAACCTAAGCTCATCCTAAATTTCTTAAATTAGAAACTTCTGAAGGGGAGTATAGACATTATTTATAGAAAGAGCCTCCAGTTGTTCTGATACATGACAGAGAAGTGAGAAGCATTGTTCATTGTGCCATATTCTCTCCTGTATCTGCTTTGCATAGGATAGAAACTATATGGTGTTATATCAGTCCTGAAATTTGTATTTGAACAAGGTGACTTAGATCTGGGGTCTAGGGGCTACAGTTGTGGCTCAGTGGTAGAGCGCTTGTCTAGCACACATGAGGCACTGGGTTCGATCCTCAGCACAACATAAAGATAGATAGATAGATAAAGGTGTTGTGACCATCTACAACTAAAAAATATTTTTTTAAAAATCTGGAGTCTAATACTGAGAATTTGATCCTAGGCAAGCTACATAGCTTCTAAAAATTGAGGAGGGATTGTTGTATTATTGCCCAAATGAGAATTTTATTTACATATGTGTGTGTGTATGAAATATATATTCAGCCACGTGCCTTCACAATGCACCATAAATAGTAGTCATATGTATTAGCTTGTTTCCTTTGCTAGAAAACCATTCTCTGGCTTGAATACAAAATTGAATACAAATTTCTCACTGAAATCTCATCCCTAGTACTCTGCAAATTTGTGCAGCCAGCCTTCTTTACTTTTCCACTTCTCTCTGTTCTCAGGATATAACACTACTTCTACCATAATGATTTCTGTACTGTTATAATTGCTCTTATATTTCTCTTTCTGATTGTAAACTCTTTGTATTGAGTGGGGAGTACTGGATATTGAGCTTAAGGGGTTCTACCACTCAGCTACATCCCTAGCCCTTTTTATTTTGAGACCTGGTCTCACTAGTGTCCTGTGGCTGGCTTGAACTCTTGCCTCAGTCTCCTGTGCTGGAGTGTAAATGGTTATAAATTCCTTGAGAATAGTGCTTGTATCTTTATCTTTCAGTGCTCCGCCATGTAATATTTGTAGAATAAATGAGTTATAAAGAAAAATAATGTGGGAAAATGCTGTTCTTTACAAGTCTGCTAGTGATTTCTATCAGTCTAATAGTTGAAGTGCTGGGATGAAAAGACTGGTGAAGTTTGGCATAACTGCAAAATTTGCTATTGATTTTTCTATTACCAAAAGATGAATAAGTACAATTACCCAGCATTTCCTCTGAGAGCATTGAGGGTAGAGGAAACTGTTATGTCCTGGAACAGGAATTCCTTTTCTGTATGGCTTCAAAACAATTTGTAGGAAATATCAGAGAACTATAGGTAAATGCCACTTTTACCTTTTTGTATTTTGTTACCAGAATACAAAGAAGGAGCTAGAACTGAAAAATGTAAAATTTAATATCTTATAATAATTTATTAATCTGTTTCAGAATTCATAATAATATGGTCTTTAACTGCACGCTTGGTGAGGTTTTTTTCTTCATTGGCAAAAGAACAAAATTGTACGTGGAATCATTTTTGAGTGAGTCATCGTGCATATCCCTGAGGGTGGCACAAAAAATTCTGTTGTGTTTTTCCATAGAAGATGTACATTCAGAGGGTTCCTTGGGAAGAAAAAGAATTTATTCTTCTAGGGTCCTTTGACCTTCATTTGTAAACCCTTCTGGATAGAAGGGGGGGATGTTGGATCTGGATGGTCCCCTTATTGAAGATCATCTTTTTAAGGCATTTTGTTTACATGCATTGGAGATTGCCAAATTGAGAAAAGGCTGTGACAGTCTTGGAGTTTAGATACTATATGATTTTGTTTCTGAGATGCTGAGAAATTTCCCTTTGAGTGAATATTCTAAAGAGGAGGAGCAACCATGAAGGATTTTATCACATGACAAATTCTTTTTTTTTTTAATTTGTTTAAATTAGTTACACATGACAGTACAATGATCTTGACATACATTTGAATCAGTTGGGATATAATTTCTCATTTTTCTGAGTGTACAGGTTGCAGAATTACATTGGTTGTGCAGTCACGTATATACCCACAGAAATAATAATGTCTATTTTATTCTGCTGTCCTTCCATTCCCTGATTCCCCTCCCTTCCCTTCCCATCACGTCTCTCTACCCACTTCTTATTTTTTTTTCCCTCACATCATCATACCTGTATTCTGTATAACGAAGGGGGTCTCCTTCCCTCTTTCATGCAATTCCCATTTTCCCTCCCTTTCCTTCCCACCTCTCTTCCCTATCTAGAGGTAATTTTCTTCTCATGCTCTTCCTCCCTACCCATTTTGAGTCATCTCCCTTATATCAGAGAAGACATTTGACATTTGTTTTTTAGGGATTGGCTAACTTCACTTAGTATAATCTGCTTTTATGCCATCCATTTCCCTGCAAATGCCATGATCTTGTCATTTTTTTAGTGCTGAGTAATATTCCACTGTGTATAAATGCCACATTTTTTTATCCATTCATCCATTGAAGGGCATCTAGGTTGCCTCCATAGTCTAGCTATTGTGAATTGTGCTTCTATAAACATTGATGTGGCTGTGTCCCTGTAGTATTCGGTTTTTTGGTCTTTTGAGTATAGTCCGAGAAGAGGAATAACTGGGTCAAATGGTGGTTCCATTCCCAGTTTTCCAAGGAATCTCCATACTGCTTTCCAAATTGGCTGCACCAATTTGCAGTCCCACCAACAATGTATGAGTGTACCCCCCTCCCCAATCCTCGCCAGCAATTGTTGTTGTTTGACTTCATAATGGCTGCCATTCTTACTGGAGTGAGATGGTATCTTAGAGTAGTTTTAATTTGCTAGCGATGGTGAGCATTTTTTCGTGTATTTGTTGACTGTATATCCTCTTCTGAGAAGTGTCTGTTCAGGTCCTTGGCTCATTTGTTGATTGGGTTATTTGTTTTTTTGTTTAACTTTTTGAGTTCTTTGTATATCCTAGAGATTAGAGCTCTGATGTGTGAGGGGTAAAAATTTGTTCCCAGGATGTAGGCTCCCTATTCACTTCACATATTATTTCTCTTGCTGAGAAAAAAACTTTTTAGTTTGAATTCGTTCCATTTGTTGATTCTTGGTTTTAATTCTTGTGCTATAGGAGTCTTATTAAGGAACTTGGGGCCTAACTCCACGTGATGGAGATTAGGGCCTACTTTTTCTTCTATTAGACACAGAGTCTTTGGTGTATGATTTCTAGATAGTTGATCCATTTTGAGTTAACATTTATGCATGTTGAGAGAGAGGGATTCAATTTCATTTTGTTGCATATGGATTTCCAGTTCTCCCAGCACCATTTGTTGAAGATGCTATCCTTTCTCCATTGCATGCTTTTATCACCTTTGTCTAATATAAGATAGTTGTAATTTTGTGGGTTGGTCTCTATGTCCTCTATTCTGTACCATTGGTCTACCAGCCTGTTTTGGTGCTAGTACCATGCTGTTTTTGTTACTATTGCTCTGTAGTATAGTTTAAGATCTGGTATAATGATACCAATTGTTTCACTCTTCCTGCTTAGAATTGCTTTAGCTATTCTGAGTCTCTTATTTTTCCAGATGAATTTCATAATTGCTTTTTCTATTTCTGTGAGGAATGCCTTTGGGATTTTGATTGGAATCGTGTTGAATCTGTAGAGTGCTTTTGGTAACGTGGCCATTTTAATAATATTAATTCTGCCTATCCATGAGCAAGGTATATTTTTCCATCTTCTAAGGTCTTCTTCTATTTCTCTCTTTAGGGTTCTATAGTTTTCATTGTAAAGATCTTTCACCTCTTTGGTTAAGTTGATTCCCAAGTTTTTTTGTTTTGTTTTGTTTTGTTTTGAGGATATTGTGAATGGGGTAGTTTTCCTCATTTCCATTTCAGAGGATTTGTCACTGATATACGGGAATGCCTTTGATATATGGGTGTTGATTTTATATCCTGCCACTTTTCTGAATTCATTTACTAGTTCTAGTTTCTTGGTAGAACTTTTTGGGTCTGCTAAGTATAGGATCATATCATCAGCAAATAGTGCTAGTTTAAGTTCTTCTTTTCCTATATTTATGCCTTTAATTTCTTTCATCTAATTGCTGTGGCTAGTGTTTCAAGAACTTTGTTGAATAGAACTGGTGAAAGAGGGCCACATGATAAAATTCTTGTCTTTGAAAGGGAAGGAGGAATGAGTGTAAGCTCTAACATTGTGGTTATCATTTGGCTTTATCTTGGACCAGTCTTAATACATAGTGGAAATTGCACTGCCTGGCAGGTATTTGTGAACACTTATATAGCACTTCCAGTAATACTTTAGCTGGTGGGGTCAACCTGTGAAAAGAGATTTACACAGATAAAGGAACTGAACTCTAGAGAGGTAAGATGTCTTAATGCTACATGACTCATCAGTGACTTCCTCAGCCCTGTCCTTCTCTTTATTGAAACAATGAGTTTTAGTCTACCTTTTAAACTTTGAATTTTAAGCATCTACATAGATGTCAGTATAGAAATGATGCCTTTTATTTAGTCTTGATTGTGCTAAGTGAAGTACATTGGCCATTTATATTCACAAGTTTCACATTGATGGATTCAACCAACCCCAGATGGAAATATTCAGGGATAGGACTAGGGGTTTATCTCACAATAGAGTGCTTGCTAAGTTGAATCCCCAACACCTCAAAAAGAAAGAAAATATTCTGGGGGAAAAGTTATGTCTGAACTGAACATGTACAGACTCCTTTCTTTCCATTGTCATTATTCCTAAATGATATAATATAACAACTATATAACATTTTATGAGATATTATAGGTAATCTAGAGAGGATTTGAAGTATATGGGAGAAACCCTTCATGGGTGTGCTCCCCTTTTTTGTCCCTGGCACTGAGGCTGCTGAGACAGGAGGATCTTTTGAGCCCAGAAGTTCAAGACCAGCCTGAGCAACATAGCCAGACTCTGTCAGTTGGGAATAAAGTATACAGAAGGATGTGCTTAGATTATGTGCCAATACTATACCATTTTATATAAGGCACTTGAACATCTGTAGATTTTTATATCTGAAAGGGGTCCTGGAACCAATTCCCCAGATATGATAGAAAACAACTGTACTTTAAAGGTGCCTGTGTTAATTTAGTGAAAGGTGTTTATTTTTTTTGTGGAGTTTTTGTTTGTTTTTTGTTACTGGGGATTGAACTCGGGGTGCTTAACCACTGAACCATATACCCAACCCTTTTCATTTTGAGACAGGGTCTCACTAAATTGCTTAGGGCCTCAGCCTCCCAAGTCACTGAGATTACAGGCATGCACCACTGCACCCGGCTTTAGGGGAAGTTTTTGATTCTTAAATTTTATGTAAAATGAAAATAGGTGTGCTTAATATGTGATCTTTAATATTATGTTTTTTAACTTACACTTTGTTTTCAGAGGATACATGGTAGCCTATTTAGTTTGGCTTCTTAAAACCATTCAGCTAATACGAGAAGGCTCCATCACAGAAGAAAAATGTCCATGAGTATCTTAGGCCTGAAGTTCTGATTATTTATCGGCTGGTTAAATTACTGTGAGGAACATTGAATACTTGAATACACACCTTTTTTTTTTTTTTTTTTTTTTGAAGGAAGGCTGGCTAATGAACATTGTACAATAAATATTTTTTAAGCACTGTTTTTAGTGCCAGTAATAGAAGGTTAAAGACAGTTCTTTCATCAGGTCCTCAAGGAGATAGATAAGTCCACAAATAGTTAATAATATATAACCTGTTTAAGTACAGTGATAATTACAAATACTAGGTACTCTAGAGTTTATAGGAAGACTTTTGGGGATGAGAGGTTAGGAAGGTGCCATTCAAGTTGTTTTGGAAACAGGATCCTGATTTGAAGTTAGAATATGCAAAAATTTAGGTGATAAGTGTTTCTTAATGAGGAACTTCATGTGCAAAGGCCACAAAATGAGCACATACAGCATGTACATGCAAGTTGTCTGTACTTCTAGAACATTGGGACATTAATGAGTAGTAAGATGAGGCCAGAGGAATGGTCAGGATCAAGATCATGAAAGGCTGTATTTTCTTTATTAAAGAGTTTGGATTTGGCATTTAGAAAGATTATTCTGGCAGCAGTATGAAGAATAGATTATAGAGCCCCAGACTAGAGTCCAGAAGACAATTTTCAGTTATCCTGTGAGTATTAATGAGTCCTTAGACTCATTTGGAATGCTAAACAGAGATATTCAGAAGTTAGAATTGACAGATTTCTTACTAGGGCTATTGAAGGTAATACTGTTTTCATGGAATTGATAGTGATTTTTGTCTTAAATATATTGCACTTTAGATAAGGATGGATCAGTCAGGTGAAAGTGTTAGTTTCCAGTAGTTTACTAGAGAACTCTGGGCTAGCAATACAAATAGGGACATCCTAAGCATACATAATAGTAATTAAAGCTATGTATAATGGAGAATACTCCTTAGGCTAGAGAATCTCCAGTGAAATAAGGGTAGATGTAATAATTCTGGAAACATAAACTTTATAATAAAGATTTAAGGGAATAAGAAGAAGGAGGGGGAAAAAAACCAAGAAGCAGGCTGGGATTGTGGCTCAGGGGCAGAGTGCTTGTCTCACATGTATGAGGCATTGGGTTCGATCCTCAGCACCACATAAAAATAAATAAATAAAATAAAGGTATTGTGTCCATCTACAACTAAAAAGATATTTAAAAACACACACAAAACAAGGTGCCTGTAACGGACATTTAGAAGGAGCAGAAAGGCACTGTATAGCAAAAGAAGTACCTGAGACTTGTAAGCTGTTTAGGATTTATTGGATGCCTATCACTGTTATGAAAAGTTTACCTACTTTATCCTTCAAAAAGCCCTCTGAAAGAAGCTATTACACCCACGTTTTACACCTGGGGAAGTAGAATTATGGAAAGATGAACTTGCCAAAGGTACTATAGCTAGGAAGCAGTGGAGAAATTCAAGCCTAGGCAGTCTGATTTTATAATCTTTGCTTGTCATCCTTGCTAAATAATTCTCATGAGGACAAGGACCCAGAGAGAACCATATTACAGAAGGGACAGGGTCTTTTAGGATGGGGATGTGAATGGATGATGAATGCAATGGCAGTAAAATGCTATATAGAATGTAAGGAGAGAGGATTGAAAAAGCATGGGGAAAAGTCTTGGGTGACTTCAGTTATTGAAGTACAGCGGGTGGTAGCATCAGGAATGTGAACTTAAGACAGCACTGTGAATTTATAAATAACAGGATGCCTGCTTTTTTTGATATATTGGAATTTTAGTGGATAATTATTGGAGTCCTGAAGTTAATGTATATCATTTGGGACTTTAATAATAATTATAATTTCAAGGTATAATTTTTTAATGTTAGGGAGGGAGTTTTTATTAATAAAAATTAATTTTTAGTTATGTAGTTAAGCATTGTGTATTAATCTGTAAATTAAAAGTTCAGGTTTACGATGAGATAAGAAATGTATAAAGTCAAATAGTGTCGTGTCCTGTCCATTTGCCATCCCCCAACCCCACTATCATGAACAAGGCAGTTTACACGTGTCTGGCCAGCTGTCTGAAAATTTATCATAATTTGGATTCCTGTGGTTGTTTTCTCATGATTAGATTCAGGTTAAATAATTTTCTTAAGAAAGTACATAGATAGATGATATCCTGTCCTTTCCATATTTGCCCCATCAAGGGTCATATATTATTAGTTATTTTCATTATTGGGGATATTAAATTGATAATTTGCATCTCTGTTGTAAAGGGTAAAGTCATGCTGTAATTATTTATTCATTCATTCATTCATTCATTCATTCATTTATTTTTAGTGCTGGGGATTGAACCTAGGGGCACTTTACCACTGAGCTACATTTTCAATCTTTTTTGCTTTTTAATTTGAAACAGCCTAAGTTGCTGAGGGTGGCCTGGAACTTTTAAATCTCCTGCCTCACAAGTGGATGGGGTGTGCCACTGAAACTGACAAATGCTGTAATTTCTAAATCATTCTACTTTGAGACTGTGTGAATGTTTTAGCATTTAATTGTACCTAAATTAACTATTACTTTGCTGTTACAAAATGATAATTCTCTGATTCTGTATTCTACATTTATTAGATGTTTTCAGTGTAAGAGAGCTTTCTCCACCATCCTCTCTCCTTCCTCTTTGTTTTTTTTTTTTTTTTTTTTTTTTAATCACTATGAATTTAGTTTTGTTAAATTGACCCACATTTAGGTAGTGGGAGCCTATGCCAAAGTCAACTTCTCTGTCTTTTTGACATGATCACCTAGTGTTTTAATTACTTTCTTGCTTTTTTTTTCATAAAAATATGTTCTAGGCTTATAAGTTCCTTGTTTTAGAACTAAAATCAGCCATTTATCCAAAGAAACCTCGTTCCCCTTTAGAGGAAATATATTTAGAAACCAGTATCTGGAGCCAGGCGTGGTGGTATACATGCCTGTAATCCAAGTGGCTCTGAAGGCTGAGGCTGGAAAATAGTAAGTTCAAAGCCAGCCTCAGCAACTTAGTGAGGCCCTAAGCAACTCAGCATGACCCTGTCTCTAAATAAAATGTTAAAAAGGGCTGGGGATGTAGCTCAGTGGTTAAGCGCCCCTGGGTTTAATCCCTAGTACCAAAAGAAAGAATCCAGTATCTGGGCTCTGGGTGTGGTCATTGTAGTTCTGTACTCCTGAATTTATACCTTGATGACTAAGAAAACCAATGGAATGAAATTCTGTGTTTAATATATGTCTTGTTAACTTGGGAAAACTGTTTGCATCTATAAGGTAAAATAGTTTTACTAGTCTTAAGAATGTAAATTGACCCTTAGTTTGTAGTTTTATAATAGTCACTGTGCTATACATTTAATAAGCATTTTTAAATTGTATGTCCAAAAATATTTTATCATTCTTATTGTACAGGTAATAAATTTGTTTTGTGTTTTGTTTATTGACACATAAAAATTGTACATATGTATATTATGGGATGATATCTTCTCATTATGGAATCTAAGATTGTTTTGAATGTTTAAATGGATACATAAAAATTATAAATATGGGGTTTCATGTGATATTTTGGTACATGTATACATTATGTAATGTTCTAACAAGAGTAAATACTATCTGCTCAAATATTTATTATTTCTCTATGGTAAAAACTTTGAAAATTCTTTCTCACAGCTTTATAAAAACTATACAGTATATTATTATTACCTGTCTTTAACCTCCTGTACAATAGAATACCAGAATGTCTTACTACTAAGTAACTTTGTACCCATTGATCAACCTTTCTGCTTTTCTGCTTACCTTCTGTTTTCCCCAGCCTCTGGTAATCACCATTTTCTCAAGTTATGTGACCAACTTTTTACAATTCCAAATGTAAAAAAGATCATATGGTGCTTGTCTTTCAGTGCCTGAATTATTTCATTTAACATAATGATCCCCAGTTCCATCTATATTGTTGTAAATGATAGGATTTCATCCTTTGAATAGCTTAATACTATTCCCTGTGTACATATACCACAATGTGTTTATCCATTTATCATTTGGTAAACACTTTGGTTGTCTCCATTTCTTGGCTTTCGTGAAAAATAGCCAGTGCTACAATAAACATGGGAATACAAATGTTTCTTCAATAGACTGATTTCATTTTTTCTGGCGGAGGTGGGGGAAGTAGTTAATATACCCAGTAGTGGGATTGCTGGCTCTTATGGTACTACTTCTTTTAATTTTTCGAGGAACCTCTGTATTCTTCTTTCATAATGGCTATACTAATATACATTCCAACTAACAGTGTACAAGGGTTCCCTTTTTCTACATTCTTTTCAGTAGTTGCTATCTTCTGCTTTTTTTTGAAAATGGCCATTCTTACAGGAGTGAAGTCTGGGTCATCAGACTGCGGCGGAGGAGATAACTTCATTGAAACCTGCGGCTACAGTGACTTCTTCCCTTCCCTTCTCATACCTTTCCTCCCAAGCATCTAATAAATTTATATGAGTAAACAGTAACTCAGCAGTCAAACAGAACAAGAAGTAACATGAGCAGCTTCAAAAAGCAAGGAAGAAAAGGAGTACAAACAATGCAGGACAGCCTAAATATTCAGGAGGACCTAGAGTCATCAGAAAAATGGTCATATAAAGAACTCAAGGAACACCTTAGACAGATGGAATGGAACCTTAAAGAGGATACAAGACAGCAAATACAAGCAGCGAAAGAACACATTGAGAATGAATTACATAAACAGATAAAAGAAGTAGTTAAGCATCTTTATCAGGAGAGAGATTATAAAAAATAATCAAACAATAATTCTAGAAATGAAGGAAACGATAAACCAAATTAAAAACTCAATTGAGAGTATCACTAACAGAGTGGAGCAAGTAGAAGCCAGAACGTCAGATAATGAAGACAAAATATATCATCTTGAAAAGAGTCTAGCCAACTCAGAAAGGCTGGTAAAAAATCACGAGAAAAACATCCAAGAGTTATGGGATAACATAAAAAAACCAAACTTACGAGTCATCGGGATAGAAGAAGGTACAGAGATTCAAACCAAGGGAATGAGTAACCTGCTGATTGAAATAATTACAGAAAACTTTCCAGAAATAAAAAAGGAAACAGATATACAAATTGAAGATGCATACAGGACACCGAGCACACAAAATCACAGTAGACCAACGCCAAGACACATTGTTATGAAGATATCCAATATACAGAACAAAGAGAAAATATTAAAAGCAACAAGAGAAAGGAGACAGATTACATTCAGGGGTAAACCAATAAGGTTAACAACGGATTTTTCATCACAGACACTGAAAGCAAGAAGGTCATGGAACAATGTATTTCAAACACTGAAAGACAATGGATGCCAACCAAGAATACTGTATCCAGCAAAATTAAGCTTCAGGTATGACAACGAAATAAAAATCTTTCATGATAAACAAAAGTTAAAAGAATTTGCAGCCAGAAAATCAGCATTGCAAAGCATTTTGAGCAAAACACTACACGAGGAAGAAATGAAAAACAATAACCAAAACCATCAGTGGGAAGTGCCTCAGTAAAGACAGAGGGCGAGGGGAAAGATAATCATGGAGAAACAAACTAAATTTTTTTTAAAAAAGGATAAACAATCAAACATGGATGGAAGTTCAAACCATATATCAATAGTAACTCTGAATGTTAATAGCTTAAACTCTCCAATAAAGCGACATAGGCTGGTATCATGGATTAAAAAAACAAATCCAACAATATGCTGCCTCTATGAGACACATCTGATTGGAAAAGACATACACAGGCTGAAGGTGAAAGGATGGGAAAAAATATACCACGCACACGGTCCTCGTAAGCAAGCAGGGGTGGCCATCCTCATATCGAATAAAATCGACTTCAAGACTAAGTTAATCAAAAGGGATAAAGAAGGTCATTATATACTGTTAAAAGGAACCATTCACCAACAAGACATAACAATTATCAATATTTACGCACCAAATAATGGTGCTGCGACATTCATAAAACAAATTCTCCTCAAATTCAAGAATCAAATAGACCACAACACAATAATTATGGGAGACTTCAACACACCTCTCTCACCATTGGACAGATCCTCCAAACAAAAGTTGAATAAAGAAACTATAGAACTCAATACCACAATCAATAACCTAGACTTAACTGACATATATAGAATATATCAACCATCATCAAATGGATATACTTTTTGCTCAGCAGCACATGGATCCTTCTCAAAAATAGACCATATATGATGCCACAGGGCAACCCTCAGTAAATATAAAGGGGTGGAGATAATACCATGCATTTTATCTGATCATAATGGAATGAAACTGGAAACCAATGATAAAAGAAGGAAGGAAAAATCCTACATCACATGGAAAATGAACAATATGTTACTGAATGATCAATGGGTTACAGAAGACATAAAGGAGGAAATCAAAAAATTCTTAGAGATAAATGAAAATACAGACACAACATATTGGAATCTATGGGACACAATGAAAGCAGTTTTAAGAGGAAAATTCATCGCCTGGTGGTCATTCCTCAAAAAAAGAAAAAACCAACAAATAAATGAGCTCACACTTCATCTCAAAGCCCTAGAAAAGGAAGAGCAAAACAACAGCAAATGTAGCAGAAGGCAAGAAATAATTAAAATCAGAGCAGAAATCAATGAAATTGAAACAAAAGAAACTATTGAAAAAATTAACAAAACTAAAAGTTGGTTCTTCGAAAAAATAAATAAGATCGACAGACCTTTAGCCACGCTAACGAAGAGAAGAAGAGAGAGAACTCAAATTACTAACATACGGGATGAAAAGGGCAATATCACAACAGATGCTACAGAAATACAGACGACAATTAGAAATTATTTTGAAAACCTATATTCCAATAAAATAGAAGATAGTGAAGACATCGATAAATTTCTTAAGTCATATGATTTGCCCAGACTGAGTCAGGAGGATACACACAATTTGAACAGACCAATATCAATGGAATAAATTGAAGAAGCCATCAAAAACTACCAACCAAGAAAAGCCCAGGACCGGATGGGTATACAGCGGAGTTTTACAAAACCTTTAAAGAAGAATTAATACCAATACTTTTCAAGTTATTTCAGGAAATAGAAAAGGAGGGAGCTCTTCCAAATTCATTCTATGAGGCCAACATCACCCTGATTCCGAAACCAGACAAAGACACCTCAAAGAAAGAAAACTACAGACCAATATCTCTAATGAACCTAGATGCAAAAATCCTCAATAAAATTCTGGCGAATCGAATACAAAAACACATCAAAAAAATTGTGCACCATGATCAAGTAGGATTCATCCCTGGGATGCAAGGATGGTTCAATATACGGAAATCAATAAATGTTATTCACCACATCAATAGATTTAAAGATAAGAACCATATGATCATCTCGATAGATGCAGAGAAAGCATTCGACAAAGTACAGCATCCCTTTATGTTCAAAACATTAGAAAAACTAGGGATAACAGGAACTTACCTTGACATTGTAAAAGCTATCTATGCTAAGCCTCAGGCTAGCATCATTCTGAATGGACAAAAGTTGAAGGCATTCCCTCTAAAATCAGGAACAAGACAGGGGTGCCCTCTATCACCACTTCTATTCAATATAGTTCTCGAAACACTGGCCAGAGCAATTAGACAGACGAAAGAAATTAAAGGCATAAAAATTGGAAAAGAAGAACTTAAATTATCACTATTTGCAGATGACATGATTCTATACCTAGAAGACCCAAAAGGGTCTACAAAGAAACTACTAGAACTAATAAATGAATTCAGCAACGTGGCAGGAGACAAAATCAACACACATAAATCAAAGGCATTTCTGTATATCAGCGGCAAAACTTCTGAAACGGAAATGAGGAAAAACACTCCATTCACAATATCCTCAAAAAAAATAAAATACTTGGGAATCAACCTAACAAAAGAGGTGAAACATTTATACAATGAAAACTACAGAACCCTAAAGAGAGAAGTAGAAGAAGATCTTCGAAGATGGAAAAATATACCCTGTTCATGGATAGGCAGAACTAACATCATCAAAATGGCGATATTACCAAAAGTTCTCTATAGGTTTAATGCAATGCCAATCAAAATCCCAACGGCATTTCTTGTAGAAATAGATAAAGCAATCATGAAATTCATATGACAAAATAAAAGACCCAGAATAGCAAAAGCAATTCTAAGCAGGAAGTGTGAATCAGGCGGTATAGCGATACCAGATTTCAAACTATATTACAGAGCAATAGTGACAAAAACAGCATGGTACTGGTACCAAAACAGGCGGGTGGACCAATGGTATAGAATAGAGGACACAGAAACTAATCCACAAAGTTACAACTATCTTATATTTGATAAAGGGGCTAAAAGCATGCAATGGAGGAAGGATAGCATCTTCAACAAATGGTGTTGGGAAAACTGGAAATCCATATGCAACAAAATGAAACTGAATCCCTTTCTCTCGCCATGCACAAAAGTTAATTCAAAATGGATCAAGGAGCTTGATATCAAATCAGAGACTCTGCGTCTGATAGAAGAAAAAGTTGGCTCCGATCTACAGATTGTGGGGTCGGGCTCCAAATTCCTTAATAGGACACCCATAGCACAAGAGTTAATAACAAGAATCAACAAATGGGACTTACTTAAACTTAAAAGTTTTTTCTCAGCAAGAGAAACAATAAGAGAGGTAAATAGGGAGCCTACATCCTGGGAACAAATTTTTACTCCTCACACTTCAGATAGAGCCCTAATATCCAGAGTATACAAAGAACTCAAAAAATTAGACAATAAGATAACAAATAACCCAATCAACAAATGGGCCAAGGACCTGAACAGACACTTCTCAGAGGAGGACATACAATCAATCAACAAGTACATGAAAAAATGCTCACCATCTCTAGCAGTCAGAGAAATGCAAATCAAAACCACCCTAAGATACCATCTCACTCCAGTAAGATTGGCAGCCACTATGAAGTCAAACAACAACAAGTGCTGGCGAGGATGTGGAGAAAAGGGTACACTTGTACATTGCTGGTGGGACTGGAAATTGGTGCGGCCAATTTGGAAAGCAGTTTGGAGATTCCTGGGAAAGCTGGGAATGGAACCACCATTTGACCCTGCTATTGCCCTTCTCGGACTATTCCCTGAAGACCTTAAAAGAGCATGCTACAGGGATACTGCCACATCGATGTTCATAGCAGCACAATTCACAATAGCTAGACTGTGGAACCAACCCAGATGCCCTTCAATAGATGAATGGATAAAAAAAATGTGGCATCTATACACAATGGAGTATTATGCAGCAATAAAAATGACAAAATCATAGAATTTTCAGGGAAATGGATGGCACTAGAGCAGATTATGCTTAGTGAAGCTAGCCAATCCCTAAAAAACAAATACCAAATGTCTTCTTTGATATAATGAGAGCAACTATGAACAGAGCAGGGAGGAAGAGTAGGAAGAAAAGAGTAACATTAAACAGAGACATGAGATGGGAGGGAAAGGGAGAGAAAAGGGAAATTGCATGGAAATGAAGGGAGACCCTCATTGCTATACAAAATTACATATAAGAGGTTGTGAGGGGAATGGGAAAATAAACTAGGAGAGAAATGAATTACAGTAGATGTGGTAGAGAGAGAAGAGGGGAGGGGAGGGGGGATAGTAGGGGATAGGAAAGGTAGCAGAATACAACAATTACTAATAGGGCATTATGTAAAATTGTGGATGTGTAACCGACGTGATTCTGCAATCTGCATTTGGGGTAAAATTGGGGGTTCATAACCCACTTCAATCTAATGTATATGTCAAGAGCTTTGTAATGTTGTGAACAACCAATTAAAAAAAAAAGAAACTCAGGTCTGTCTCACCTGAACACAAGTCTTTGCCCAATGCTGGGGCAAGTCTAGGGGCTCTGTCTATGAACTCTGGCCTGCATAAGGGCTGCCAGTTTCTGCCAGGTACTTGGTCTCATTGTGACAGACCAGGCATTGAGTTCCATGACAGAGTCCTACGCTTATTTTCATTACTTGCTTTCCAGCAGGTAGTGTCTAATTTATACTCTGCTACCCAAAGTTGTAGGAGGGGTGATAGAAGTAATCAGTTGCCTGGCCCAATACAGTTCCAGTAGTTCAGCTCGGTACTAGATTTCTAGTCTTATGCCTGGGATGCTTGTAGTTGGAGGAGGAGTGATGTGGAGTGATGTAATCAATTCTTCTTTCTGCCTTTTTCAATACCTTTTTTCATTTTGCTGTACTAAAAGCAGGCCCTGTGATCTTTCACATGACTTCCTTAGCTCTTGTGAAGATATTTTTGTGTGTGAAAAGCTTTCAACATGGTGTATTTGTGGGAAGATGATCACAGGAGAATCTTACTCAGCTGTCATCATGCTGTGCCTTTCACCATACTGTATTAACTTGTTAAGTCCTCTTATCTCAGATGGAAATGATGTAGACTGAAACTTTGGAAATTTAAATTGAGCAACCAAAAAAACTACTTATAATATCTTCCAAAATAAATGTTATTTTAGCATTTTATTATTTGGATAAAAATAATAGGTGCATGATGAAAGCATTTGAAAATATGTCTTTACATTTCCTATACACACATACATATATATAAAAAATAGATAAGGTATAGATTATGATTTCCAACTTCTTTTAGTGAGTCTGTATCAATTTCATTGAAATATTCACAGAATTTGAAACCTGGGTTTTTAATGGGTTAATACTATAGCTTTATAATATATTTTGAAGTCAGGTAGTGTAATGCCTTCTGCTTTGGTTTTACTTGTTCTTGTAATGGTGCTCTACTAGTGAGCTACATCACCAATCCTTTTTATTTTTCATTTTGAGATGGGGTCTCACTGTACTTTTGAGACTGCCTCAAACTTGACAGTCCTCATCCTCCAGAGTGGGTGGTATTATAGGTGTGCATCACTGAGCCTGGCTCAAGTATTGATTTCTTTGTTTTGTCAAACTTCTTTATGAATTTTGATTATGTTTTCTAATGCAGTGAAGAATGCTATTAGTATTTTGATAGATATGTGTCAAAGCTGGAAATTACTTTGGATAGTAATAGGAATTTTAACAGTATTGATTTTTCTGATCTATAAACACATATTTTCATTTCTTTTTGTCCACTTTAGTTTCTTTTGTTAGTGTCTTAGAGTTTTCATTGAAGAGATTTTTTTTCTTTGGTCACAAGGCTCCCCCCCGGCCAAGTTTTTAACCACATTGTTAGAGTGCTTTCCGCATGATTTGGAGAAGATTCTTCAGTATAATTTTTCATTATAGAACCATAGCTACATTATAAAACCAGTCTCTTTTTCACCTCATTTTCTAGGTGAAAAAAATACTGGGTAAATTATCTTGGTTAATGAAGGTTTTAGATAATTAATTTTTTTAAATTGAAAGTTTTATTGATGAACTAATCATACCATAGATAAGAATTTCACTAATGTTAGACTTTAAGACACAGCATGACAGTGTAATATGTTTAAAAGATTCACTAAGTATTCATATATACAGTTCTGCAAACATGAATTTAATATTTTATTCAACAGTGAAATAGAATATATCTACAATGAATGCTAGTTTACCCACCTTCACTCACAAAAAAGACTGGCAGAAGGTATGGCTGATTTGTATAGTCATGCGTTGTTTAACAACAGGCACATGTTCTGAGAAATGCCTCGTTAGATAATTTTTTGTGTGAACATCATATAGCATACTTACACAAACCTAGATAGTGGAGCTCAATCACTTGATGTAGCCCCCCCCCCTTTTTTTTTTTGGTAGTACTAGGGATTGAACCCAGGGCCTTGTACATAGGAGGCAAGCACTCTGCTAACTGAGCAATGTCCCCAGCCCTTGATGTAGCCTTTTGATGCCATAAAGATACGTGGTAAACAAAATGTGAAGCTGCTGCCAGTGTAACATGGTGTCTTGTTTTACAGTTAATTTTTTAAATATGAGAGGAATACACTTTATAATCTCAATAAAAAGTACAATACAATGAGAACATACACCAGTAACAGCCATGTATTATCATCATTATCAAATGTTTTTTACTGTATGTAATTGTATGTGTTATGCTTTTATACAATGACAGTGCAGGTTTGTTTACTCCAGAATCATCACAGACACATGAGTAATATATTACACTGTGACATTACTATGATGAGGAGGCGACTAGGCAATAGAAATTTTTTCATGTCCATTATGATCTTACGGGACAACTGTTGTTCTTGTGGTCTGTTGGTTGAAATGTTGTTAGGCATTGCATGACTGTATGGTGTCAGTCATTACCACTTCCTCACCTTCCTTTTTCTCCCTAGGTGGAGTTCATTATTTTATACATAATCTTGAGCTGATACTTGTTCTTCTAATATTCTTGCATAATTTCTTCAGTGTTTATTGTTGCAGTTACAGAAACAGATGTTACTGATCTGGGATGTCACTATATCCCAGATGGCTATTTTTCTGTTTTCCTCATGATTTCCCCTTTTCAGGCTCCATAGAGTAGCTTTCAAGTGCTCTGTAGGTAAATGATTAGTGCCCCCCTTGAATCTAACATATAAATTTAGGACTGAAGAAATATCTATAAGACTTTTGGTCTGCTTCTGTCCAGGTTCTGTTGTTGGGAGTGAGGAGGCTTTCTGTAATAGATTTTACTGACCTTTTTCTGTAATAGACATACCATAAGCCTAAAAATACAGTACCTCGAGCCTGTTTCACGGGTTATTGATACAAAAGCCCCTCAATTCCCCTTTCTAAGCCTAGCATTACACAATCAACAGGATCCTTGCTGTCTTCTGTAAACAAAATACCGTATTCGTCAAAATACCATAATTGCCCACATTTATAAGCAAGCAAGAATTAATCAGCTTGCCTTGTTCTGGGAGGTTCTTTTTTGTCTCTCTGGTGAAGGCTTAGCAGTTTGTGACCCTCAAATCTCTGCAATACTGGAAGGACTGTGATTTACTAGACATCCTAGTGCTTGTTTCTGTTCCCTACTAATAGGTTACCAGACATATTATCCAGAGTGACCTAGAACATACCTATAAACCTGTGGTTCTTAAGTGTATATCATAACTACGTATACGGCTTCCTAACTACAGACCATTGGACCCATCTCAGAAATTCGGGGAGTAGGACGTGAGAATTTGCATTTTTGGCAGGTTCCCAAGTGATGCTGATGGTGCTGATTCAAGGTGTCATAAGTTGTTACTTAATATTCAACAGAACTTAATTCTGGCCAATTTTAAAGAAAATGAACTTATTAAAAAGATTTGGGGGGCTGGGGATGTGGCTCAAGCGGTAGCGCGCTCGCCTGGCGTGCGTGCGGCCCGGGTTCGATCCTCAGCACCACATACAAACAAAGATGTTGTGTCTGCTGATAAAATAAAAAAAATAAATATTAAAATTCTCTCTCTCTCCTCTCTCTCTCTCCCTCTCTCACTCTCTCTTTAAAAAAAAAAAATTAAAAAAAGATTTGGGCCTGATGTGGTGGCACTTGCCTGTAATCCCAGTGGCTCAGGTGGCTGAGGCAGAAGGATCACAAGTTCAAAGCCAGCCTCAGCAATTTATTGAGGCTCTAGCAACTCAGTTAGACCTTCTCTCTAAATAAAAAATTTTTAAAAGGGCTGGGGATGTGGCTCAGTGGTCAAGAGTCCCTGGGTTCAGCCCCAGTACCAACAATAACAACAATAAAAGATTTGGGGTAATTACAAAATTGCTTGGAGTATTGGAAAAATAGAGTTGGAGCTAGGTAATCACGATCCATTCTTTCTTGTTAACAGATTTGATAAAGACACTACTGCTGCATTGAATATTGGGTGCTATAGCTTGCACTGCTGACCACCTATACTGTGCACTGCATTTGTAGCAGACCCTGCTGCTACAAAATAGCTGCCAGTTTGGATTCTGTGCAGTTCTTGATTCTTGCAGTTATTAGCTTCTCATTCAAAGTCTGGTATTGATGTGTCTGATAGCATTTTGAGTAATTTTCACATGTCTTAAGTTATATGGGAGGTTGTGGGGCAGGGGGAGACTGGTGTTTTTAAGCTTTCATGGTAGAGACAAACCTTTGAAGGTGGAATATTCTCCAAAAAGGAGTTCATTCATTGCTTAAATTGGTTAGATATTTTTTTTAAATATTTTTAGTTGTAGATGGATATAATAATTTTTTAATTTATTCATTTATTTTTATATGGTTCTAAGGATCAACTCAGTGCCTCACACATGCTAGGCTACCACTGAGCCATAACCCCAGCCCAATTGTTAGATAGTCTTGAACATATGTTTCAGGAGTTGTCAAATAACATCTAGGAACCAAATTAGCCTACCATCAATTTTTTGTGAATAAAGTTTTATAGGAACTCAGTCATACCCATTCATTTACGTATGGTTTAGCTGTTTTCATGCTGCAAAATGCAGAGTTATGTAGGTGTGTCAGAAACCATTTGACACACACAAAATCTATAATATTTACTAGCTCACCCTTTATAGGTAAATTTTATCAACTCTGAATAGGAATATTGCTAATATTTCAATCCATACCAGTGTAGATACCATAATAGATGTTCTAGGGAATAGCAAGTTCTTTTGGCCAAATTGTCTCTCTGTAATAAGGATTTTACAGGTAAATAATTGGGCAAACTTTCAGATATTTGAAGAAGCATCTGAAGTGATAAACTTTTTGAATCTCTAGGCTGAGAACTAAAAAGCATGCATATACACAAAATCGTGAATGATACTCAGTTTTTAATAAGTTAATTCCCAAGTTTTTGTCAGATATTCATGTCATAGTACCCTTCCTTCCTTCCTTCCTTCCTTCCTTCCTTCCTTCCTTCCTTCCTTCCTTCTACCACTGAGCTACTTTCCCAGCCTTTTTTTCTTTTGGGTACGGGGATTAAACTTGGGCACTCTTATCTCTGGGCCACATCCCCAGCCCTGTTTTGAACTCGCAATCCTCCTGCCTCAGCCTCCCAAGCCCCTGGGATTACAGACCTACACCGCTGCACCCGGCCTATTTATTTATTTATTTTTTATTTATTTGTCTGTTTCTTTGTTTGTTTGTTTGTTTATTTATTTATTTATTTATTTATTGGCATGGTATTTCTAAATTACCCAAGCTGTCCTCTAACGTGAGGTCCTCATGCCTTAGCCTCCAAAGTAACCAGGATTACAAGGATGCACCATTGCACCTAGTATTATAGCATTGTTAAAGATGAACCAAAGATATCCTCTGACTTGAGAACAGGGGAAATTATATGACATAAATTTAGCTGAGAATTTCAGAAAATTCTGGTGCTTTTTAATTAATGCTTAGCCTACCTTTACCTGGTAGGTCAAGTTATAGGAGTTCTGATTCTGTTAGCCATAAACCGTTGCATTTTAGAGTTTGCAGGACTTGTTTGATACTAAAGCAAAATTGTCTTTGTTTCAAAAGTCACAAGCATATTACCATAGGATAGGTACTTTGTGTATGTTTGCCTGGGTTATAATGACTCCTAATTCAAAGGGTTGGGCTAGCTATGTTTGTAGTACGATCATCCTGTGGTATTCTTACAGGATTGATTCCAGGACCATTTTTTAACCAAACTTTGTGGATGTTCAAGTCCCTTATATAAAACTGTAGTATTTTCTTATCACCTCTGCATATCCTCCCATATAGTATAAAATATTCCTAGATTACTTAAAATAGACCAAATAAAACGTAAATGCTATGTAAATTGTAGTTATGCTATATCATTTTTAAAATAATGACAAAAAAAGTCTCCGCATATATAGATGCATTTTTAAAAATACTTTCATCCCATGATTAGTTGAATTCATGAAGGTGGAACCTATATGGAGGGACAATGTATATGGCCATTGTTTTGAAATTCTTTGTTCATGTGATTAGGCAAGGAGATAGATAGTGAATGAAGACATAATACTGTAATTATTCACAGGTGTTATTATTTGTATGTAGAGAATCCAGAAGAATGTACAAATCATGAGAATTAACTGAAAAAAAATTTTTTTGCCTTGTACAGAGGGTGCTTTATTCTCCACAGAATAATACATGTTATTAAGTTGGCTTGGGCTTGGGCTAATGTCCCCATATGTACAGAATTAATAATGTGGGTCTCTGAGCAGAAGTCTGTTTTGCCTTGATGTGAAAGGGTGATGGGTAGGATGTTACAACCAGAGATGTGTTCAGGCCCGTATTGGTTCTGGCCTGGAATGTAGAGAGATGAGGCAGCTCTCAATGTATTTATTTCCAAACAGGAGATGCCTGCCAGGCTCAAATGGTTTTTTCTACCATATCTTCCCCCTGTCATCTGATATCTCCTGAGCCCAGGCAGGAACTCCTGGTACAAGCAGGCTTACTCTAACCATCTTTCTTTTCACCAGCTCTACGTGTTCTGGGTCCATGGGAATAGAGCTGTGGCTGCTCAATTTCCGTTAGCTCCCTCCTCATCTTCGTCCTCACTGTCCAATGATGGGTCTGGCAAATGAAGCCCCGGGCCTGGATCCAATCTTGGATGTCAGCAACTGCATCTTCTCCATTCCCCACTGGTGCGAGCTCCACCTCCTCTTGTTCAGGATATTAGTTTAAGGGCTAGTAGGAGTAGCTAGCCCTGCCTGTCCTCCTGCTCTTCTTCATGCTCCAATCCCCAGTGCCTGTAGGGCCCAGATGTGGCCCCAGTTCTTCACTCTGATTGGGGAAGATATACTCAGGGCCCATGGTGTCTCCCCTTAGAACTACTGGGGCCTTCTGGCAAATGAAGCCCCAGGCCTGGATCCAATCTTGGATGCCAGCAACTACATCCTCTCCATTCCCCACCGGTAGGAGCTCCACCTCCTCTTGTTCAGGGGCCTCTCAGAGCCCATGGTTGAACCCACCAAAGAGTAATGAATTTATTAGCCAGATTGTTGAATTTGAGTTAAATGTGTAGAATACTACAAAACATTTGTTAGTCTGGTCCTATGAAAAACAGATGTAAATACAGCATTATAAATGCAAGAGATATATTAGGGGAATGCCTATATATTAAGGGGGATGCCTATATTCCCTGTATTAGAGAAATACCTGAGCAAAAATGAAGAGAGCAGTCAGACCAGGATGCTGATGTAAACCTCTTGAAGGAGAGGGGAAAACAAAGTTCTATAGAAGAGCCTTAGACTGCAGTGCAGTTCTGTAAAAGTTTAGCGAGATAGATGGGAAATCCTTGAACCTATTTGAGTAGTTCTGAGTCTCCCGGAACTTGATTGCCCTAGTACCTCTACAGGCTTAGTTATTGTTTGGGAGTAATTCAGGGAAGGTTGGCCCCCATATAAATATAATGAATTTCACACCACAGTTAACAGAGGCATTTGGTCAGTTAACACTCCCTATAGTTGGGTATCTGAGAAGCACATTTTCAAGAACACTTGGGTTTACACTTTATACTATATAGATAACACTTTTTTCCACAGGTTCAATGCTCAGGAAACTACTTTTCTATGGTTCCTCATGAATCTTTTCCCTGAGAAATGATTTAGAAGATAAATGACAGTAGAAAGAAGTATAGCCCTTGTTGTTATGGTTGATCACAGAGTCACAAACCTTCTCTCCCACTATGTGTCTTGTTTTCTCTTTAGTCTCAGATAATCACTTAGGCAGGTCTCAGTGTTTTGTTTTGTTTTGTTTTGTTTTGTTTTGTTTTGTTTTGTTTTGTTTTGGTGGGGCTAGAGATTGAACCCAGGGCCTCTACCAGGTGAGCTATGTCCCTAGCCCTTACCTTTTTTCTAATGGTATGACTCAAACCTTTCCTGGAATGTGTGAACCCTTGGTAATCATATCCTTTTCTGATGTTGCCACATGTATCCATTTACATATACAGTGAGGTAAAGGAATAAACAGTGGATCATCTGGATTCCACACATAGTTCTTCCTGTTAGTATTACATTAAAAAACAAAGACAAAGCCCTTACCTCTACCTTCTGGACAGGGTTAGTTAACCTAGCCAAAATGGCAACTCTTCTTGCCTGCCAGTTCTTGGGCCCTGGAGTTTAAAGTACCCTGGTGGCAACTGTAACTTGTAGTTCAGTGAGACTATTGCACTGTACCCTGACTTCCCAACCTGCAGAGCCCAGATTTGTGGAAATAGGAAGCACCAAATCCTTTAGTGGCTTGTTGGGAGTAATGATAAGTGGGTGATCCTTGCTTCTACTGATTGGTTGCTGGGCCCATGTATTTTTCCTGCTGTGTACAGCACCAGATGAAGGTCTCTGATTTGAAGTATATTATACATCCTAAAAAAACGCATTCATTTGTATTATTGTCCTCAAGCTAAAGTTCATCTGTGTCTTTGCAAGAGTATTTCAGCATTCTTTGGGGCCAGCTACTTCTGAAGTGGTCCAATGGTCATGGTTTGACTCCTGCCCTGGTACTCATCATAAATCCAAGAAGACAATCCCAAATATTGAAATCCTGAAAGATTAAAATCCTAAAGATCAAAATCCTGAAAATCATAACCTTGAAAGATTAAAATACTGAAAGCCTGCTACCCCAGTTCTTCTCATTGTAAATAGGTTTTTGTTTTTGGTGCTGGCGATTGAACCCAGGGCCTTGTGCATGCTAGGCAAGCACTCTACCACTGAGCTTCATCCCCACCCCACCCCAGTTCCCATTGGGAAAAAGAGGTTATTAAAAAAAGGGGGGGGTAGAGGGTTGGGATGTAGCTCATTGGTAGAGCATTTGCCTAGCATGCACAAGGCTTTAGGTTTGATTCCTAGCACCACCAAATATAAATGAAAAAGGTCAAAAGCTGAATCTGAGTGATTGAGAGTACATATAGAATGGATTATTATGTAGATTATTCTCTCACCCGTAATCCATGTTTGCCTTGCAGAAAGCTTCATCAGAGAATGAAAAGAATTTAAGAAGCTCAGTGATCTTCTGACGTAATGACACTTGCTGATAAATAATAGAGTGTTATAAAATATTTAAATCGTGACTAATCTTGGTTAGGAATTTGACTGTTGAAGAAGATAGACTTCATATTTACTTCTTTTTTTTTTTTTTTTTTTTTTGAATTTTTAATATTTATTTTTTAGTTCTCGGCGGACACAACATCTTTGTTGGTATGTGGTGCTGAGGATCGAACCCGGGCCGCACGCATGTGAGGCGAGCGCGCTACCGCTTGAGCCACATCCCCAGCCCTCATATTTACTTCTAAATCTAACAGAAAAACTAGTACATACTTCACTTTGGTTATTGAATGGCACTTTCAGAACTGTCCCTACTTTCTTTTTCTTTATTAAATATTTACAATTTATGCTCCTGTTGCATCTGAAAGTTGAATTTATCTGCTTGTTTATTAATGACTGGAAAAAAATGAAGCACTTTATAATGCTTAATTTGAATGTTTGGTGTACTTCACAGAAGAAAAATAGATTTCATTTGAATTTCTAAACTACAGTAAGAGATTTTTAAATTGGGTACAATTGAGGCTTCTAAAAGCTAATTTCAAGCTGTTACCCATAAAGTTGTTTTGTTTTTTTCTTTCTTTCATTTAGCACAGTGCACTTGCTGGAAAATTCAGATTAGTGTATGGACTACTTTGATGAAGCAGTGAGGGAAAAATATGTCTCCGCTGGCATCCTGGAAGGGTGCTGGAAGGCTGATGAAATTCCAGGAGCTCTTAATGAATTAAAGCTTGGTTTTCCTGAAAAAAAGAAGATAGACACCATTGTTACTCTATGATTACCAGTATTATTTCCACCAAATTTGTGGTCTATATATGAGCACATGTAGAATGGATTTCCACTTACCTAAAACAATATGATGTAAAACTTGGGAAAATGTAATAGGGAATGCTCATGTTCAAAATGCTATATATCAGATCATAAAAGAAGCTCAGAATGAGTAATCCCATGAAGAAAATGAATGTGAAAATATTCTCTGAGAAGAGCCGTGTCCCCCTCCCCAAATAAGCAGCTATTCCCTTCTGATGTAATACTTAAAAAACATAATGATAGTTAAGAGTCAGTAAGCTCTTACAGTACCCATAATCTGCCCCTATAATATACTTCATATATCAAGTTTTCCTTTTAGTTTTTTTTCCTTTTTAAATAATTTTCTTCTATTTTAAATTGTCAGCAGTATTTTTTACAATTTGTTAAGACAACATTCTCAATGCTGAAAGTCTGAATTGTATTCTAATCAGAATTCTAATGTGTTTCCCGTTTTTTGCAAATTTGGCTCCATAGAAGTATATTATCACAACATTGATTTGTGTAAGCATGTGCATGTATGCAAAAATGTTGAAACTTTTTGTAAGTGAAGATATATTTTTTTGAGTATCTGCATTTGTGAAAAATAAAACTTCTTGAGATCTTGGTTCTGAGTAATTGTGTATGATTATGGTGGTGAGCATTACAGTTTTTCAATTGTATACATTAGAAGACTTAGGTTGTCTGTCATGGTGTTTCACATGAATATAATTATAAAACTAGGGGGACATAATTACCAGCCATACTGATACACGAATTAAACAGTTTACTGTTTGATCTCTTTTCTTATGAATATGGCTCATCTGCTCATAACTGTTACACCCACATTTGCAACTGTGCTTAGTATACCTTGTAAAACTGTGCATGTTGACAGTGCACACCTCTTTTCCTAGTTCTAGGATGCTTAGGCAGGAGGATTTCAAGTTCATGTCCAGCCTGTCTCAAAAAATAAGGAGGTTTAGGTGTAGCTCAGTGATGAGTATTTTGAGTTCAATCCCAAGTACTAAAAGAAAAACAATAAATCTATATGTCATTGCCTACTTTATTGAGTAAAATGTCCCATGAAGTATTCAGTCATATTTTTACACATTTTCTTTAAAAATTTAAACAAATGTATTAAAGATTTTTAAAAATTGTTTTCTGCAATTATATCTCATAATTTTCATCTTTTGGAATTTTAGACTTTAGGGATTTTGGTCTTTGAGGCTTTCAACAATTGGGATTTTGGCATTCAGATTTGTGTCTTTCAGGATTTGGGTTCAAACCCCTCCTTTACTTTTTGCTCTGAGTTGAATCCACTGGTAGGACATTTTGCTGCATGGGATTTCATTCCTGTGGCTCAGGTATTCATAAGCCCCTGATTGTAGACTTGGTTGAAGCTCCAAGAAAAGAAAGACAAACCCAAATCCAGACAATAGAGATTCCTGCAAAATGATTTTCAGAGATGGGAGGGACATGTTCCTAAGTAACTGGTTATTCTTGCAGAATAGTGTTATATCAGGAGCTCAAATGGTTGATCTCTGTTGCTGATAGATCGACCTGGATTAAGTGGGAATTCATTCTGTTAAACACATGCTTGGCCTCAGTCTTGTGTCAGCCTGGTCACTCCATTCATGTACTCATTGTGCTAGTTTGGGGATATCTGATGGTGAAGGCTAGCTAGTGTTAACCTGGCCAAGTCTTTTTGTCATTGTAATTTTTTAGTGACTATTCCATGGTTGATGTTTTAGATGAACATTGGTAATTTTGATTTCAGGAATATTCCCACCATTTCATAACTGAAAAAGCATGGTTTTCAGTTCTCAAACTGGTTTTGTAAACAGTATGATTTGTGCTGAACACCTGCTTCTGGGAATCTGGAAGACCTTCCCCAATAAACACTTGAGCACTGTTTTTTATGTTTTTAGACACCTCACAGATGTTATACTTTAATGTTGGAGGAATTAATTGCATCTACTGGGTGACTTTCCTGGGAGAGAGGACTTTTGGAAGCTTGTGCCTGGTGTCCGCTAGATTTTTTTCCACCACTCTTACTGCCTGTATTGTGTGATGCAAGTGTCAAGGTTATTTGCATTATAGTCTGGACCTTCTGCAGATCACTTTACTTTTTGAAGCCATACTCAAAGCTGATGGTCTTCTGTGGCACCCAGAACAGTATTTCTGGGTGTAGAATGTGGTACCTGCTAGTCACATTGCTTCCTTTTTGTTGTTGTTTGCTTTTTTTTTTTTTTTTCCCCTTTCAGTACTGGGGATTAAAATCTAGGATTTCATGAATGATAGGCAAGTACTCCCCAACCCTGTGCTTTCTTATTCCTGGGAGGAGGTGTAAAATATAGCAATTAATCTTTAACATTTGAAATGGGTTTCTTGTAGGCTACGTGTAATTGTGTTTTGCTTTTCTCATACAGTCTGACAGTCTCTCCCTTTTAATTTGTGTGTTTAGACCATTTACATTTTATGTAATATGCTTAGGTTTAAAATCTACCACTTGCTGTTACTTTTTAATTTGTGTCATTCTTTGAATCCCCTTTTCTACTTTTTTGCCTTTTAAGTTGTTATTTTTATCTCCTTTGTTGTCTTATTAGCTATTAATTCTTCTATTATTATGGGAGTTGTTATGGGGCTTATGGTGTGCATCTTAAATCATTCGTCATCTGCTTTAAAATTATACACTAACTTATATATTGTGTAAGAATCTTACACACAATATGCCTCCATATTTACCTCCTGACTTTAGAGGGACGTTTCAGTTCTACATGTTATAAACCTTGTAGTATGTTATTGCTTTAAGTAATCAGTTATCTTTTAAATTTGTTCAAGCACCACATTAAAGACTTTTGCATCAGTTGATCACATATACAAGGGTTTTCCCGTAAAATTATATGGCCTAGTGACAGCATAGCCATCTTAATTTATGTAAGTATACTCAATGATGTTTGCACAATGAGATCACCTAAGGACATATTTCCTAGATTGTATCCCAATAATGAAGCAACATGTGACCCACTAGATTTTCATCTGGTGTTATCTTTCACCTCATGAACACTTTTAACTTTATTTTTTAAAGAGCAGGTCTGCTGGTGATTAATTGGTTCAGATTTTGTTAATCTGAAAAATATTTTGCCTTGGTTTTTGAAAGGTATTTTGACTAGAAATAGAATTTTAGGTCTATAGGGTTTTTTTTGTTTTGTGTTCTTCCCTGTCCTCTGTTTGGGACTTTGAAGATGTTACTTCAGTGTTTTTTAGATTGCATTGTTTCTGACAAGTCTGTTGTAATATTAATTCTTGTTCCTCATTTTGTAATTTGTTTTCTTTCTCTGGCTGCTTTTACAAATTTCTCTTTATTCCTCTTTTTAAGCAATTTTCTAATAATGTATTTTGGGGTTATTTTATTTCTTGTGATTGAGGTTTATTGAGCTTCTTGGGTATGTGAATTAAGTGTTTTCTTCAAATGTGGAATATTTTTCCATGATTCTTCGAATTTTTTTTTTCTGTTCTCCCTTTCTCATAGCATTACTGTAATTATCCAGTGGCTTACTGGGGCATGTGCTCTCTAGCTGGTTTTTATTTTGGTCTCTTTTAAAAATTTTTTCCTCTTTAATTTCTATTGCTGTCTTTCAATTTATAAGTCTTTTCTTCTCTAATGTCTACTGTGTTGTTAGTCTTATCCCGTGTGTTTTTTTTATCTCATACATTTTTTTTTTATCCTTGGTAGTTAATTTTTAAGTATATTCTTATATGCTTATTCTTTTGTATTATCTTGAACACATAGGATATATATATATACATAACGCACTTTAAAATGTCTTTTTCAACAAATTCTATTGTGCATGTGATGATTTAGTCAGTTTTGATTTGTTTTCCTTTTCAGAATTTGTTTGTTTCAGTTTTCTTCCCATGTCTGGTAATAGTTGACTGGGTACCAGAAACTGAATTTTGTATGTGCCAGGTATTTTTGTATTCCTACAAATAGTCTTGAGGTTTGTTCTAGGACTCATTTAAGTAACTTGAAAATAGTTTGAAACTGTTTGTGGCACCTTTAAGTAACTTGGAAACAAGCTTTTGGATCCCCCCCCCCCCTTTCTGGTACTGGGGATTGAACCTAGAGGTGCTTAACTACTGGGCCACATTCCCAATCCTTTTTGTATTTTATTTAGGATGTTGCTGAGTTGCTAAGTGTCTCACTAAGTTGCTGAGGGTGGCTTCAAATTCGTGATCCTCCTGCCTCAGCTTCCTGAGCTTCAAGGATTACAGGCGTGTGTCACTGCACCCGGCTTGGATCATATATTTGAGCTATGTTATAATGTTATATAGCACCAGGATAGCACTTGATTTCTCATTAATTTTGTCCCAAAATCGAGTCCAAAGCCTTCTAAGTACGCCATTAAATGTGCTGTGAATTAGGAGATCTTGAAGACTTGTATGGTGAGAACATGAACTGTCCCTGTTTCTGTGTACATTGTGGATCTTGTTCCCTCTTACCCAGGGTGTTGAGGTTAGCCTCAACATTTTGGCCCAGATAATTCTGTTCTGTGCATTATAAGGTGTTTAGCAACATCTTTAGTTTCTATCTACTTGATGCCAGTAGCACTCTGCCACCACCAGTAGCACCAGTAGCAATAACCTGAAATGTCTCCAGACATTGCTAAATGTCATTCAGCAATGACAAAATCAGTCCTCAATGAAGACTACTGCTTCAGTCCTTTTAGGTATTTTCCTTTTTAACCTGACTTCAAATATTTCTTCACTTGCATGCCATGATCCATACTTTCTCAAGACTCAAGAGAATCTTCTGTAGGTTTCTGGAACACATTTTATATGTAGCTCCCTATGCATCTCCTTCCTGCTCTGCAAATTTTAGTCACTTCTACTTCCTGGGTCCAGCTTTTTCTCAACTCAAGATACTACCAGGTAATGAGGTGGAGTAATCATTTGTGTCACTTCATTTGTTTATTCCCTTTCAGATGCCACTGTTCTTTGGTTCTTAATACCCTATCTATTGAAAAATGTTTTTTTCCTATATTTGTGTTTACTTTTAGTAGTTTTAAGTGGATACTGAGTTTATTTCTTCTTATTACATCTTGACCTAAAGCTGAAGTTGTAACAGTTGGTCTTTTGCTTTGTAGGGAATGTCCAGAAGTGCCCCTAACCGCCCCTAAAAAACTTAAGTGGCAGGTCTGTGAATCTTCATAATGTTTATCTCCCTACTTCTGGAGCATATGTGTATTACCTAGTACTCTGGAGTATCAACCACCTGTGGATTATTATTTTGTTAATTCTCTCCAATCAATATGATGTTATCTGTGATCATGAGGTGTAGTTATCTGCAGACTATGGTGTAGCAGAGTGGGAGAATTAAAATAGCTTTAAGCAAATATAATTTAGAATTGCCCCACATAAACACACACTTTTTCTGATCTTAAATTATAATTGGAATGGAAAAGGATGCATTCACCAAATCAGCACTACTTGAGGATTGCCTAGCTTCAGTAACAATATTTTGTCTGAGATTACATATGCAATTAGGGCTGGAATTTGATTAAATCTATGATAGTCATTTTTTAGGATCTATTTGCTTTCTGCTGCAGGGTCCACACATATTAAAAAGGTATGATAAGGATCATCACTCCTTCATATTTTAAGTGTATTTATTTGTGACACTAGTCTTTGCTAGTTGACTTAATAACCTACTGGAAAGCTTATCTTAATTTCTTTTCTTCTTTATTGTCATCTGATAATTGGCAAGTTGCATATCAAAATTTGGGTGGCAGTGTTTGGGAATGGTCTACCCTTATATAGAGCATTATTCTCATAACGGAATAAAAAGGTACATTTTATGTGCAGAATTTAAGCTCATCTATTATTATTATCACTAACCAGTAATCTTAAATAATGTCAGTGGTAAAATACTCCTTTCCAGGGATATCTACTACTCTCATGTCTCATGTTGTTTGTTGTTGGGTTTTTTTTTTTCCTTTTTAATCTATTTATTTATTTATTTTTAAAAGCAAATGACCCTTTTTGTTGGGTTTTATTTACTTTTTGTTGTGCTGGTACTGGGGATTGAACCCAGGGCTTGGTGCTTGCTAGGCAAGCACTTGGCCACTGAGCTGCATCCCCAGTCCTGCTCTCTCATTCTTACCCTGCTGTATTGTTGCTCTTAGTTGATGTTATATTGTGTTGTCCTGGATACTTTTGGTTTTTACTCCTGGTTATCTGAGTGAGGGCTAAAGAAAGATTCCCTGTCTCTTTCAAAGAGTGAACAATGTCCATTGTATATAATTTCATTTAGTGGTAGATTATACAACTTTCATGTGCCATTCAGTTATTCATTCTCTTTTAGAAAGAGAGAGTCTTTAGAAAGTCATATTTTAATGGAATACGAATAAAGTGGGTCTTAAAAAGGGGTTGTCAGCTAGGCTGCTTAGAGATATGGAATCTGCAAATATTGAGATTATATAATCTAGAGAAAACAAAAAAAAAATTAACAAGAATGAGATAACTGTGTACAAATAGTTTGTTGTCACTGAAAAGGTTACCTCTACTTGGAAATAAAATAATGAGTTCATATATTTTTGTATTAAATAATGTGTGTTTGGCTTTTGATGTGTTTGTGTTGAGGAGTTGTTCCTGTGCAAATAGAGGGAGCTCTTTCTTTTTTTTTTTTCTTTTCTTTCTTTCTCTCTTTTTTTTTTTTGGGGGGGGGGCTTTTTCTTATTCAGGTCTTTTACCATTCTGTCTCTTCCATAGTTAACAGCTCTGTGATAAATATGTGTGTGCTTAAAATCAGAATTGTTTGGTGCCATTATGTTTTAAATAGTATATGTGAAAAATAAATTCCTTTCTGTTCCACAGGATTTAAATACTATTTATTCTTATCTTCATGGAATGGAAATATTGTCAAATCTCAGGGAGCATCAGCTTAGGTAAGTGTGGTGTTGTGTTTAAGAGCATGTGCCATGCAGTTATTCATTCATTTAATCACCTTTCCTATTTTTCATACTGTTTTAAGTACTTGACATATACAATATAGATTAGATCCCTACTTTCCTTTGGTTTTTGTATTGGTGGGTTGGGATTTGGGGGTTGTGGGAAAACACTATAAAAACTGTATATAATTTCCAGGAATTATAAGTACTGTGAATACAATAAAGCACAGTGATGTGAAATAAACCGAGTAGCTACTTGAATTTAGATGGTCAGTGAAGACCTCTCAAAAGATGTAATTTTTTAAATAGAGACCTGAATGACAGAAGGAAGCTAAGCCAAGAAAGAGGGCTTTGGTAGCTGGAACACAGAGAGAAAAGAGAGGTGGGATTGTAGAAAATGAGTTTGGATGGTGGTTATAGGGGCCAAGTCATTTGACATTTGTTGGATAGTCATGGAAATCTACATTTCTTCTCCTCCTACTCCTTCCTCTTCTCCATTCTCTCCATCCTCTTCTCCTTGACTCTCCACCTCCCCCTTTTTTCCCCTCCCCTCCTTCTCCTCTTCCTTTTTTAGTTATGTTGGGGATTGAATCCAAGGCCTCGCACATCTTAGAACCATACCCCTAGCCTAAGAATTTGCCCCTTTTTTTGGTAGTGGGGATTGAACCCAGGAACGCTTAACCCCACTGAGCCACATGTGCAACCCTTTTTTATACTTTTAGAGACAGGGTCTCTGAGTTGCTTAGCCCCTACTTTTGCTAAGGTCGTCTTTGAACTCAAAATCCTCCCGGGAGCCTCAGCCTCCTCAGCCTCTGGGATTACAGGCATATGCCACCTTGCCCAGCAGGAATTTTTATTTTTTCCTGAGCAATAGAGCCTTGACCAAGGCTTTTAGGCTGCAGTTTAGTCTCCCCAAAGTAGAGATAATAAAAGTGTAGGGGCCTGGGGTTGTGGCTCAGTGGTAGAGTGCTTGCCCAGCATGTGTGAGGCTCTGGGTTCAATCCTCAGCACCACATAAATAAATGAAGATGTTGTGTCCAACTACAACTAAAAAATATTCCAAAAATATTTTTTAAAATAAAAATAAATAAAAGTGTCTTCGTTACAGTGTTCTGAAGATTAAATGAGAGTAAGAATCTAAAGAAAAGCATAGTGCTTGGTATGTACTAGTTAGTGAAAATAAAACTGTTTTCTTTTTGGAGTTTGTATTAGTATTTGTTATACCAAATGCTTAAGATGATCATGATATCTTGTATTAAAGTGAAAGGAGCAAGGCACTTGATTTGGCACAAATCCCTTTGAAGAAGACAGCATCAACTTTTCTGAACCTCGTTTTTTCCTGCAGTTTGGGCTATCTACCTGTTTATCTTACATGACTATGATTAAATTTGTACAACTTTTACTGTAAAAGAACTGTAAAACACTCTTGTAATTTTGTGTAACATTTTAGTTAAACATTTTTCTTCATGACCTATTTATCTGACTACTTTTCTGGATGTTTTTCTGATTATGGACCAGATTATTTCTAATTTATTCTTTTTTCTATATAACATAATTGAGGTGTTAATCTATATCAAATAAGTATATCAGGTAGAAAGAATACAAATGAAAAACAGAGGAGTTAGTAATATTAAAAGTATTTTTTAAATGTAAATGTGTTTAACAATTTTTTTTGTATGTGTATTGCCTGTGCTAATAATTACTGTTCTTTACACTGAGGATATAGTAGTGAACCAAACAGTGGTCTAATTTTTCATAATATTTATTCAGTATGAATTGACAGGTTTTATAATGTGTGTAAGAATATTATGGTTAATGCCATTTAATATTATCTAGTTGCTCTTATAAAATATTACTATATTATATATATTTAAACTCTTAGGGAAAATTTAGTAATATGATTATTTTCTGTTGGTGTTATTATAATAAAATCTATTTTAAACAATTTTTACTTTTTAAAAAATAGATTAATGTCTGCAAGAGCACGCTATGAAAAGTACAGTGGCAACCAGATTCTTTTTTGGTAAGTATTCCACAATTACTATAAATCAGTGACTTTTATGTTTAAATGTTGATTTTTAGTATTGAAATTCATTTGATTCTGAAATAATTGCCATAGATCAAATTGAAATATAATCAAAAACAATGAAGTATAACATATATAGAATGCAAAGTGTCCAGTGCAGCAAATTTTAATAAATATATACACCTGGGTAACTACTGTTACTAATGAAAATATAGAAGATACCACCTTTTCATCAGCTTTCTTTTTTTTTTTTTTTTTTTTTTGGAAGATAAAACTTTTTTTTAAAAAATTGGTTGTTCAAAACATTACAAAGCTCTTGACATATCATATTTCATACATTAGATGCAAGTGGGTTATGAACTCCCATTTTTACCCCAAATACAGATTGCAGAATCACATTGGTTACACATCCACATTGTTACATAATACCGTATTAGTAACTGTTGTATTCTGCTACCTTTCCTATCCTCAACTATCCCCCCTCCCCTCCCCTTCATCAGCTTTCTTTAGGAACATTTACCACAGTGTGACTTCAGTCACCACAGATTACTTTTACCTCTTTTTTGAACTTATGGGTAGTCTTTTGGTCAGGCTTTTGTTACTTAGCAGATATCTGTCCTAGGTTTTTAATGTTTTGCATTTGTTCTTTTTCACTGCTATGCAGTGTACATTTGTGTGAGAATAACATTTATCCATGCCACTATTAGTAGATATTTGGGTAACTTTCAATGTTTTACTGTTGTGAATAGTAAAGTTTCTGTAGACTTTGCTCATCTTTTTATGCTCTTATGTACTTATTCTTGTTAGCACATTCCTAGGAATAGAATCCTAGAAATTTCCATGTTCAATTTTAGGAAATTCTGACATTTTTCTAAAATAGTTGATTCAATTACAGTAGACATTAGCTGTGTGTAGTACAAGTTTTGGTTATTTCACATCTTTGACAGCTCTTGAAATTGTCAGGTTTTTTTGTTTGTTTGTTTTTTTGTTTGGTTGTTTCTAATTTAATCATTCTGTTGATTGTTACATTATCTCGTGATTGTATTTTACATCTCCTTATTTACTAATGATGATGAATGATTTTAATGTTTTTATAGGATATTTGGATAGCCTCTGGTAGGAGATCCTGGTGGAAGTTTTTGACCATTTTTTTTTCATTTGAGTTATCTGTCATGTTTCTATTGTATGTAAATATTCTTTATTCTGAATCAAAATCTTCTGTTGGATATACTTATTATAAATACTTCCCACCATGTACAGTTTTTCTTCTTCACTCTTTTAATGGCATCTTCTGAGGAAGAGAAATTCCTAAATTTGTTAGTTTGTCTCTTTGTGATTAGTGCTTTTCATGTCCTGTTTAAAAAGTCAAATCTTTCTCTTAAAATTGTGAAGATAATCTTTAGGTTTCCTTTAAAAGTTTTTATGTTTTTTCTCTCAAAATTAATTTTACAGTTCATTTTGGAAATTATTTTTGTTGGCAGTGCAGAGTGTAAATTTCAAACTCATTTCTCTTAATTTTAAAAATGTTTATTTTAAAGTAATAAGTCAGGTGTGGCGGTGCACTGTTGTAATCCCAACTATTCTAGAGGCTGAGGCAGGAGGATTGCAAGTTCAAGCCTCAGCAATTTAGTGAGGCCCTAAGCAATTTAGCTAGACCTTGTCTCAAAATGAAAAATACAAATAGCTAAGGATATGAGTCCATTTACATTTTTGCAAATCTAATAGGTGGTTGACAGATTCTCATAGTTGTCTGCATTCAGTCTACTGTGATATATTTTTTTAAGTCAAGTAAAAAGTTTTTATAGTTATGTAAAACAATAACAGACAAATGGACCAATAAACAAAATAAACTAGAAAGACATGCACACATACAATCACTTAGTTTAGAACAAAGTAGATGCTCCACACAGTGGTATAGAAATGCAATCCCAGCTGAAACAGAAGGGAATAAGCATTTTAGTAGCTTAATAATAAGCATATTATTTTCAAATAATTTGGATATTCTTCTTTGATATAATACCAAAATTTGTTAAGTTTCTTACAGGTTAGTTGCAGTATGGAATCTGACTTTATCAGTGAATGTTTGGTACTCCATTGCATTATAAATCATTGATCTGTCATGTACTTTAATTAATTATTTACCCAGGTTTGATTTTATAACACTATGTCTTAGTCATTTGGAAAATATTGCTTGTTGTACTAGGTTATGTTGTTTTTATAATTTGACACATTTTAATGTATTATCAAAAATGACAGTTGTTATTATCACTCCTGATTTCTTCCAAAAAGTTTAGGAAAGTAGGAAGTTCAATAATATATAATTTAAATTTTGAGTAAAATTCGAATTTTATCATTGTCACAATTTATTATATATCTCTGTGGGTGTCCAGTTGACCCAACATCATATATTGAAAAATATCCCTGTTGAACTTTAATGGAATTTTTGTTTGGTTGGGTGGGTTTTTTTGTTTTTCTTTGTTTTACTGGTGTGGGCCCTGGAACTCTCTTCCACCAAGTTACATCCTTTGCCCTTTTTATTTATTTGAGTGTCGCTGAGGCTGGTCCCAAACAGGAATCCTCCTGTTTCAGCCTCCCAAATAGCTGGGATTACGTCTGCATCACTGTGTATTGCATCCACATTGTTTTAAACTAAGTGGTGTGTGTGTGTGTTGTTTATCTCGGTCCATTTGTCTATCTGATGCCATTATTAATTACTGTGGTATATGTTGACATTTGGTAGCATGTATTTTGTATGCTATTCTTGAAGATTGTCTTAATTAGTATTTTACTCTTCAATTTTAAAATCAATTCATCAATTTCCACACACATATATACACATAAAAACCTTTTGGACAGCTGGGGGGTTGAGTAGCATTAAATCTAAATCATTCAAGAGAGAACCCATGTTTTTATAAATATTATCATTTTTCACAAGAATGTTTTAGACAGATATTTTTACTGCAGACAGAATTCTAGCATTGCAGTTTTGTTTTTGTTTTTTTTCTTTTAATACATTTAAGACATGTTCTGGGTTCTGTGTATTTGAGGACTCAGTAACATTATTCCTTTGCAGGTAACATGTTTTTGTTTCTACCTCTGGATTTTATTTATTCATTTATTTTTTAAACTTTGGTATGGGGGTGTGAATCCAAGGACACTTAACCACTGAGGCACAATCCCAGCCCTTTTTCTTTTTTATTTTATTTTTAAAATTTGTTTTAATTAGTTGTACATGACTTCCTTTTTATGGTTTATTTTGAGACAGGATCTGCATAAATTGGTTAGGACCTCATTAAGTTGCTGAGAGTGGTCTCACCTCCTGAGTCACTAGAATTACAGGCATGTGCCACCACTAGAATTTTTTTCTTTTTGCTTAGTTAGATGTATCTATTATTCCTAAATATGATTTTCTTTGTATTTATTTTGTTTTAGGGTTGGTTTATAGAACTTCTTGATTCTTTGATTTAGTAGCTTTATCAATTTTGAAAAAATCTTTCCAATATTTTTTTATTATTGCTTATTTTCTTTTTCTTTAATTCTGTCCTTTATTTTCTTTATACTTTTTTCTGTATTTGCTGTTCTTTTTCTGTTACTCTATTCTTACTAACTTATTTCTGTTTTGTGAATGCAGATCTCAGTGCTTAGGTCAAATTCTCTATCTTATCTGTTTTCCTGAATGTATTAGATAAACTAACTTCTTTTTTACTATTGGTTCTAAATTTTTTGATCCCATTCTTAGTGATGATGGTAGTTTTATTATTTATTTATTTATTTTTAATTTTAGTGGTATAGCAGGGATTGAACTCAGGAGCACTCAACCACTGAGCCACACCCCCAGCCCTAGTTTGTATTTTTATTTAGAGATTGGGTCTCACTGAATTGCTTAGGTCCTTGCTTTTGCTGAGGCTTTCTTTGAACTTGTGATCAGTGCCTCAGCCTCCCCAGCCACTGGGATTACAGGCGTGCAGCACTGTACCTGGCTGAGGATGGTAATTTTAATTGAATGCCAGACATTGTATGAAAAGTTACAGAAATACTGTCTCCCCTTAGGAAGTATTTAGAATTTTGTTTTGTTTGACATGCAGAGTACAAACATCTTGATGCAGTTGAGAATACTAAATGATATATATTTTTCTTCTAATAATTTGTACTTTCTCAGTGAAATAGGAATCAAGAGTTGAGATAAGGAAGAAGAGATTGTTATTTGAAGAGATTAGGATAATGGATGTGTTCAGAAACATATTATGGTTGCTAGGCAACTTTAAGAGCCCATTTGAAATTTGTGGTGGTTGTAATTTTGTTTGTGGTACTGGTGATTGAACACAGGAGTACTCTACCACTGACCTATATCGCCAGCCTTTTTTATTTTTTTATTTTTTTTGAGACAGTATCCCACTGAGTTGCTTATGTGGGCCTTGAACTTGGTATACTCCTGTTTCAGCCTTCCCAGTAGCTGGGATTATAGGTGTATACCTGGCTATGATGGTTATGATTGTCTTTTGGTTTTTGTTTTTAATCAGCTATGTTCTGCTGTGGTGTAGAAGTGGAGTAGGTAAAAAGTTGGATTTATTTAGCTCACTAAATACATAAAAGGAAAGTAGGCAGAATCAAGGGAGTTTTTCCAAAGAAGTGATAGTAGTAACTTAACAAGAAAGGTACAAAGGGGAATAGAAAAGAGATATGAGATTGATTATGGAAGTCTGGATGTTAGAATCAACTAGAAGAAATCCAGTGGGATGCTTGAGCCTTCTGATTATGAAAGTCTTATGGTTACTGCTAATGCAAGATTTCTTGTGTTTGGCCATGGAAGTGATTGCCTGAAGTAAAGTAGGATAAGATCTTTAAAGAAGAGATGAAGTGATTCAGAGGCTGTCATTTCGGAAAGACAGAAACAATAATAGAATGCTTACCATATTTCAACACATAATCATCACAGATTTTTATGCCAAATTTTTTGGTTAAAAAATGGTGTATAACATTTACAAGAAGCTTTCTAAAAAATTGTGCTAGTATTAATTAAAAAGTATTTATTAATAAGCTGTCTTTGGTGCAGTATTAGAATGCACTGAATACTTGGTGAACATTCATTAAAATTGAATAGTCCAAATCAACCACACATCATTCTTTGTGACAATTTAGTCTTCTGTGTCCAAAAATTATGGATTAACCTCACTGTTTTCCTTACCTCACAAGCAGTCCCCAGCACCACTCATACGTTAGTACTGCAGTGCTAGGCTTTCCAAAATTAGTGTCAATGGGCCTGTGTCTTGCAGTGCACAAGAAGACAAAAATGCATCTGTATGCCACTGGTGGATACACTGCTGCTTTATTTATCTTTTAAGAGGCATGATGAACAAAATTATACCATGAATAATTGTGGACGAAAAGTTGTAAGCTGGTTTTTGCTTTGAATAAAAATGGGATGTAACGGTTATGCTGTGGGGACAATTATGCAGTGAAATTTGGTATTTAAAAGTCAAGAATTAAAATCTACAAGAAATGAGAGGACCTTGGTGTTCTTAATAGGTTGCATTAGAGAAGGACAGTGAATGGAATGATATGATGATCTATGATTCATCAGGGCGTTGTTAGGAGAGGAAAACAATGGTTTCAAACTGATTAGTAGATAGAAGAGATTGTCCTATCTCTAGGCTAGTGGTAGGAGTACTGTGTAATGGAAAACATTCACCAATTTTAAATGATTGTAAAGGAAGTAGTGTCCTCCGGAAATATTAAGAACACATTGAAAATAAAAAGTATTTTTCATAGACTTAGTGGATGAGTTTTAGGATTATGAAAAGGTTGGGAGAAAGACTAATCAGAAACTAGTCCATTTAGGATTAGGCAGGTTAGATACTTGCAGATGAAGGATAACAAGGGAGACCTAGGTTTTTGTGGTGATTGATATAGTTAAAGACTTCTTAACAATGTTTTTCTTTGAGTGGTTGGTGTTTCTTTATCTTAGGGGTAAGTAAGATCTTGTCTAGAAATTATTGTGGCTGTAAGTTTTATTGTAAAACTTCATGATAACAGGAAGGAGAAATGTTTTTCTTAAAGTATGAGATGCTCTTTTTAAGTGCTTTCATTACTGTTTCTGGTTAATGAGTATGACTTGAACAAAGGTAGTTTGGGGATTTAGCCAATATTATATTAGGATTTATCCAACATAACATTTTAGTATTCACTTCTTTCAGGCGAGTGCTAAATCGGGAAATCTGAAAAATTAGAGCATTTGGTAAACGTAATTGAATTGCATATAAAGCATTAGTTATGCTTCGTGGTTTTATGACTTAGAAAAATATTTAATATCATAAAGCACAATATGGCTTTAATTGGCTTTATTTATTTTGGTACTGGGGATTACACCCAGGGTAGCTTAACCACTGAGATACATCCCCACCTCTTTATTATATTTTGTTTAGAGAAAGGGTCTCACTGAGTTGCTTAGGGTCTCAGCCTTCTGAACCACTGGGATTACAAGCGTGAGCCACCACCCTGGCTTTTAATTGACTTTAAATTAGAATTATTTCAGTCAGATTAATAGAAACTCATTCAGACTGTGAAGCTATATGAAATTTTAAATCATGTATATATATAAATATAATTACTTGTGAATAGCTTTTGTCTTTAAAAGATAGTATTTTGTTTTCCATATGTAGATTTTCAACATCTGATGTCCTTAGTCTTCCCTATTTCTTCCTGGAAGTAACATATTTGTGAGAGAATATTTTCCAATGTAAAATGAAATATATAAAACAGTAGAATGTATCAATTGCTGAATTTCCCCTGGAGGACAGCATTCCTTCCTTTACCTTCCCTCCCCACATTCTTGAGAACTGGTTGCTACACATACTTTTGAACAGGTCTTTCCATCTGAAAGTTACTAATAATAATAATAGTAATTCACCCTTAATCCCAATTCTTCCATGCTGTTTTTTGTCATTTCTTTTGTATGTATTCATATTTTGTTTATGATATGCATATGTTCTTTGGTGCTTTATATACAATTCTATTTTAATGTATCTCTATTTTATAATGATTGTATGATAGCCTGTCATATTAATTGTACCATGATTATAAAACTATTCATAATACCAGTTTAGTTATCTAAACAGTACAAGATGTTTAGATTACTGCTATGATTATGTTCTGTATATTTTTTTCTTTTACTGGATTTTAAAAATCATTTCTATTGCATAGATAATGGGAAAATTAGAAAACAGTGAAATAGAAAAACTAATTTATTTAAAATTATATTGTACAGAAATAATAATTTCTCAGTGGTGAATTCCTCAGGAATAATTGTGAGAATAAAGGATATAACATTTTTATGGCTTGCACTGTATAGTACGCTATTGTTTTGAACAAAGTTTGTGTTGGTAATGATTGTCAGTATCACTAAAAAATGAATAAACATAATTTTTATCACACCCCTTGGTAACATGCTAATTTGTGAGGATTTTTCTGAAAGTGTTTTAAATGTGTTTTCACTTTCATTTTCTATTATTACAGATAAGTGTTCTGTTAAGAATTATCTGCTTTTTTTTCCCCATATAAATGCAGTTTTTACAAGACCCTAGACCATACTCAAAATTTCCCATGTTTCCAAGTATTGTTACATAGTTTTTATAATGATTTTTGCAATATTATCAGGATATATTCCATGTTGTGTATTTCATATTGAATCCATATATAAGTGAGTGTGTGTATTTATTTACTTGTTTATTTAAACAGCTCAGAAACTATTGCCAGATGTTGGTATATCCTGCTTTCTGGATCTGTACTTGTCAAAGACTCCATGGTTTTGCCTCCTTGCAGGTAATTTTACATTAACTTCTTAGCGTATAAGGCAAAGTTAACATTGTAGTTGATTTGTCTCTTGTATTAAACTACTTTATGTAAAGTGTTTATTTTCTCTCAGTGGATGATACATTTTTTTTTTTTTTACATCTATGTCTCTTGTTATCAGAAGTAATCTGACAGGAATTGACTGAAATTTCATACTTCTTGAAGCTTACACTGTGACATTGTATCCACTTCCTGTTTGACCCATAGTTTTGTGTGGGATTTGATCTGATTTAGCTTGGCATTTGGATTTATAACATTATTGATTATTGAGAAACAGTATATTGTAGATAAGAAATTATTTGTGGAATAAAGCAGACTAGATTAAAATCCTAATTTTGTCACTTCATATTATGTGACTGGACAAATATTAGTTTTCTTATCTGTGAAACAAGGATAATAATAATAGTAGAACCTGGATGAGTATTGTCATGAGGCTTTAGCAAGCTCTACTACTCAAAGCTCTCAACAGAAGTCTGTAAGGGTTTACACTCTAGAGCCACATACTCTACCACTTCTTGAGCAAATTGCTTAATCTCTGTACCTCAGTTTGCTCATTTGTAAAATGAGGCAGTAACAGCATCTATTTCATTGGCTAGTGCTAAGAAATAAATGAATTATCTATTTAAATCTCTGACAGCAGTGCCTACCTATTAAAAGAAATTGCTCATCATAATTATTAAATCAAAGAGGAGAAGGATAATTAGATGGTCAGTTACAGTATTCTTAGGGATTTTGGTCTTTTAGCAGTTCTTCAGATTTTTAAGCCTCAAATTATGCTTTGGTGACATAGAAATGTAATTTTTTCAATGACATTTCCCATAATATTGAAAGAGATTTAAGCTTTTAAAATAAGACTTGCAGTTGCAGCTAACTGAATTTAGTGTATAGCTATTAAATTTAATTGTCAGAGTATGGAAAATATCAGTTTAGATGCATTTTGAAAGTCATGTCTTGAGTTCTGAAACTTTATATTGCTGACTTTATTGATATAAAAATCTTTGCTTTTTGACTGGTAGAATAAAATATATGGTTGACTTTTTACAAATAAATTATATATTAGTTCTTTGTTATTTAAATCTTTGGCTGTTATTATTTTCCTCTATATTTATGAAACTGCCATTAATGGATTTGTGTTAAATTAGCCATTAAGACAGAATAAGCCAGGTTGATATTGCTTGCAGTTATGTTTTTGGATATTATTTTTCTTTTGAATATTTTCTCTCTTGCTGTTATAAACGGTAAAAAAAATTTTGTGAAGACTTTGTACCATCATTCAGCTACAATAATTCACTATTAGTTTGTGATTAAGACAGTGATGTTTAACTTTTTAAAGTAATGAATAGGAATGCATAAGGTTTTAAAAGACAAAGTCATGGTATGCATTAATATAGTCATCATGAACTTCATAAGAAACATACAAATTTGTTTAATCTCTATATTAAAGAACAATTCTAGGTCAGGTTTTTTGTATGTACGAAATATTTGTTATATCTAGGATGATTATTAGGATTAATGAGTTAATACAGAGAAACTACCTAGAATCATGTTGGCATATTATAATAAAATAATTTAGAGGTTTTGTTAATATTATTATAGCATAATATCAGTGGGATGTGATCATTATGATACCCACAAAATATGATCACTACCTAGTACTAAGTTTAGGAGTAATAATATTTTAGTTTATAGAAATATAGCCATTTTACTTACAGGGACAGTTTTATTTAAAGAATTCTTAACCCCTGAAGAGATCAGTTACTGTTTTAGTCAGCTTTTTCATTACTGTGACCAAAAGACCTGATAAGGAGGAAAATTTTGAGGTGCATGGTTTCAGAGGTCTCGGTCATTAGACAGTTGACTGTATTACTCAGAACCTAAGGTAAGGCAAAATATCATGGAGAAAAGATGTGGAGAAAGAAAGCAATTCAGGATATGGCACAAGTAAGCAAAGATAGAGTAAGCTCAGCTTATCTATTTGGTTACTATAGTTTCAGGGACAAAATATATACCTCAGCGACCCACCTCCTCTAGCCACATCCTGCCTGCCTACAGTTATTACCCAGTTAATCCATTCAAGTGGGTTAATGCACTGTCCTAACACCTTACATCTAAACCATAATAGCTACTAAGAACGAGAAAGGAGAATATCCCACAGCTGAGGGAGAATTCCCAAGAAAGGGATAAATTGAAAGGGGCACCCCTTCCCATGACTGAAATTCAGATTTGGCTGGTGAATATGCTAGCTGCAAACCAGCAGATGGTGAAGTTCACTGGATTGCCCTGGGCCAGAGTTGGTCCATAGTAATCTCATACAGGCTGGTGAGGAGGGTATTGCTGAACAGTACACGCAAGCAGAACCTCACTACTACAGCTCTGCCTCAAGATATAGAAGGGCTCCAAAGCCGGGGACCAGCACAACAAACCTCCTCCTCTAACACTTAGCACTCCCATCCCTAAATGCACAGCAAAAGCCTTCCTACTGCAGTATCCCTCTGATACCCTCTACTAACCAAGCTTTAACATATCCACCTGACAAAAGTTTATATAATCCACAGCCTTTAACATAAACTAGGGCAATGACGGTAGAGTTGAGAGGAAGTAAATAGCTGTCACAGTTCACTACTTTGAGGGCTGATCTTTTATATGAATGCCTCCAAGCACATTTCAAATTTAATTCAACAACAAATTCCACCTAAAAAGATACAGCTGTCCTTCATAAAAGTGAGGTTGTACTTATACTCTGTCCAAAATGAGGAAATGCACAATCCCAACAAAAATGGCTATCTGTATAAATTATATATTCTATCATAATGTCTCTGAATATTCTGATAACTTTATTAAAGACTATCTAATAAAGTTCATTTTCAACTACTAAGAAATATGGGGAAAAGAAGAAGATAGTTAATATAAAAATAAAGAGATATCACAATTAGCAAAGAGAAAATATGAAAAGTTACGGTAGTCCTTATATCTATTATTGGTCAGATTTTACCATCTCTGGTTTCCTTCTTTCACACCTCATTAAGTGTTTTTGCCCTCAGCTACTCTAGGGTCTTTACCTGATCATGGGAATACAGCTTTTATTTCTAAAGGCTTCTCAATTGTCCTGCCCCTTTTTGGTTACTATAGTTTCACATTAACCTTTTAAAATGAATGTGGAAGCACTACGTAGAGTGTTTTAGTCAGCTTTTTTGCTACTGTGACCAAAAGACCTGCCAAGAATAATTTTAGAGAAGGAAGAGTTCATTTGATGTTCACATTTTCAGAGGTCTCAGTCCATAGACTGCTGGCTTCGTTGCTTTGGGTCCAAGGTGAAAGCAGCTCAAGCACCAGGAAGCAGAATGAGTAACTCCCTTCATGACTGACAAAATATATGCCCCCAGAGATACGCCACTTCCCCAAAATCCACCTCCTCCGGCCACATACTACTTGCCCTCAGTGACCACCCAGTTAATCCACATTAGTGGATTAATGCACTGATTAGGTTAAAGCCCTCATAAAACAATCATTTCGCCTCTAAATTTTTTGTATTGTCTGACACATGAGCTTTTGGGGAATACCTGATATCAAAAACATAACATGGTTTTATAGTAGGTCTTAAAGATGGGGTAGTATTAGTTCTCTTTGTTTTTCAATAGGTATTTTTCTTCTCCGTATAAATTTTAGAATAAAATTTTTATTTATTTGCAAAATATTCATATTCATTTTTATTCAGTTCGTAGATGGCCAACTCCATTGTTCTGTGCCCAACATGAAGCAAAACATGGTAGAAGGAAGCAAAACAAGGTAGAGAAAAGCAGCTCACTGTATGATAATCAGAAAGCAGAGAGAGAGAGAACTCCCACCACCATGAACAAAATATAAACCCCAAAGGCACATCCCCAGTGATCCACTTCCTTCAGCCACACCCCACTGATTAAATTAAGGCTGTTTTTTTCACCTCTAAGTTTTTTTGCATTATCTAACGTATGAGCTTTTCGGGTATTCCTCATATCTAAAACATAACAAGGAGCCCAAGAGAGCATTCCCTCTGGGCCCCAGACAGTGCCCACCCACACCCACCCACCCTCAGTGTGTCATAACACAGTTTTTTCTTGGTAATTGTGATCCATCACTTGAGTTAGTAGAATGACATCTTCCGCCCTTAGTGGTCAGGTAGAAGTCTCTCATTGGAACCTTTATTGTGTCTCCTGGGAGAAGCATGAAGACTCTAAACCAGCAGAGCTTAAAAGGTGTTATAAGTGAAAGCAAAATTCTGTGCCACTCCTATTTCCAAGACTTGAATATGAGCCCTTATGTATTTACTCTTGGAGAAGACAAAAAATACGGTTGCTTGAAAAGTCAGTTCCTTTATTGTCCCAAGTAGCAAGACAGGAGTTACAATTTTTTTTTTTTTTTTTTTTTTTTTTTTTTTTTTTGTAGGGCCTGGGGTTGTGGCTCAGCAGTAGAGTGCTTGCCTCAAACATGTGAGAACCTAGGTTCGATCCTCAGCACCACATAAAAATAAATAAAGATATTGTGTCCCACTACAACTAAAAAAAAAAAAATTAAATGTTTTTTGTAAACCCATGCTTAGATGATGCAGAAGTGTTTCAGACAAATTCATTTCCAGAATAAATTTGTTCCATTGAGAAGAACTACCTGCTTCTTCCATCATAGAAGAGGCCCAGTGTAAATAACCTGCTTTTAGTGGCCAATTAGTCCTCTTAAGAAATAGTTCCATGTTAGAGACTCAGTTATTAGTCTTTTGGCAAATTAGGCACCCAGATATAGCATTAGCATTTGAGTCCTCTTGACTCTCCTCCATTTCTGCCACCCTGGTTGCTTTGTCCATATTGCTATTGAACAAGCACTAGAGTAGCCAGGAGAATAGTTAGGTTAGTTGATGTGTGTAGAGCATGCCATTTTTCCTTCTTATTAACAAATTTCTCAATAGTGAATGTCCTTTGGGAGTAAACATGGGATATAACTATTTGTAAGCTGTACGCCTGTTCTGAAAGAGATCCAACCACATTCCCTTCCCAGACTTAAAAAAAAAAAAAAAAGTCTTTCAATCTTATTCTTCCAAGACTCTAACCATTCATTTGAATATTACTGACTGCCCATGAATCTGTTTAGCTCAGAAAATTTTTCATCTTTCAGGCTAGACAAAACGAACAACCAAAAGTACTATTCTATTCCCTGGGAGGATTGCTCTTCACCAAAAGTACTTATTCTATTCCCTGGGAGGATTGCTCTTCACCAAATGATTTTTAGAGATCACCCCTAAGAGTGTCCTTTGTTCTTTCTCTTTTTTTTTTTTTTTTTTTTGGTACCAGAGATTGAACTCAGAGGTGCTTAACCACTGAGCCACATACCCAGCTTTTTAAATATTTTTATTTAGAGATAGGGTCTTGATAAGTTGCTTATAGCCTCACCAACTTGCTAAGGCTGTCTTAGAACTCACAGTCCTCCTGCCTCAGCCTCCCGAGCTGCTGGGATTACAGACATGTGCCACCGCACTCAGTGAGAATGTTCATTTTGAGTGGTCCCAGAATGTTATGCAGACCAGTCTATAAAACAGGTTTAGGTTTTTTTCTTCCTCAGTCAGCTGATCATAAAGAACTTCCATGGTGATAAACATGGATTGGGGGGGAGTAAGTAAGGTAACAGGAGTTGGTGTTGAAGAAATCTGAACTTCCTGAATGTATATCTTGCTCTGGACCTATGTGAACTAGGTCTCTTACATTACTCAGTAATAGGTTGGTTTGGATCCAGCCCTTATGGCTAGGCACTCAGTTCATGATGGTAAATTCAGGCTATATAGTTACCTGATATCTTGTGGTTAAGCATTCAGCCTCTACCAAAGACCAATAGCAAACCAGAAGCTGTTTCTTGAAAGTTGAATAGTTAGGGCATAGATATCTCAGAAATCCTAAAGGTATACATCATCATTCTCTTATTACTGTTTGCAAGATTTAGTGGAGAGGACCTTATTTACCATGGACACTCTAGATAATAGTCACACTAGATATGCTGAATTGTGTGCTTGATGGTACATTGGCTCTTGCTGACAGTTTTAGCATAACTCTGAAGATTGATAAGAGTAGGACACTCACATGTGGTATATTTTAACTCCACAATCAGAAGAAATCAACTAAACACTGTTTCTTTTTTTATGACTGTGATATTTCCATTGCACAACTTAAGGAGGGATATCTTGTCATGTCTCAAATCATGAAACCACCAGAAACTTTGCTGAGGAGGGGGGCCTTTAAATTTTTAGGATTTTGTCTTCTAATGCTTCCCTTATTTTATAATGAAATTTTATATTTTATTTTAACTGGTAAAACATGTTTATAATTTATTATAAACAAAGAAACAGGGTCAGATTTTTAAATTTTCTTTTGGCCTGACTAAAGTTCAAACCCTGGACCTTGTTACATACCCTAGGCAAGGCTTCTACCATTGAACTTCAGTCACAGTCCTTTGTGTCTGAAATTTAAATTTCTTATTTTGAAATAAATTTAGTACTTTTCTATAAGTAAATTCACTTTTTAGTTATTACAGCAAAATCTGACTTTAGCTCAATAAAGACTTTGTTGCATTTGATTTTTAAATAAAATTTAACTATTTATGCAACAAATAATCATTGAGTGTTGTCTATCCCTGCTTGAATACCATGCTGTTGTGATTATTGTGGGCTTTATAATGTATTGCAGGAGCAAGAGAACTCTTAACGAAGTACAGTACTTGAGTATGAGATGTGAATTGACAATAGAACAATTAACCCAAAAAAGGCATAGAAATTTATGTGCACACGCACATCACAGAATGGGGAACACTTACTACCCAATGAAATTTAGAAGCTTATATACCCTTTTTCATAGATTAGAGGGAAGTGAGCCACTATAGGCAATTTTAAAGGCAGAACAAATGATTTTTAGAAAAAGTGAATGGGCCTGAAGAACAGACAGTGAGCCAGGAGCGGTGGTACCTGCCTGTAATCTCAGTGGTTCAGGTGGCTGTGAGACAGGAGGGATCACGATTTCAAAGCCAGCCTCAGCAAAAGTGAGGTGCAACTCAGTGAGACCCTGTCTCTAAAGTACAAACAGGGATGAGGATGTGGCTCAGTGGTCAAGTGCCCCTGAGTTTAATCCCCGATACCCTACCCGCCCCTCCCCGCAAAAAAAAAAAAAAAAAAAAAAACACAGTGGCCTGGGACATTGTTGGTCTAGGCTCTGGTTGTGATATTTGACTCTGATTCTCTTTTTTCCATAATACATGTTTAATTCTCTTACATTGATGAAATAACAAGAAGACAGTTGTGTCCCCTTCTGGTCTACAATGGCTGTAAGTAGATGAGGAAACTTCAGAGAAAAGCCCTTTTCTGTTTTTGTTGCTACGCAGATGCTCTCAGTTTAAGTACAGATTGGTATGTTTTCTGGTGTGCCTTTCTGAGCTCCAGCATATCTTACTGGTTAATAGAGTCATTGTATATAAAGGCAGAATAAATGATTTTTAGAGAAAGTGAATGGCCCTGAAGAATAGACAGTGAGCCAAACTGTCCCACAGTGTTTGTATCATTGTAGAGTCCCACCAGCAATGTGGAGTTGGAGATTCTGTTTCTACATATTGTCAGCACTACATGATGGTGTCAATCTTTTAGTTTAGCTATTATCATTGTGAAATGGTTTTAATTTTTATTTTCCTGATTAATAATGATTTTGAACATTTTTTTCTTGTGCTAATTGGCCATTGCTTTCTCACTTTAGTGAAATATCTTGTTAAATTTCTGGGGTAGAAGCCTGTTTTAAACTCCTGTTGTTTGGCTTTTATTTTTATTCTCTAATATTGTAATACATTCAGGATACAAGCTATTTGTCAAACATTTTCTTTCATTAATTTGGCTTGTATTTTTACTTATGTCTTTTTGAAATGAATTTATTTAGGTATAATTGAGATACACCGAACTACATGTATTCATAGTGTATAGTTTGATAAGTTAGGGTATATGTAAATACTTGTGAAACCACCAAGATTAAAAAGATAATGAATTTATTACTTGAAAAGGTTTCCTCATGCGCCTTTGTAAACCTTCCCTACTATTATTCTTCCCTTGGTTCCCAGGCAATTACTGATTCCCGTCTCCCTTTTTTGCAGGGGTGAGGTGGTCAATGTAGATTAGTTTATACTTTCTTGAAAATATTTTATGTAAAGGGAAGCATATACTGTGAGTGGTATTCTAATCTGGTTTCTTGCATTCAGTAAAATTTTTTTTGACATTTTATCAGTGTTATGTGTAATGACATCTCATTTTTATTTCAAGTGTTCTTACATTGACTATACCACTGTTTGTTTTAGTATTCAATCACTGGTGGACATTTGGATTCTTTTTTAGGTTTGGGTTTGGGGTTTGTTGTTGTTTGGCAACAGGAATTGAACCCAGGTGTTCTTAACCACTGAGTCACGTCTCCAGCCCTTTTCATTTATTTTGAGACATGGTCTCACTAAGTTGTTTAGAGCCTCAGCCTCCCAAACCACTGGGATTGCAGGCATTTTCCTATTTTTTACTGATAGAGAAAGTTGGTATAAATTTTTGTCTCTAATTCATTAAATATCCAAAGAACTTTCACTGTTCTTTAGTAATTGTGTGGGCCCATAACTTTCATTTAATTTTAATAAATACCTAAGAATGGCTACTTTCTATGGTAAGTACATGTTTGTTTTTTTTTTAATGAGAGAGGAGAGAGAGTGAAAGAGAATTTTTAATATTTATTTTTTAGTTCTCGGCGGACACAACATCTTTGTTGGTATGTGGTGCTGAGGATCGAACCCGGGCCGCACGCATGCCAGGCGAGCGCGCTACCACTTGAGCCACATCCCCAGCCCATACATGTTTAATCTTTAAGAAAAATATTATACTCTTCTAAAGTTGTACTGTTTTACACCGTCATCAACATTGTAGGGATTTTTACACATCACATCACCAAGAGTTGGGACAATGTCAATCTTTCTTTGGTACCAGTCATTAAACCCCTTAACCACTGATCCACATCCCCCACAGTTTTTATATTTTATTTAGAGACAAGGTCTCATCAAGTTGCTTGGCCTTAGGGCCTTACTCAGTTACTGAAGCTGGCTTTGAACTTGCAGTCCTCCTATCTCGGCCTCTGGGATTACAGGCGTGCACCACCATTACCAGCTATCCAGTTGTAATTTTCATAATGGTGAACAACTTCATATGCTTGTCTCTTGTGTATCTTTTATGAAGGGTCTCTACCTTCTGGCCATTTGTCAAGGAGCAGGGTAGGGTTGTTTAATTTCCTATTTTTGTGTTTCAAAGAGTTTTGTGTGTATGCTCTATATAAGTCCTTTAAAAAGTATGTGATATACATATATTTTCTCCTTGGCTATGGATTTTGTTTTTCATCTGTTAACTGTTTCAGAGATTAGAAGTACTTAATTTAAAAAATTTGTTTTAATTAGTTATACATGACAGTAGAATGCATTTATGTATTTTGTTATACATAGATGGGATATAATTTCTCATTTTTCTGAGTGTACATATTGAAAAATCATATTGGTCATGCAATCACATATATACATAAAATAATGTCTGCTTTATTCTACTATCCTTTCTATCCCCACCCCCACCCCTCCCATCCCTGCACTTCCTTCTATCTAATCTAGCACTATTCTTCTCTAATGTTCCCCATCTTATTGTGAATTAGCGTCTGCATATTAGAGAAAACTTACAACCTTTGGTTTTTTGGAATTGGTTTATTTTGCTTAACATGATATTCTCCAGCTCCATCCATTTACTGGCAAATGCCATAATTTCATTCTTCTTTAAAGCTGAGCCATATTCCATTGAAAAAAAAATACACACACCACATTTTAATCTATTGAAGGACACCTACATTGGTTCCATAGTTTAGCTACTATCAACAATTGAGCCACTATAAACATTGATATGGCTATGTCACTATAGTATGCTGATTTTAAGTCCTTTGGTTATAAACCAAGGAGTGGGATAGCTAGGTCAAATGGTGGTTCCATTCCAGGTTTTCTGAGGAATTTCCATATTGCTTTCCATAATGGTTGTACCACTTTGCAGTCCCACCAGCAATGTATGAATGTACCTTTTCCCCACATCCTCACCAACATTTATTGTTGCCTGTATAATCTTGATGATTGTCATATATTTGTTGATCAATTGTATTTCTTCTTTTATGAAGTGACTGTTCAGTTCCTTAGCCCATTTATTGATTGGGTTATTCGGGGTTTCTTGGTGTTAAGTTTTTTGAGTTCTTTATATATCCTAGAGATTAATGCTTTATCTGAGGTGCATGTGGTAAAGATTTTCTCCCAATCTGTATCTCCTCACGTTATTGATTGTTTCCTTTGCTGAGAAGAAGCTTTCTAATTTGAATCCATCCCATTTACTGATAGAAGTACTTAATTTTGATGAAGTTCAGTTTATCAAGTGTTTTGATTGTTTCAACAAACTCTTCTTTTTGTGTTGTGTATAAAAAAATTTTTGATTAACCCAAGGTCACAAAGAACATTTTTCTATAGTTTCTTCTGAAAGTTTTAGATTTTACTATGAATTGCTTAGATCTGTTTGAACAATTTTTGTATATGACATGAGGTTTGGATCTAAATTTTATATTTACATGTATGCTATTAATATTGTTCCAGTAACATTTTGTTGATGAAAATATCCTTTTTCCTCTGGACTGCCTTTGAATATTTATTGAATCTTAATTGATATCTGTGGGTCCACTTTCTGATTTCATATTTCATTTCATTGATTTGCTTTCTTGTCGTTTTGTTCTTGCTTTTGACACGGAATCTCACTGTATTGTCTGATCTAGAACTCCAGGGCTCAAATGATCCTTCCATCTCAGCCTTCTGAGTACTGGAACTACAAATGTGCACCACTATGCCTGGCTGTTTTTGTTGTTTTTATCTTTGCACCGTTAACACATTGTCCTATTACTTACTATAGCTTTATAATAAATTACAAAACCAGACCCTCCAACTTTCTCCAGATTGTTTTGGTTATTATAGATTCTTGGCAGTTCCAAATGAATTTTGGCACCAGTTTATTTATTTTTTTTAAATGCAGAGGCTTTGATTGAGAATGCACTGAATCTATAAATTTGTTAAAAGATTCATAGTTGAATCTTTTGAACCATCTACAGGGTTTATTATTTATTTGATCTTCTTTAACTTCCCTCAACAGTGGTTTCAACATAAACTGCTGCATGTGTTGATCTTATATCCAATAAGCTTATTAAAATCACTTATTCTAATTGCTGCTTCATAGAGTCTTCAGGATTTTGTACTTAAGTGATCTTGTCATGTGTAAATAGGCAGTTTTGCCATTTTTCCTAATTGAAAATCTTTTTTTCTTCCTGCTTTGTTTTACCAGGAAGACAATACAGTGCAATATTGAAGAGATATATTGAGAGCAAGTGTTCTTTATTTGTTCTCGGTCAAAAGCAGGAGCTTAAGGGATAGAGAGGTGGAGGTATTCAGTTTTCCACCCAGCGTAATATTAGCTCTACATTTTGCACAGATGTTCTTTATCTAGTTTCCCCTTTTAATCTATACTTTCCTACACCAGCATCAGGCAGCCACTGTCTGCTTTCTAGTGTATAGAACAGTTTACATTTCCTACTAATTTGTATAAATAAATTAATGTGTTGCAGGGTTTTTGCATCTCGTTTTTTTCACTTTACATAATATTTTTATGTTCACCTGTGTTCTAGCACATATCATTTTTAGAATGTCCATTTTTTTGAAATACTGGCAAATTGTATTTTATTCTATGTAGATACCATATTTTGCCTATTGAGAAGATTAAAATTTTGGAATATTTGAAAACTTTGATTGTTTTAATATGGACACTCTCATAAATAACAATTGGCTTGCAAGTCTATTTTGATAGGATATGTTTTTTTTTAATAGATACCCAGAAATGGAATTTCCATGTTATAAGTACATGTTTAACTTTTTAGGAAATGCCTAATTGTTGAAAAAATAACTATCATTTTGTATTTTAACCAGCAACATGGATAGTTTTTATTGCTCCATATGCTCTCCATTGTTATTGACAGTCCTTTTGATTTCTGTTATTGCCAATACAGTGTGTACTTAACAATATCATACTGTTATTTTAATAGCATTTCATTAATGATTGCCGATGTTGAAGATTGCTTCATGCTTCCTTAGCCATTCCTGCATCTTCTTTGGTGTGAAAAGTCTATTTTTTTTTATTTTTTAAATTGTGTTATCTTCTTATTATCTAGTTGTAAAAATTCACGTTTAAATACAAGTTCTTAATCATATACTTGACTTGCCTCTATTTTCTGTCAGTCTGTGGTTTGTTGTTTTAATAGTGCCTTTTAACAATATTGTTGTTAGTACACTATAATTAGTACCTAACATTGGGGTTCATTTTGACATGATCATACTTGCATAGAATTTAATTTGCTCCCAGATTCCAGTGCCTCGTCTCCGTCCCCCCCCCAATTCCTTCTGTTACCCCTTCTTATACTCTAATGATTTCCTTATATTGTTTTTTTTAATGGTATTTTATAGACAAAGGCAAAACTTACTGTGGTACATTTATACATGTACATAGAATAATTTTGTCAAATTAATTCCACATCAGGGGTGTTGAACATTTTTTTCCATGTATTTCTTAGGCCATCTATTTTTATGTGTAAAAATGTCTCTTCTGCCTCCATAGGGGCTTAGTATACAGAATAAAGAACTCAAAATATTTTACACTTAAAAAACAAACCAGACAATAAATGGGTGAAAGAATTAATAGTGCCTTTTAAAGTATAAAAGTTCTGAATTTTGTGTAGTCTGGTTTATTAAAATTGTCTTCTTTTGAGGTTTGAGTTTTGGGCATCCTATCTTAAGAAATCTATCTTTTAAATTTATTTATTTTAATTAGGTATATACAACAGCAGAATGCATTTTGATTCACTGTACACAATTGCAGCATAGCTTTTTATTTCTCTGGTTATACACAATGTAGTGTCACACAATATGTGTAGTCATACATGTACCTAGGGTAATGATGTCCCGTCTCATTTCACCATCTTTCCTACCCCCATGCCCCTTCCTCCCACTCCTTTACCCAATCAAAAGTTCCTCCATTTCCCCCATTCCCTACCCCCCATCCCCCATGGATCATCACTGCCTTATCAGAGAGAACATCCAACCTTTGTTTTGGGGGATTGGCTTACTTTGCTTAGCATGATATTCTCCAACTCCATCCATTTACCTTCAGATGCCATAATTTTATTCTCTTTTAATGATGAATAATATTTCATTGTGTATATATACCACAGTTTCTTTATCCACTCATCTATTGAAGAGTTTCTAGCTTGGTTTTATAGTTTAGATGAATTGAGCTATTGTAAACATTGATGTGGATGTGTTGCTATAGTATGATGATTTTAATCAGACTCACAATTATTTTATGACTTTCTCTAAATTTTCTTTTAATTTACTTTTATATTTTGGCTAATGATTCATTGTGACTTAATTTTTGGTTTTGTTATGAATTTTTTGTTTTTCACATCATTGTTTTTACAGTTCACCCAGCACCATTTATTGAAATGGCTATATTTTCTCCACTGAATTGGCTTGGTAACTTCATTGAAAATCAGTTCGTTATATTTGAGGGTTTGTGTTTGTTTGTTTGTTTGTTTGCTTTAATTAGTCTTATTTCATTGCACTTTTTTTTTAGTTGTAGATGGACACAATATCTTTATTTATTTGTTTGTTTGTTTTTATGTGGTGCTGAGGATCGAATCCAGTGCCTCACACATGCAGAGGATTGTGCTACCAATGAGCCACAGCCCCAGCCCTCATTGAACTATTTTTGTATGTTCCTACTAGTGTCAGCTCTCTTCCTTATTTTGGCTTTATTATAGGTTTTCAAATATTAGTATGTCTTAAAACTTTGCTTATTCTTATAATGGTTTTGGTCATTTTAGATTCTTTATATTCCCACATAAATGTAAAGATTTGCTTGTCAATTTTTACAGTAAATCAGTTGGTATTGATAAGAAATTATTTGAAATCTACAGGTTTGGGGAGAATTGCAGTCTTAACAATAGTGTGTCTTCCAACCTATTCGCAAAGATTACTTCTACATATATTTAGGTGTTTTATTTTACCATAGCAATGTGTTGTATTTTTCAGTGTATATATCTTATATTTTTGATGAATTATTTTCAGATATTTTATTCTCAATGAAAGTATGGAATTATTTTCTTAATTATTTTTTCATTTATTTATTGCTAGTATATAGAAATGATTCATTTTTTATATTGACTTGATATTCTGTGGCCTTATTATGATATTTGTTAAACCTAAACATTTGTTTGAGGATTTCTTAGAATTTAGAGCATAGTCTCCTATGATAAAGACAGTTTTAGTTCTTTGTTTTCGGTCTCTGTGTCTTTTTTTTTTTTTTTTTTTTTTTTCATTATTTTTTGACATTGCACTGGTTAGGCTCTTCAGTATGGTTTTGGATGAAAGTAATATACAGCTTTGCCTAGTGTATACTGCCATCCTATATTACCCAATAAGAAAAAAATTACATTAAATCAAAAAAGGGAGCTGGGAATCTTGTTTAGCATGCACAAGGTCCTAGATTCAATCCCAAACATTCTAGAAACAGGAACCAATGGATTTAAATGATACACTGAACAAAAATGCATCTTTAATATAACTGATGGTAGTAAAGGAAGAACAGAAGAAACCAAAAGGGTGGAGTGCTTAAAAAGCAGTTAGAAAATGGCACGCATAATTCAGAGATGTCAGTAATTTTATTAGTCTCAATATTCCAACCAAATCCATGTTCGAGGTATATGTACTTTAGCTTCTAACATAAATAAAGTGAAAGTAAGAGAATGGAAGAAGGTATGCACCAGACTAATGATATTCATAGAGATCTTGAATGACAGTGTCAGTACTAGTCAAAATAGACTTTAAAATAGGAAATATTTTAAGAGGCTAACAATTTTATAGTGTTAAAATGATCAATATATTAGGAGCAAATACCACTTGTATGTTTTATAATAAATAGAGCCCCACATATTAAAGTGGAAAATGGCAAAATTAAAATTCTGTTCAAGTTTAACTATTATAACTGGAGGTTACTCCTCGTAATAGAATACTAGACTGAAAATAAGTAAAGGGCAACTTGAAGGGTATTGTCAGCCACTTTGATCTAGAACATATAAGGTGTTTTTCAAGACTCACGGGTCATTCCTCATGGTAAGGCATATTCTGGGATTTAACACAAATCTTAATAAATTTAAAAGAATAATAAAATAATTTTTTACAATTGACCACAGTGTAATTTTAGTTATAAATCAATACCAGATTTGAAATAGCATATTTGTAAATTACTCAGAGATCAAGGAAGACTTCACAATAGAAGTTAATAAATAGTGTGAAGTGAATGAAAATGAACATACATCAAAAATCATGGGATGTATCTAAAAGAGTACTTTGAGGAGAAACAGTACAGTCATCTCAATTCAGTCATCTTATGTTTCCATCTAAAAATGAAAAGAAAAAGGAAACTCAAAATCAGGCAGAACAAAGATACCATTGAAAAAATCAGTGAAAGGAAACCAGAAAAATAATAGTGAAAAAAATCTGTGAAATAAAAAGTTAATTCTTTGAAAAGGTCAACTAAACTGATAAATCTTGAGTTAGACTGACCATGAAATAAAAGGAAGCCAAAATTATGAAAATCAGCTATGAAAGAGATGTTCCTATCCTACAGAAATTAGAAGGAAATTTTATGAATTTTATATCAACAGTTTGGGCAAGTGTGTGTGTGTGTGTGTGTGTGTGTGTGTGTGTGTGTGTGTTTTGCTGGGGATTGAACCCAGGGCCTTATGCATGCAAGGCAAGCACTCTACCAACTGAGATATATCCCCAGCCCCTGGGCAAATCTTGCAAAGACATACATTACCAAAATAGTCTCAAAAAGAAATAATAACTTAGAATACAAAGAGAATCCTGAGTCCAGACGACTTGATTTCTGAATGTTTTGAAACTTAAGGAAGCATTCTTACATACCCTATACAAACCCTCTTGGAAAATAGGGAAGGAGAATGCTTTCAGCTCATTTCTATGAGACTTGTAGTATTGCTACCAATGCCAGACAAAGAAATGGAAAGGAAAATTCCAGATCGTATCCTCAAAAAAAAAAAAAAAAAAAAAACCATACAGAGTTTGCAAACAAAATAATAGCAATCTGAATCCAGGAATATGCTATAGTGTATTCTTTAACCATGTTGAGATCATCCCAGGAATACAAGATTGGTTGTTGATCTGTAAATCAATTAGTACAATATGTGGTATTAGTAAATACAAAAACACTGAGTCATTTAAAGAAACAAAAGAGTTGACAAAATCCAAAAACATTCAAGATAAAATTCTAGACATAGAAATAAGGTATATCCAAAAATGTATCACATGGAAAATTTTTATAGTTTTAATCTTTTTATGTATACTTGTTTCTAATCATTTTTTGCTTATGTTGTTAATTAAGACAACCCCCCTTTTTTCCTTCCATTATTGATACCTGGTTATTCTAGCATCATTTATAGAAAAGATTGTCTTTATTTTATTTCCTTGCCACTTTTGTCTCCCCTCCCCCCCAAAAAAAATCATACGTGTATTTCTCCCTTTTTTCTCCTTATCATTGATTTACTTGTTGAACCAATAACACATCATCTTTTTTTTTAAGAGAGAGAATTTTTTTAATATTCATTTTTTTAGTTTTCAGTGGACACAACATCTTTATTTTATTTTTATGTGGTGCTGAGGATCGAACCCAGCGCCCCGTACATGCCAGGCAAGTGTGTTACCGCTTGAGCCACATCCTCTGCCCCCCCACATCATCTTGATTACTGTTTATTTTTTACTTTTGGTACTAAAAATTGAACCCCTGAGCTACATGCCCAAGCCTTTTATTTTTTGAGACAGGAATCTTAATAAATTGCTGAGGCTGGCCTCGAATTTACAGTCTTTCTATTGCAGTCTCAAGAGTTACTGGGATTTTAGGTGTGTACCACCATCTCTGCTTTATCTTATTTTGAAATTTGATAAATAGTATTCTGATTTTTTAGTTTCCAAATCATTTTAGCTCTTTTAGATTCTTTATATTTCCATGTAGGTTTTAGATCATTACACCAATCTTTCTGGGATTTGTTATTATCATTGCCTTGAATCTGTAGATCAATTTATAGAGAAGTGCCATGTAAATAATAGCAAGTTTTTCAATCCAGAAGCAACTTACATTTATTTTTACTTTGGATTTTCTTTAATTTCTCTGGGCAATGTTTTATATGGTTTTTTTTCTAATTAGTTATACAAGACAATAGAATGTATTTTAACACATCATACATAAATGGAGTATTACTTCTCATTCTTTTTGTTATATATGATGTAGAATCACACCAGTCATGTAGCCATGTATACACACAGGGAAATAATGTCTAACTCATCCCACTATCCCTCCTACTCCTATAGCCCCTCCCCTCCCTTCATTCCCCTCTACCTAATCCAAAGTATCTCTATTCTTCCCTAGCCCCTATCCTTTCTTAAGAATTAGTATCCACGTATCAGAGAAAACATTTGGCCTTTGGTTTATATCCTTTAGCATGATAGTCTCCAGTTTCATCCATTTACCGGCAATTGTCATCATTTCATTCTTCTTCAAGGCTGAGTGATATTCCATTGTGTATGTATATCACATTTTCTTTATCCATTTATCTCTTGAAGGGCACCTAGGTGAGCTGCTATAAACATTGATGTGGCCAAACACTATAGTATGCTGATTTTAAGTACTTTGGCTATAAACCAGGGAGTGGGATAACTAGGTCAAATGATGGTTCCATTCCAAGTTTTCTTAGGAATCTCCATACTGCTTTCCATAATAGTTGCACCAATTTGCAGCCCTACCAACAATGTATGAGTGTACCTTTTCCCCACAGCCTCGCCAACATTTATTGTTGATTGAATTCTTGATAATTGCCATTCTCACTGAAGTAAAGTGAAATCTTAGTTTTGATTTACATTTCTCTAATTGCTAAAGGTGTTGAATTTTTTTTTCATCCATTTGTTGATTGATTGTATTTCATCCTCTGAAAAGTATTTGTTCAGTTCCTTAGCCCATTTATCGATTGGATTTTTTTGGTGTTAAGTACATCTTAGAGATTAGTGCTCTGTCTAAGGTAGGTGTGGTAAAGATTTTCTCCTATTCTGTAGGCTCTCTCTTCTCTTCTAGTTATAGTTTTATTTTCTGAGAAGTGTTTTAATTTGAGTCCATTCCATTTATTGATTCTTGATTTTACTTCTTACGCTTTAAGAGTCAAGTTAAGGAAGTCCCATCCAGGGCTGACATGATGAAGATTTGTGCATACTTATTCTTATTTTAGGCACAGGGTCTCTGGTCTAATTCCTAGGTCCTTGACCCACTTTGAGTTGGGTTTTCTGCAGGGTGAAAGGTAAGGGTTTAATTTCATTTTGCTTCATATGGATTTCCAGTTTTCTCAGCACCATTTGTTGTAGAGACTCTTTTCTCCAGTGAATATTTTTGGCACCTTTGTCTAGTATGAGATAACTGTATTTATGTGGATTTGTCTCTGTGACTTCTGTATCATTAGTCTACATGTCTGTTTTGGTGCCAATACCATGCTGTTTTTGTTACTATTGCTCTATAGTATAATTTAAGATCTGTTATTGTGTAGCCTTCTGCTTCACTCTTCTTGCCAATGATCGCTTTGGCTATTCTGGGTCTCCTATTTTTCCAAATTAATTTTATGATTGCTTGTCTAGTTCTATGAGGAATGTCATTTGGATTTTAATAGGAATTGTATAAAATCTATATAATTCTTTTGGTAGTATGGCCATTTTGACAGTATTAATATTTTGACAACATTAATTCTGCCTATCTAGGAGCATCTTTTCATCTCCTGGGGCCTTCTTTAATTTCTTTCTTTGGTGTTCTGTAGTTTACATTTTAGAGGTCTTTCATCTCTTTTGTTAGATTGATTCCCAAGTATTTATTTTATTGAGACTACTGTGAGTGGAGTAGTTTTCCTAATTTCTCTTTTAGTAGATTCATCACTGATAATATAGGAAAACATTTGATTTATGGGTGTTGATTTTATATCCTGCTACTTTTTTCTGGTGGAATGTTTTGGATCTTCTAAATATATAGTCATATCATTATGGTACTACTACCAAATGGTGGTAGTTTGTATCCCTTTATTCTTTCTTCTACTTGCTATGGCTAGTGTTTCAACGATGATGTTGAATAGAAGTAGTGAAAGAGGGCATCCTTGACTTGTTTCACTTTTTAAAGGGAATGCTTCCAATTTTTCTTTCTTTAGAATGATGTTGGCTTTAGATTTAGCATATATAGCTTTGATAAATGTTGAAGTATATTCCTACTATTCCTAGTTTTTCTAATGTTTTGAACATGAAGGAGTGATGTATTTTGAAAATACTTTTTCTGCATCTATTGAGTTGATCATATAATTCTTGTCTTTAAGTCTATTGATGTGATGAATTATGTTTATTGATTTCCATATGTTGAACCAATGTTGCATCTCTGAGATGAAAACCACTTGACTGTGGTGCATTATATTTTTAATATGTTTTTATATGCAATTTGCCCAAAAAATTTAATATTTTTTAGTTGTAGTTGGAAAAATACCTTTATTTTATATATTTATTTTTTTGTAGTGCTAAGGATCGAACTCAGCACCTCACACTTGGCGAGCGCTCTACCACTGAGCCACAACCCCACCTCAATTTTCCAGAATTTTATTGAGAATTTTTTGGGGCTGGGGATGTGGCTCAAGCGGTAGCGCGCTCGCCTGGCATGCGTGTGGCCCGGGTTCGATCCTCAGCACCACATACCAACAAAGATGTTGTGTCCGCCGAAAACTACAAAAAATAAATATTAAAATTCTTTCTCTTCCCTCTCTCTCTCTTAAAAAAAAAAAAAAGAATTTTTGCAACTCTGAAGTTTTTTTCCTTTGTGTGTCTTCCTTTATATTTTAGTTTATTGTTTTGTGGAGACTGTGTATGTATTTTGATAATTCATCTTTTAGGTATTGTCTAGTGGAATTTAAGAGATTATTATTTGTTTGTTGATAATTTACAATAAAATAATTGTTTTGGGGACATTGAGTTCTATCCTTCCTTGCTAAATTCTCTTATTTCTGGTACCTTGTGAAACTCTGATTTTATATGCAGTCATACTGTCTGAAGGTTTTATTCTGCCTCTCATGTGTAAACTATAGTACTGAAGCTCAAGTAGTGAGTAAGGGAGAGTTTTTCTTTTTATCTGTATACCATTTGATAAATTCAGTAAGAATGATAGAAAAATATAAAGCTATTTCGGTGGCCTAACACTTTCTGTGTAGGCACTAATCAAAAATGAATGCGAAAACTGTTGAAAAATTAAGAGGAAATTCTATAATGGGTAGATCAAGTTGACACTGACTGAAGCTGCTCACCAATTTTAACACTGCTAAAATAATAAGATAGGCAGACCTTATATGTCTGCACATGTGATGTGTAGAAATATTCTAGTAAATCATTTTATATCTTCTGTTTCTCATATCTATCTCTACTTTCTTGAATATATTGAGCATACTTAAAAATAGCTGTTTTAATGTCCATATCTATTGATGGTTTCTGGGTCTGTTTTTATTGAGTGGTTTTTCTGTTAGTTATTGAACTATAGTTTCTTATTCCTTGCCCTCCCTCCCCTTTTTATGAGTATTGGTTATTGTGACTTTTTGTGTCATTGATTTCCAGTTTTTGTTATTTTTTTTTTTTAGGTAGTATTGGGTTTTATTTTAGCATATGGTTTAGCTAATTATAATCCATTTTATTATTTTGAGCCTTTTAAAATTTTAGTAAATCCCACATTACTCTGTTGTAGAACTAATATGCCCCATGTGTTATGTGGTCTGTCCACTTTGGCTGTTAGGCTTATTCTCATATATTCACAGTGCAAAACTTACCCGAAGATTCAAGGGACCTTTCTGAAGAGATCTCCCTTCTTCACACTCCTGTGTTTGTTTTCTCTATTACTCTCCTTCCCTGTTCCTTCCTTTCCCTCATTTTCTTTTCTCCCTTACCTACTCCCTTTTTCCTGGTACTCACTCTCACAAATTCAAAGCATCTTTCTCTTATCACCCACACTCCCAAAACTCCTGTGTCTGCTGAGATTATCAAGATAGGCTCCTCTTCTTGTATTGTGGCTATAATGCTTTTTTTTTAATAATTTATCTTTGTGTTTAGCAACATTTCATTATATATGTGAATTTTAATGTTTTTTAAAAGTTTTTAATAATGCAATATTTTTATATGACATTACAGAATTATATACTCCTTATTAGCTATGCTTTCCTTTTCATTTAGCATGTGTTGACAGATGTTTAAAATTGAGATTAGGCCTGTATTGCCTATAAGTGATTATAGTGAATAATTAAAGGCAGGTATTTAAATTTTTCATACAGAACTATATTGAGACCTGTTATATTTGGGCAAATAAGAGCAAAGTTTGTTGTGTGTGTTGACTTGTCTTTTGTTTTTGTTTTTGTTTTTTAAAAGAAAATCTTAATAAACAGAATCAGAATTTCTCAGTTACATCTCAGGGGTTTTTTTGTTGTTGTTTACTATTTTTTCCTATATTGATATACTTTATTTTATAACCTCTGCTAAAGAAATTGTTTTTCTGTTTTTATAGTTTTGGTAAGCAGTTTGGAGGAAAAAGAGGATGTGATTGTCTTGTATTAGAGCCTTCAGAAATGATTGTGGTAAGAACTTTAAAGAATGCTGAATTTTTATTTTAAATGTTTCAGTTTCAACTTCAAATGTAGTAGGCCTTAAACCCTTCGGGAGGTTGCATTGCTATGACTTGTCAGAGATTTTAAGTAGCATGAGAACTATGTATCACCTTTTTCTGATCCCTAAGAGAATGGGAATCATGATACAGTTATATATAACATATTCCAAATTTGTTAATTTCTTTTGCCCATTCCACCAGAAAACTAAAGGTTTGGGGAAAGAGACTGATTTTTTTCAAATGTTTTCTTCTTTTTCATTGAATTCATTCAGGAAACTTGGAATATCCAAGTAATGTACCCTGGAATATAGGGGTAGAAGATAGAGAAAAGTTAGAGTCTTACAAGCAGACACAAGTAAGAAGTGATCTGCATCTTAATATTTTTGCTTTGTAATACTTCATTTATATACTTCATTTTTATATACTTCATTTCCTCCTCCACTCCTCCCCTTTTTCTTTTTTCATTAGAAGAATCAAGAGCAATAGTTCCCTTTTATCTTGTTCTGAGATGCCTTTACTTGAAAACAGTATATGCTCAAATGGATGTATTGTCCTACTAGCATCTTGTGTAGATGATCAGGTCTTACAATATGATTTGAACTTTTGAAAAGTAAGGTTGATTTCTTAATGAATATCAGGGTTGAGAGCTAACCACTTTTCCATTTCATGATACTATAGTCAGATTAACATCTTCAAACAGATTCCTCTTTCCCCAACTGAATCATAACCATAAATTTAGGTTTATAAAAACATTTAGGTTTTATAAAAACAACTGGAATTTGAGCTTCTTATAGGCAAATATTATGTTTTCTTTGGTTTGTATCTCTTGCAGTACAAAAGTAGTTTACTCTTTTTCTTGGGAGACATATTCTAAATGTCCCCTCCCTCCCCAAATGAATGCCTGTAAAAAAACTGTACATGTACCATGACTTTTCCTTTGCACACACACAAAAGTTCAACTTAAAAATTAGTTAGAGTAAGTGATTAACAAAAATAATAAAATAGAACAGTTATAACAATGCAATGTGTAAAAGTGAATGTGATGTTTCTCAAAATTCCTGATAATATACTCACCCCTCTTTTTTGTTGACTGTGTGTGACTGAAACTGTGGAAAACAAAATCACAAATGAGGGGGTTACTGCTTTATTGAAGAGAGTTGCCTGCATAGTAAGTATCCAGTGAACATTGCTTGAATTTAGGTTTGTTTAAAGCACTGATATATTGTTTTATATTTACTTTTTTCATTGAATATATGGGCAACTTGATAAGGCCTCAGAATTCTCTTTTAAATAAAAATATTGAGGGACTCAGCAAGAAAACTGTCCAGGCAGTATATATTTATATATATATATTGGTTGATGTATTTTATATTTCATATAAGAAAAGAATAGCACTTATATACGTTGTGTTTTTAATACATGCTACACATTCTTGTTATTTCATTTGAGGTTTGTTTTGTTTTGTTTTGTTTTTGGTACTGGGAATTGAACTGACATTATTTAAGCCACATCCCTAGCCCCCCTTTTGTGTTTTATTTAGAGATAGGGTCTCACTGAGTTGCTTACTCCCTTGCTAAGTTGCTGAGACTGGCTTTAAATTTTTGATCCTCCCCTCAGCCAGCCAAGCTGCTGGGATTGCAAGCATGTACTACCTTGCCTGGGCACTGTTGTAGTTTTGTACATAAGGAAGAAGAGAAAAATCATGAAGCCAATTAGTGTACAAGGTACTACAGGCTTGTCTTATACTTTCCCTGACCCAAACCTTGAGTTAGTTTTTCTTTAAGGGCACTTTCTTTGTTTTATTGGAGAAAAGTATATAGAAACCATGATCTGGCTGCCAGTTCTATTTATTGCTACAGGTATCTCATTACTTTTAGCTCTCAGTGAATAAAGCTAGAAAATTATGTCTCTTACATGTGCTTGTGAGCATGCACATACACACATAGCTACGTAAACGCTTGTTGTTTTTTCTTTTTTTTTTTTTTTTTTTTTTTTTTTTGCATTACTAGGGATTAGACCCAGGGGCACTCTACTACTGATCTACATCCCTGGCCCTTTTTAAAAAGTAATTTTTTATTTTGAGAGAGGGATTTCACTAATCTGCTGAGGCTGTTCTTGAACTTGAAGTCCTTCTGGCTTAGCCATCAAGTTGCTGGGATTATACGTGTGCACCACTGCATCCAGCCTTTATTTCTTTTTGTCGTATATCTGTTAAAAACACAAATTTTATTCTGGCATTTTTAGTACTTCCTTTTATTAAGGGATAACCTATTGGTTTCTATAATGGATATATTTACTTAAAAATAAGCAATTTAAGAATTGTTTTGCCATAATATTGTAGAAAGTACTAATAGCGAGAATATTAGCATTTACAAAAATACACATATTGCAGATGTTTATTTTAGTGAGATGTGACATATGTGTACTCTTTATCACCACTTCATTGTCAACATGTATTTTCTTCACCCACCCACAATGTAAGGAACTAAAAGGACACAGGAGCCAGGTTGAAGGGACTCTCACTGGTGAAATCTAGTATACTAGGGAATTCAAATGTACTAGTTGATATACAGAATTTTATAAGTCCTAATAATATGAATGAGTTAGGGACAAGAGAACACTCTAACATAATGCTATCTTACAAGTAGTATGAAGGAGTGATTAAGTTAAAAAAAACTTTAATGCTGAAACTTGTTGGGATGGGGGAGGGGAGCTAATGTTTGATGAGAAACAGAATATATATGCAGTCTCAGAGTATATCCCCACAAATCATTTATGAAGAGAAAAATTACCAAGTTTCTGGTGGGAAAACATAGCAGATACTATCATAACAGCAATTATTGTTACCACCATCATGTGGGCACAAGCTGATGTTACACAACTGATGCGATGCACTGAGAAGGACAGAATGTCACCTCTGTGACATAGTCCTACTAGCAGTGCTTACTTGAGATTAATCATTAGGAAATATTAGATTAATCAAATTGAAAGTCTATAATTTGGCCTATTCTTTAAATATCCTAGTGTCATGCAATACAGAGAAAGATTAAGAAACAGTTCTAGACTAAATGAGGGGGGAAAAAACTAAAAACTACAATGCTTCATCTTGTGTTAAATCCTGGAACATAGGAGTTATAGCAAATGATGTTGGAATAATTGATGAAATTTGAATTGAGCAGTGCCTAGTAGTACACACCTATAATCCCAGCAATTACATGATAAACTAGTGAATTGGTCATATTATGAAGTCATATTGTTTTTAAAAGACTGTAAATTTGTCATCTTCAACTTCATATCAAAAATTCATCTTGTCGGGCTGGGGTTGTGGCTCAGTGGCAGAGTGCTCGCCTAGTATGTGCGAGGACCTGGGTTCGATCCTCAGCACCATATAAAATTAACAAAAATAAATAAATAAAAATTTTAAAAATTCATGTTGTCATTTTGGGGGAGGGGCTATGTCAGGGTTTTGGTGTTTTTTTTTCTCAGTGCATTTTTCATTTAGGGTCATGTTTAAAATCTCTCCTCAGCACAAGATTATATAAAAAGTATATTGCTTTATGGTTTTTATTGATTAATTTTCTTAATTTAACTTTTAAATCTAGGTTCCTTTGGGTAGTTGGAAACAGTGCCATCCACTTAACTATATTTCTCTAATAATTTCCTCCAAAGTAAAATTTCCTAATGATGTAGAACTATAAGAAAGATAAAAGAAATCTACATACAAACCACATTCACATCATAACTTGAAGATAGAATGCTTCAAAATAGTCAAACTTTCTTTTTCTTTTTTTTTTATACAATATGTACCAGATTTTTTTTTTTTTAAATTTTCTGTGGACACAACATCTTTATTTGTACGTGGTGCTGAGGATTGAACCCAGGGCTGCAAACATGCCAGGCAAGCATGCTACCGCTTGAGCCACATCCCCAGCCCTCAAACTTTCTTGAAAATAATCAATCATAAAATTTCACAGATAGACAATAGCTGGTATTGGCAAGGGTATGGAGAAATTAGAGCCCTTATAACAGTAATAGAATGTAAAATGCTACAGCCAAATTAGAAAAGTTTGACTTTTCCTCAAAACAGTTAAAAAGAGTTATCATATGATCTATTAGTTTTATTTCTATGTATACCCAGGAGACTAGAAAACATTTGTCTATTTAATCTTGTAAACTAGTATATTATTTATAATATATAGGAAAAATTATCCCAAATGCCCATTACCTAGTTAAATTGATAAACAAAATGTCCTATCTTCATATGAAGGAATGTTATTGTACCATAAAGAATGAAGTAGGGCCAGCACAGTGGCACTTGCCTATAATCCCAGGAGGCTGAGGCAAGAGGATCGAGAGTTCAAAGCCAGCTTCAGAAAAAGCAAAGTGCTAAGCAATTCTTTAAAACCCTGTCTTTAAATAAAATACAAAATAGATCTGGGGATGGGGCTCAGTGGCGCTCAGTGGTTGAGTGCCCCTGAGTTCAATCCCCACCTGCCCCCCACGAAAAAAAAAAAAAAAAAAGAATGAAGTGGGGCTGAGGCTTGTAACTCAATGGTAGCGTGCTTACATAGCATGATCAAAGCCCTGGGTTTGATTCCCAGCACTGGGAGGTGGGAAAGTGAAGTACTGGTACCTGGTGCAGTTGGATGAAACTCAAAAATGTTAACTGAAAAAAGCTAAACACAAAAGACTACCTGTTATTTGATTCTGTTTATAAGAAATATACAGAATAAAGAAATTCATAAAGATAAATGATAAGTGGTTACTTGGGTCTGTGAAGAGGGAAATGGATACAGATGGATATGGATATAGGATTTCTTTAAGTTGATGAAAATATTCTGGAACTAAATAATAGTGATGGTTGTACAACTTTGTGAATATATCAAAAGCCAGTGAATTGTGCCGTTTTTTGAGGTGTGAATTTATAATATGAATTCTATATCAATTTACAAGTTACGTGAGAAAAAAGAAAACAGGACAAAAATAGGACATTTTGTTTATCAATTTGACTATTAAACCAACAAAGATATACACTAGAATGAAAATAAATGTGTTCCTAAATATCAAAAAAAACTTTAGTCAACAAAGAATACATATCTCATAATGTGATAAATATTGCAAACACACATGATTATAAAATGTTATTACAAGGTTGAGATCCAAAATATTAGTTATAATAGTAATTTGAATGGGGTTCATTGACTTTTTGTTAAAAAAGAGATTGTCAATTTGAGTCACAACAGAGAACCCAGTCATGTATTGTTTACAATAAACACTGTAATGATTTGAGAGGGCTACAGTAAAGCAGTGGTTAGTGGTATACTAAACAGGTAAGAACCAGAGAGAACAGGTGTAGTAATTTTATAGCATAAAATGTGGAATTTAGCCAAAAGCATTAACTATGGCATAGAATGATATTTTTAATACTAAAAGTCATCATTTATAATGAAGATACACACAAATATCTGTGCACTTAATTACAAAGAACTCTTTTCTGTAAAAATCTACAGGAGATTCAGTGAAATATAAACTACTAAAAGAATTTAATCAGGCTGGGGATGTGGCTCAAGTGGTAGCGCGCTCGCCTGGCATGCGTGCGGCCCGGGTTCGATCCTCAGCACCACATACAAACAAAGATGTTGTGTCCACCACCAAAAACTAAAAAATAAATATTAAAAAATTCTCTCTCTCTCTCCTCTCTCACTCTCTCTTTAAAAAATAAAAGAATTTAATCTTCTGTTCTTAGTATAAGTTAAATCAAGTAGACAAAAATTACTAAAGTCCTAAACAACATTAACAATAAAATGAATCCTAATATATGTTGAATTTTACAGGGTAATATACATTCTCAAGTGTGTGTAGCACATTTATGAAAACTGGTCATATATTATTTCATACACTGAAGAATAGGTAATTTCCTTTAAGTAAATATATTGAAAACATTTTCTAATTGCATGTCATGAATGTCAAAATTATTACTAAATAGTATTAATAATTACTATACAATGATTCAAATGTATGAATTGCCAAGGTCATTGTAATATCACGTGTAGCTAATAAAAAAATTGAAGAAAAAAAATGTGCAAGCATAAAAAAGTATGAAACTAAAAATAATAATTACTGTAAAAAGTGCATTTTATGTAGAAATTCTAAAAACTGTCTAGAACTTTGCAAAGTGATTACAGTGAAAATGTGCCATATATCAAAAATGTATGAAATACATCTAAAATGGTCAGAGAAAAATTAATAAACACTTTACCAATTATAAATACAAGAAATAAATGTCACACTCCCAAAATTTTGAACATAAAAAGAAAAGTCAAGTAAGCCAAAATAAAACATATAAAATAATAAAATAAGTGAAGTAGAGAATAATAATTAAGACTAGACCTAATGAACTTAAGTCAAGGCTGTGTGTCAGTCTAACGGAATACATAGTTTACAATTATTGGAGGTGTAGGAGTGGTGGCACATGCCTGTATCCCAGCTACTTAAGCAGGAAGATCACAAATTCAAAGCTACCTGGGTAACTTCACAAGATCCTCTCAAAAGAAACAAAAAATCCAGGGACTTATCTCAATAGTAGAGTTCTTACCTAACATTTAGGAGGACATTAGGTTTGATCTCCATTACTGCTAGAAAAAAAAGTTTGGCTGGGCTGTAGCTCAGTTGTTGCCTAGTATGGAGACCCTGGTTTCCATCCCCATCACTGCAAACAAACAAATAAATAAATGTAAAATAAAACACATATAAAGCAAAAATTGTCGTTAGTAAAATGCAGACTGGTCAAACCTGCAATTACAGTGGGAGATTTTAGTGTACATCTGAAAGCAACTAAGAAAACAAGCATCAGAATAAAAGACACTAAAGTTTGAACCCCTGATCATTTACATTTTACTTAATAGACCCATAGGGAATACTGCCTTGTCAACAACAGAATACTTTTCAAATGCTCATGGAATATTTTAAATTGACCATATGGTAAGACATAAGCAAGTCCCCCAAAATTTCAGTATTTAAAACTTTTCAGTTTTAGTTTTACCATCATGAAATCTATAAAACACAACTAGAACAAAATTATAAAATTATTATAAAACACAACTAGAACAAAATACAATTTTTTAAAGTATAGTTTATTTCAAAAGTCTACTTTATATCCCTTGTCAAAGAAGAATCGCTGGGAAAATATTTTATCACAATGAAGAGGACTTCCAAAATGTGTGGATTAAGCTTAAACATTTATTGCTGTGTATCAAATGCCTTAGTGCTTTAAGATGAAATGCCTTCCGTGAGTTAAATATTCATTTCAGTAAATTAAAGAGCAGCATACGCATAGAAATGGGAAGCAACAAATAATAAATATAAATATAAAACTTTAAAATCAGTGTCATGAAAACAAACTTGAAACAAAGAGGATAACATAGAGTCAGCACTCCAACATAGTGGTACAGAAACTGATTTCCTTAACAAGGCCTTTAAAGCTCAAGAAATAAAATGAAGAATATACTAGTGAGATCCTATCGATTAAAAAGATTATTCATCACAAAGGAAACATGAAGAATGTGAAGAGAGAGCATAGTGAATGGGCAGAAATCTTTGCCAGCTATTCCTCTGACAGAATATTAGTAGCAATAATACATATATATATAATGAACTCAAAAAGCTTAACAGCAAGCAAATTCAATAAATAAATGGGCAAAAGAACTAAACAGTTTCTTGGAATAGGAAATGCACATGGCTAACAAATACATGAAAAAATGTTCAGCACCCCTGACCTGACCATCAGGGAAATGAAAATCAAAACTACATTGAGATTCCATCTCAATCTTGTTAAAACAGCAATCATCAAGAACACAAATAATAACAAATGCTGGTGAGGATGTGTGTGGGGGGGGGGGTGAAGGCACCCTCATACTTTGGAAAGCAGTATAGAGATTCCTCAAAAGAACAGGAATAGAACCACCATATGACTGGGCCATCCCTCTCCTGGGTATTTATCTAAAACCACTAAAATCAGCCCACTGTAGTGATACAGGCACGTTGGTGTTTATAGCAGTGCAGTTCATGGAACCAGCCCAGGTGCCCGTCAACAAATGGATAAAGAAAACGTGGTATATGTGCACAGTTGGGTTTTACTCCATCACAAAATAGAATGAAATGATGACATTTGTGAGTAAATGGATGGAACTGGAGAAGATGCTGAGTGAAATAAGCCAGACTCAGAAAGTCAAGATTTGAATATTTTCTTTCACATGTGGGAGCTAAGTCAAAGTAAGTTGGGGAAGAGGTGGGGACAGATCCCAGAAAATAGGGAAAGATCAGTAAGGTAGAAGAAGATACTTGATGGGGAGGGAAGAAAGGGGAGGAAATGCGGAATTAATTTGACAAAATTATTCTGTGTAATGTATAATTGTACCACAGTGAGTTTCACCTTTATTGTTTATAATGTACTGATTTAAAAATAAATAGGTAAACCAGTAGAGTAGAGGAAGGGAGACTAAAAGAAGGAGGGAGGAGGGGGAAGGGAGGAAAAGGCACTGGGAACTGAAATGGAGTAAATTAAATTTTAAGCAAGTATGATTATGTGAAAATGAACACCCTATTAAGTTTTACTAAAAACGCACTAATAAAAGCATTTCAGAACAACAAAGGCGGCAGAAGTTTGTTCTTAGAGAAAATTAATAAAATTGATAATTCCCTGTCAAACATAAAAGGAACAAAAAAGTCACATAAGAAATGACAGAAATGAGAAAGGTTGTATACACTACCATGGATCCGACAAACATGTTTTTTTGAAAAAAGGGTATTATGAAAAACTTAAACCAACTAGTTTTGACGTTCAAGATAGTCCAGTTCCTTAAAATTTAAACAATTTACCCAAACTAGCCCACTCATATAGGAGAAACTGCATATACCATTATCTACAAAAGAAAGTGAATCTGATTATATACATTTCCATCTAAAAATTTAAACGTATATAGCATCACTGATGAATTTTCCAAACATATAAGAAGAAATAATATATAAAGCTAAATAGAAAAACTTGAATAGTTAACCTCTTTTATGAGCCCAGTTTAATTTTGATTACAAAGCCCAACCAGGGCATTATACAAAAGCTCTATTACAAAGACAGTGTTTTCTGTGAGAGTAGAAGTTAGTAAGGTTATCAGGAATCAAAAATAAATATAAAAAATTAATAAGGAATCATCCCAGGATAGGATAAGACACCATAACTAATTTGAACTTTTTCTCAAGAGTTACAAGTTTGGAAAATCAGTAAGATTTACTTCTTCAGTATAACTAGAAAATCAGATGATCATTTCTATAGATACACAATCGGCATTTTTAAATACTTAAAACCATGATTTAAAAGGCTTTTTGAGCAAAGTAGGAATTAAAGGAAACTTCTGTAACTTTATTTAAGTTATCTGCAGAAACCAAACAAAAATTGAAAACTTTCTCCCAGAGTTTGGTAATGTGTATAGAAGACTCACCAATATTAAACCAGTGGCAAGAACGTTCTATATGATGTATTTTAGCAAGAGGGAAAATGTCAGAAAGCAAGGAAATTGCAGAAAAACACGTATTCTTTGGGGATATTAACTCTTATGATCAATAAGGTTGATAGAGAAGTGGTCTTCTCAAAGTATGGAAAAATTATGGGTTGTTTTTTTGAGGGCATTTCCTCCTTTTAGTTTGTTAATGAGAGATGCCTAGGCAGTTGTAGTGTAAGAGAATGACGGAAGGATTACTAGCCAGTTCTAGATGCTGAACTGGCTGAAGAGCCTAAAGTGAGCCAGGAAAAAGCCGTGTGACATCATTTGATGGCAGAGTTATACAGTCTCCTCTCTTGATTTGGACTGTGACTTTCAACAGGATTAGGAGAGCAGGATGACTTTCCACGTCTGGAAAGTTAAAGGAGATGATCTTCAATCCGTTAAGAAGGAACAGATCCAGATTTTTTTTTTAAATGGATTCTCTACTAGAAAGCTTAGAATTTTTTTTGAAAAGGCACAGCCAAGAAAGGGAAATAAAGAATAAATCAGAAGAGGAGCAGAGTGGCAGCACCTTGAAAAAAGAGGAGACTAATATGAAAATGAGTCAGCTACCTACTACTGAGTGGTGATATTGAAGGTTAAATGACCAGTTACAGTTACAGTTGGTCAAGGATGATGAAATAGAAGCTAAGGAAGCAGAAGCATGTAGTGGGGTTTAGAAATCTATTCCATTACTTCTTTACCTAGACACTAGTCTTAACATTGAAATTTCACCAGATCCTCTTCCCTTGTATCTTCAGCACATGCTCACTGTTTTTTGCATCCTTGTCTTTCCCATTTTTGTTAATTTATATGGCACTCTTCTGCCTTGTCTCATTTTTGCTTCCTTTGATGTTTAGGTTTGTTAAGTCCTACCCTATAATATATGGTTTTTAGTCATTCCCTAAATAAATAAATAAAACTTATTAGACTATAGTAGACTTTTTGTTTAAGTACTTACCAAAAAATGTATTCTTCTTAAGGGCTATTTACATTACAAAAGTTTAGAAACAGTGATGACCAAGTACTTAACTCTTCCTAGTGGATACAGAGCCTAGATTATGGTGAATAAGTACCATTCTGCCACTAAGTGAATACAGACCTCCAGGAATCAATTACTTATGAATAGGTGTAGAGCAGGCACTGTCTTTGTTTTAATCAGCTTTTTCCGCTGCTCTGACCAAAGTATCTGACCAGAACAATTTTAAAGGGGGAAAAGTTTATTTGAGGGCTCTCAGTTTCAGAGGCTTAGGCCATAGAAAGCCAGCTTTATTATTCTGGGCTTGAGGTGAGACTGAATGGCAGAAGAATGTGGGGAAGGGAAGCGGCTCACTGTGAATAAAAAGCAGAGGGAGAATCTACTTGCCACATACAAATATATACCCAAAGCCATGCCCCAATTCCCACCTTTTCCAGCCATACCCTAGCACTTCAGTTACTACTCAGTTAATGGGGGGATTAAATCACTGATTGGATTAAGACCCTTATAACCCAATTATTTCTCCTGAACCTTCTTGCACTGTCTCACATGGGAGCTTTTAGGGGACACCTCACATCCAAACCCTGATAACATTCTTGGAGAGATTTTTTTTTTTTTAATGTTAGAAAGCAAGAAAATAGCAGATGTTATTGGTGTTCTGTCAAAAGTTCAAAATAACCTAAAGGGGTTAACTTCAGTATCAAAAAATATTGCTAAGAATTGTTATCAGGAAAGGATTCTGACTTTATTTTTTAAAAAAAGAACTTTTTTCTGCATTTCTAAGAGAATTATGTCTGAATCTATTTATCTTTTAGTATAATAATTTAACAATTTTTCTAACAAACTACCCTTGCATTCTCCGTAAAACTCAGCCTTAGATTCTTGTTATCTTTTTTCTACATTTTGGGCCCAATTGGATAATCAAGTTTAGGAGTCTTGTCTCTTAGTGAGATATTAACCTGTTATTTTAATTTCTTGTATTTTTTGTCATATTTTCTTTACTGGGATTCTGTGCACCTTTGTACTTAGGGTCTTTTCCCTCTTTTTCTGCATTTTAAGATTAATTTTTAACCTGAAAGACATTCATGTTTATTCTGATTGCTGATAGATTTGTATTTACTTTGCCACATTATGTGCTATATATATGTTCTTTATTTTTGCCTCATATTGCTTTTGTTCTCTCTCATAGTAAATTCTTTTCTCCCACTTCTCTTCTCCACCTTAGAAATAGGGTATGGGTCTTTCCTTTAATACTACTTCTGGCTGTTTTTAAATGCCTACTTTAAAATATCTGAAATTAGTAGTAGCCAACTTTTAAGATTTTAATGTTAATACCCAAATATGATTTCTGTTGCTCAGTATTTTAGCTTTATTAATTTCACAAATTTTGCCATATGTTATTATTTTATACAGTCATTAGTTGTTCATAATTAATTATGTATTTGGCATTTTGCTTTTAATTTTTGTTGTCAAGACCTTCCTTATGGGAAACTCATTTTTTAAAATAGTTTGTCCAGTAGATGGACACAATGCCTTTATTTTATTTTTATGTGGTGCTGAGGATCGAACCCAGTGCCTGACATGTACCAGGCAAGTGCTGTGCCAACTGAGCCACAACCCCAGCCTGGGAACGCATTTTTTAAAACACCCTTTGACTTTTATTTAGTGAAGCTCTTTTGTTGGTAAACATCTCAGTTGGCACATTGTTTTGTTCTCTTTTGGGAGGGGGTGTTAAAATTTTTATTTGGTTCATTGATTTTTGGAGGGTTTTGCTGTGAATATTAAGTTTAAGGGAAATATCCATTTTTTGTTTATTTGGTGTGGTTTTGATTTTTTGTTACCCAGGATTGAACCCAGGGACACTTAACCACACAGACTATCCCCAGCCCTTTTTTTAATATTTTATTTAGAGACAGGGCCTCCCTAAATTGCTTTAGGCCTCGCTAAGTTGTTGAGGCTGACTTTGAACTCGTGATCCTCCTCACTGTGTCTCTCAAGTTGCTGGGATTACAGGTGTGCACCACAATACCTGGCCTGCCAGTTTATTTCTTGAAGAATTTATACATATTTCCAGAACTTGCACATATTTCTTTTCAAATTTCACATATTTGAAAAGACATGAGGACTTAATGTGATGTGCATTTTTGCAAATCCCATAGTATTAAATTAACAAAGGTGAATATAATACAGTTGTTGCCTTGGAGAACTTGTTATCTTGCTAGTGAGGTTTTCTTAAATAAATGTGATGAGTATGCTTAGTGCTTTAGACGGGGAGATATCATCCTAGAGTAGAGGATGGATTGTTTGAAGTGGGTAATGAATAACATGTAGGAGACCAACAAGTTACCAGAGAAGGAATGGGGTTTTGGGTAGAAGTAATGGCAGCATTTTCAAAGGCCTAAAATCAATACCATTTATAAGAAGTCTGTGTGTGCATAGACCGAGCCAGTCAAGGTCTGAGGAGAGAAATGTCTTTTGTGATTGTGGAAGAAATGTCCATTGAGGTGTATCTTAAATGATTGGTAGTGTCCAATTGATGGCATGTAAAGATACAGAAGGAAATAACCTGTTACTTAGACGGGAGAGAATATAAGCTCTTTATTTGGAGAGGCACATGAGTAGTAGTATTGACCTATCTGGTACTACCCTTAAACTCTGCCTCAGCCTCCCAAAACTGAGTAAAATCTAAAACAGAATAGGGTAGACTCAACTCTTTCTGAGAAATCACTAGGAAGTTTTGCATATCATTAAAGTTTTTATGTGAGTGTATTTTTTAAGGGGAGAAAGATGAGAACAACTTTTCCAAGGTTGTTATATATATTATAAAATCATAAGAGTATTCCATGGGGTGGGGGTGGGGCGCTGTGGAGGTGTGCGTAGCTTTGAGTATCAAATATAAAAATTTAAAGTTTATTTGGTAAACATTAGAGTCCCATTTAAGTATTTTAAAACAGCAGACCTGACACTAATGATAAATGATCTAGGTGACTTATCTGACCATGCAGGATAGAATTAGAGAATCCCAGCAGCTGAATCACCAATTAGGGATAGTCAGGACTGAAGTGACTCAAGTAAGGGATAGTGATAGTGGAAATGAAGGAGGGGCTTGTACAAAAGAATTGACAATTGAAAAGTGATTGGGCCTAAGATTTGGAAAACAACCAGATAAGCTGGGAATGTTGATTAGATAGCATTTTGGTGCCTAGGATATTGTAATATTAACAAGAGGTATGACATTAATAGGAAAAGTAGTTGTGGGAGAAAACTGAAATCATCATTTGTCACCTGTGGATATGAGATTAATTATTCTCTGTCTCCTCTCTCTGTACTTGGAATTGAATCCAGAGGTACTCTACCACTGAGCTATGTCCCCAGTCATTTTTTGCTTTTTATTTTAAGACGGGGTCTCAATAAGTTGCCAAGGCTGTCCTCAAACTTGCCATTCTCCTTCCTGAGCCTCCTGAGTACCTGGGATTACAAGCATGTACCACTATGCTCCTTTATTAAAAGATGCTAGCCTTACTTTTGGCTGTTGTCATATACTCAGTTAAAACCAAAGAATAATGAGTAACTTGTTTTTGTTTTTGATTTTCAGCATTTCACTGTAAATCATAATCATGATTGTTTGCTAAGTAAAATATGTATGTCATCAGGCCATTTGTAATTAGACTGACTTAGAAGTTGTAATTATTGAATGTGTAGGTGTAGTTAACAGCCTTCATTTCTGGTAAGTGACTTTACTTAGAGGATATATGTTTATGTGCACAAGAGACTATTTCCTGGAAGGAAACTGTGGTCTCCTGATCTTTTATAACATTGTCTTTAATCTTTTAGAACTCATGAGCTTTGTCCTATACAGACATGTTTTTTTGAGGCAGTTTCTTGCCAGAAGTAAATGAAGATTCCTTATGAGCCTGATAAGACTTCATAGACTGTCGGTAACATGGAAAAATTGGGTGTTTAATCAGAAATGTGAACATGTGTTTCAGGTAGAGAATTCTAAAGATAATGAAGATAGTTTTCTACAAAGAGAAATTCCTGCTAGACAGTCTCGACGAAGGTTTCGGAAAATAAACTACAAAGGAGAACGCCAAACCATAACTGATGATGTGGATATTAACAGCTATCTTTCTGTGAGTATATTTGGGGATGTTTCATGAAACTTCTTTATTTTTCATAGGAAGTGAAATTTTTATATATTTTTGATAATGTCAACACTTTGGTCTCTACATGTAAATAAAAGGGGAGGCAAATACATAATTTTTAAAAATTCTTCTCTTTGATTAAATCAGAAATATTATCTGGGAATTTTTGTTTTGATTTTGCTTTTTTTCAGATATTAAAGCAGAAAAGTTGTTAATTTTTTGACACATTTGTGATCTTTCTTTTTATTGCTTGAATGTGGTGTAGATAGATCAGAATCCTATTTGATAACTCAGGTAATAGAATGGGGAGGCATTTTTTCTTTTTTTAATGCTGTAAGACATAGTTCCCTTGAAATGTGGGACAAATATGCAAAGTATACTAGTGTCAAAATATACAATTGTTGAAGGTATGTTTTCAAATGCAAATATTAAAAAAAGAAAAAGCAGATGAAATATTAACTTGTAATACCAGAAAAATATAAGTTGTTTCTTCAGAAGTCTTTAAATTTTGTAATTGTAGATAGCTTCTTTTTTTAACTGCTGTGTTTTAGATAAAGAAATAAAGGATAATCCAAGAATAAATAAATTCATGAGTGGTTTTCAGGAGGTGGTTACATAGAATCAGTTTTCCAAGGAGTCCTGATTTCTTTTCCTCTTTTGTTTGTTTTATTTAAATGATAATATGATAATAAAGGTTCATTTTGGAGGAATAGATGATTGGTAGACTAAGAGTATCTTTTTGGTTGTCAGAAACAGAAATGTTGCCTTTCTATGTTAGGAATAAAAAAGATGATTAAGGTAGTTGTTTACTGGAACAAGTATTCAGTTTAAAGCAACTTCTAAAGATTTTCTCATGTTTGCCTCATTTCATTGATTTAATGTGTTCTGTTTTTGATAGTAAACAATACCAGTTCAAAAACTTATTACCACATTCAGAGCTACCCAAGGTTCATTTTCTCCTTCAATTTTTTAACCATTTTTTCTTTATAAAATAAATTTCGTATCACTATTTAAGCTGTCTTGTTTTACCTTATTACCGACACATTTCTGTCTGTATTTTAAAAACTAAAAACCATTCTCACCATGCAGTTATATAACCATTGATGACATTTTATAGATTTTTGGTTAAAGGCTTTTCAGCATGTAGTTTGTTTTCACAACTTTCAGAAACTTAAAATATATAATGTTTTGTAACTTTTTAAACAATATATAATCTCAACATCTTTGAATGCTGGTAAATGATTTTTTCAGTACTTTTTTTTTAAATGGACACAATATCTTTGTTTTATTTATTTTTTATGTGGTGCTGAGGATCGAATCCAGTACCTCACAAGTGCAAGGCAAGCACTCTACCACTGAGCTACAACCCCAGCCCCCAGCACTATTCTTTTTTTTTTCCTTTAATTTTTATTCGTTCCTTTAAGTTATACATGACGGTAGCATGTATTTTGCATATACACATGAAGTATAACTTCCCATTCTTGTGGTTGTACTGATGTGAAGTTACACTGGACATCCAACACTATTTTTTAAAAAACTTTTATTTTTATTTATTTATTTTTATGTGATGCTATTTTAAGTGATTAAACCCATTGCCTTCACACATGCTAGGCAAGCACTGTACCACTGAGACACAATACAACTGTAGCCCCAATGCTGTTCTTAATGATTGCCATAATTTATTTGGCTTCCAATATTTGGTTATTTAAATTGTTTCTAGTTTTTAAATTTTTAAAACACATTTAATTTTGGTTAACATGTATTAATTGTACATATTAATAGCATTCATGCACTGATCAAATCCAGTCACTGTTTATCTGCCCACTTTTTACCCACTCTCCCCTCACCTTTCTCATTCTCTAGTAATTACTATTTTACATTCAGATGAACTGTTTTAGCTTCCACATGCCTTATTTCACTGAAGATAATCAAATCCTCCAGTTCCATCCATTTTGCAGCAAAAAAGGATTTTATTTTTCTTTATGACTGAATAATACTCTAGTGTGTGTGTATAACATTTTCTTTATCCATTCACCTGTTGTTTGGTACCTAGGTTGAGACTGCATGTCGTAGCTATTGGGAATAGTGCCACAGTGAACAGGGTTATGGTCATACAGATATCTCTTTGGTATGCCTTTTTCCTTTTCTTTGTTTACTTACCCAAGAGTGGGGATAGCTATATTATATTGTAGATCTATTTTTAGTTTTTTGAGGCACCTCCATACTATTGGTTTTTGTGTTTTTTTGTTTGTTTGTTTGTTTGTTTTTGAGGCACCTCCATACTGTTTTCCATAATGGCTATACTAATTTACATTTCTACAAAGATGGTATGAAAGTTGCTTATTCTCTACATTCTTGTCAGCATTTGTTATTTTTTGTCTTCTTGATAATAGCCACTCAAACTGGGGTGAGATGATAGCTCATTGTAGTTTCAATTTTCATTCCCTTAATGGCTAATGATTACTGAGCATTTTGAAAATATATTTGTTGGCCATTGGCATTTTTCTTTTGGGAAGTACCTATTTAGATCACTTGGTCCATCTTTTAACTGAATTACTTGTTTTTAGTTTTCTGTTAAATATTTTGAATTCCTTATGTATTCTGGATAATAATTCTCTATTAGACGAGTAGTCAGCACATTTTCTGTCATTCTATAAGTTTTCTCTTCACTCTGTTGATTATCTGCTTTGTTGTATAAAAGCTTTTTAGTTCCATGTAATCCTATTTATTTTTTTGTTGTTGTTGCTTGGTCAGATGTAAACAGTCAGTGGATATATTAATGCCTTGAAATGTTTCCCCTACATTTTCTTCTAGTAGTTTCAGAATATCAGTTTTACATTTAAGTCTTTGATCCATTTTCATTTGATTTTTATATAGAGTAGGGAACAATTTTCAGTATTTTGCCTGTAGATAATCCAGTTTTTCCAGCATCATGTTTTTCAGACTTTATCAAGAATCAGTGTTTGCTGGGGTTAGTTTAGTGGTAAAGCTCTTACCTAGCATGTGTAAGGCCTTAAGTTTGATGCCCAGGACCACTAAAACATAAGACAAACAAAAATACATAAATTAATTTGCTGTATTTGCATAAATTTATTTCTGGGAACCTTATTCTTTTCCGTTGGTATATAGTTTTCTGTTTTTATGCCATTAGTATCCTGTTTTGATACTGTGGCTCAGTAGTATGTCTTTTTTAAAATTTATTCTAATTTGATATTTATGATAGCAGAATGTTTATCAATTCATATTATACATATATTCAACAATTTTTCATATCTCTGGTTGTATACAACATAGTCACACCATTCATGTCTTCATACATGTACTTAGAGTAATGATGTCCATCTCATTCCTCTGCCTTTCCTACCCCCAAGCCCCCTCTGTAATATGTCTTTAAATTAGATATTATAATGCCTCCAGCTTTGTTTTTTTTGTTTTGTTTTGTTTGTTTTTGTTCAGGGTCTTCTGTGGTTCCATATGAATTTTAGGATTTTTTTTTCTAATTTTGTGAATTGGTATTTTGATAGGAAATAATTTATTGAATCTGTAAATTGCTTTGGGTAATGTGGGCTTTAACAATATTAATTTTCCTAATATACAAACATAGGAGGTCTTTCTAATTTTTTTATCTTTTCCTCAATTTCTTTAATTAATGCGTTATAATTTTTATTTTCGAGGTCTGTCTCTTCATTGGTTAAATTTATTCCTTGGTATTTAAAAAAAAATTACAACTATTGTGAATTGGATTGCTTTAATGATTTCTTTTTCAACAAGTTCATTATTGATATATAGAAATACTATTTATTTGTATGTTGATTTTTTTTTTATTCTACAACTTTACTAATTTCACTTATTCTTATAGTCTTTTGGTGGAACTTTTAGGCTTTTCTGTGGAGAGAATTATATCATCTGCAAATAAGAATAATTTTACTTCCTTCTTTCTATTGAATATGGTTATTATTTCTTTCTCTTGCCCAATTGTCTCTGGCTAAAACTTCTAGAACTATTTAATAAGAGCAGTGAGAGTAGGTGGACACCATTGTTTAGTGGATCTTAGTGGAACACTTTCAGCATCCCCCCTCCTCCATTCATTATGATTTGGATATGGGTTTGTCATAGCACCCTTTATTATGTTGAGGTATGATTCTTCTATACTTGTTCAGAAGTATGTTGTTGTTTTGCTTTGCAGTGCTGTATTAAGACCTCACATTTGCTAAATAAGTGCTCTAAACATCCTTACCTCTTTTATAAATTTGATTTTAAAACATAATCTTACTAAGTTGCCCAGGTTAATCTCAAACCTGTGGAACTTGTGCCTCAGCCTCCCAAGTAGCTGAAATTACAGGCATGAGCTACAATGCCTGGCTCATTCCTGGCTTTCATTGTGAAGAGATATTGAATGTTTATTGATTGGCCTATGTTGAACCATCCTTGGATCCCTGGGACAAATCTAACTTGATTGTGGTAAGTGATGTTTTGATGTGATGTTGAATTTTATTTGCTAGTATTTTGTTGAAAATTTTTGCATGCATGTTCATCAGGGATATGGATATAAAAATGTTTGGGTTTTGTTGCCACCTGATTTGGTTTTGGTATCAGGCTAATACTGTTCTCATAGACTAAATTCAGATTGGTTCCTTCCATTTCAGTTTTTTGGAGTGGTTAGTTCTTCACTAAATATCTGGTAAAATTCAGCAGTGGAGCCACTGAATCTAGGCTTTTCTTTGTTGGGAGCTGTTTTTATTATTGATTAAATCTCATTACTTGATATTGGTCTGTTCAAAGTTTTTAGATTCAATTTTTCTAGGTCACTTTTGGCCAGAAATATATCCATTCTCCTAGGTTTTCCAATTTGTTATATAGTTTTTCATAATAATTCCTAATGCTCTTTTTTTGTGTGATATAAATTATTACATCTCTTTTTTCATTTCTGATTTTTTGGGGGGCTTCTCTTTTTTCTTGGTTAATCTAGCTAGCTAAAGGGTTGTTGATTTTTGTTTTTTCAAAAGACCAACTCTTACTGGGCACGGTGGCACTCACCTTTAATCCCAGTGCCTTGGGAGGCTAAGGGAAGCAGGAGGATCACAATTTCAAAACCAGCCTCAGCAAAAGCAAGGCACTAAGCAATCTGGAGAGACTCTGTCTCTAAATAAAATACAAAATTGGGCTGGGGGATGTAGTTCAGTGGTTGAGTGCCCCTGAGTTCAATCCCCAGTACAAAAAAAAAAAAAAAAAAACAAGAACTCTTTATTCAGTTGATCTCTACTTCATTTATTTCTTCTCTGATCTTTGTTATTTCCTTCTAATTTCAGGGTTGTTCTTACCCCGCCCTCACCCCCTATACCCACCCCCCAGGACCCTGAGATGCGTTGCTAAGTTGTTATAATTTTTTTTGACATATTCGTATAAGTTTATTTGTTGATTTCTAGTTCTGTTCTACTGTGGTCAAAAAGATATAGAATGGGACTTCAGTGTTCTTGAATGTTAAGACTTCTTTTGTGGCCCTAATATATGCTCTATTCTAGAGAGTTCCATATGCTTATGAAAATGGTGATTGTTCTACAGTTATTGGATGAAATGCTCTGTCAATGTCTGTGTTAGGTCCATTCAGTCTGTAATATAGTTTAATGTATCTTTATTGTTGTTGTTTTGTCACTCTATTCATTGATAAAAGTGGGGTGTTGAAGTCCCCTACTATCATTGTATTGGAATTAACCTTGTTAACCTTGTTACTTGTTCTCTGTCATGTGGGACATGGGCAGTTAAGGGCATTCAGCATCAGAGCAGTACAGAGTTCCACAGAGGCATATGGCAGGTGACTGAACAAGGCATACATAGCGCAGGGATTATGCTAAGATAACAATAAATACAGCAGAGCATTACTTCTTTGTAAATAATTAACACAAAACAATTTGTATTTTAGCCAGCCTCTGAAAATCATGAGGACAGTAACTCACAATCTTACCAGTAAAAAAACATCAAATTCACCAGTGTAGAAAGTTAGGAAGATTTGTAGGTCTATGAAATCAGACTCAAATTAAGACAAATTTGTGACTCTTGTAATCATTATTTTTTTAATATTTTTTTTTATTTATAGGTGGACACATATTCTTATTTTACTTTTATGTGGTGCTGAGGATCAAACCCACTGCCTCATGCATGCTAGGCGAGCTCTCTACCTCTGTGCCACAATCCCAGCCCCTCTTGTGATCATTATTATTAGGCACGTTCATACAAGAACCCTTCCTTTGTAGCCTCCAGCTTCACTTAGGTTTGGTAGGGCTGACACAAGTGAACATCTTAAGTTACATTTAAAAAACTATTGTTTTTCTGTTGAGAGCCACAGCCAAAGGGGCCCCAGCAAACTTACAGCTGATTGGCTCACTGTAGCCCCAGCAAACTTACAGCTGCCAGCTGATTGGCTCCTCTGTGGTGATGCTCATTGGGCTGTTTCCCCTCCCTTTCAGACCACGGAGCTGCTCATTGGGGGACTCTTTTGGCTCCACCCACATGACCCAGCCAATCAGCCTCAAGAGCGGGAGGAGTAGGGGTTGAGAGGCTCTCCGGAAGCCGGTGGTGGCAGTTTGGCTCTGAGGGAATTCCTGAAGAGCTCTGTGGTGCAGCAGTGTGTTCTAAAAATAAAGTTCATTTTCTGCTTTACAAATGGCTCATGAATTGTGCCCAGCCAGACTGTGGCATTTTTCCTTTTAAATGTACATGTAGGACTGTGCTATTAGGCTATACTCTCCTGCCAGGTATTTAAGACAAAGTTGGTCAGAAATGACCTTATTCCTATCTATTATTAAAAGCCAGCTGAGATACCTCAGAGATGACTCTTGGGGACATGGGCAAAGCCTCCAGGCTTCTTTAGCTTTCCTCTACCAGTGGTGCCACTCAGCAGGATGGGTCAGAGTCTGGCAGACCATACATGGCTTCTCTTGTAAGCATCAGGGACATTTCCATCTCCAGTAACTCTCCTTTTTTCAGAGTGTGCACTGGTTGGCTTCCTGTTCTCTAGGGTCCCCTCAATTTTCCTGATCAGGTGACTCAACGGAGTTGCAGGGCCCAGAGATGAGTCCCATCATTCTCTGGGTCTTGGCTGACCATAGAGAGCAAGGGCCAAAATGTTGGCTGCTTTTTCCTTGGCTCTTTTACTTCCTTGACTTTGGTCTCCAAATTTTTTATTTTAAACACCCAGCAACCCAGTTTCATCAATCTTAAAGAGAGAGTAACAGGTTATAACTTCAATATCTATAATTTTACAGATACCCCTTTCATTTAAGGGGGTTAGTATTAGTACTGAAAGTCAGCATTATATACTGTCTGTCCTGTAGATGATGGCTTATTATCTCAAATTACCCAGTTGTTTTGTTTGTTTGTTGATAGAAGCAGTACCTCTGCAAAACACTTAATAGGCAACAGTTATAAAGTTTACAAGGAAACTACAAAGTGAAATTAACAGGACAAAAATATATTTCATTTTTGTAATAGCTATGAACCAAGAAAAATGACTTTTATAATCTTGACCCTTTACTTATGTATTATATCCCCTGTTTGAGATCACAGTAATCTTTAAAACAAAAATCAAATTTTTTTAATAAAGCCTTAAATGATCCAGCCTGTTTTAGAGAATTCTAACATGGGAGTAAGGAGGAGACAGAGCCTTATCTCAGGTAAGACAGGGCTGATTACAAATAACATAGTACAACATTACATCTGAAACATGAATTCAGAAAAGATTGAGAGAGCTTTTACCTTTATTTTTGTGGAAAAATTGGCAGAATGCTTCTGTGTTTTACAGTGTCACCTTTAAGCAGATCAGGATCTCCTTATGTCTTCCAAAAATTCATTTATATTCCAATTCCAGTGTGAAGAGTAATATAAAATTGTATATAACTTATTGGCAACAGGTTACTTTATCAAGCTATAAAACATCAAATGACATGAATAACAAATTTGTTATTTCTATACAAATTTGTTTTGGTATAGATAACTTTAGTTTGGATAACACCAGCTTGGCAAAGTGTTCTCCTAAGCTTTATGTTTAATTAAGTTTAACTTTTAAATCACAATTTAGAATCTGGAGTGTACGTTAACGATAATCACAAATCTGCATGGGTTACAAAAATCAAAGGATAGCCTTAAATTTCTTATACATTTAGGAAAATCTTAATCATCAAGAAATTGACATAGTAAAAGCAAACAGATATGAAACAGGTATTCAAATCACAATGTGCCCCTTCTATGTCAGATATAATGTGTAAAAGAGAGCACTTACTGGTTATATTGTCCGTAAACTTACATAAACTTCTCATTTTTACATAATACAAGTCTTAGATATAGTTCTCAGATGCATACATATACTTAGTCACATATATTTTGAGTATGAACAGTATTATTATAACCTAAATAACAGTTGTTTAGCCAGTTATAATCATTTAAGATTTTAAAACAGGTACAAACCCAAATTCCTTTAAGATTTAGTTTCCCCAAGTAATAGAACCTAACAAATATAAGAAAATTATCTCAATAGACACTAAAGCAGATCAGTGTTTTAGACTTTGCTCCACATCAGTATATTAAAGTTCATATAACTTTGACTTTTCTGATTACAGCAAATTTAATCACAAACACAAACTTCTTGATTTATCTTTCACAAACCTTCTGCAACTAATTAAACATTCACACCTTTACATCCTGAGTTTGTCCTCTTTCATCTTGGACTTTAGCCCAAGAATATTACATTACCATACAAAATATTTTCTCATCCAGAAACATTTGTTTTCCTTTCCAGTTTTCCATACTAAAATATATTTCAATATGTATGACTTTGTTTTATTTTTTTCTAGTTTTGAACCCTTTCTTAAATTAACATTCTGAAACAGTCCTTATGAATAGTATCTGTGCATTTAATTTACACAACAAATTTCATCCCAGGAAACAGTTGGACAATCCAGCATATACAAAACTGTGCCTTAATCTCTTTTCTCCCAGGTTGCATTTAAGGGGTTGGAGCACAGGACATTTTGAACCTGACCTGTCTCAGTTATCATTATCACAATGCCATCGACTTTAAGTGAGTTCCCCACTGTCGGTTATACCCAGAGGCTCCTTTTGGGCCTTTTCCTTATACTAGGTTATTGATACGCAATGGGGGAAGCCCTTTCCATACTTTTCTTTAGATTTTCTTGAGATCCCTTTGAAGAGGCAGGTGCATTTATTTATTCTGCCAGTGTCCCCAGGCATTTAGTTTAATGGAATAGTATTGTAGCAAGAATTGCTTTGCCCCAGTAATGAATATCCCCTGGCCAAATTGGGTCTCCTGTCAGATCTTACAAGGGGAGACTATTCCTGTCACCAGGTCGTAAACTGACAGTGCTGGAACCTACTGCCACATCCTTTGTTGCCAGCAGCCTGGTCAAAAGGAGCTGGAAAGCAGGGCAGAGGTCCAATTCTCTTTGACCATTTTTCTACAGCCTAGGCAGCTTTTCTGGGATCATATCCCACCCCACCTGTTTAGGACTGGTGTCGTTGACCACAGTGAAGAGATTTGTGGCTGCCTAGGACCAGGCTGAGGAACAGCACTGAATTTAAAAGATTTATATCTTTTTAGCCTTTTTTCTGGTGTCCTGCTATCTTTACACACCAAAGGCAGTGCCTTTTGGCACCTTCAGCTTAGTTCCTGACAGTTCGGTCCCTTTATCATGCAACTGCATAAATGCCTATACATACAGAATCTCTTTCATATACTTCACCCTTGACAGACCAACTTTAAGGTCAAGATTGTATAATAATGCAGAAAAGCCATTTAAGGCCATATTGTGTTAGAGTAAAGTCTCTTTCTCTTAGACAGGCTTATCCCTATAAGTGACCCTTCAGCCAACCTATCTCTGCTCAAGAGATTAGCAATAAGATCAATGGCCCATGTCTTAAGGGGCCAATAACAGACCCCCCCCCCAAAAAAAAAAAAAAGACGGGATCACAGAAACAGGGCTGACATACAAGAACCTTTAAAACAGACCTGCACATACAGATTTCTTCCACTTACTTTACCTTTGACAGACCAAACCCAACTGCAAGATTGTACAATAATTTAGAAAGTTATTTAAAAAGCCAGTTCATTACAGTAAAACATTATCTTAAACTTATAGATGGCCCTTTCTTCAACTCACTTTACCTCTGACAGACCAACTCCAATTGCAAGATTGTAAAAACAAGAAACGGAGACAACCAGAGAGGAGCCCCAAAACCATGGCTGACAGATGGAAACCTTTAAATTGACCAGCCAAGGGCTTTCCCGGGCTATAAAATCCCAACCTATAAAATCAATGCAGTACTGGCCATGTCTTAAAAGGGGCAGTATGGGATACAAACAAAACAGACAATCAGAGGGAATTCCCAAGCCCAAGGCCAACAAACAGATGAAAATCCAGAACAGATCAGAAGGGAGTATATATCCCTAGGTTCTTGAGTCCCGCTTAACTGTGACGCCTACATCATTGATACCACTGATGACCTCAGAGAATGAGACCAGATGTTCCCACAAAGAGGAACCAGTGTGTGGATTCAAGGGTCTCAGCGCGCATGCACATCGAGGTACTTATTAAATGGCTAAAGTTGTTGAGACTTTCCTTAGTTCAGTTTCCATTTTCTCAAAGGTGGACCATGGTGGAGCAACCTGTACTGTTCAGGGAGAGTTTTCTGTAAAATTAGGAGAACTCATTCTTTTTGGGGACAGCTTTGGAAATTTTACAGGTTTGATTTTATTATTATTTTTATTTATTTATTTATTTTAGTTGTTGATGGACCTTTATTTACTTACATATATGTGGTACTGAGAATCAAAACCAGTGCCTCACACATTTAGGACAAGTGCTCCACCACTGAGCCACAACTCTAGCCCTACAGTTTCTTTTTGAATTAGCAGATTACCGGTTTTTTTCTTACCATAGTGCTGAAAGTAAAGAATTTGTAAGGTATACAGAATGTTTGTGTTTTGTGGCAGTTAGGATTTAGTATACACCCTGTGCATCAGGGTTTATAAGTATTAAATATTTTTCATGAATTTTAAAGTTCCTTTCTAATGGCATGCTTAAAATGACTGAAAAAGATGTTTCATTTGAATGTTTTCATAGATTCATCATACATTGCTTTGTATAAAAATGACAGTCATATTAATGTGAAAGTTTAATGTATAAAGACCACTTCTATAGTAATAGTAACATTTTTTAAAGCCCATTGTGTATTCCTCAGTTTGCACCAGTTTGCTTTTTACAAATTTTATTGAGATGAAAATATACCATACATCTCCACTCCCTCTTCCTCTTTTCTTTTTTTTCTTTGTATGTGGAGGTGTGAGGGGGGTAGCTGGAACTGGAGATTGAACCCAGCAACACTTGACATGGAGCTGCAACTCCAGCCCTTTTTGTTGTTTTCAGATAGGGTCTCACTAAGTTGCCCAGGGTGGTCTTTAACTTGCATTCCTCCTGCCTCTGCCTCCTGAGTAGCTGGTGTTACAGGCCTGTGCCACCAGGCCCAGCAGAGTAAAACTCATATTTAAATTTAAGCGTACAATTTGATTAGTTTTGACATATCTAGGCCTTTATAAATATCATCATAATCAAGATAATGAACATTTTAAAATGTTTCCTTGTCTCCCTTTGTAGTCCATCCTTTTCTAAATCTCAACCCTGAGGAGATTAAATTGCTTCTGTCACTGTAAAATAGGGTTTTTTTCCTAGAATTGTTTTATAAATGGCATCCTATAAGTGTATCCTGTCTTGCTTGGTTTCTTACTAATTTTAATGATTATGAGATTTACCCGTGTTTGATGTTTTGTTAGTCTTCCCTTTCATTGCCAAATTATTCCATTATATGAATATACCACAATTTTTTTCTCTTTTTACATATTTTTGGATAATTCACTTGTTCCAGTTCTGGTCAACTATAAATAAATCTTTGAACATTTACTTACAAACCTTTATTGATACATATATTTTCATTTCTCTTAGGCTAATACCAGAAGTGGGTGACAAGATCATATTATAGATGTAGATTTAACTTTATAAGAAACCTCCAAACTGTTACCTAGATTGGCTGTGCTATCTATGAAAATGACCACTATTCTTCATCCTTATCAACACATGCTAGAATTAGGTATTAATATTACTTTAAAAATTCTAATAGTTATATACCATATCTCATTGGGGTCTTATTACTTAGACATTGAGCTTCTTTTTATGTAGCTTTTAGTCATTTGCACATTTTTTTGTATAATATTCAAATACTTTCAGAGGTTGTAACAAATTTAAATGTCTTCAGTTATTCTCAGAATTTCAGGGCTTTGACCTTTGAGAAAGTAGTATTTGGTATTTAAAAATAGCAAAAAGATGTTCAGGAACAATATTTGGAGAGTAGGATAAGTTATTAAACCAAGTAGAAAGAGTATGAACTAGCCAGGTGCAGTGTGGCGCACGCCTGTAATCCAAGCGGCTCTAGAGACTGAAGCAGGAAGATCACCAATTTAAAGCCAGCCTCAACAATGGCAAGGTGCTAAGCAACTCAGTGAGACCCTGTCTCTAAATAAAATACAAAATAGGGCTGGGAATGTGGCTCAGTTGTTGAGTGCCTGAGTTCAATCCCCAGTACTGCTTCCGCCCCCGCGTGACCCCCCCCCCCAAAAAAAAAAGAAGAAAGTATATGAGCTATCTGTCTTCAGTTCTTCCTTACTAAATGTATGATTGGGGCAGGTTTTTTTTTTTTTTTAATCCTTTGTGCTTTGATCACTTCACCTCTAAAAATTAAGATGGTAATACCATGCATTATAGGATGTTTGTTGAAGTACTTGGAACACATATGCGCGCTTATTATAGTCAGTAATATCTGTGGGGGTTTTTTTTCTTTGAGTGTTTAAAATTTGTGCTCTTATCTTAGTTTCCTTGTGTTGGTACCTTAATGCCCATTGATTTCTTTGTAGAACTGTTAAATTAGCATATCCTAAACTCCCTTAGTCAACAGTACAAGCAATGTGTTTGCAGTTTAGATTTGGAAAACTTTTTAAATTAGGAAATATTGAACAGTCTCTTTATCAACAGAAATCACTTCGTTGTTTTTAAATTTGTTCTTTTCTCTCTAAACTGGTTCCTATACTGCTATCCCTGTTCCCTGCATTCTCCCCGTCATCTTACTATCAACTGGTTCATTCATTTTGTTTTTTGCCATTTCTAATGAAGCTGTAACAATATTCCTTTATTTAAACTCTAAAATCGTTTCATGCTCTACCACCAGAAAAATTCCAATGATTCAGCATATAAGGACCTAAACCAGTTTTGTCTAATAGAACTTGCTGCGTTGGTGAAAATGCTTTCTGTGCTAACCAAATTGGTAGTAACTAGTTACTTGTGGCTTTGGAACATTTAAAATGTGGCTAGTATAACTAAGGATCCAAAGTTTTAATTTTATTTGATTTTGAACTATTAAATGTAAATAACCACATGTGGCTAATAACTGCCATATTGGACAACACAGGTATGTTCTTACTCAACTTTCCAATTTTATCTTTTCTTTTATATATATATATATTCCCTCCATTTTGGCCATGACAAATTTGCCTATCCTTGAAGAAGCCATATTTTCATGTACTGCTTTATTTGAAATGCCCTTTTATTCTTTGTCTTCTTAGCAAAAGCCTATTCATTCTCCAGACTCAATTCTAGATCATCTCACAGAAGGGCTCCATGATCTTTTCTTGGAAAGAGTTAGGTATTCATCTCTGTTTCTACAATATTTCTGCAACTGTTTTTTCTACATTATAGTTGTTCATCTTACTGCCTGTTTCCCTCCTCAGAATTTACATGCCTTAAAAATGGAGTCATCAACATTATATCCTCAAAGCATATTGCCTGTCAAAGAAAAGAATAGCACTTGTTCTTTGATCAGACTTCTTATCTTTCTGTATAACTCTGGGCAGATTATATAACCTTTCTCAGTCTGTTTTGTTTGCTTTTTATAATGCTGAAGAATTCTCAAGTCTGTTTTGATGTATCACATACAGGTTTGCAAAAGGATTAAATGTGAGAATATATAAAAAGGGTTTTGCTTAGTGTCTGGTACCCTGAAGAAAACATTCAGTAATGTCAGAAGTTTCACATTGCTGCTGTTACTATTATAAATATTCAAAAACTATCTTCCTGTTGCTTGTAAAATGATGTTATCTCTTGTATAGTGTGTTAGCTTTCCTATGGCTCTGATAAATACCTGAGAAAATCAACTTAAAAGAGGAAAGATTTATTCTGGCTCAGTTTCAGAGGTATCACTTCATGCTTACTTGGTTTCATCCCTTTAGTCTTTAGCCAGGTTGTACATCATGGCAGAAAGCGCATAGTGGAGCAGAGGTACTTACTTCATAGCATCCAAGAAAGACTTCAAGTACAAAATATCCCTTTCAAAGGTCTACCTCACATGATCTACTTCCCCCATCTAGAACCCATCACCTTCCAGTAGCAACAGGGGCTCATAGCTAAGCCTCTAATACATGGCTGTTGAGGAAATTTCAGATCCAAACCATAACAATCTGGATGTAAAGTGCTTACCAAAATATGTTAAGATAAATGAAAACAAGTAAGTTAAAGAATCAGACCTTAGGGAGAATAAATGTAGGAAAAGTAAAATTAAGCTGGTTTGAAGTTAGTACAATGATTAGCCAACTATCCCCATCCAAAAACAAACAAAAAAACAGCAGCCTCTTCATTGGTAGAAAGAGCCTTTCCTCTGATTTTTTAATTTTTCAATCCAAACCTATTTCTAAATCTTTATAACCATCCCTTATTTGCAGTAAATGGCATGATGAACTGAGTTTCAGAGGATCTCTTGCAGAAGTGTTCATGATTTCTGGTGCGACACATTGCCATCAGTTGGAACGTGTTTTCTATTCATGTCTTCTACCCACAAACTGAATGCCCTTTTTATCTTAACTAAATACTTATCCCTCGCCTGGCATGCGTGCGGCCTGGGTTCGATCCTCAGCACCACATACAAATAAAGATGTTGTGTCCGCTAAAATAAAAAAAAAATAAATAAAATTCTCTCTCTTAAAAAAAAAAAAAAAAACTTATCCCTTTATGCACTTTGAGATGTGGCATCAAAACTAGTACAGTTTTCTTTTTCCTTTTTCATAAATTCTTGGGTAGAAGGTTCATTCTTACTATAAATCTTAGCAACCTCAGACTACAGGACTACTTTTATAGTTTCTCTTTGGCATATCTGAATTGCCAGCATCATTGTTATTCTTCTATTTGAGGGTCATTATTAAATAAGGGTTACTTGAACTCAAGTGCTATATACTATGACAGCTGATCTGATAGCCAAGATGGCTAGTAAGTCATTAACAGGAAGGTAGCATATGCCACACAGATAGACTGGGCAGAGGGATGAGTCATGTTCTGAAAGTGAAAGAACAAATCAGATTTTATTTTACTACTCAGAAGAGCACATAATTTAAAACTTATGAATTGTATATTTCTGGAATTTTCTACTTAATATTTTTAGAATATAGTTGACCACAGTAATTGAAACTGTGGAAAGCAAAACTTCAGATGTGGCAGAGGGGCTTTATGATGGTAATTAGCAAGGCCAGTGTGCAGACCAAATATCTTAAAATTTAAGATTGTGAAATAATTTCCAGACTATGGGAAGAAAATGGTAGAATATAATAAAATTTGTATGTATTATGTCTTATCCTTTTAAATTTCAGGGGATTGTATATTTCATAATGAATCCAAATCTTTTTTGGGTAATAAATGTATTTTAAACAATATATGTTAGAAATGTAGCACAGGTGCCCCCCCCCATTCAGTGTATCATTCTAAAAGACTTGAGATTATATGTTATATGAGCTCTTGCCTTATTTGGCTACACCCTACCTCTAGAGCCTCCTGTCCCCATTAGGTTGGAAGGTTCCTTCCTTTGATCTTATTCTCTTTGTCTGGAAGGTTCTTATGAGCTTTCTTACCTAATAATATTTCTGTGCTTTGATGGGGCTATTTTAAATAAAGCTGCTATAAACATTTAGGTCCATATCTTTGGGGAATATCCAGGAGTGGGTGACAAGGTTAAATGATAAATGTATGTATAAAATCTGTGCATCTAGCTAAAGTCTTTTGATGCAGTATGGTGTCCCACCATGTCTAGCTCCCAAGACTTCATTCATCCATGACCTCTTTAGAGAAGCCTTCTCTGACCTTTTGTTTTAAGAGTACTCTTTTTTTTTTTTTTTAATTTTTAATACTTTTATATTTTTTTTTTTTAGTTTTTGGCGGACACAACATCTTTGTATGTGGTGCTGAGGATCGAACCCAGGCCGCACACATGCCAGGCGAGCGCGCTACCGCTTGAGCCACATCCCCAGCCCCTTAAGAGTACTCTTATCTTCTTTGGTCCCATAGGATGTTACACATCAGTACATGCAGTATGTTCATATAATTCAGCTCTATTCTGATGACAACATGAAACAAAATTTAACAATAGCTTATTAAAAAATTTTTAAGTTTTTAAATTAGCTCAGTGATACTATGTGTAAGGCTCTAGGTTCAGTCCTCACTACCACCCCCAAAGATTTTATTGCTTTATATTTTTATATAAATTTAATTGTGGCATTTAAAATAGCATATAACAATGTTTTTAGATGAGTTGAATTTTTTATGTTGGTATATACATAGAGTTATACGATAAAATTAAGCCAGGACTAATAAGTGTGAAACATTGGTTTTATGAAAGTCAAGCACAAAGGTATGTATACCTTTATTTAACCTGAAGTGAATCTCTGAAATATGAGGTATTATTCATGCCCAGTTAGAAATATGATTGAGCCAAATACAAATCAGAGCATTACTCAAAGGTTTAAAATTTTGTTGGTGTCTCCTTTCTTCTGGTGCTGTATTTTTAAATAGAAGTGTGTCAGAGTGGATGTTTAATATATTTGTTGTCTACTTAACTAGATCTCCAGTTTGTTAATAGACTAAATCATAACATTTTTCTTTCTTGTGGTTTCTGATTACTTTTTTAAATTTTTTTTTTAATATTTATTTTTTAGTTGTAGTTGGACACAATATCTTTATTTTTATGTGATGCTGAGAATCAAACCCAGGGCCTCACATGTGCTAGCCGAGCGCTCTACCGCTGAGCCACAACCCAGCCCCTCTGATTGCTTTTTTATATTTTTAGGTGTACAATAAGCTTCTAGCCTTGTTCCTCTCCTTGTTACCTCCATAACTGAACCTGTACAGACATGAAACCAGCTTGAAAAGAGGGATTTTATGGCAGCATCATTGATCATAGTTTTACATTTGGAATGCTTCCTTTTGCTCAGACTTCTTGTGCATATTTTTTTTCACCCAGACTTTTATTAGTCTTTCATTGTAGTTTACTCTTTCATTGTAGTCTCACACATTATTAATACATCAAGTGGCTCTTTCTAATGTGATTACACTTTTTGTTTCTCTTTCACCTGTAATGCTTCATGTTTTGATTGGATTTAGAGAATTTTTAGAGAGATTAAGGATACTTGTCAATGCATTTGAAAAAATGTAATAATTAAGACACAAGATCCAATTAGCACCTTTATGGTGGTGCACTGAATAATGGCAAATGTTACCACTTGTCCATGAGTCTGACTTCAAAGAGTGTTTTTGCTTTTAAGGATTGTGTGTGTGTGTGTGAGAGAGGGGGGGGGGAGAGAGAGAGAGAGTGATTTATCAATTTGTGTAGTGTGAAATAGGAATCATCCCTTAACCTGCACATGAGAAAATTAAATGATTTTAGTGCAAGTGTGCGATTGCTATAATATCTCCATAGAGCGACAGAGAACAGTTTAAAATCAAGTCAGGATGAAAGAAAGAGGTATAAACACACCTGTTGCATCATTCATCAGAATTTCATTCAGGCTATATAAATTATAGTCACAGATGAGGAAACTATCCACACTGTGAACTTTTATATTTGTGGGCTTGATCCATTCTGATTGTTTTTAATTATATGTGATATTTGGTAAATAGTTGTAGAATAAAATGATGAGTGAATAAACAATTTTCTATTATTTCTAAACCCAGGACTATGTATTTTGAGCCTTTGCTATTATTATTTGTGTGTGTGAGATAATAAGTAATGATCATGCTGCCCCTCAGAAATTTGGAGCTCTACCTCTGAGAATCTGCAGCTTTTCTAAATCACATTTTCTCTCATCCTATTTACAACCTAAGGGACTCTGAACAAATGTTGTATTCTTCATGGTGCTTTCTGTCTTAAAAATTTCAAGAACTTGCTCTTTTTTGTTCCTGGTTATCTAATACCTTCTAGCAGAATTCTGCTGTCTTGTTTTCTGAATAATAACAGAATTCTTGGTAGAAGGTTCTTATATATTCTTGGTAAAAGGGCACTAGAGTGTTATTGAACAAAATTTTTAAAAATTTTTGTTAAAACAAAAAACATTGTGGAAATGTAAGATATTAAGAAGGAGTTCTCTCAAAACTGGAGATAGCTACTGTTGCTAAGGACTTTTAAATGTATGTTTTTGATTAGTTCAGATCTTTTAACTACTTTTAGGTAATGCTGAATATTTAGTTGTATATTGTCATTTTTCATGCAATTAAATTTTCCCTAAAAATACTACTTTTAATATTGTATTCTCGTGCAGCTTCCAGATTCTCTCCTGTCACATGTAGTTTTATTGATAAATCTGTAAATGACTGATCATTTCCTTCTGATTGAGTCATAGAAATTAAATTGGGCTGTGGTTATAGCTCAGTGGTAGAGCGCTTGCCTAGCATGTATGAAGCACTGGGTTTGATCCTTAGCACCACATGAAAATAAATAAATGAAACAAAAGTATTTAAAAATACAAAAACATTAAAGAAAAAAATTAAGTTGCAGGATTTAGGGTATGAAAATTATTTTTTAAGTTTCTACATAAATATTGCTATCTTCTCAGTAGGTAGGCATTTAAAAAAAATTGTTTCTATCATTGACCATATATGAACTTCAGGAGTATTGGGGAAAGAACAGGGCATACCCTTCTGGCTGTATGGGATAGTTCTCCCTCTGCTAAAGGTGACACTGATTCATATGGATTTGCACAAGGAACCAGAATCAAAGGTTTTTGTCATACTTGAAATGATTTACACAGTAAATGCTTGAAAAAAAAAAAACTCTCTTGATTATTGTCTAAGCAATTCAGTATTAACATATTAAGATATAAGTCTATGACAATGATTTGTGAAGGATTCTGGTTAGAAAGAATTAATAACTACTCAAGCATAACAAATAAATTAGTTCTAGTTGTTATGGCCTTTTAATTTGATTTGTTATCTGTTCAATAACTGAACTATTTTCTGTATTTGACTTTTATAGTATTAGAAAATGTAGTTCTTAAAATTAGAGAAGTAATAAAAAGGTAATCTAATGTAATGCAGGCATTTACAGATAGAGACAATATTGATAGTTTAATTTTAAAATGAGATTTTATTGTTTTGTGGGGCACTTTAAATTATTGGCATTTTATTTTTGAAAATTAATATGCTGTTTCAAAACTGTAGATTTATACATGATATATAATGTATTTCACTGACTCCTCTTTTTTTCAGTATGTTCTTTTGTGCGAGTATGAAAAATGTTTGACACAAACTGCCAGTGTAGTAAAGAGTAGAAACATGGTGGTGCCTTTTATTGTTCCTTCAGTTTCACTGATTCTAATTATAGAAGCTTACATCACCTTAGTTGATGATAACAGCTTCTCGCTCCCTTCTGCATTTTCTTTCTAGATCACTCCCTAAGGATAGGTCATATTTCATGGTGCATGTATCCTGCTGGTGGCTTTGACAGGACTTTTTTGACAGCATGTGGTAATCAGTTAGTGGACATAGATGACAGTATGCTGAAGCACACTGTTTCTTACAAAAGAATAGGAAAAGGGTATAACATAGCCCTTCCTTCAGAAAAGCTAAGAAATAGACAGGATAGGCAGTTTGAAGGAAGAATTCCTGGGGGGCACCAGTAATTAGAGTGAACCACATCTGATAACTACAGAGATTCATTTCAGATGTTCAAGTTAGGCATGGGAGGAAAAGGGTGTCGAAAAGCTTGCTGTGTTCGTTTAAAAGGGCTGTATATTACCTCTGTCCACTGCAATGTGCATCATTTATTCATTAATTTTTCAAAAGGATTCAAGTGTTTTACTGTGTAAATCAGTACCTTTAACAGTTTATATTTCAAAAACCAAACAATTACAACTAATTTACTGAAATGAGTGCCTGTTCATTTTATTTCATACAACTACAGAATTTTTTTCTTTTGTTCCTCGCCTTTGAAATTTGGTTTCTCTAAATTGTGATTATGTTTCACTGTGCAGATGGAGGATAGACTGTATTTACTATGCTTGAGATTAGTATATATCTGGTTTTTCTTACTCATGTTTTTTTTTCATAATGCCTAGAATGTATATCTTCTGATAACCTGTCATAATCCATAGTAACCTTTTTACTTCTTTCTTGTTTATGTTATTACTTACTGAAATAAGTGGTTTATATGTAGTCCGTTTAGTAGCAATCAGAACCTTATCTTTGGTTTTCTACACAATATAGTTTGAAATATTCCAGTTTATTTTTGTTTATAGTTTATACAGTTAATATTAATTTTAATAACTGTATAGCAATTACCTTTTTATAAAACTATATTGTAATGTTTTGAAACTTTGTAGTAGTTTAAAGGGTCCTCTAAAAGATTTCATCAGTATGGCTTAGTATCATGGCATTTCATGTGCAGGGGAAGTGTATTCACAAATGGCTGTTCTTTGGTGATGATTCTAGACATTGTGTAGATCAGGACATTCTTCCTTGTTGCAGTTACTTCATTAGAATTGGTAAAATAATAAGGTGAGGTCATGATAAAATTCTGTGTGATGTAAGTGAAAAATAGCTTATTCTTAATAAATTACTATTCTCTCAAGGGATTTTCTTTCTTCAGTAATTAATTAAAAGGTTAAGTCGGTTTTTTCTGAAGAAACAATTTTGTGTATCATCAGGATGCTGTGAATTCATATGCTGAGTATAGAATTTGACCTGTTTGTTTCTTTTCATTGTAGTGTTGTTGCACAGGGAGATTTTGCATAATAGGATCATCATATAGTTTTTTTCCTAGAATAGCAGATATTATGTGGTGATTGGTAGAATGAGAAGGATGATGTCACCTTCACTTACAAGCCAAACTGAAGGAAAAGAGTTTTGTTCCTTTATTGAGTTGGCATAAACCACAGTATATCTAACATATGGCATTATGGATTGTGTTTTACATGCTGTACAGCAGTTTTTTAAGCTGTTAAGTGACCATCCCCCCTTGCTAAGCTTGAGGTCCTTCTTTGTGTGATACCAGCATGATTTATAAAATGGGAAAGGTTTCCATTAGGATTTTGCTTTTTGTTTTGGCTGTAATTTATCCTACTTACACTGTATGTGAATTGAAATTGAATTATATTTGAGTCCTGTTAGAATGATTACGAAGTACAAAATTTTGTCTTTTTGCCAATTTATCTTCAGCAAAAGTTTGTCTTCATCCATGTACAATGATTTTCCATTTTTAAAAAAAGATTAATATATTTTAATTTATATTCAAATGTTTAATATGTTTCAGATATCAACTCGGTTTGAATTAAATTGAAAAAATGCATTTGAGCTTGAAAATCAACCTGAACAAATCAAATATTCCATGTTTTACATTTAGAAAATTAGTCATGCTTATTTTATTTGAAATTTAATTTTATTTTTAAACTTATATTTTATGTATCTTCAATTTGGGGGAAAAAGTTCTTGCATTTTTGGAATCATAAGTTTATAATTATGTATTTTGAAGCATGGCTTGTCTTTGTTCAGGATAATACTTAGTTTTACTTAGTTACATTCTAGTTATATAAGTAGCAGCATAATTTCAGATTGGCAGTATAGTGTTGTTCAAAAAGTGACTCAGACTTTGCCCAAGGGGTATTAAGGAACCCCTCCCTCCTACCCTCCCCCCTTCTTGAGCCCAATGACAAGGTGTTTCTTCTGTAGTAACTGAAATCCTTTGTTAAAACTTGTTTTAATCTCCTTTTATGATGCATACCCTCACTCACTAAATTAAAAATATTAGGTGAATAAAGAAAAATGGTTCTGTTGCCTTAATTTGTTCACTGATTGTTATTCTTGGAATTTTGCAATTTTGCTGCCTGGATCTGTAACTATTTTATCATTGGTAACTGTTTTCCTTTAGCCATTGAGAGGCACTATTATAAGCTTAAGTGCTCAGGTGGGAGTATCTGCAGTTGATGCCTTGTGAAAGAAACATGAAGAAAGAAGAAGTGTGGGTACTAGAGTTATTGTTCTTTTCAGATAGGAGAGGGTGTGGCAAATTAATATTTTTCTGTAATTTTTAAAGAAAAAATTAGGCCATTTCCTTTTAGTTCAAGCTCATATTGGAAGGAGGTTTAATCATTTTCTCCTCTGACTCCTTCTGAGTTTTGCTGACCTCTCATCTCTTTCTAGGAATTTAGCAATGGGCCACAGAAAGGTACTATATTATACAGATTATTATTCTTTTAAAGGAGTTGGTGCAATGCTGCATCTGTTGTTCTGAGGATTTTTTCAACTTTTTCTTGCAAGAATGAAATTATATTTATTAAGCTTTACTGTTCTCATATAAATCTTAGCACCAGTTTTTATATTTTTAATGTTAGAGTAGACGTGAAGATTATACCTTTCAGAACAATTGTTAGATAAAAAGCAAGTTTCGCCAACAAAAATCCCTCAATTAGTATTGTTACAAAATACACATGTGACATCTGAGTACTAGACTGCCTTATGTATTTGGAATGCAAGAGTATCTCACCAGAGCTAATTATTTTCCCTTGGGAGGACAATGCTGTGTTAAATTTGAATAATAATTTACAAGTATGGCTTCTGAAATATAGCTTTATATCAATGTACAGAATTAAAACTCAAAATGGATTTTTAAAACAAATGCAAAGGGTATGTAAGTGAATTTTTTTCTTACAGAATTCAGCTTGCTGATATGTCTCACTGAAAGAGAGAGAGAGAGAGAGAGAGAGAGAGAGAGAGAGAGTGTGTGTGTGTGTGTGAGAGAGTGTGGGGTGTTTTCAATAAATTGCTCTTTGGGCTACATCTGCAGATACAGTAGCCAATTGATCTAATGCAGTTTCTGAAGGCTTTCTGTACAGGTGATGTCATCCTTTTAGCTCTATTCTCCTCCCACTCTCTTTCCTTCTTATTAGATATTTCATCTTACTGCAGAGCATAGAATCAATAGGAGCTTCTCCTTAGGGAACTGCTCTGAAACAGACAAGGACAGTAGGAATTAAGACACTAACATAGAATCTTGCTTTATCAAAAGATGAAGTGTTTTTGTACCATATTATACATAAATTTTTAACCAGAAAAGCCAGACTTAGATCAACAGCACTGTCTTACTGATGCATTATAACAAGAAGCAGTACTGCAGAGCTGTAAACAGTGCTTGTGAAAAGAGGAAATAATTTGAATTTTGGAGATTTCTCAAGCATTCTACAGGATAAACCTCTTATGGCATACATTTTTTCTAACTACTATTTGTTCAGTGGGTTTTTTTTTTTATTTTTAACCTCTGATGGTTATGCATATAAAGAAGAAACTTTTAATCTTTAGGATACAGTATTTTGGTTTGCTTCAGATGAAGAAGGATACTGCAGTGCTTATTCTACAGACTGAAATAAGTTGAAGAAGAAACAGCTATAATACAGAGAAGAAAGGTTTCATAGAATCCAGGAACACAGACTTGGTGCATGTTGCATTATTTGCTTTGATTGGTACAGTATTAACTGTTAAGCTACCATGGTGCATGTCTGGTGCATGTCTGTGCCAGGTGCCTGAGGACACATGTAAATGTCCAAAACAGCCAAAATTCTAAACTTCTTTATTTACCATGCTTTGCTTGTTAAAGTGAACATTCTAATAAGGATCATTACAGTTATTTAGAACAATACTCTTAAGCTTCTGAAGGCTCCTGATTTCAGTTTGTAAAGGGGTTTGGAGAAGCTGCGTTTATATAATACTACAGTGGTGTATGATTTGTAAAAAGAAACTTAACAATTTTGTCAACATTCTCATCGGTGTGGCTCTGAAAAAGAAACTACCAGCCTAGGAAATGGCTTTTCTTGTTCGCTGTTATGCCAATTGTCTTCAGCCATGGGCCTCCAAAGTAAGTAATTATTATTTTCTTTGAGATTGATATAATACAGTTATTAAATTTAAATTATATTTTGAATTATAAATTAGCATTACCATGCTAGTATATTTTCTAAAACTTGAAGAACTACAAAGCAGCCTAAAAAGCTCAATATTATTGCTATTTTATTTTTAATTCAAAGACATCTGTAAAGCATTTTAATATAACCTCTGAGACAATTTGAAAAGTATCTTTTAAATAATCTGTTGTCTTGAAAAATGTAGTGCATTTGATGTGTACTCTCTTCAGACTGAATTGTCATTTGTTTCTTGCCATTACTAAAACTATGATCATACTCTTTTAACTTGAATTTATTTTGTTGCTTTACTTTCTTCAACAGCTGGTATATTTAGATATATGAGTGAAATCCTTATATTTTACAACATTTTTTACTAATATGGTGCTAGAGATAAGTTATGATTGAAGAGTACAGTTTTTTGAAGATTAAGTGGTAATTCGTAAGCAGTAAAATAATATGAAAAAAACACTGTATGAATGTAAAAATATTTAATAATGTTATGAAGTATTTTTGAAGTAGTAATAGATAAACCTTTTGTCATTTTAAAGCAAACAAATATTAACTCTGAAAATAGCAAAATGCCACATATAGAAAATGCTAGGTTGTTGCAAAATACATACTGTAATTCAGTAAATTTTATTGTTCATAGTGGCTATTCATAACATCTGCAGTTTTATGCCACTTGAGTCATCATTCCAGTCTTGTGTGCTAATTTCAAAACAAAAACAGGTGTATAAATTTTTAGTTTTATATAACTGTTTTAGAAAATATTTTAATAATAATATTGAATGTTAAAATTTCTTCATGGATCTCTAGAATAGAGACAGAAGCCCTTTTCAGGAAGGTATGAAAGTCTTTGTTTAAAGGTTTCCCTGTTGATCATGACTAAGGGAGAAATACCGTGGCAGCATCATGGTGTACTGTTTTATTTGGCTTAGCTCATTGTATATCTTTTCTAAAGGCATCTTCTGGAAGGACTTAAATTCTCTATTCATTTGACTAATAGCTGATTCTAATGTAAAGAGATGGAAAGAAATCTAGATACACAATCTATTCATGCTATTATCTGCACATATTTAGAGGATAGCCTCTTTAGTGCAAATGCCACCTGTGGGGCCCAAGCATTACTGAAGCTTGATAGTGGCACTACTGAGGTTTCAAACTATGTGTGGAAGATAAATGGGTGAGATCAAATCAGGCAAAACTTAACAATGAAGCATAGGGGTTGTTTTTTAAGATTACCAACAAAAACACTTTGGAGGTACTAATAGACAACTTTTGATCAGAGATTTAGCAAGTATAGAAGAATTTATAAAAGTACATGTCTTCTTCCCTATCTCCAATGTTACTTCTGACAGAATTTTAGTCTTAGGCTTATTTTATCATTAAATTTTTATTGCTTGGTACTTCTGATTCCCTAATACATTTTCTTGTTTTTAATTTAGTGATCTATGTATTCTGCTTATGTTACTTAGTATTTCACTGCGCCAAATTCATTTATTTTCTTGCTAAAATAAGTAGTTCTATCAGCAAGGTCCTTAGGGGATGAATCTTAAGTCTTTGTATGTTCAAGATTCCTATTTATATTTTATCCTTAAAATGATGTTGAGTTTGTCATAAAATAACAAGTCCAATGTCTTTTCCTTTTAGGACTTTGAAAAAGCTAATGTACTGTCTTCAGCTGATTATAATTTTTGTTATGTTACTTTAAGTAATCTGTTTTTCTTCTTGTTAGTGGTGGCTAATTATGTTTTTATTTGTTTTATCCTTGGTGCTATCAAGTTTTATCATAGATTGTCTAATGTTTTGTTTTCTTTCCCCTTCTTGGTACTTGAAGGACTCTAACAAAAGTTGAAGATTCTCATTTGTCTTCAGTTATGAGAACTTTGTAGTTCGTGGAGAAAAAAATTACAATTGCTTCTTTTATCTAGTTTCTCCACATCTTGGAAATCAGAGTCTGTCAGTAATGTCTCTAAACATTTATTTCAGTTTCAGTTTCTGACTCACTAATTCATTTTCTGTTTGTAACCAGTACTAGTCATATTTTAGATTTGTAAGTTTAACCATGTATTATATATGGAGTTTGTTAAATGATTCTTTTCCTAACTACTTTTGTTTTCATTTTATGGATGCTCTTCTTTTTCCTTATTGTTTTATTAGCTCCTTCTTCAAGTATAAATCCTTCTCTTGGTTGTGTTTTTGGATTTCTTTCAGAGTGGTTGACTTTTCTCAGGGAAGGTTTTAGTTGGGGGATTGTTTTCGTGGTCTACTAGGGTTGTTTAATGGGACTGTTTACTAGGTGGAAGAGGCAGACCACTTGGGTTTCTGTTCTCCTTCTTTTAGGTGCTTTTGGAGTCATTAGTCATTGGAAATTTATGCAAACCTAAATCATTTCTCAGTCCATATTACTTTGATTGTCCTCATCATTTGACAAAGCTGATTGTTCCCTCCTTCAGAGACTTTCTTCAAAATAAAAGTCTTCACCGTGACCTACAAGGCAATGTGATGTCTTCCTTTCTCCCAGCACTCCTTCTTACTCCACCCACTGTGGTTTCCTTACTTGTTCTCAAACTTGACAAGCATTTTTATACCTACTTCCTCTTTTCTCAATGAGTCTGTCTGCCTTTACTTTTATAAATATTAACTGTAAATATTGATTAAAATTTTCTCTTTGGTTTCAAAAATATTAAAGTGGGAAGAAATGCCTTAGAATTAAAAAATAATAATAATTAGATTATTTAACTCTCATCTTTTACAAAATAATGAGGAATGCACTAAATTTCACCAGTAGTTTTGCATGCCTCAGGCATAGTACTGTGATGATCTGGTGGATATACCCAGGGCTAATAAGATTGGATACAGTTGTTTCCTCTGGGTTTTTGAGAAATTTTAGACTGTCCACAAAACAAACTGCAGACTACTTTTTAGATCTTGGAAACATGACCACCCCCCACCACTCCCACCCCTATCCCCCTCAGCTGACACTTTTCTGCATATGTCACTCTGTCAAGTCCTGGAAACTTCCTTATAATTCTGGTGGTTCACTTTTAATTTCATAAGGCTTCCATCTTCTTGTGCCTTGTCTAATGTCTCCTGTCCCTCATCTGTGTGATTTTTCTTTTACTTCATCTTCTGTGTTTCCAGAGTAGTCTCTTCCAACCACTTACTTGCTTAAAACTATTTGAAGGTTTTCTTTTAGTATGGAAATCTATGCCCCCAGGAATGCCATATCTGGCATCTCCTACAATTCTTCTCTACATCCCTACCTGAGATATATTGGATTGCTTATGGTTTCTGAATACAGCATGTCTCTAGCCTCATGCCATTCAACAGAAATATAAAATACTAATAAGGTATTCTACTTTTTTTGTTATTGTTTCAAGTCTTCTAAATTTAGTCCATATTTTACACTCACAGCACGTCTATGTCCGAACTATCCTTCCTTGAAATGCTCAATATGTGTGACTGATGTTACTGTGTTGAGTGCTATATTTCTGGGTCTTGGTCAGCACTGTTTAGTCTTGATTATTCCCAGGACTCATCTTCTTTTTTTTTTTTGTTTTTTTTTTTTTGTTTTTTAATATTTATTTTTTAGTTATTGGCGGACACAACATCTTTGTTTGTATGTGGTACTGAGAATCGAACCCGGGCCACATGCATGCCAGGCGAGCGCGCTACCGCTTGAGCCACATCCCCAGCCCCCAGGACTCATCTTGAACATTATTCTTCCTACTATCTATCCAGTGAGAATGAGGTCTAAGTTACATTAGTTATTTTAACTTTAAAAAAAAAAAAATTGAATCTCCCAAAGATTCAATTTGTGTTGTGGCCAGCATCAAATATACACTAGGTGCTCCTAGTTCAGCAGAGGGAAAATAAGACCACCAAGCCTGTTAGAAATGTTTTATATATATAATAAATTAGTAGAGGGTAGAGTTCTGAAATGTCTTCCTTTAGGCAGCACATTGGCACTTTTTAATATGTATCCAAGAATTATATTTATATCTTGGTCATTTTAAAACAAGTAAGTGACTTGCAGATAGGCACAGAAATTATGTTTTTAAAGGAAGTTTTAATAATGCAGTTTGGAGTTTAACTGATTTTTGAGGATTGCTGTTCTGTTGGAGAATTGATTTTTTAAGTATATTTAAGTACATTTTTAGGGTTAATAGTATATAGTATTTATTATTTTTAGAACTCACTGAAAGCTCTTAAGTGAAATAATGTTTGAGTATGGTTTGTAAGGAACTAAAAGTTTCACATAGCAAAAAGTATCTTAAGATTCTTGGTTGTAGCAGATTATTCTTGAAGGCTAAGTTTTTAAAACATGAAGTGGAACTTAGAACATGCATGTAACATTATTTTTATGCTATATGTGTCTGCATTCCAGTTGATCTCCATACTTCCTTTGCCCTTCTATGCTGAAAGTATTTCTCATGACCATTTCTTGGCCAAACATGTAAATTGCCCTCTAAATTTTTTTTGGAGAGATACCTGGGATTGTCCTAAAATTAATTGCCATGTAAGTATTTCTTTTTGGATATATGGAATTATCCAAAAGCACTATTTCACATTTGTAGGATGCTGATAAGAATATTGAGGAAAAGTAACTTTGGAGAATCCTATGTGAAACAGATTTCTTTTTTCTGGGACTTCCTGACTCTTCCATATATACATTTGCTATCAAAAGAGTAGAGAGGCATAAGAATATCATTGTTTTCCAACAGCCAAATACTCATGGATTTTATCTTCTGGAATGGCTCTAAACAATTGACAACACACTATGCTGAGTGAAATACTGAATATGCATATGCTAAATTTCTTTTTGTTTCCTGTACAGAAAATCAAATGAAATCTCGTCTGTTCAGATATCCTTGGAAACCTGAACAGCAAAGTGTTCAGAAGTCAAATATATTCATTCATTTATGCTGTACATACTTAATGAGCAGACATGTATACAAGATAGGTATCACTATGCCAGGCCTTCATTTGGTAATAAAAGTGGGGAGGGATATTAATATATATATATATATATATATATAGAGAGAGAGAGAGAGAGAGAGAGAGAGAGATACAGAAAACATGAGTTCCACATTCAGAGCAGTAGAGTGAAAATGGAACTTTTTAAATCTTCAAAATATACACTATGATAGGTTAAGCATTTAAGACTTGAAATCTTTCTGTTACAGCAACAAAACATTGTCTGCTGAGAAATATAGCTGCTCTTAATGTCATTGTTTTTCCCCCAGATCTATAGTAGCCTATTGAAATCAAATTCAAAATTCCCACATGGTATTCATGATTACATTCTTTCTGTATAGTCTCTCCTCAGTATCTCTCTGTCGCTATATCTTCAGTCAAGAACACCCTATATACTTAAATAATGACTGTGTTCAAGCTCAACCACATACTCCCACCCCTACCCCACCATGTAGGCTCCAGTAGAGGATAAAAGTTCAAATCTGGGAAATGTATGAAGGAGTCTAGAAAATGGGAAAGTTTTGCCAGATTTGATGGGCTGAAAGGATGAGAATGAATTGAGTTTGCTGATGAAAAGTCAAGTCCAGGCTGGATCAGGAAGAAAAGGAAAAAAAGCAGATAAGCTGCAAGAGAAAGTTAAAGGAACCAATAATTTATTTTGAAGGAACAGAACCTTTATGTTACTTCATTTGTTATAAAGAAAATAGAAATTATTGAGTATTGAAAAGAAATTGATTTAGAGTCAGTTTGCCTGGGTGTCATCCCAGCTTTTCTGCTTTCTAGCTGTGTGACTAAGGGCAAACATTATACTTTCTCTAAGCCTTGGTTTACTAATCTGTCAGTTGGGTATAATAATAGCATTTACCTCTTCTAGTTCTTTGATTAGAGTAGGTAATCTGTATAAAAGGCATGTAAAGTGTATTTGCTACTGTTTATGTATTTACTACAAGTAAGAAACACTCAAATGGTAACTGGAATCACCAGTCATTATTGTTCCTATCCCTTAGGAAGCTTGGGGGAATGAAGTCTGTTTTCTTTGATATAGAAAGCAGATGGTATTTGCTTATATATACTCTCCACTCTTAAACTAAGCTTCTTAAAAGCAAGACCTATCTGTTATCATGTTGATCTGACCACCGACATCCCTGGCACAAAGTATAGTATCATAGAGAGTGCTAGAATCAAATAGGACTGGGTTTGAATCCTAATCCACTACTTCTTGAGGGTGAAATTGGGAAATTATGTAATTTTACTGCCTGCTTTCTTTATCATAAAGTAGGAATAATAATAATGACCTGCTTTTTAGGAAGTCGTGAAATGAATATCAGTCAATACATTATAAGCATTACCAAACCTATTTCCAGACTCGTTCTGGCTTTGGTTTATTACTCTGGTATCACTTGTATGAATGACTTTCTTCTCCTTAGTCTTCTTACTTCTTCTCTTTGTTTTCTTACTTGGAAGTCTTATAGTGTTATAACATCTCTTATCCTGGCCAGGTGCAGTGGCACATGCCTGTAATCCCACCAGCTTGGGAGTCTAAGACAGGAAGATCGAGAGTTCAAAGCTGGCCTCAGCAAAAGTGAGATGCTAAGCAACTCAGTGAGAAGACACTGTAAATAAAATACTAATAGGTGGCAGTAGCACATGGGAAGATGAACTCTCCCTGTTTGGTTTACCCCTTTTCTTTGGCTGTATTTGATTACAGTATAAGATGTTCTTTTTTTTTTTTTTTAAAGAGAGAGAATTTTTTAATATTTATTTTTTTTTTTAGTTTTCAGCGGACACAACATCTTTATTTGTATGTGGTGCTGAGGATCGAACCCAGCGCCCGCACGCATGCCAGGCGAGCGCGCTACCGCTTGAGCCACATCCCCGTGTGTGTGTGTGTGTGTGTGTGTGTGTGTGTGTGTGTTTTAATAGTATTCCTACGCTTTACAATGGGAATAGCTGATATTTTTATTTGGTGGTAAAAAGGGGTGAGGTTTGTCCTTTGAAATACCGTTAGTAATGGCAATCTCTTTTGAAAATCGTTCTCTGCTACTCTGTTAGGTTTGCCTAATCATTTTAGAAAGTGCCATCTGCTTGTTACTATTTAAAAGATTTTTAGTAAGAATGAAAAATTTAGGTTAAAAATGAAGTTGTACAGTAATGTACATAAAATGAAAATGTGCTGCAAAAGTGACATTATATTAAAATCTCCTAAAAACATAAAGTTTGACATTTAGAATAACTAAAATTATTTTTCTTCTTCAGCTTCCAGCTGATCTTACCAAGATGCACCTCACAGACAACCCTCATCCACAGGTGACTCATGTGTCTTCTAGTCAGTCTGGTTGTAGCATTGCCAGTGATTCTGGGAGCAGCAGTTTATCTGATATCTATCAGGTAATATCTTAGGATTGTGTGCTGTGCATATAGCGTTTTTATTCTGCAAAATACTCTGTGCCTATGCCTTAGATGGTCATGTATCTTTTAATAGAATATGAAATTCAAGCATAAGGTCTTTGCAAAAGTATGTTTTATATACTGTTTCAAATTCATAAGTATAATTAAGAAGATGATCTATATTTTGAGAAGGATTTAGTAAGTATAGTTTAGTAATATATGACTGTAGCATTCTCTCTCATTTTTTTTTAATCCAGGCAAATCTATCTTAATATATAATGCTTTGGTTAAAAAAGAAAGTAAGAAAAGTTTTTTGAAACCCCTGAGCTCAAACTTATAAAAAGGTTGATATTTAGTTGTATAAGTCTACTAACTATAAGTCATGAAGAAATTTACAGTTGTTTATGAATTGTAAAGACTATTATTATATAACGTGAATTACATACAAAATTAGTAAATTTGCAGACTTTCCCATTCTTAAAACCCCAATAGAAACTTTTAAACTTACTGAGATTTTCAGTGATTGTGTAATAGAAAGAGGGGCTCTGGAAAGACCCATACACAGAGAGAATCCTCACAAAACCCTGCTGAGGTTAAATCCAAATTAGGTTCAAATCAGTGCAGTGTTTCATGATCCTGATAGTGGAATGTCTGTGAGATTTTATTTAATGTAAGATGTTAGGAACAGTTCCCTAGGTATGAGTTTTTATGTCCTGAAGTCCAGTGGTGGTTGATGTCATAGATTATAAAACATAAAACATTACATGTTAATTACATGAAACATACATAATAATCAGAACCAAGATGACTTGGTGTTGAATGAAATTAACATGTAATTTACCCTCCTTTATTACAACCTATATGAAGACAGATCACTTCCATTACCTAAGAAAGAACACTATGCCTTTTTGTCCCCCCTCCTGATCCATAACCCCCAGCAACCACCAATCTTTTTTTTCCCCTAATAGTTTTTGTATTTTCTAGAAAGGCATATAAATGAAATCATATGGTTTTAAAAAACATGATGCAATGAAACTTTCAGATTAACCAATAAAATAAAAGTAAGTTTTAATGAATTTAGGGAGACTGAACAGGTAAAGCGAATAGAAATTAAAATTGTATAAAAAGGAACTCAGAAATTTAAAGGAGAAAATTATGGTAGTGCTGTTGTGACATGTTTGAAATAAATCACAGAATCAGTCTTGAAGCAAGACATGGAACTTTTGTTTCACCAGAAGGACAGGAGGCTGCAAGCAGGTCACCCGTGTACCCCTTGACACCCTTCAGAATTTGGGCATCTCTTTTATATCCAAAGCCACAATCTTCTAGTAAGTCAAAACCATACAAGATACGAAGTGGATCAGATTTCAGGGAACAGCACATTCCCCAATAAAAATGGGGACTAAAAGGAGACTATCTTACATTATATAAAAATAAACATTTTTCAACCATTATGTGATGTTAAACAGGGTGTGCAAAGCAGGATGGCAGAGGCAGGGTTTTCTCATTGGAGAAGTGGGGATTTTGGTTTTGGTGGGGGTTTTTTGTTTTTGTTTTTTTAAAATATGAAATGGAGGCTCAGGGTAAAATGGAGTTTGTCTGGTCAAGGCACATATAGTTTGTCTCCTAACAGTGCTAAATCAAAATGCAAAAATGTAAAATCTTTAAGAGTAGCCAAAGAAAGTAAAAATTCTCAAACTGTTACACTCAGGGCAGTACTGAAAGAAATGCCATAAAGGTTAAAACAAAAACAAGCCACCATATAAAAACAGAAGGGAACAAAAAACCACTACAAATCTAAAAAATACACACGTCTATATACTTATACATAGAATGTACACTGAATTCAAGAGCATCAATTGACATCATTACCAGTGTTTTCTTATTGGTGGTAGGTTTGTGGGTAGTTTTTATTATGTTTCTTAAGGGAACATTGTTATTTCTGTTTTTGACAAATCTTAAGGAGGATATAAAGAGTGTATTGTTAAAAATACAAGTTGAAAATTTTTGAGAAAAGAGAAAGGATTAATTACTAAAGGGTAAAAGAAATTATCTACATTGGCAATACTTAGAAAACTGAATATACTTGATTACAAATGTGTATTGCCAGTACCTTAAAGAGCAATAGTTTAATTGTCTGGAGCACCTAACAGTAACTCTTAGCAGGAAAACTGTTTATACCATTTTATATTGCCAAATACGTGGCTAAAAATCTATGCATTTCTACTGAGCTACATCCCTAGCATCCTATTCATTTCCTTCTTCAGAGTTTTTATGTCTTATTATTTAAAAATAGAAACTCTTGGCTCTCAGAGAAAGTTATTTACCACAGTTTGGGGGGTGGGACGCAAGGAATTGTTTCAGTGAATATGTTTATAAAATCAGATTAGCTTATAACGTTTGGCTGAAAGTAGGTTAGGATGTTGGGTTATTCTTGGATGAAATATTCTATGCATTATCAGAGTTCTCTAAAAGAAATACTTCTTTCTAGATTTCTTTTTCTCTATATCAATCCTTTTTCAATAGCAGGAAAATTGTGAAATACTGACTCTTGAAGAAAAGAGTTTGTCTTTTCATTAACTCATTCTTAAATAGCCTTAGTTTCTATGTGGAAAATAAATGTGTTCCTAAAACTTTGTTATGACAATAACACAATTCCTTAATTTATAACTCTACTGACAGTCTTGTCAAACAAGACTGTCACTTTTCCACGGGTATCTTTTTTTTTTTTTTTAATTTGTTTGGCTACTCCCATTTTTTCAAGTCCTGTTTAATTTGCAAGAATATTTGAATCACATCACTTCTATATTTAAAAAGTGTTTAGAGAAGAAATCCATCCCATTTATTGATTCTTGGTTTTAATTCTTGCTCTTATAGGAGTCCTATTAAGGAAGTTGGGGCTTAATCCCATATGATGAAGATTAGGACCTACTTTTTCTTCTATTAGACACAGAGTCTCTGGTTTAATTCCTGGGTCCTTGATCCACTTTTGAGTTGAGTTTTGTGCATGATGAGAGATAGGGATTTAATTTCATTTTGTTGCATATGGATTTCCAATTTTCCTAGGACCATTTGTTGAAGAGGCTATCATTTTTCCAATGCATGTCTAATATAAGATAATTGTATTCTTGTGGGGTAGTCTCTGTATCCTGTATTTTGTACCATTGGTCTACCAGTCTTCTTTGATGCCAATACCATGCCGTTTTTATTACCATTGCTCTGTAGTATAGTTTGAGGTCTGGTTTAGTGATGCCACCTGCTTCACTCTTTCTGCTAAGGATTGCTTTAGGTATTCTGGGTCTCTTATTTTTCCAGATGAATTTCATGTTGCTTTTTCTATTTCTATGAGTAATGCCATTCTTGGGAGCAAATTTTTACCCCTCACACATCAGATAGAGCACTAATGTCTAGGGTATGTAAAGAACTCAAAAAGCTAAGCACCAAAAAGAAAAATAAATAACCCAATCAATAAATGGGCCAAGGACCTGAACAGACACTTCTCAGAAGAGGATATACAATCAATCAACAAATTTATGAAAAAATTGCTCATCATCTCTAGCATTTAGAGAAATGCAAATCAAAACTACTCTAAAATATCATCTCACTTCAGTCAGAATGGCAGCTGTTATGAAGAAACAACAATAAATGTTGGTGAGGATGTGAGGGAAAAGGTACACTCATACATTGATGGTGGGACTGCAAATTGGTGCAGCCAATATGGAAAGCAGTATGGAGATTCTTTGGAAAACTGGGAATGAAACCACCATTTGACCCAGCTATTCCCCTCCTCGGTCTATACCCAAAGGACTTAAAACAGCATATTACAGGGACACAGCCACATCAATGTTCATAGCAGCACAATTCACAATAGCTAAAATGTGGAACCAACCTAGATGCCCTTCAGTAGGTGAATGGATAAAAAAAAAATGTGGCATATGTACACAATGGAATATTACTCCGCAATAAAAGAGAATAAAATCATGGCATTTGCAGGTAAATTGATGGCATTGGAGATGATAATGCTAAATGAAGTTAGCCAATTCCAAAAAACAAATGCCAAATGTTTTCTCTGATATAAGAAAGCTGATTCATAGTGGGGTAAAGAGAGGGAGCATGGGAGGAAAAGATGAACTCTAGATAGGGCAGATGGGGCCGGGCAGGGAGTTAGCAAGGATGGTGGAATATGATATGATGGACATCATTATCCAAAGTACATGTATGAAGATACGAATTGGAGTGAACATACTTTGTATACATTATATACAAGCAGAGATATGAAAAATTGTGCTATATATGTGTAATAAGAATTGTAATGCATTCTGCTATCATTTATTTTTTTAAATCAATTAAAAAAAATAAAAAGTGGGGGCTGGGGATGTGGCTCAAGCGGTAGCGCGCTCGCCTGGCATGCGTGCGGCCCGGGTTCGATCCTCAGCACCACATACAAACAAAGATGTTGTGTCCGCCGAAAACTAAAAAATATTTAAAAAATAAATAAAATGTGTTTAGTTCCCACCATTACCTGATTTACACTCTTCATTATAAATTCAGATCTTTCACCTCTCGCCACAGTTTGCAGTTTGGTTTTATATTCCAGTATTCCCCTATTTATACATTCTAGATTCAGCTTCATGGCAGATGAAGATGCTATTCCCTGAAAATTTTTGCTTTTTCCTGCACTTGTACTTTGTAGTCATATTTTTCTCATGATATAGCTCTGCCTTGATGACATTTTCATTTTTGTCTCTATCTCCTTGGAATACACAGCAGTTTTTCTCTGTGTCATACCACTTTCCTACTATACTTTTTGTTTTTTTTAAGTTAATTGTAAACTTGACATTTTGCATTACAAGAGTGAATTTATAGAGAGCAGAGTTGATATCTTACTAACTTATATTTCATGCTTGAGTCAAGCACAGTTTTGGCACTTAGAAATTAATCTAGAATTGTTTTTTTGTTTTGTTTTGTTTTAATGAAAGTAGAAACCAGCCAACATTGGTTCTGAGGAAAATGCAGAATAAATCTGCTAATGTTTTATTATACAGGGCAGAGGAGCCCTTACTTTTCCTGCCTGTCCTGTTACAGAGATTATGAAATGGACCAGCCTACACTATATAATTATGAAAGATTAATTTCACAGGATTCTTGTCCTGACCAGAAATCCAAAGAGAAACCCTTATATGGGCCAAATGATCCATGAAAGAGGTTAAATAAAATACTAAAAATGAGAATACAGAAAAAAGCAGAACTGAAAGTGTGAGGTTCTAACTTTATACTTACTGTAAATTTGAAAATGTGGTTTTTGCAAGTTTGTATAACTCTCTTAATTTCAACCTGTGATAGCTACATGTTTATCCAGATGTAAACAGGAAAAATATTCTCTGATAGTTCATTTGGGAAAGGCCAAGTCACCAGCAAATTACCTCAGACTGTCTACAACACCAAATTATATGCACACATATACACAGACACATTCATATGACAGAAAAGGAAAAATACGATAATTTTAATACTTGTATTTTTAGTTCTATCACCAATATACTTTTCCTACCCTGAGCTTATTTTACTTATCATAGTCTTTCTTAGGGCTTACTGTATCCCAGGTGCTAGGATAAAGAGGTTGAAAGGCCGTGTCTTAATCTGCTGTATATCCTACCTTTAAAAAAAAGTAGAACTCATATGTTTTATACTAGCTCTTGATATTATCATATTATTCTCTCAAATTCTGTTTATGAATTTAAAAATAAAATTTGGAGAGGAGCTCCCCCCCCCCCCCCCGTTTAAATTGTGAAGTTTTTGTTTTTTGTTTTAAACTCATAGTTCACACACTTTCTTATTGAGTACACCCAATTCTCCTTATGAGCATAGTATTTAGTTATAACATGGGATTGTCCCTGTATGATGCTTTCAGGTAGACTAGGTGACTTATAAAACACTGGAATTTATTTCTTAGTTTTAGAAGCTGGAAAGTCGAAGATCAGGTTGCCAACAGATTTGTCATCTGATTAAACCCTTTTTGTAGTTCATTTGCCATCTCATAAAGGCCCTCTTTCTAGATAGACACCATCTAACTGTGTCCTCTGGGCGATTTTATTTATTTTATCTTATTTTATTTATTTATTTTGGTACTAGGGATTGAACCCAGGGATGCTTTACCATTGAGCTACATCCCAACCCTTTTTTATTTGGAGACCAGGTCTTATTTAAGTTGCTGGGCTGGCCTTGAATTTGCCATCCTCTTGCCCCAGCCTCCTGTGTTGGTGGGATTGCAGAACACTACTGTATCCATCTGGCCTTTTTCTTAAGGGTACTAAACTAAACATTCATAGGGTTCCAATGACCTAATCACTTTCTTCATAACTTAATCTCTTCATAGGTCCCACCTTCTAATACTACCATCTTGGGGATAGGGATTTAAACATAAGAATTTTAGGGGCTCTAGGAATATATATACCTCAGTGGTCAAACACTTATGTAGCATGTACACGACCTTGGATTCTATCACTAGCACTATAAACAAAACAAAATAGAACAAAAATTCAAAGTGCCACAGACGTTTAGACCATAGAAGTTTGTTGAAAGCCAGCTTGTTTAATCTTTAAGATCTGAAATTAGGTATTTTATTTGGATTGTTTACCAGCTATTACTTAAAGCTGTGCACAAATGTAAACAAGACTCTCATTTGCAAGTATCAGAGCCCTAACTTGAGTTAACAGAAGGATAGTTTATTTACCCACAGAGAAATCAGTGGCAGCTTTAGCCTCAGGGAGCCTGGATACCTGCAAGAATGTTGGCCTCATTTGTCTGGCTCTAGTCATTTGGCGTCCTGTGGCTGGCTTGTTTGTCCTCCCTCTTTTCTTTGGGACACTTGTCACAGGTGCTGTTGCTGCACATGTCATGCTCTTTTAAAAAAATATATTTTTAGTTGTAGATGGACACAATATCTCCCTGCCCTCTCTCGTGTGTGTGTGTGTGTGTGTGTGTGTGTGTGTGTGTGTGTATTTTTTAGATGTTGATGGACCTTTATTTTACTTATTTTTTTGTGGTGTTGAGGATCAAACCCAGTGCTTCATACATGAGGTAACTGAGCTACAACCCCAGCCCCATGTTGTGCTTTTTCTCTGCCTGCATGTTTAATACCTGTTGTTTTGTTATTCTGAATCTTTCTGCCTCTTGCTCAGTATCCTCCTTCCCATTCCCCTGCTCCTTCTCTACCTATTGGTTCCATTTTCTCCCGTGACAGGCATTTCTTTTTTTTTTTTTTAATACACGCCTCAGCACTAAAAAAATAACAAGATCATGGCATTTGCAGGCAAATGGATGGCATTAGAGCAGATTATGCTAAGTGAAGTTAGCCAATCCCTAAAAAACAAATGCCGAATGTCTTCTCTGATATAAGGGGGGGGGTGACTCAAAATGGGATAGGGAAGAAGAGCATGAGAAGAAGACTACCACTAAATAGGGAAGAGAGGTGGGAGGGAAAAAGAGGGAGAAGGGGAATTGCACAGAAGATGGAAGGAGAACCTCATTATTATACAGAATACATATATGATGTTGTAATGAGAAAAAGGAAAAAAAAGTGTGTCACTTTAGATTGGATAGAGAGAAAGGATGGGAGAGAAGGGGAGGAGTAGGAGGATAGGAATGGGCAGCAGAATAGAATTGACAATATGATTGATGTATGTACATTACATGTATGTATTATATGTCAAAATTCATTCTGTTGTCATGTATGACTAAAAATAAATAAATAAAGAATTAAAGACCTGGGGAAAAAAAACCGATTTGGAAAAAAAAAAATACACGCCAGCGGAATGTATTAATGATAGGCATTTTCATGTGGCTTTATTAGGCAGTATACTGTTGTCTTCAGGTGAGCAACTAGAGAAGAAAGGATGCTTTACATATAACTCCAATTACTAAAATCCAGAGAAAAATTTCTTTATACCTCAGCTTACAATAGTGAGGAAATAAGGCACTATAGCCACTAGAATCTTGAAATTTAAGATGGAAACAGCAGTTGCCAAAAAAGAGAGCTTCCTCGGGACAGACAATACAGTAAATGTTCAAAATAGGAGATGAGACAACTGTTTGGGTGAAACTTCCATAGTCTTTATTAATATACTCACACTTGAGTCTTTTTTTGTTATATAGAATTCCTGTGTCCAATTCATTTTTTCTGTAACTGCTTTAACATTCATGCTTTTTCATATATAATATGAATCAAGAGTGTAATATTCAGAAATATTGCCTAATAATCCACTTCAGAATGGTTGTATTTTTTAAAACACATCTTCATTACTTTTTGTGCATTACACTTAATTTATACTTTTGTAAAAATTGCTGGTTCTTTTAGAGATATATGACATAATATATTACCAAAGTTGTGGTTGTTGAATTCATTTTAAAGATTAATTAGAATAATCTCAGCTCTTTTCACACTGTTAGATCTAGTGATAAGGCAATGGAAAACAAGGAGTATCCATCTTTTAAGATGAGCCTATTTTAGCAGTACTATTCTACCTTGTTTCAAACTTTTGGTTTTATATGGTTTTGGTTTGGGGCTTGTGTGTGTATGTGTTTTGGTATTTTATTTTGTTTTGTTGTTATTTTTGCTTTTGTTTTTATTTTGTACCTGGGATTGAACCCATGGGCACTTAGCCGAATCCCCAACCCTTTTTATATTTTTTATTTATAAACAAGAGTCTCAATGCTGGGGCTGGCATTGAACTTGTGATATTTCTGCCCCAGAGAATTATCCCAAGCCACTGGGCCATCATGCCTGGCTCAGACTTTTGTTTTGAATTTACATGATCACCTACCATCTAGCACCTATGATGAAAGAATATATTACTTGTAAAGTCATTGTTGTTAAACTTTCTCTTTCTCATACTTCATGTTTTAGAAACCTTTGAGTTTAATAAAAAAAAAAAAAAGCAAGTGTTTTCTGGAAAACAATATATTTAGTGATCTTTGAATATCTTAACCATTTTATACTTCCTGGCTCAGATTTATCACCTGGATATCTTACTACGGAAAGATAAACATGTATTTGAGACACAAAGAAACCTTTTATAAATAAGCGTCATTTCATTGTAATCTTAACACAGCATGCATTGTTGCCTAAATTCATTTTAATATTTGGTAAGGACACAAGTTTGAGTTATTTCAGACTGTGATATACAATATTTTAATATAAAATGATAAATGATTAAAATTTCTTTCTGTAGGCTACAGAGAGTGAAGTAGGAGATGTAGATTTAACACGTCTTCCAGAAGGACCTGTTGATTCTGAGGATGAAGAAGAAGAAGAGGAAGAGATTGATAGAACAGATCCATTGCAGGGGCGAGATCTTGTTCGAGAATGTCTTGAAAAAGAACCTGCAGACAAAACTGATGATGACATTGGTAAGAAATACATCTGTTCATATAGTTTCCTAGTGTTTCTTAACAAAGTACTCTGAAAACTTAATGCCTTAAAGCAGTGTACATTTATTCTTTCATAATTTTTATGAATCAGAAATTCAGGGAACTATAAAAGAACAATGGATATCTGGAGGCTTGGATCATTGAGAACCATCTTTGAGATTAGCTGACACAGTTTGTAAAGCAAAAATTTAATTTCATTAAACTCATATCCATATGTATTTAAAACAGAATAATAATGTCCAAAGTTTGTGAATTAGCTTCTTAAAATTTTTCAAGAATCATATTTTTATTTTCCTAGCTTAAATTTTTGGGTAAAACTTAATGCATATTCCTCTGTAATTTATTAAAGAATTATTTAGTACATTATTAGTTGGCAAGTTGAATATTAAATATGTTGATGTTATCTTTGAGGAACAAAGGATTACTCAACGTCAAGTATATATTGTTAGGATTCAATCAACATTTTCTCATAGATTTTCTTTTTATACTAGTCTTATTGCTGTTCAAATCAGAAGATGCTCTTGCTAATAACAGCCAAAATTTATATCAGTAAAGATCAAAATATTTGAACATTCATTACCATTCCAAAGATATATTATTTAATATGAACATTATCTGGTCAGAAACTGGAAGTATTGTCATGGAGAAGGTGTTTTTGTTTTTGTCTTTTGCAATGTTGAGTATCAAATCCTCAAACATACTTAGGCAAGCACTTCTGAGTACATCCCCAGCCTGAAAGTGCATTTTAATGGTAAAGAATTACATGCTACGCGGTCTTCAGAGTTTTTTAGAAATTGAAATGTAAGTATTTCCAAACATCTGTGAGCATAGAGCTCCTTATGGTTATTTCTGTTAAAGCCTCTGGGTGACTATCTGTGTTTCTCCTTTTTTCTTTCTTCCTTCTTTGCCACTACCTCTCTGCTAGAGCCATTAATTCAGAAACTGGCAAGGGGCGTTAAGGGATTGAGAAAAGACAGACAAACACATAGAAAGTTGTACCAAGTGGGACACCATCTTCTGATAGAGTAACAGTGACCCAGAGGTAGCTCAGCACATTTATTATATAGGTTTTATTATCAAAAGTTTATTTGTGGGAAGGTTTCTGCAAAGCAGGCAAACTAAAGGACACAGCACTGGGGGAGACATTTGTGTTATCTTATTATGCTCAGAGTTCTGTATCCCTGGGAGCTGGTGCCTGAGCTCAAGGTCCAGACTGATATAACTCCATGCCTTTGCACAGTTTCTTCAAGCCAGGTGTCACCATAGCAACTGAGCAATCTTGACCTGTACAAAGGTACAGGTCAGAGAAAACACAGGCAGTCACAAATCATGATCCAAGTCACTGCTTTCCACGCTTCTTTTTTTTTTTTTTTTTTTTTTTCTTTTAATCCCCTGCCATACTGAGAATTGAAGCCAGGGTCTTCCACATGTGAGACAAGCACTCTGCCACTGAGCCATATCCCCAGTCTTCTTATTTCTTTGAAACATGATCTTATTAAGTTACCCAAGCTGTCCTCATGTCCTCATGATCCTCATGCCTCTGTTTCCTGAATAGCTGGGATTATAGGCATGTGCCGCCACCCCCAGTCTGTTTCTCCCTTGTATTTATCTTTATTGTTCATGTGTCTGTATACTAAAAAATGACTGAGGAACCCATCAGCCTTTATTGTACTACATAATTGCTTTGACAAATCTTGAACTATATTACACATTTGTTACTCCTAACAGTTATTTATTGGCATTGATGAGTTACATTTAAAAAAAGAAAGAAAAATCCCTAGCCAATAAGATTAGAAAAAAAGACTTTTTTCACTAATCTGATAGGTCTAAGGGCATCACTAATCCGAAATACAATGGCATCTCAGGCTAGGCAAATTAGTTAAGCTTTCCAGCTTTATCTCACTTTGAGTTCATTGTTTTCTCTAGGGGTTATAAATTCTGATATCTTTCCATATGCCCATATTTTATGTATGAATCTGAATATACATGTAAAGTAAATAACTGATATTTTTTTCAGTCAATGGTCTTTGTAATCTGGCTTTCTCTACTCTAGCAGCATAAATTCACAAGTCAGTTATGGAATTGGATATTGAAGTCTAGATTTTATTCTCTTTTAATGTATCATCCTGAAATTTGTTTTTTATAGAACAATTACTTGAATTTATGCACCAGCTTCCTGCTTTTGCCAACATGACCATGTCTGTAAGGAGAGAGCTCTGCTCAGTGATGATTTTTGAAGTGGTGGATCAGGCTGGAGCTATTATTCTTGAGGATGGGCAAGAGGTAGGTTAGCAAATAAATGTTACATTATTTAGTATGGATGCTAATTTCTACTAATTTTACTTTTAGAAGAATTTTATTTCCATAACCTCGTGTAAATCCTCACTTTTGAAATTTAAACTGAACAATGAGCTAGAAGGAACACTTAAATTTGAAGTAGTTATGATTTCTAAGGAGAGAAATTTTTTGTTTAGCTTTACTTTATCTTAATTTTTATTTCCTAGCAATGGATTTTGTGCAAAATAGATAACAAATTTGGTTCAACAAATATTATTTATTTTCACTTCTCAAGGTTCTTAATTATTATTCATGTATTTATATCATTGTTTAAAAATGTTTATAAAGTTAAATGTATGTATTCTCCGTTTTCTTTCTCTATATTAACATGAAAAACTGAGGCAGATGTATTGGTACCACTGCCTCCTACTGGACAAATCCCAATTGGGGCATTTATGTGGCAATTCTGTGTTTTAAACTGCTTAGATAGATGCAGCTGAGTGGAGAAAGGATGCAGTGGGATTAGAAAGTACGACTATTGTTAGGAAGTGTTTTGCTATTTTTCTTATCAAGTTAGTAATGATTAATGCTGAGATATTAGTTGCTGAACATTGTCATTTGTTTCTAATAGGAATAAAAATTGGTACAGTATTTCTGGAAAGTCATTTTTCTAATGTCAAAAGATGTTCATTATAGCATATTTGTAATAGTAAAAATTGGATGTGACCCAAAATATCCAAGAATAAGAAATGGTTATTCAAATTATTACATAGCCACAGAATATGACATATGCTGGGCAAGTATTCTACCACTGAACTACACCCTCAACTTCTCACATTATTTTAAAATTATTTGATGGAAATTCTGTGAGGGCAGGGGCCAAATCTCTAGTGTTTTTTGTTTGTTTTTTAACATATTTTCTCTTTACATTCTACACATAAAGTGTGCTCCCCAAAAAGTTTGGTGAATAGATGAGTATAGCATTAAATTTTTTTAAAAAGCAAAATAATATAAATATCTTAACTATTCAAAATGATATGCGCACAGATGAGAAATAAGCCAGACTTTTTTCCCCCCACAATTTTTTGTGTTGTCTTAATTTCCCACAGTTCCATCAGCAAAAATTTGTTGTATGTCAGCTGTGTACCGGCTTCTGCTCTAGACCCAGGGATGTAGTGGAAAAAACTGGGTAGTCCCTATTCTCAAATAGCCTATGTAATCCACAAGTTCAGTAGTGAGTATATTTTACATTTAAAACAGTAAAAAAAAAAAAAAAAATACACTTTGTGAAAAAAAATATTTCTTTATACACTAATTACCTTTTGGAACTGACAATCCTAGATTTTCCCTTAACTCACATTAAAACTATTGAAAGTTTACCATATAATAAGAAGGGTTGTTTATTAAAGGGAATTAAATGGTCTTTTATTGACACACAGTGACCTTTAAAAGAAATATCTCCCTGAAACATTAATTTCTTCCATATAAATGAGGGCATTGTCTTCTTAACATCAGGAGAAATTTTGAGCATTCTATTTTGTTAGATATGCCTTAAAATTCAGGCTTTTTCTAGTCTTTCTAAATTAATCACTATCTTTTTTGGTATTCTTACTACATGTCAGACACCTCTAAGCACTTAGTATGAAATAACTCAATTTATATAGTAATTCTATGATAGATTCTATTGTTAGGACCATTTTAGCAGTTAAAAAAAAAAAATGAGGTTCAGAATGGTTATATAACATGCCAAAAGTCACCAGGCTAGTTAATGGCAGGGTCTGGATTAAAATTCCAAAAAATCTGTGTTCTTAAACATTACATTTTTGCCTCAGGAAATTTGGTCATCATGAAAGCTCCTGATTTCCTTTGGTTACTAAAAGAAGAAAGTGTAAAATAAACTTCAGTGGTTATACAGACTAGAATAAAGAACATAAAATGTTTCTAAAAGTGCTTAATAATATAACCAGATTCTCTTTTTCACTCTTTCAAATTATGCAAATTATATATTTTGATTTAGATTTTTGTTCAAAGTTAACATATAACTATCACTTCTAAAAGATTCTTAAAACCTTTTGTTTTTCTCTATAGCTTGATTCATGGTATGTTATTTTAAATGGCACTGTAGAAATTAATCATCCAGATGGAAAAGTTGAAAATCTCTTTATGGGAAATAGTTTTGGAATTACTCCCACTCTTGATAAGCAGTACATGCGTGGTATTGTCAGAACTAAAGTAGATGATTGTCAGGTAAGCTTTTCTCTTGCTTGTTTGATTTGAAATGGCTGAACCTGATTTTTTTCCTTCCTTAAAATAAAATCACTGTATGTGAGAATGAGGAGTTTCAATAGCTCATTGTTAATAAAGGAAACTCAATTTTATAACTGCCTCAAATATTTATGGGATTGAGCAAACTATAAATTTTTTAAGAGAATGTGCCAAGTAACTGCTAGTTTGTTGCATTTCTTTCTGATATTAGCCAGCTCAGAGTCTTTTTAAAACAAGGGAAAGAAATAGGAACTTCAGAGTTGTTTGTTTCTAACTTACTCCTGCTTCGTGTTTTCTTTGTGTAGTGTCAGTTTTGAGAGAAGTGGATGTTCACTTCTCCTTTTAGAGCAAAATTCAAACGGATTTGACTTCTTCGGTCTCTTTATGTGTACATTGTTTCACCTTGATTTTTGTTAAAAGTTTAAAGGATTGAATGAAAGAACTGATGCCGCTTGATTTCTTGCCTTTGTGCTCTGCTTTGGTGCATAGTGATATATTTATGTACTATAGGTTCATTAATTGTCCCCATGTTGTTCTTGGACAGTTTGTCTGCATAGCCCAGCAGGATTATTGGAGAATTTTAAATCATGTGGAAAAAAATACCCATAAAGTTGAAGAAGAAGGAGAAATTGTTATGGTGCATGAGCACCGCGAATTAGACCGGAGCGGAACCAGGAAAGGACACATCGTAATCAAGGTGTGTATTTTAACTTATTATTCTAGATATTGATAGAATAAAGTTTTCAACTTGCTTTTAAAAAGGCTCTGAACTCCTTTTTTAAATAGTGCAAGATAACTTCACTAACAAATTGAAATCTAATTTTAATCAATATATTTGTTCTTTTGCCTTTTTCTAAGCTGATTTTTATCCATTTTAATGTTGAAAAATAACTTACTGCCATTTCATATCAGCATGGATAGGGGATGGGTGTTGTTTTGGAATATACTGGTCAGTTTTTCTTCTAAAATGTATTTTATATTTAGAAACAATAGAAATTCAAGGATTAGCCACAAAGGCATAGGACTCATAGATGAAAATGCAGAGTTAAAATAGGCATTGATTTCTCCATATCTCACTTTTTTTCTAAGTCTAAAGATGGTGGTAATACAGAAGGACTTGATTAAGATTAAATGAGGTAAATCAAAAGCTTTAGTACAGTTACAGAATTAAGTATGTATTCTCATACTTTCTCTCTCCCCGCCCCTTCCCCTATTCCTTGCCTTCTTCCTCCTCTGTTCTTTAAAAACCTCTGGATATAAAGTAGAGCCATATAGTCGAAAGGGAGAGAATAAATGCATAGCTTCTTGTCTTTTTGGACTAGTCTTGGTTGCTAATTGGAAATGGAGGAATTTATTTAATATGAGGAGTATGGATCAGAAAGACAGATCTAAAGCTGATATCATGTCTACTCTTCCTTAGAATCAAGACTTTCTCAGAGCTGTCTCTCTTTTCCTAACTGATGGTTTTAAGCTTTTTCTGTAGAGAAAAAATGAACATATCAGTGACCTTAGGGTCATGTATATATTTTATTTTAATTCCTTTGTCTTTTTGTAAGGACTTCTATGTTTATAATAATTTCAAAGTTACAGAAAAGTTGCAAGAACAATATAAAATCTCCCTGAGTCAGATTTCCCTCAATTTTAATATTTTACTGCATTTGCCCCATTGTCATTAGTGGAAATGGAAAGTAACCTGCAAAAGTAATGCCCCATCACTTCTAAATATATCATATGTATTTCCTAAAAACAAGAATGCTCTCCTGCATAAACACCATGGAATCCTTCCAAGTTTGGAGCTAAACATTGCTGAAACAGAAGGATTCAGCCCAAAAATCATGTTAGTTATTCACCAGCAATCCCATCATTGCCACTTTTTTATTTCTGGTCTAGGATTTCATCCAGGAACACAGATTTAGTTGTCATGTCACTTCAGTCTGTTCCTATTTTATATCCTGTAGGAATAACCCTTTACCTGGATCAGTCTAGTGTTTCCTCCTCCCAGCAGGAATTTCACAGAAATGATGACATGCACTTCTCATTACACCACATCAGGGGCCACAAGATGTTACCTTTTCCACCATGGTAAAATAAACCTTGATGCCCTGCTCACATTGATGTCTCATCCAGGAACACAGATTTAGTTTCTTCACTGTAAAAATTACCATTTGATCCTTTGTAACTGATGGGTACTTGGTAAAGGGATATTCTGAGATAGTATCAATAAAACTACCTCTAGTTCGTGGATAGTTACGAACTTCTACCCAGAAGTTTTTACTTCCACTGACTGACTGACTACTCTTGCCTGAAATGGTGAGACCTTATTACTATAATTTCTTGCATATTTTTAAACTGTCATTTTGTAAAGATGAGCTTTCTTTTCTTCTACATTTATTAATATTAGTATAGACTTATGTATTCACCAGTATTATTCCTTAGATCAAATTGTTTGAGATTTAGCCAGTGAAGCCCTCTTTAAGCTGACTCATATTATTTTGACATGTCCCTCTCTGGCAGATAGTAAGGCTCATCATGAACTTGATTTACACCAGATTTTGAAGTCAGCTGTTTCCCCCAGAGTATACAGGATCTTTCCAGTTGAAGATGGTATTTATGAACCAATATCTGGATATTCCCTTTGTTTTTAGATCCTCTCATCAGATAAAGCTAGGAAATCTATCTATGGATGGATGTATTACAAATACGTGCCCATTTATTACTTTTTCTGTTAAACATCTAGGGGTTTATACTGATACATCCAATCCAGTATTACACCCCATACAGGGTTTTCTCTACCCTTTTTCTTTCTGTTTCTATAAGTACATTCACCAACAATGACTCTTGTTATTCTCTGTATATTTACATATTTGCTTATTGTAACCAATCTCTGGCGAACCATCTGTTTTGCCTGCCACCTCTGTGTGTTCATCCAGCATCCCAACTTTTTTTCTTCCATCTGAGACATAGAGGTTTATTTAGGAAAGCAGAGGCATATTTAAGGAAGAATGTGGGCTATCTTGAGAGGGAGAAGTCACTGGGACAAAGCAAGTAGTACACATTAAAGGGAGAATGTGGGCCATCTCCAGAGGAAGAAACAGCAACCTTTTGGTGTGTGAGCATCCTACCTTCTCAGCTGCTAATAAACATAATTACCTGACTCATCTTTAAAGTTTAGAATGTATAGCTTCATGTCTATAAGAGACCCTGCCTCAATGACTTAGCCAGTCAAAATGATGGCCTCTGTTTAATGTTGACCAGTTTACACCATGACTTCCGATATATATAATCTAAAAACAACATTTAAGTGACCCTAAACCATCGATGATAATAAAGCCAATTTGGTGTTTAGAGGGTGGAAGAATAAGAATAATCTATGGTCTCCTTGTTCCTTAAGTTAGTTAAATGAAAATACTGTCTTATGACTTCCTTCAGAGAAATGATTTACATACTTAGCGGTGGGCACCTTTTTAAAAAAGATAAAATTCTTAAGTACTTTGTAGTACTAAAGTATGTTTAATGTACATTTATTTAATGTACATTTATTCTGAGCAACAAGTTGTTTGAATGAAGCAAATTGAAGTTTGGGGTCATGAGCAACAGTTAATTTTTATATCAGGCTTACCATCTGTTTTATTTAATTCAGAAGCTCAAAGAAGAGCAATGGTAAATGTTTGTTTGTATTCTTTTGATAAATTTACAGACAGGCAAGCATTTAAAACTCTGAATGTAAAAACTATCTATAGGACTTCTCATTCCTCCCAAGATGGTGAGCTAGCAGAGATAAAATGTAGAAGGAAACTATTTGAGGAAGTAACAGCAGTAAAACTGGCTTTTTTTGAACTGATATATTATTCCTGCAGCTTGGGACAGAAGAGAATTTGAAGTGAAATAAATTTGACAAAAAGCTTGCTTGCTTCCTTTTTTCTTTTTCTTTTCTTTTTTTTTTTCCTTCTTTCTCCCCGCCCTCTTTTTTTTTTTTTTTTTTTTTTTTTTTTTTTTTTTTTTTTTTTTTTTTTACTTCTTGCTTCTTCCTTCTTTTGCCTGGGACAGTCATTATATACCCCCATTATACTAGAAATGGCAGTAAGAGCCCACACAAGGAATAAATCAATTAAATTCTTGAGGATGCCAATGGAAAAAGGTACAGCTGAGTAAATGCTGTTTTGGGTACTCATTTCTATATTTTTTCTCATCTAAACCTCTACTGCTGCATTACAACCTAGAAAGACTAGCTACTCCCAGCGCTAAAGATTTAAAGGTGAAATTACTTTGGGGATTTGTATAAGGGAGTGGCTATAAAGGAGAATAATCAATGGGAGTTAATTGATTCCGTTTTGTCCTTGGATTTTTAGGCAACACCTGAGCGTCTCATTATGCATTTAATAGAAGAACATTCCATTGTGGACCCAACTTATATAGAAGATTTCTTATTAACTTATAGGACATTTCTTAAAAGTCCTTTGGATGTTGGAATCAAGCTTTTGGAATGGTTTAAGATTGACAGCTTAAGGGATAAGGTTGGTTTTAAAAATATCATGGGTATGAAAGTGATTTTAATGTAGAATTTTTGTTTTGAAGTACTGGGGATTGAACCCAAGAGTATTTCACCATTGGATTACAACCCCATTGATTTTTGTTTTTATTTTATTTTGAGGGTATCACTAGTTTGCTAAAGCTGGTCTCAAACCTGCAATCCTGCTGTAGCCTCCTCGGTTGCTGGGATTATAGGCATGCACCACCACACACAGCAACATTTACATTTTATTAATGAATGTTTCGCAGTTGATAGATTAAATGTTTACTTTGATAACAAAATTTAGTTCACCTAAAAAATTAGTAAGTTGGTATAGACATATATCTGCTTATCGACTTTTATGATAGCGTAGCCTATTTCAAGGGGACATGAATTTTTTTTTTTTTTTAGACATGAATCTTACAAGGCAAAAATTGAAATAAGGCTGTGATGTTGCTCTAAATTCAGGAAACGTAATACCTGCATAAGTGTTTTAGAATTTTACCAAAATATTTTATAATCATTTAAAAACAATATGTTAAATCCTAATTTCTCTGTCCTGCTACTTATTTAAATTTTTCTTTGAATTTGCATTAAATGTTATTTGCTATTTAAAATAGATTATTTTGCCTATTTCATGGTATGTACAGTTTAATGGAAATATTAGTAATACCTCAGCAAATTAGTGGGAAGTAAGTTGTTCTAAGAAAATAAAAAGTAGGATCATAATGGCAAAGAAAATAAGTTAGATGAAGGCAAACTTGATTTTTTGTTGGGGGTGGGGGGGATACTGAGGATTGAACCCAGGGGCATTTAACCACTGAGCTACATCCCCAGCCCCTTATATTTTTTTTTTTTTTTTTTTTGAGACAGGACTGTCTTTAAACTTGTGATCCTCCTGCCTCACCCTCCTGAGTCACTGGGATTACTGGTGTGCACCCCCACACCTTACTAAACTGTAGAATTGTATTATTTTGGAGATTAAAGTGTGCAAAACTACAGACTTGTCTTCCTCTCTTTTTTTTTTTTTTTTTTGGAATTAATTATAATTACTTTGGTTCCTGAGAAAATAAAGGCATGCCTAGAGACTGAAAAAAATATGATTTAGAAATAGCTAGATTTCTACATGCAAAAGAATGAAACTGGATTCTTACTTACCTTACACCATATACAAAAATTTACTCTGGGGCTGGGGATGTGGCTCAAGCAGTAGCGCGCTCGCCTGGCATGCGTGCGGCCCGGGTTCGATCCTCAGCACCACATACCAACAAAGATGTTGTGTCCGCCGAGAACTAAAAAATAAATATTAAAAATTCTCTCTCTCTCTCTCTCTCTCTCTCTCTCTCTCTCTCCTCTCTCACTCTCTCTTTAAAAAAAAATTTACTCAAAATATATCAGAGGTTACACCATTCATAAAAATTTACTCAAAATGTATAAGAGGGGCTGGGAATACAGCTCAGTTGGTAAAGGGATTGCCTCACAGGCACAAGGTCTAGGTTCCATCCCCAGCACCACAAAAAAAAAAATAAATAAATAAAGGCAATATAAGAGATTAAAGTATAATATTTTTACAAGAAAAGATAATAGTAAATCATGATGACCTGGGTTTTGGCAGTAGTGTTTCAGATATGACACCAAAAGCACAAGCAACAAAAGAAAAAAAAATAGATATTTGAATTGCATCAAAATTAAAATGTTTTCTGTATCAACTGGTAATCAAGAAATACAGGACAACACATGGAATGGCAGAATAAATTTGCAAATCATATCTGATAAGGGTCTAGCATCCAGAATATATAAAGTATTTTTACAATTTGGCAACAGAAGGACAAACAACACAATTGGAAAATGGACAAAGGACTTAAACATTTCCCAAGGAAAATGCATAAGTGGCCATCAAGCACATGAAAAAGATGCTCAACATAATTAGTCTTAGGGAAATACAGCTTGAAGCCATTGTGAGATATCACTTTGTATCCACTGGGATGGCTTTGTAAAAAGAAGGAAAAAGACCAAAAAAAAATTAAAAAACAAAGAATGTGAGAAATTAGATACCCCACCCCCAATATTAATGATGGAAATGTAAAATAATATAGCCTCTGTGAAAGACTGTTTGACATTTCTTCAAAAATTTGAACATAGAGTACCCATACAATCCAGTAATTTTTCTCCTAGGTATGTGCCTGAAAAACAGGTTCTCAAACAAAAATTCGTACACAGATTCATAGCACTATTGACAATAGCAAAAAAGTGAGGATGATCCAGATATCCCACTAATGTTTATCATGGATAAACAAAACATATATAGCAATTTAATAAAATATTATTCATCCATAAAAAGAAACAAAGTACTAATTAAAAGAAGCCAATCACAAAAAGCTAATATTACGTGATTCTGTTTATATGAAATGTCCAGAATAGGCAAATACATACAAAAGTAGACTAGTGGTACCTTCCAGGGTCTGGAGAAAGAACAGAATGGGAAGCATTTACTAAACTAGTTAGTGATAATGGTCATATAACATTATAAATGTGTGAAATGCCATTGAATTGTGCACTTTAAATTGATTGAAATGGTGAATTTTATGTGCATGTGCATTTTACATAATTTTGAAAATATATGACTCAAAATTACATTGCTAACTATATTACTACTTAACATTTTCTTACTTTTAATCTATGGAGCAAAGTAAACAAACCAATTCACCATTTTTGAAAATTGACAGTATTTACAATGAATGAAATATCAGATTTGTTTTCATTAAAATTTGGGGTTAAATATGTTTTTAGCTATAGAAACACTTATACTATTTTTTATATGATTACCTGCTCTTATGATATGAAGTTTGTATTTTGAGATGCTCTGAAATACATATCCCATGTATTTATTCCATTTTAATGAATATAAGATGACTTTTATCTTCTGAATGCACAGAGTTCTCTGTTGCTTGTGTACCCAAGGAAGCAAAATTTTAGACTAAAGCATGCCTCTGTTAGAACAAGCCTTTTTATATTCAAGGAAGGGGAGAAGAAGGTTAGTCATAAAGCTCTGTTCTTCCTTAGTTTGGGGCATGTTTTTGGAATGTACTTTTTCAGAAATAATGCCTCTCATAACCATATGCTGCCTTTTCTGTGTTTCCACAGGTGACACGGATTGTATTATTATGGGTAAATAATCATTTTAATGATTTTGAAGGTGATTCTGCTATGACTCAGTTTCTGGAAGAATTTGAAAAAAATCTGGAAGATACAGTAAGGCTCAAATGAATTTCTTTTTCAGAGTTGCTGCTCCTCAGTGAGAACTATTATTCAGAACAGCAGCGGCTTTTGTATTATCCTGCATACTAAATGTCCGTTCTGAGAACTCTGTAATTCTGCTTATCCTCTGCCACCTCAGCTGAAACAAAAATCATCCTTTTAGACTCTGTTTTTCATTTTTAGTTTAAGACTAGTATCTCTTAGGTCCTCAGGCTTCTAAGTACTGGGCATATGTGGATCAGTCCATAGTCACCCATGTCGCTGATTTAGGCATTTATGTATACATATGTGTCTTTGCTTTTGGTCTCTTTTTCAGCCATTTCTTTTCTACTTCCCAGTTTAGGAGCTCATTATTTCATTATACCTGTTCTATTATAGTAGCCTGCTAAATGGTCTTAGTTCTCGTTTTCTTGTACTCCATTCTGTGTGTCCAAAAGATAGATATTAAAGTACAAACAATGCATATTGCTTGTCTTTGTTAGCACACCATATTTTTTTTATTTTTTTAAGAGAGAGATTTTTTTTTTTTTTTTAGTTTTCAGCGGACACAACATCTTTGTTTGCATGTGGTGCTGAGGATTGAACCCGGGCCGCAAGCATGTCAGGCAAGCGCACTACCGCTTGAGCCACATCCCCAGCCCAGTACACCATATTTTCTACCAAAGTAGTGTCTCACCTTATACTCGTGTCACTCATCTACTTTTTCAGGATTTTTCTTATGTACTATAGATTATATCTAAACCAGACTATTTTGTAGTTCTTTATCACAGACCTTGTTGTATTCTCTTCTCCCAGTCTTGCTGTTTCCAGGTATGTGCAACTTTCAGTGCATATCTTTTATATCCGATCTACATTAAGACTTTGTGGATCTCCCTGCTACATGTGCTTTCACCTTTTCTAAATATACAGTATTTAAGAAAATTCCTTCAAGGTCTTCTTAACTTCCACAGTAGCTATTGATGAATACATTTTATTCTCCTTGTCACATAGAATTCAGCTGCAACTAGGTTGTCTGCTTCTAGCAGCTTGAAATTTTTGGAAATAAATAATGTAGTATAATGGTTAAGAGTACAGCTCAGGAATCAGTTTGCCTGAATTAACATTCATACTCCATCACTTGCTCGATATGTGAATTTGGACGAGTTGCCTAACCTTTATGTTCCTGTTTACTTATTTGAAAGATAATAGCCCCTACTTTAATGAGATTGTATGAAGATTGTAGTGAGTTAATGAATAACAATATGAAAACAATCCTGGCACATAGCAGATGCTTAAGAATTATAGTCTTCAGAGTCTTAGTGGCTTGAGTTGCCTGAAGAAAAAAAATGGAAGATTTGATCCAATTTTTACCCCTTAATTCCTATAGACCTCTCAGCAGCATATCTGCTTTGTAAAATGGGGAGAAATGAACAAGGACTGGGAAACCTGATATAGAGGCACACCAACGTCAATAGTCATGAGATGAACAAGATAGGTGTTTGTATTACGAAAGTTCAGAGAATGAGAAGTAATTTTTTTATCATCCCTGTGGGGATGAGATAACATTTTGAAATCTTTTGTTGGTGGTGGTGGTAGTGATGGTTCTAGGGATTTAACCCAGGGGCAGTCTGTCTCTGAATTACATCCCCAGCCCTGATATTTAGTTTTCTTTTTAACTTATCTAAGTTGCTGAAACTGGCCCTGAACTTGCAACCTCCTGCCTCAACCTCTTCAGTTGCTAACCTGTGATTATCTAAAAGACTTTAAAATCGTACTCAAAGGGCTGGAGATGTGGCTCAAGCGGTAGCGCGCTTGCCTGGCATGCGTGCGGCCTGGGTTTGATCCTCAGCACCACATACGAAGATGTTGTGTCCGCCGAAAACTAAAGATAAATAAATAAATATTTAAAAACAAAACAAAAACTTTTAAAAAATAAAATCGTACTCAGACATCTTATTCTTGAGAGTGTACTGCAGTAGACGTACCCTCTCCTTTAGTTGTTTTTATGTTTATAGTTCTTATTTTAATAATTTTTGATGATTTTAGAAGCCTATAGGAAGACATAATTTTACTCTTTTTTTTACTTTACAGAAAATGAATGGTCATCTTAGGTTATTGAATATCGCCTGTGCTGCAAAGGCTAAGTGGAGACAGGTTGTGCTACAAAAGGCTTCTCGAGAGTCACCTTTGAATTTCAGCCTTAATGGAGGAAGTGAGAAGGGATTTGGTATTTTTGTTGAAGGAGTAGAACCTGGTAGCAAAGCTGCTGATGCAGGACTGAAACGTGGTGATCAGGTAAGTAAATGACTCACCATTTAAATTAAAGCCATTTTATCAACACAATAGTCTGTTATTTTTGTTCTTATCCGATATTTCTTAAGTAGATATAGTCAGTTTGAGTATTTGTCTGAGTGCCTCTTAAGAGGTGGTATTCTAATATGGCTTACTTTTTAAACACATTTATTATATATCCACTGCTGTTAATAAAAAAGTTGATCTAGCGTTTGAACCAGCTCGACCAGGCCTCATCATCGTGACCTCCTTTGGGCCTGCCTCATACCCCAAGGATTAATTTTGAAGGAAGGGTCATTTCACTTCTTATGTAAGTGGCTGAAGATTACCATAAGTGATGGTATCAACTTAAATACTGTTCATATGATAACATACTACATTTATAAGCCAAGTGAGTCAGGTGAAGGACCAGAAAAAATGAGACACTGAAAGGAATTTGGTGATGATCCATATCTTCCATTTAGACATAAGGTAACTACTGAGCAGGCGGTTTGAAAATGTGATTTACTTATAACCTTTTGTTACATTAAAAATGCAATTCCCATGCTAACCTCAGTCCTTCCAGGCATATTTATTACATTCTCAAATGATAAAGTTTCTAAATTTGTATTTTTAACAAAGCTCTCTAAGATGATACTCATGCACATCAGAGGGTTGTTTCCCAGATCTTAGATACCATCAGACTCACTTGAGAAACTTACTTTTTCATGTTCAAAAACTTATTCATTCAGTTAAAATGTGGTTTTATTTTAATTTTTAACTGAACCATACTATCACTTTTTTAATATGATAAGGGTATTCACATTATAAAAAACTATTTTGAAAGATGCTATACTTCAAAATAGTGATTCATAACCAATGGGTGATTTCTGCTCCAAGAGACTTTTGAGTTTTTTGCTTCTTGTTTTTTTGTAGTGGTACTGGTAGTCAAACCTAGAGCCTCCCTCACTTGAGGATTCTACCACTGAGCTACATCCCCAGCCCTAGATAGATAGGTAGGTAGATAGATTTTGTTTTGTTTTTGTTTTTGTTTTTTTCCCTTTTTTGGTACCGGAGATTAAGCCCAGAGGCACTTTACCACTTAGCTACCTCCCCAGTCCTCTTGATTTTTATTTTAATTCAGCGTCTTACTAAGTTGCTGAATCTGGCCTCAAATTTTCAATCCTCCTACCTTAGCCACCCAAATTCCTAAGAATGAAATTTAATCTGCTTTTCCTTCTTCCATCAGCCCTCTCCATTACTGTGGAGATGATCTGAGGCTTTAAGCAACTCCCACACCCTCAAAAAAGGGGATCTCTTTATTTTTATTATTTTTGCATAATACTGTATTATCTGTTTTAGTAGATGCAGGTCTTTTTAACTTGAATTTTACTTCTGTAGAATTTTTTTTTCATAATGTATCGTTATGCATTCTTTCTTATCCTTTTGGAAGTTTTATATCAGTCCCTTAGATCTTTCTTCTTTGTTGATTATTTTTTATTCATTATATTTCTCTCTCTATCACTCTTTATTGGAATTGGCATTTTTTAAAACTAAACTTGTATAATTCTGAGGTACAGCCAAATTGGGCAATCCTTGATGTTCATATGAAAAAGAACTTATCTCAGTTATGCTTCTTATTGTTTGGCTACCTGATACAATCAGTGACAGCAGGTTTTTAAATATATTTAGAGAGCTACTTTCAAATGAATTATTTCACTTTTAAATGCAGTAAATTTACACATAGGATATTTGACTATACATACACACAGGTGGTAATTTTTGATATGATCTGATATGGTCAAAATTTTTCATTTATGAACTTTTCTGTGATCTTTGTTAAAAAAAATCCTTACTATTATCCTAAAGTGAATGAACTTTAAAAAAAAAAAAAAATATATATATATATATATATATATATATATATATATATATATAAAATTTACAGTAGGGAATTTGGAAAATGCAACCATATAGGAGAAAAAAATAAATACCCATCTACCTTCTCCCAAAGAGAGCCGTTGTTTACTTATGGTACATTTTATTGAAGTCCTACTGTACTTTTTCAGCCAGCATAAACTTTTTTAAGCTTTTGTCTTTTTACATTTTCTTCTTAATTTGTATTTTTCAAATACTCTTAAGATAATGGAAGTAAATGGACAGAATTTTGAGAATATTGCATTTGCAAAGGCCCTTGAAATTTTGAGGAATAATACTCATCTTGCACTAACTGTGAAGACCAATATTTTTGGTAAGTTTTGTTATAAATACTGTCTGAGCTTTGCTTTTTTTTTTTTTTTTTGTAATAGAAAAGTAAAGTCATAACAAAGAAAAGAAAAATAAAATGTAAAACATTTCTTATCTGAGCTATTAAGGTATTATTAGGATTGCTAATGTGTGTAGTACAATTTAGAATTTTCACTTTTCATTTTTGCTTATTATTTTGATATCTTAGAAAGTTTGAAAGTAGGATTCTAATCTTTTAACTAGCTTTCTGAAATAATGTAAATGCCAGATTGTTTCATGGAAATTAATTAAAGCACTGAATTAATGATCAGTGAATTACAGATTTCTAAGAAGAGACTCTACCTTCCTGTGTAAAAATGTTGATTATGTCATATAAACAAAGCAAATGTTCATCTTGTACTTCTTTTATTAAGAAATTTATGGGGTTTCTTAATAACTTTAAGAAAGAATTTATTGTCATTTGGATTCATTTGATACCACAGGATTTTTATTAAAATTCAGAGAAAGGCAACAGTAAATACAGTATAGCCATTGAAAATTGTCAAAGAAAATTTAAGAGTTTTTATTTAAGAGCTGGTTGCCCTAGGTTTCAGTTGCAATTAGAGAAGTAAGAGTTGACTTTTAAAACTAGGCCTATAGAAAGGAAGTGTGAGTTTTAATTTTTCCACTGTAACTCCTCTTTATACTCTGCTTAGTAATATTGAAAAAGGAGGCATTTGTTATTTTTCCTCTTTTTATTGGAGTCACTTTGACTGAATTACATCATGTTGACTCCTATATATAACAGTCAGTTGGCAACTATACAGTACTTAACAAAGAATAAGTAAGTAAGCCTTCAGCATTTTTGGATTTCCTAGAGGTGACACTAGTATTTAGTGACACCAGCTTTTAGTTTAAACCACAGGGATATCAGTTTTGAAAAACATGAAACCAGCATTATGCATGTTGGACAGATTATTTACTCTCCAGGCTTCAGTTTCTCCATCTATATTTCATAAGGTTCTTGTAAAGATCCAATGCCTTTACTTTTTTCTTGTCACTTAATGATTGCTAATTAGTATCAAATATTATTATATACAAAAATATATAGATAGCATAATATAGTGTTTAACAACATTAACTCTGAAAGACAGAAAAAGTAAGTTTAAAGATACAAAAGGTGTAATGTATAACAAATTAGAATAAATAAGTTTAAATTTTAAAAGGTACAAAAGGTAGTGAACCCACACTCTCAGAACCCTAGAACCCTCTGAGTGGTAAGAATAACAAAATGTCAAACTGGATGTTGCATGGACCTTTTCTTTTTTCCTTTCAAAATACTTTTATTTAAAATAAAAAAATTGAGGCTGGGCTTGTGGCTCAGTGGTAGAGTGCTCGCCTCGCACGTCCGAGACCCTGGGTTCAATCCTCAGTACCACATAAAAATAAATAAGTGAAATAATGGTATTGTGTCCAACTACATCTAAAAAATAAATATTTAAAAAGTAAAATTTAAAAAAAAAAAAAGCCACCACAAACCCTGCCTTTCTTTTTAAATAATGCGGCATGGAGCAGTTTGGTTTCCACCCTATTGTGCATGGTCCGGCCTGGTTCTGAATCTGGAAGCTGCTGGGGCTGAGGTCCTGCCAAGAAAGTGGGGTTCAACCTGGGGAAAAGAGATCAGCCCCTCCCACTCCCTCAAGAGGCAGAGCCTGGGTTTCTAGAGCAACCTGGCAGCGCACCTCTGCCACTGTTGACAGGCCCCACTTTATCTTCCCTGAGGACCCAGTGGTCACAAGGGGAGTGGGAACTGGAGTGAAAGGCAGAAGAAATGTGTGAAAAGTCAGACTCTCAGAGTCTTATTAAGGCATTTGGAACAGATAAATTAATTCAGGAAGACCTATCTTCACAGAAGGCTGAGGTAACCAGATACACACACATGCAAGCAAGTAAGTTTGTGGAACCCTGAAATGGGAGGAAAGGAGACCATAGTCACTATTTGGAGCTCCTATCAAAACACAGGAACGAGTTACATCCAGGGATCCAGCCCACTGAGGCCGCCATGAGGAAGGGTTCTGTTCCCATGATAATTTTAGGATCCTAGAATGATTTCCATGATGTGATCTAGTTCATTCCACTGCCAGGATCCTGGGACACAGAAGAGGTTGTGAGGAGGTTCTGGGGGTGAGGGGGCAGGGTAGGCTCCTTTTCCACTGCAGGATGTGTTAAAAGTTCAAAAAGAAGTCATCCAAGGTATAGTCCCCCAGGTACCGGGAGCTCAGAGCTTCCAAGAAGACTGGGTCAGGTTGGGGTAGCACTTCATTCTGGAGGCCGGGGGAGCCACTGGATTCTGAGGTATTTCTGTCTCATCCATGGATGTCTCCAACTCCCTGAGGGTAGAGCCAGTGGTGGTGGAGAGGGAGAAATCTTTTCCTCACCCAGGAAGAGGGGCTGCCGGGGCGGGCCGGGGCAGGGCAGGTGCTAGAGCCAGGTGAATGGCAGCCTGGAGTTGCTGTAGGGTTTTGTGGATAAGGACATGCCTGCAGAGGCTGGGTGCTCGGGAGCCCAGGCTGCGCTGGATTTTGTCTAGGGAGATGTATAGCAGAGCTTTTTGGCAGTTCCCAAGGCTTGCTGGACTTCAGTCCCACTTTCATCCTCCTCCTCTTCCAATCTGGGTGTTTCCTCTTCAGGCCTCTCACCAAGATGCCCTGGATCAGAAGTAGAGAATTTCAGGTCTGAACTCTGCCTTGGACACTGCTCAGTTGTGTGATCGTGGGAAATGATGTGAGGTCACTTCTATGAGCCTCATTTGTAAAATGGGTATTGTAAAAATACAGTTGGGGTAGAACTACATCGTTAGGGTCTAGGGTGGAGGGTGGTAGAGAGCAGTCAAAGCTGCTCCCTTTAATTTAGCTGGTCTTCACACCAAGATCCTGCATGGATCTTGTAAGCAAAGAAAATGTTTGTATACATGATACCAGAGCAAATCATACTTGCCATTTTGTATTACTTAGTATTCTGTACTAAGTAATTAGGATCATCAAGAGAGCATGATGAAATCCCTAATAAGTGATCTTACAGATTGGGAGCAGGGAAGGGGGACATTCAAGGAAGAGACAAAAAACATTTCTAGAACTCTGCTTAGAGCAATTTAAAAATCCAGCCCTTGAAACAAGAACAGCATGTTAGAAGGCGGGGGGGGGGGCGGGGGACATTGAGGAAGAAACAATTCTTAGAGTGATGTAAAATATGGTGGTAATGACAAAAGCATTCAGTAGAAGGAATTGATAATAAAATGGTATCATCCTTCTGCTGAAACCTTCCTACAGGATGGGAGAAAATATTTGCCAGCTATTCATCTGACATAAGGTTAATATCCAAAATTTATAAACAACTTAAAAAATGTGGTTTAAAAAACAAATATGGAAAAATATTCGGTATCATTAGCTACCAGGAAAATGCTCATGAAAACCACAATGAGATAACATCTCACCCCAGTTAGAATGGCTGTTAATAATAAATAACAATTGCTGATGAAGACGAGGGAAAAAAAAAAAAGGAAGTCTTATACACTATTGATGGGAATGTAACTTAGTATGGCCACTTTAGAGAACAGTTAAAAATAGATCTACCATATGATCCAGCAATCCCATTTCTGGGTATATATCTGAAGGAAATGAAATTGGTATACAAAAGAGATAGCTGCATGACGATTTACTGTGGCACTATTCATCATGCCTAGATATGGAGTCAGTCTAAGTGCCCACTAACAGATGAATGGATACAGAAAATATGCTGTGTGTATATATGTACATACAGCCATTTATATCAGCCATTTTATAAAATGCAAATTTTGGAGCAAAGTGGTGGAGCTGGAGGATATCATGTTAAGTGAAATAAGTCAGACATAGAAAGAAAAGTATGGCATATTCTCTCTCACATGTAGAAACTTAAGAAAGTTGACCTGAAAGTAGAATAGTGGTTACTAGGGGCCAGGTTGGCGGGGTAGGAAGGCAGAAGTATGGTTGGATATAATCAGTGCACACTATATTCATGTAAAGTATATTGCTCAGAGTTATGCCTTGTGATAAGCTGAGTGGTTTTATAACTTGTATTTGGTTATGTTATTTAAGTGTATTTTCCAGAGTATGCAGCCACCATTCCACATATAATCTATTTCTATAACATTAAGTAGTTAGTTATATTGCTTATTACCTAAATAGGAACCTGTAGATTTTTTAAACATGCTGGCAGCCTACCCATTTTCTGTCCATTTCCTCAAGTGACTTCATTTTATCAGTGTTGGGCAACATCATAAGTACAGTCAGGTTTGAAAACTGAAGAAAGAAGTAGATAAAGCAGATAAAGGATGGGTGATCATGTTTAATGGGCTGCAAAAGGCCAAATAACAGAAAGTGATTGTATTTATCCTTTAAATTTATTTTTGGTGTAAAAGCTTCCTAATGAAAAGAAATGACAGGTTTGTTTGTTTATTTCCAGTATTCAAAGAGTTGCTTAGTAGGATTGAACAAGAGAAATATGGTGTTCCTCATATTCCAAAAATTGCTGAAAAAAAAAGTAATCGGCATTCAATTCAAGATGTCCCAGGAGATATTGAACAGACATCACAAGAGAAAGGAAATAAGAAAGTTAAAGCAAATACTGTTTCAGGTGGAAGAAACAAAATCAGGAAAATTCTGGATAAAACACGATTTAGTATCTTGCCTCCAAAGCTATTTAGGTAGGTACTGTCACTCTGTCATGTAGGAATTTTTATATTGATTGTAAAATTTTTATTGTGGGAGAGGGAAGTTTGGGTCATTTCTTGTTTTTTATGTAGCTATTGCATTATAAAGTCTCATAGCAATCTAAAATAAGAAAATAAATTCTAAATTTCTCCCCATGGCTTTTATGAAGTTACCACTGTTAAATTATATAATATTCTATTGATGTTACTTTGAATTTTAGAAAACACTTGTTTTTTTATTCTGAGACCTATTTTTATATATTTTTTGGTCAAATTTCAGTCCCTGGTCTAATTTGGACAATCTTGGGACACATTTCACTGCTACCATCATTTTTTTTGTTTTGTTTTGTTTTGGTTTTGGTTTTAAATCATGGCACCATTTTCCCCTTCCTGAAGTCTAATGCTAAACTTTAGTCAAACCTATTTTTTATTTCAAAGCAGAATATCATCAAAACTAAGTAATACCTGAAAATTTTATATGTAAATTAAAGTCTGTGAAATACCAATTAAGTCAGTCCACTGATGAGTCATGGTTGAGAATGCCTCTAGTATATATTATATTATATGGGTATATATTTTACAGATGTACATATATTGTTATATTTTATGATGATTATGTTACATACTATACATATATAAAATACAGAACTTGTAACTGCTTTCATAAAGCAGTTCTGAGAACACTGAAATATAGGTATAATACTTGTACATAGTAGGCACTCAAGTAATACTTATCAAATAAGTTAAGATAGTGAATTAATCAGAAGAAAAAAGCATATTCAAAGAACCACATATATAATTTTCAGTATTTTTTAATAGTTAAAATTCTCAAAGATTTTAAAGATCAGAAAATGCTCTTCCTAAAGTTCTAATTTCCAACCAGAGAAGTACATTTGCTCTTCCTTTAATTTGTCATGCATAGATTGAAGTATCCTAAGCTTTGTTCCTAATCAGTCTCTCTCTCTCTCTCTCTCTCTCTCTCTAGAAAATTCATAACTCATTTTGTGAGTGCCTTGCTTTCCTTGAAGTAAAGGATTTATAAAAATCATAACCTTAAATAGCAGAATTTGCTAATATTGTACATACTATAGCAAACATTATAAGAAAGGTCTTGTTCTCACAAATGGGGATCAAGTAAGGAGAATATAAAAGGCACCAGCCAACATTGAAGAGGTTGAGGTCAGTTTTGTGATAACTAGAAGTCACTATGGGAAATAGAGACCGGAAGACAGAAAAGAATTCACAAGCAGAGTTTTTTAGAAGGTAGTGCTCTGACTTGTACTTCTAGAAACCCCAGTGGGTTTGGTCTGGAATCTTTTAAGTGGTTCTCATTTTGACTGATAGCAGAGTTGTGACATGTATATCATTTAAAACCTGAGAATAATGTTAATTATTACTCACCTCAGCTTGTTAGTGTTGAATTCTAGTAAGCTATACTCAAGTTTCAGGCAACTAAATCAATATATCATCTCCACATAATCCTTTGGGAAATGAGAATTAGTTACTGTGCTTGGATTCTATCTTTGCTTACAGCAGGAAGCATGGAAGTTGAGATCACCTGTAGTCAGTTGAGTATCTTCTACATTATCACCTTATATTGGTACCAAAAAAAGAAAGATCTAGTAGAATAGTTTCACTTAAACTCAGAAGGATTTTTCTGAATTTAATTTTCCTCATTTATTAACCAAGAAATATTTACTGTTTTGCTATGAGTACAAACATGAATAAAATGTGCTGCACTTTATTTTTTTTTTTTAAGTTTATTTTCAGTGCATTGTCGATATATGATAGAATAGATTGAAAATCTTTTTTTTTTTTAAAGAGAGAGTGAGAGAGGAGAGAGAGAGAGAGAGAGAGAGAGAATTTTTTAATATTTATTTTTTAGTTTTCGGCGGACACAACATCTTTGTTTGTATGTGGTGCTGAGGATCGAACCCGGGCCGCACGCATGCCAGGCGAGCGCGCTACCGCTTGAGCCACATCCCCAGCTGTGCTGCACTTTAGATGTCTTTACTAAACATGTTTTAATGAAGTAAAATACTAATAATTTCAGCTACAGGAGTTTAGTTAAATACATTGTACTGCAGAGTGCAAAAATCACTAGAAGGGAAAATACCAAGATGTTGATTATGGAAGATTTTGTAAAGAAGAATTTTATAGATAATTTTTCCCTTCTTCCCTTGCTTTCTGTATTCTTCAGGATTTCTGCTTTGAATATTTGTTATCTTTTAATTGAAATGACTGCAATTACAGGATATCTTTTATATGCCCAGATGCTTTGGGAGAGGCATCAAGAACAGATTTGATTTGTTCCTTTAGCAGTACTTACTTCTGTGAGAGTAGGGTGTGAGTTTTCAGAGAGATGTAGGAGAGAATTTCGGTATCTCTAAAAGGAACAAAGAAAGAATGTAAGGAAGCAAATACTTGAGATAAGAATAAATAATTCCAAAATCCTAAATCATATATACTATTGATTATAACATACCCAATAGTAGACTCTTTTGCTTGCTTATCAGGAATTATTTTTATTCTCCAACTTCTTATCAACATACTTTTTTTGTTTGCTTTTGATATTTGAATTATTTTTTATTTGCATATTGATGCTATTTTGTAACCATTATAGTTCTATAATATAAAACTAAGTACTTTTATTCTCAGTGAATCTAGTGTCAGGGAATTTTTGAGGAATTTTTCACAAATGTCTTATTTCTATTATTGCATCACCTCTCAGGAAACTGTTTTGGTAAGAGTTGATGTACTTATTTGCCAAATAGGCTTTATCAATTCAGCTTCAAGCATGGATATTTTGCCATGTAAATACTGTATCATTCCTGTCATAGCATGGATTGTACATGAAAATATAATTTTCATTTATATATACTCACACCTTAATTACCATGAATTTATAACCAGCTTTTCATGACTACAGCAACTAAGTGGCATAACAATTCATTATTAGAAAGCAAGTTAATGTTAAATAGCATTAGTGTGATATAAGGTCTTTTAGTAGTTCATGAACATCTCTTAGCATCTATAGTGAATTCCAATTTGCTATAACTGATGCAACTAATTCCCTTTTATAGACAATTCTAACTTTTAGTATCATTTACGTTTCTTCTACTTGATTAACAGGACTAACTAATCTCTAACTTTAGTTTCTTGGATTCAGTTTTCTGACCCTCTGTCCAAATATTGGTAGATATGTTTTCAAAAACTGAAAGAAAAAAAAGGCTGTTGCTTCAAAAAAAAAAAATCTTTATTTCTACTTAAGAATCTATGAAAGCTGTCCTTCTTTAAAACAATTAACTGTGACATCTAGGAATACAAATTATAAGGAGCCAATTTAGGGTAATCTCAAATTACTTATTAGATAGGATATTTCCTTTGCCTTACTTTTCAGATAGATTCCTTTCTCCTTGAGAACAAATGTTCCCGTACTGTCCTCTTCTGCATTTCAATATAAATTAATTAAAATAAATATCCTTTCTTAGGTTTGTGTGGTTCTTATTTTAATTTTGGTAAAAATACTTTATCTTCTTTTTGCCAAAATATTCACCTTCTTTACCTATTTTAATCCTTATAATAGTTTGGGGGTACAGATATGAGGAAAACCAAGGTCCAGCAAGAGAAAGAAATTTGCCTGAGGTCAAACAGCTAATAACCCAGGTCTGTCTGACATCAAAGCTTGCTCTTAAAACAGTAACAAGAAGTCTTTGCTTTCTTCCACATTTTAATTCTTTTCCCAACTCTTCAGCTGTCTGTCCTGGCCCTCTCTTTCTTGTATGGCTGTTAACAGTTCTTCAGCTATTTAACAGTTCTCTAGCATCATTTTCTAATCTGCCTAAATCATGTTTTACTTCTAACATATTCTAAATATACCCCCATATCACTCATTTTTAATACTGTAGCCTTATCCTTTCCATGATAATAGGTAAGTATTCTGTGATACTGCCTGTTTGAATGTACAACAAGGACTAGGCATAATGGTACATTGAATAAATTTAGGTGGGAACTAATATTAATGGAAAGTATTGGTTTTTGTTTTTTTTTTTAATATTATGAAAACCCTAGAAGTGGTATTTTGCTACTGATGCTGTTGGGAATCTTCTCCATGCCCTCCCCCATTGCTATCTTATGTTTATGTAGAAATGTTTTACTTTAAAATTTATATTTTGAGATCATAAAACTTAAGTAACAGTATCCCCATTCCCCCACTTACAAGTAGATTTAGAGTTGCCTGTGAGATTCTTCTAAAATATTCTAAAAGAAGTTTTTTCTTTGCTTAAATTTGGCCACTTAATTAATAACTTTTTTTTTTATTTTAAAAGAGAAGTAACTTTTGCTGCTTCCTTCCTATTCTGGATTTTGTATGTTGTAAGTAGGGAGGAAGGGACACTTTCTATAGTTTAGCTATGCATAGTTGGATACTTATTAATGGACACTAAATATGTATCCATGTATTAGCTGGCAAATTTTTCAAGGGCTCCCTAAACATTCAGGTTCAGTTTCTTTACCAAAACCAGTTGAAACTGAGTAAGACTTTTTTATGATGCAGTAGAATTACTCAGATGTACAAATTAAATTTTACATGAACATAGTTGTTAAAAATATTTCTATTTTCATCATTGTAGTTATCCTGTTTTAAAAATTACAGTAATATTTTAATCCAGTTGTTTAGATCACCATTTTGAAATGGTTTTTATGCCTTAATGCACAGAGAATAAAAATGTTTACTGTTTAAATACCCTCTAATATTTTAAAGTGATATATGATTTTTTTTTTTAAGTGATGGAGGCCTGAGCCAATCACAAGATGACAGCATTGTGGGAACAAGGCATTGTAGACACAGCCTAGCTATAATGCCTATTCCTGGAACACTCTCATCCAGTAGCCCTGATCTCCTACAGCCTACTACCAGCATATTGGACTTTTCCAATCCTTCAGGTAATGTTCACACATAATTTTATGAAGACAAATTGGTACCTAATGAATAGAAAAATGATTGGGCCATGCAGTAAATACTAAATTTGCTTGCCTGCTACCTTCTCTTACCTCTAGGTGACTTCATGCTGAAAGCAGTAAGATTATCTTTTTATCTAAACTTGCATAGTACGTCCTCAAAAATTAAAGAAAAGTACGTAAAAACTACCCCTGACCACAGATTTAGATGTCTTTTGGTAATTATTATCTGAGCAGTGAAATGAAAACAGACACTTCTTAGCCAAGAAACATGTTATCCAAAGTATGAAAAATTTAAATGGCCTCGCTAATCTTTCTTAGGGATATATAAAAATGCCTTGGTAATTTTCTAAAAGCAATGATTTTTTTTTTCCTCAATACCTGAAGCTAAAGTAGTTGTTGTTATCAAAGTATTACAGCATCTTTTTCATTGTTCAGACTTTCATTGTGACACATCAAGTTAATTTTTTTTATATATCTATTGATGCCCGGAGACAGAAATTATCACTTAACTATATAATCTAAAATTTCACTCCAAAGGATCAACACCTTTGAAGAATCAACTAGATATCATCATTTGAAGAAATTAAAAATGGCTTTTAATAAAAGACACATACAATTAAGTGAGCAATATAATGTGTCTAGGGAAGAGAAAAGAAAAAAAATGCTTCCACAAAGATCATCGTATTTCTGGTGCAGCATACATTTTCATTTCCAACAGCTAGTGTTAAGAAAGAAGGAAATTCAATTACATAAATCTCCATATTTGAAGAAAATACATAAGTGTAGTAGTAAAGTTTGTGTTTCATTATAGCAACTTACAACCCCAGGACATAACACAAAAACAGTGAGGTCATTCTGTATGTGGTTTTTTCCTTTTTAATTCAGTTGCCTCTTAACCACTAGAGCAACTACTAAACCCATTTATCTGTTTTTGTACAACTTACTTTCTATGTCATTATCAGTATTCTTTTCAAGAATAAATATTTTAGTGAATCATTACTTTGCATAGAAACATCTAGCAGTTTATCAGTGAGTGTTCACTTACGATACAGAAATCACTCTCCTTATTTGATCAGAAGTTAATGTAAAGATTGCTACCCACCTGTCAAGTTAATTAACTTAAAAGGGTAAGAAAGCAAGCACTGAAGTATCATAGGGGTGGGAAAATCTACCATCTGGATTCAGTTTCTGTTATATAAAGGAAATGTTACTACCAGTGTGGAACATTTTGCTGGGATAAACCTCCTTTCTTACCTCCTATTCTGATGTTATCCCCACTGTTTCTTCATCCTTTTTTTGAATATGGCATACCTGTAGAATTCTTTGTCCATGTGGCTTGGACAAAGAATTCTACAGGTATATAGTCAACTTTTTCTTTTCATCAATGCTGAAATTAAATGTTACTCATCTGGGAAGTTCAGCTCCCTCTGCTGTGGTGTTACTTGCTCTTTTTTCAGAAGTTCCCAGCACATTTTCATGGCCTGTCTTTATTTGTTATGTGATAGGTTAGAAATTTCTTTTTGTGCCTGTGTGAATTATGTTCTACAATGATGCTTGTTATACCATATATAAACTTTACAAAATGTTTTTGCACTACTAGAGCAGAAGCTAAATATACTTACATTCATAAGACAAGTATTTAAAGTATATGATACATAGATTTATTGAATTTTTGTCTGTATTTTTGCCATAGGCATATGTAGAATATAGGGCCAAGGTAATAAGGAATGGACTATGGGATAGGAGAGAGAATGAGAGAAGAAGTAAGATGGGGAACAAAGAAAAGAGGTTAAAGTTGTTAAAATTTAGAAACTTTCAGTTAAGCCCCATGGAGCAGAAATTTAGGCCTCTGAAGAGGAGATACTGCCCAACTTGATTACATATTGGGTCGCAATTTCTCTTCCTTGAAAACATTTTTAAAAGGACTGAAAATACCTTTTTAAAATCCATTGAGTGAATCTTAATATGGTTCAGTCTACAGACTGTGCCCGTGTTAGTAATGTAAATGAATGCATATATGTATTTAACTTACAAAATATATTTTAAGCCCCAAAATGTGTGACTTTGTGAAAGACCTTTTACCTAGTGGTGGTGGTATTTTTATTTATCTTTAAAAAATATTTTTTGACAACTAATTCAAAATTCATCTCCTCACATAATATGCAATCACACTGAAATTAGCACATCACATCCATATATTGTAGTACCTATGTGTCATCAGCCAAGCTTAAATTATCAGTCTTGAGCTCAGTTATGTTTATTCTTCAAGTATAAAATTGTTACTAGATCAAAATGAAAGTGGGGGCAGAACTACAAAACTATTGATAGTTTTATTTTAATTGCTGACATTTTTATGATTTTGCTTTATTTTTGCTGCCTTACAGCTGTTGGTTTTTACTGTAAGTATTTTGGAATTCCATTCCTAGTCTTTGTGGTATTTTGTTATTTTCAAAAAGTCATATGGTACAGAATTGAGTAAAACAGGAAACAGAACTTTTATTTCTTGTTACAAGGTAGAATTAACTGGCATGTATCCTTTTAGTCATTTTCTTTGGGAAAAAAATTAAATGTGTATGTGTTATTTCTATATTCAAAGTCTATGGGCTATTCTAAAGCTCGTGAAAAGGTTTTTGAAATTTTTAACCAAATGTAAGATAAAGCCTAAAAAATTCAGAGTGTGGCTAAAAGGAACTTGAAACTGAGGGGTTTTTTGTTTTGTTTTGTTTTGTTTTTGAGTTTGCAATAAAACTTTTTCCTTATTTTTTTCATTTACTAGCACAAGACTTACTTGATTTACTTAATGTAGCAAACTTACTTCTGCATTGAAAGTCTGAGGGCCATTTTTTACTAGCTTTTAATTTTAAAGAAACATAATCATAGTTTTTTGAAAAATCTGGTGTACACGTTTCTATTCCCCAGAATTTAGTTAATTTTCTCATGTATTCTTTAAAAAATTTATTATTCATAAAATGTGTATGCTATTCTTTTCATCTCAAATGCAATCTTGTACTTTTCTTTCACTTAGCAAGATACCTTGAATACTTTCCTGTATTAAAATGTGATGGTCTAGCAAAATTTTGTGGGGAGCACAGTCCTGAGATTGAACTAAGGGGCACTCAACCACTGAGCCACATCCCCAGCCCTATTTTGTGTTTTATTTAGAGACAGGGTCTCACTGAGTTGCTTAGCGCCTTGCTTTTGCTTGAGGCTGGCTTTAAACTCTAGATCCATTTGCCTCAGCCACAGCCTCTTAAGCCACTGGGATTTCAGGCATGCGCCACTGCGCCCAATTCTACCAAAATTTTTAAGCACCTGATAGAATTCTTTTCAGCAGTTTCCTATTAGTGGGCTTTTACAGTGTTTTCTAAACACTTATGTCTACATGTTTTATATTTCCATTTCCATTATTGATTTATTTTGAATTTTGTCAGTAAAAATTTTGTAGAAATTTTGTCAGTAAAATTTTTTTCTCATTATATGAGTACCTGAAAAATATCATGGGTATTGCCTCTTGGCCTATAAAACTTAAAATATTTACTTACCTGGCCCTTCAGAAAAACAAGTGTACCAATTCCTGATCTGTACCATTAAATCATTACACTTTGTTTTCTTGATATCTTGGTAGACTTTTTACTACAAGAAATTGCCTTGTTTGGATGATTATTGTCTTTCTTTAGAACATCATTTATTACTCATTTGAATGGAAGTAAATTCCCCGAGAGCAGATTATCTCATTTATCACTGTATCTTTATCACTTGGAACATGTTGACACATACTAGCAATGTTAATGTTCAATTAACAATTTATAGTAGAAAGAGTCTTTTTTTTTTTTTTTTTTTTTTTTTTTTTTTTTAGGATGCTCTTTGTTCTTTCAGGGCTGGGGGTATAGTTCATTTGGTAGAGTGCTTACCTCGAATGCACAAGGCCCTAGGTTCAATCCCCAGCACTACCAAAAAAAAAAAAAAAAAGTCCTTTCATTTGAGTATCGCTCTTGACTGTGTTCTCCCACTAATAACAATTATATATGTTTGTAAAGAATATATATGTAGTACTTATTTGTAAGATAATAGAGAAAGATTTACACTGTCGTTGGTGTCAGTAAAAAGAAGTTGTTTTCCTCTAATGTCTCAGTTTTCCAAGATGGCATTCATTATATTGGCAGATTTATCGGGGTTTGGATTATAGGGTACCCTTTGAATCCCACTTGGAGATCTGTGCTAGAGGTACCTCTGTATGATACTTGACTCTCTCTTATGTGATTAGAGAATACCTTTTCCTTGTCTAGGAGAACAGATGGTTTTAACAGAATGTAGCATTTTAACACCCCATTCAGCAAGATATACAACTGAGTGTTTCTTCCTAAAAGACTTTATAGCATCAGGGAAAGAGAACATGAAGTATGTGCAAATTCGCCCTCACCAGATTTTGTGAATAAATTCCCCTGAAGAAAGTAATACAAAGGATAAGGAAGTCCTCACCATTCCCTCAAGGTCCTCTAGTACCACTTGCTGAGGCTCAGCTTCCAAAGCTCTAGAAAACAGATCCAGTTCTGGAGCCCAGGACCCATTTCATGAAGAGGGTAGGATCAAAATAAGTAATAACTGTATATTGTTTGGTCTTTTATTAACAAGTTAAAATAATAGTGAAACCACTTTGTTTCTCCTTACAAACCAAAATACCCATCTGCTTCCAATAATTTCCTAGGACATTGTAGAGAAGCATCTCTGATTTTGGTGGATCATTAAAGAGTCCGACCTTAAGCCTTGTAGTTTTCAGACACCTGATGCTATCAGCAACAAATTAAGGGTTTGGCTCTTTGGCAAGAAATCTGAACAAGAAGTATATCCAATATTCAAATCTTTGAATACATCAAGGAAAAACAGTTAAATGCATCCTTCTTACAATAGAAACCTGAAAGCATTCTGCTTTCAACTTGACAGTAGATCCACAGCATTCAGAATGCATTGGCCAAGACTCCTTTGGAAATACATTCATCTATATTCAGTTGAATCTTCCAGTCCCAGGAGCCAGTTTCTGTCTTTTGTGTTACTATCTGTGGTGGGAGGGCACTTTATTTCATAAAATTATTTCCTGCCGTATATGTTGCATTGCTTTCTTTGTCCTTTTAAGACAACTGTTTTAATTTTTTTCCTCTTAAAAATTAGTTACCCAGGGGCTGGGATTGTGGCTCAGAGGTAGAGCGCCTAGCATGTGTGATGCACTGTGTTCAATCCTCAGCACCACATAAAAATAAATAAATAAAATAAAGGTATTGTGTCCAACTACAACTAAAAAATAGTTACCCACTAGCGTCTCAAAAGGCTGAGGCAGGAGGGTTCCAAGTTTGAGGCTAGCCTCAGCAATTTTGCAAGGCCCTATCTCAAATTTTAAAGAGTTGGGAATTTGACTCAGCAGTTTAGAGTCTGTGGGTTCAATCCCCAGTACCAAAAACAAAACAAAGGAAAAGTTAGTAGTTTATATAATGCTCATAAGTCAATGCTAGACAAAAAGTTAACCGAGCCACCACAGTCTCCCCTATCCACAACAAGAAACATTCCTGAATTTTTATAACAGTAACTTATTTTCATCGGCAATTTTTTACTATTTGTTTATGCTCTCAAATCACTTTTCGATTATTTTAAAACATTAACATTAAACTGCCAGCATAATAAACATTGTTCTGGAAGTTTTAACCCGTACTCTATGATGAGAAAAAAGATTTAATCAAGTAGGACAGAAAAAATGAAAATATCATATCATGACTCATATTATAGGAACAGGTGGAATTTATCTGTTAACAGCAGAATTCACAAGGGCAAAGACAGATATTTAAACATATAAACATTTAAAACCTTTCTTTGTTAGAAATACAATAGACTATTAAAATTGGGGAGATCTATCTCTGTAAAGTAGAGTGGGTGTTCATATCTATTATGATTCAGTGGGGAAAAGCATATAGGATATCAAAAGGTATTTTAGAAAAGAAGAAACACTAATTATTCTTTAAGCCAATACCAGTTACTGAATCTCATCAATAACCGAAGAAATGAAAAATAAAATAATCACATATTTTTGGAGGAAAAAGGGCTTTCAAAAGGAGGAAAGTGAAGTAAAATATTATTCTATAAACCATTTAAATAAGGATCAACAATTTTATGCTCTCACATTTGAGGATTATAAAATATAATCTCACTGGGGGACATTTTGGCAATGTCTCAAAAATCTTTAAGAGCCAAGCACAGTGATGCATGCTTGGCTGTAATGATGTAATGCCAGATAATCAGGATTCTGAGGCAAAAGGATCATAAGTGCAAGGCCAGACTAGGCAACTTAACAAGACTCTGTCTTCAAATAAAAGGAGTTGGAGATGTGTAGTGTAATGATAGAGCTACAGTACCAGAAAGAAAAATTAAGACTTAGCTTTTTTTTTTTTTTTGAAGGTTTTCACAGAGGAAATAATCTGATTGCCTACAAATATTTATCTATTTTGGGGGTGAGGAAGGAGTCTAGGTCATAATATCTTAACAAATATGTAAAATGGTAAACAATAAATGTTTATCATTAGGGGTTTGGATAATTGAAATATATAAGTTGTATATTATGGAGTTCTTTGCCTGTATTTAAAATAATTTTATAGAACATTGACATCATAATGTTTATAATAAATGAAAAAAATATGAGTTCTAAGCTAGACAGTAATATGATCCTAATTTTTATCTTTCTGAACATGTATTATCGTGTTTTGTCACCTAAAAAAATAGTAGATAACATTTTTATTAATAAATGCCACAGTGATTTCTATATGAATAATTAATCACCTACACAATATAGGAAAATAAATTGCAACATTTACAGAAATAGTTATGTTCCAAATTGTTTTTGAAGAGTTTAAAAGTAATTTTCATGAAAATAATAAGGCATTTTTTTATTTATATAGATATTCCTGATCAAGTTATAAGAGTTTTCAAAGCAGATCAGCAAAGTTGCTACATTATCATCAGTAAAGACACTACAGCTAAAGAAGTAGTTTGTCATGCTGTTCATGAATTTGGTTTGACTGGTGCATCCGACACATATTCTCTTTGTGAAGTTTCTGTTACTCCAGAGGGTGTCATAAAGCAGAGAAGACTTCCTGACCAGTTCTCCAAATTAGCAGATAGAATTCAACTCAATGGAAGGTGAATGAGCTTCTGAGTGAATGTGATTATTTTGGGGGGGGGGGGTGTTTATGATTCCTTGTTAAAACGCGTATTTTAAGTACAAACGTCATGTTTTATTACTACCGAATTCTCTCTAAAAATTGAAAGTAGGGTTTCTCTCTTTTCTAAGATTTTCTTGTCTCTATAATTATGAAATAGAATCTTAGGATATTCTTAAGACTTCCATAAATTGGAGATAATAAAAGAGAAAACAGTTTGCTAACTTTTTAAGAACCAGCCTCACTAAAAGCAAGATGCTGGTAAATCAGAGCTGAGTGAGGTGGTGCACACCTGTAATCCTAGCAGCTCAGGAGGCTGAGTTAGGAAGATTATGAGTTCAACACCAGCCTCACTAAAAGCAAGATGCTAAGCAACTCAGTGAGACCCTGTCTCTAAATAAAATACAAAATAGAGCTGGGGATGTGGCTCAGTGGTTGAGCAACCCTGAGTTCAACTCCCAGTAGCCCTTCTGCAAAAAAAAAAAAGTTATAAAATCAGTGTGTTCTAATGCTTGTTTTTTTGTGTTTTACAGAAGAGGCAGCAGAATAATACAAATCTGTATCAGTATCTGAATATGCATATGTATTAAAATATAAAGTTAGGGTTTTTAGATGTAGATGGACAGCATGCCTTTATTTATTTTTTTATGTGGTGCTGAGGATCAAACCCAGTGCCTCACACATGCGAGGCAAGCGCTCTGCCACTGAGCTACAGCCCAGCCTTAAATTTAGTTTTGAAACGCCTAGTGTAGGCAAAAGAAACCATTCATTATTCTTTTCCAAATAGTTTTACTTTTATGAATGTACAGAATTTTTAAATTTTTGTCTGAAAGTTATTGGATAATCTAGAAGATTGTTTTGGTATTATTCCTTTTTCTGATAACTTTCTCTGAAAATAATCTTTTTTAGTGACTCAGTTTTACATGTAGAACCTTGGAAACCTTAAAATGACAATCTGTCATGGTTGCCTCAAGTCTGCTTGTAGGCTATACAATTTATGGCATTAGAGATGAACAAAATAAAGGCTAGAAAAAATTTTTTCTTTGATAATAAAAAAAATATATGGACATAGCCAAGTGTAGTAGCACACACCTGTAATCCCAGCTACTCAGGAGGTTAAGGCAAGAGGATTGCAAGTTTGAGGCCCGCCTCAGCAAGTCAGCAAGACCCTATCTCAATAACATACAAAGGGCTGGGAGTGTGGTTCAATGATAGAGCACCCCTGGGTTCAATTCCCAATATCATTAAAAAAAATAGATATATAGATAAATTTAGCTGAATTTGTATTATTAGCACCTTATACAATATAGTTCCAACTATAAATAGTGTAGGTCCATATCTCAGCTTTTAAGTGTCATAGAAATGTTGATTTAAGAGAAGAAAAATTAAGGTCTTTTGTACAGATACCAATTAATGCTGTTTGCTAGAATGAGAGTTATATTTGACTATTAAAGAAACCACTGGTGGAAAAGTTTAATTAAATAAATAAATAAAACAGAAAGAAGTGAATACAGCAACAGCTTCTAAATAGATATGTAAACAGTCTTGATTCACTTGAATTTCTTCTGTCCATAAACAAATATTTTTATAATACAGCTGTATGTCAGATAATATTCTAGGTGTTGGTCCTCAAGAGAGCTTTTGTTCTTAAGAACATGCATACATGGGGCTGGAGTTATAGCTCAGTGGTAGAGCGCTTGCACAAATGAGGGCACTGGGTTCAAACCTCAGCACCACATAAGTAGCAGAGGTACACACCTGTAATCCCAGGAGCTTGGGAGGCTGAAACAGGAGGATGGAGAGTTCAAAGCCAGTCTCAGCAAAAGTGAGGCACTAAACAACTCAATGAGACCCTGTCTCTAAATAAAAATACAAAAAGGGACTGGGAATGTGGCTCAGTGGTTGAGTGTCTCTGAGTTCAGTCCTTGGTACATACTTAATTAATAAATAAATAGTATTGTGTCCACCTACACTTAAAAGAAAAATTTTAAAAAGAATATACACACATGATTGTTTACACATGGCGAGTAATTTCATCAATGATTAAGTTTCCAGCATAATGAACACTAATTTAAAAAATATTAGATTCTTACTCTGTCAAATGGCTGAATAAGAGGACAACTCCTTAGAAATCTTCTCATTTGGTGGGGTCTAATGGCACATGCCTATAATCCCAATGATTTGGGAGGCTTGGGAGGCTTGGGAGGCTGAGGCAGAAGGATCAAAAGTTTGAGAACAGCCTTAGCAACTTAGTGAAACCCTGTCTTAAAATAAAAAGGACTGAGAATATAACTAACTCAGTAGTAAAGTGCCTCTGGGTTTAATTCCCAATACCCCCACTCCCCCCCAAAAAAAAAAACTTTTCATTTAAATTGTTTCCATTTCGTATATGAGTGAACATTCTACATAGTAAAGTGATATTTTTGAAACCCATAATGAAAAGGGACAGCACTCTTACAAATGAAATTACATGTATGATCACATTTATGAAGAAATTTTTTTCCTTTTAGGTATTATTTAAAAAATAATATGGAAACAGAAACTTTATGTTCAGATGAAGATGCTCAAGAACTAGTTAAAGAAAGCCAGTTATCCATGCTGCAGCTCAGTACCATTGAGATGGCCACCCAATTATCAATGAGGGACTTCGATTTATTTCGTAATATTGAGCCTACTGAATATATTGATGACCTTTTTAAGTTGGATTCCAAAACAGGAAATACTCACTTGAAAGAGTTTGAGGACATTGTAAACCAAGAGACATTCTGGGTTGCCTCAGAGATTTTAACCGAATCAAATCAACTCAAACGAATGAAAATTATTAAGCATTTTATTAAAATTGCACTTCATTGTCGAGAATGTAAGAACTTCAATTCCATGTTTGCAATAATAAGGTAAGTTAGTACAAATAGGAACAGATATCTATATGGTTTTTTTTCCATGCTATTACACATGAAGCTGATTTTCTGCATAGGTATTAAGTGCCTAGGAAAAGAAAAGTTCGATTAATAAGACTTCATTGAAGCATTATTAGATTTCATGCACTTTCCCATTAATACCATTAGAATGGAATTTTTGTTTCTTCCATCTTTCTGTCGCTTAAAAATACCCCCCCCTTTTTAATTGAATGCGAATCATTCCCTTCCCACCTTTTTTTCCCTCCTTTCAATGATCACACCCTTTTTGATACATGCCCAGTGAGCTAGTCTTTATCATAGACTTATGATAAAGATACTTAAACATGCATAGAACATAGACTTATGTACTATGCATGTTTAAGTACCTGCCTCACTATTATTTGACACTGAAAAAATCAGTGTGGTATCGATTTTCTGACCTAAAATTGCTGTTTTGAAATAACAGCCAAAATACTATCAACCATTTGATAAGCTCTTCCTATTTGCCAGGCATTGCATGGGGCATTATGGGACATATTGTTATTTGAGCAAGCTAAGCCATTAGAATTATAAAAATTCTTAAATGTTTATAAGCCTGGGATTTATAGATGGTTACATGAGCTTTCCCTGCTACCTTCTGTCTGCTCATTGTGAGAAGCCAATTCTAGAAAATTTATTTTCTGACCTTCATCCAGCACACTGCTCATCCAAAAAAAAAAAAAAGGGGGAATTCTTCTTAAAGCAGGTCTGATTTTAAAGAGGAAGGGAGTTATAGTTAGGTCAATTTGAAGGCTTTGTGTGTGTGTGTGTGCGTGCGTGCTGGGGATTGAACCCAGGGCTTTGTGCATGTGAGGCAAGCACTCTATGAATTTAGCTATATCCCCAGCCCTGCAGGCCATATACAGCAGCCTAATTTTTTTTTTCCTTCCCACTGCCACCAAAACACACATGTGTTCCTGTCACTCATGTGGGGTCTTTTTAAGAACTCTTTAATCATGAGTCTGTCATGGTAATATGATGCCCTTTGTAGTGAGTTAACCAGTGCTACAATTGAACTAGACACTGTAGAAGTATTGAATAGAGATTATCAAAGTGACTTTACAATCAGCTGTGCCTGTACTTGAATTTAGCCTCTCCCATGTAGTAGCAGGGTGTTAATGGGAAACTTAAGACTAGTTTTCTCATCTGTAAGATACAGGAGTTATACCACTTATCTCACATTTTTTTTTTAACACTAGGTCTAAAATAGAAGAGAGATGCCACTGATAAACACTTGGAAGGCTAGAAAGTCACTCTGTATAGGAAGCATATCAGGTAAAAGATTTGAGAGTTACAGGCTCAGTTTAGAGTATCCTACGAAGAAAATTGACATGGAGAGAGAGAGTGGATGATCTGTTTAAAAAGAGTATAGAAAGAAAATGGTAGAGGACTAAAAAACTAAACCTTATATTATCTTCTGTGGGCAGCTAAGAAGAGAGTCCAACCAAAGATGGAGCATCATTACAAAGCAGCACAGTTATGATAGTGTAATTAAAGGCAGGGAATTTGAGAGAAGGTGGTGGACAGTAGCTCAAAGAAGGGTGTAGGAAAGGCCCAAGGTTTAGTTAAGATGATTTGTTTTGTTACAGAGAACATTTATTATACACAATTTCCATGGTTTATATGAATATAACTGCTTTGTATTCTTATATTTAAATTCAGGTTTATCAAAGAATATATTCTTTTCATTGGAGATGGAATAGGTGAATCATTTTGTTCTGACCAAGATTAAATAGCATTTTGTATTAAAAATAAATTTAATTTTTGAAAAAACATTACATACACATAGAAAAAATTCAAAGATACTTTAAAAAGTGCACAGTGTAGGACTGGGGTCGTGGCACAATGGATGAGTGCTTGCCTCACGTGTATGAGGCATTGGGTTCAATTCTCAGCGCCACATATAAATAAATTTTAAATAATAATAAATAAATTTTAATAAATAAATTTTAAAAACAAGTTTAAAAAAAACTGTACAGTGTAAAGTAATTCTCTTCCACTTAATCTCCAGTCCATCCATATTTCTCTCCTATCTTGGTTTATTTAGGGGCTTATTGTTTATTTTGTTTTAGGTTTTGGCAGGTTTATGTTCCCTGGTATCTCAGGTAATTTTCTTACACTTAGTTTCATGCTTTCAGAAATACCATTCCTGATTTTGAAAGTATTTTCTTCTTTGTTCGATTGGTTGGTCCATTTTCTTTCTATACTCTTTGATTGATCATAGAGATTATTCCAAATTAGTACCTATAAAGGTGCCTCAGGATTTTTTTGAATGTTTTTTTTTTTAAGTTGTAGATGGACACAATACCTTTATTTTATTTATTTTTGTGCCGTGCTGAGGATCAAACCCAGTGATTCACACATGCTAAGTGAGCACTCTACCACTGAGCCACAACCCCAGCCCGGATGCCTCAGTTTTTAAAGCAACTACAGAGTATTCCTTTATACATTATTTGTGGATCATTCTAAATTTTGACCTTAAGCTACTTAAGAAAATGTATGATGTTTGTATTTGCTATACTTACGCCTTTTTTTTTTTTTTTCCTTTAATAATCATTTTTCTTTCTTGGAGATTCTACATTTTACATTTGTTTAAGAACAAATGTAAATGCTTTGGTTTGAATCCAGTGTTGGCACTTAATAAGTGAACTGAGTTTTCTCATCTGTAAAATGGGGAATCATGGTAGTTCCTGTCTCATAGGGTTAATTCAGTGAATTAGTACATTGAAAGCTCTCAGAACCTTTATACTATTATAGTTTGATTTATATTAACAATTTTTATTAATCTTCAGTTCACTTTGAGGTAAATAGTGAGGTAGTAAAATATATCTTACTTTGTTCCAAATGGCTTCTTGGTTATCCAGAATAATTAATCTTTTCTCCTAAAATATAATACTGTCATACACTAAAATTCCATACATATTTTTGGTCTGTTTCTGGCATTCCGCTTCATTTATTTATCTCTTCATTTACTGTTTAAATTGCTAAAACATTAAATTTTAAGAACTGATAGAGTTGTACTATTATCTGGCTATTTTCAGCATGTTTGTTTCATATGAACTTTAGTGTTAATTAATTTAATTATTTTAAAAAGTTTTGTGGGTATTTTCAATGGATTACATTAAATAGATTAGATTGATTTCGCAGCTACTTGACATACCAATGCCTTGTTACACCTAAGAAAAATTAACTTCACTTCTCATTTTCTTGTTTCTTTGGCAGTTATAGGTTGTTTATATAAATCTTGAACATTTCTTTGAATGTTTAATACCGTTTAATGCTGTTCTGAATGGGATCCTTATAATCACTTGTTGCACCTGCCTAAGGATTCTAACGTTTATGTATATCAGTTTTGTATACCCTAATCTTACTACATTCTAATTTCTAATAATTTTCAGTTAATTCTTTTGGGATTTTGAGTTAAGACAGTCTAATATTTAAACTACTAATAATAACTTGACCTTTTATTCCTTTTTTTTCCTTAGAGAGAGAGAGAGAATTTTTTTAATATTTATTTTTTAGTTTTCAGCAGACACAACATCTTTGTATGTGGTGCTGGGGATCGAACCCGGGCCGCACGCATGCCAGGCGAGTGCGCTACCGCTTGAGCCACATCCCCAGCCCATTTTTATTCCATTTATCTAGTTTTTTATTTAGTCTGTTTCTATCTGCTGGTACTTTCACATTAAATAGTAATTGTAATTATGAGCCTCTATGCATAATTTGTTAGCTCTTAATAAGAATGTTTCCTGTGCTTCTTCATTAAACATAATGCAGACTGGGTTCAAAAATATATGATTGAATTCTCTTTTTCCTGGTTTTCTAAATATTAGGGATAGTATTGAAATTAATTGTATATTAGTATTATAAATTATTTTAATAGTTTCCTGAAAATGAATTACCTTTCTAATCTGGCTTGCGCTCCATTTAAGCATGGTAAATTTTATAGTATTGTATCTTTCTGATTTGTGTGGCTTTTTTGTGGATTTTAACACAAATAACATGCTGGCTTCGTAAAACTTGAAAGTGTTCATTCATTATTTATGCTCTGTAACAATTTAAATCTCCTTGGAGGTAATTATTTGGTTGAAAGTTTGAAAGAACTCACAAGTGAAATTCTCTGGGCCTTGATGTTCTTTAATAATCTCTGTAATCTTGAGACCAGGAGCAACGTAGTACACCTGTAATCCCAGCAACTTGGGAGACTGAGGCAGGAGGATTTCAAATTAAAGGCCAACCTCAACAATTTAGTGAGGCTCTGTCTCAAAATAAAAAGAGCTGGGAATGTAGCTCAATGGTAAAGTGCTCCAGTAACTATTCCCACCTCCAAAAATATATATATATATATCTACAATGGCATGGGTATTTCAGTTTCAGTGTTTCCTAAAATAAAGGTCAGCACACTTTTTCTGAAGGTGAAATGCTTTCTGCTTTGTTGGCTATATAGTCTCCTTTTTGTTGGGGGGGGGGGTGCTCGGGATCGAACCCAGGGCCTTGTGCATACAAAGCAAGCACTCTGCCAACTGAGCTGTATCCCCTCTTAAAACTACTTAATTCTGCCATTGTAGCATAAAAGTACTCCCATAAAAAGTAAGTAAACAAATGGTTGTAGGTGTGTTCCAATAAAATTTTACTTACAAAAATAGGCAGTAGACCTAATTTGGTCCACTAGTTGTCATTTGATGACCATAATATGTATCAAATGACTGTAATATATCATTTGTTTTATCTGAATTTTTAAAAATTAACTTGACTTTGGACCAAATGAAAATAAGCTTTTTCCAGAAAATGGGGGCGGTGGGGGGGGGACCAAAACTGGTAAGACTAACTCAAGATTGAAAAATAGTTTCCCTGGTTGTAATGTGAAGATCACTCCAAATTAGATTATTCTGACTTCTTTAAGGATCTTTAGTACTGATTGTGATAAGATAATATTGTAGCACCTTCAACATTAATGGTATGAGGGTTGGGATTGTATTTACCCAATTCCTGTTTTTGTTTTTTTTATTTTCCTAATATGGGGAGTTGCGGGGCTGAAGGGTGTAGCTCAGTAGTAGAGTGCTTGCCTGGCATGCAGAAAGGCCCTAGGTTCAATCACCAGCACCATAAGGAAAAAAAAAAAAAGAATCTAAGATAGTGTTGGGCAAGTTGCCAGTGCTTAATTCATATTTATCAGTGGATGAATAAATAAAAACCATGTAAGTTTGAAATATTTTTATAATATCATTATGGAATATTTGAGCATTAAAAAATCAAATTCTGATTCCATATAATTTGATTTTATTCATGTTATGAATGTTCCACTGTATTGATTTTTTTTTTAGTATTTTATTGTTGATAAACCTTTATTTATTTATATGCAATGCTGAGAATTGAACCCAGTGCCTCACACATGCTAGCAAGCACTCTATCACTGAGCCACAAAAAGAATGTATTAAGATTCTTTTGATTATAAGTCAGGAGCACAGTTACTGCTTTAAAGGGGATGGGGGAGTAAAGCCTTTGCGCAGGGATGACACAAAATTCATGAAGCGTTCCATATTTTTTTGAATACATGTATGAAGACATGAATGGTGTCAAAATACTTTGTTTACAATCAGTGACTTGAAAAATTGTGCTCTATATGTATAATATGAAATGAATTTCATTCTGCCATCATGTATAACAAATTAGAATAAATAAATATATTTTTTTTTAAAGTAAAGAATGGAGGGAAATTGCCTGAGGGACAGATGGATCCCAGGAATCAACTATGTTCTTAGGATCTTCTCTCTTTGTGAACTGTGCTCTGATTCTATTTGTTTACTTGATTCTCTTCTATTGAGAGAAGTACTAAAGAATGGAAACTACAAAAGAAAGTGTAAAAAGGCTTATGTGGTCCTTAGTCAACAAGCCCTTTGAAAGTGAGCACTGTTGACTCTCTGCTTTAGTATATATGGTCATCGATAAAAACACTTGTGTCACATACTCATTCTTTTTTTTTCTTTTTTTTTTATTGGTTGTTCACAACATTACAAAGCTCTTGACATATCATATTTCATACATTAGATGGAAGTGGGTTATGAACTCCCAATTTTACCCCAAATGCAGATTGCAGAATCACGTCGGTTACACATCCACAATTTTACATAATGCCCTATTAGTAATTGTTGTATTCTGCTACCTTTCCTATCCCCTACTATCCCCCCTCCCCTCCCCTCCCATCTTCTCTCTCTACCCCATCTACTGTAATTCATTTCTCTCCTTGTTTATTTTCCCATTCCCCTCACAACCTCTTATATGTAATTTTGTATAGCAATGAGGGTCTCCCTTCATTTCCATGCAATTTCCCTTTTCTCTCCCTTTCCCTCCCATCTCATGTCTCTGTTTAATGTTAATCTTTTCTTCCTGCTCTTCCTCCCTGCTCTGTTCATAGTTGCTCTCATTATATCAAAGAAGACATTTGGTATTTGTTTTTTAGGGATTGGCTAGCTTCACTAAGCATAATCTGCTCTAGTGCCATCCATTTCCCTGAAAATTCTATGATTTTGTCATTTTTTATTGCTGCATAGTACTCCATTGTGTATAGATGCCACATTTTTTTTATCCATTCATCTATTGAAGGGCATCTGGGTTGGTTCCACAGTCTAGCTATTGTGAATTGTGCTGCTATGAACATCGATGTGGCAGTATCCCTGTAGCATTGCTCTTTTAAGGTCTTCAGGGAATAGTCCGAGAAGGGCAATAGCAGGGTCAAATGGTGGTTCCATTCCCATCTTTCCCAGGAATCTCCAAACTCTTTCCAAATTGGCCGCACCAATTTGCAGTCCCACCAGCAATGTACAAGTGTACCCTTTTCTCCACATCCTCGCCAGCACTTGTTGTTGTTTGACTTCATAGTGGCTGCCAATCTTACTGGAGTGAGATGGTATCTTAGGGTGGTTTTGATTTGCATTTCTCTGACTGCTAGAGATGGTGAGCATTTTTTCATGTACTTGTTGATTGGTTGTATATCCTCCTCTGAGAAGTGTCTGTTCAGGTCCTTGGCCCATTTGTTGATTGGGTTATTTGTTATCTTATTGTCTAATTTTTTGAGTTCTTTGTATACTCTGGATATTAGGGCTCTATCTGAAGTGTGAGGAGTAAAAATTTGTTCCCAGGATGTAGGCTCCCTATTTACCTCTCTTATTGTTTCTCTTGCTGAGAAAAAACTTTTAAGTTTAAGTAAGTCCCATTTGTTGATTCTTGTTATTAACTCTTGTGCTATGGGTGTCCTATTAAGGAATTTAGAGCCCGACCCCACAATCTGTAGATCGGAGCCAACTTTTTCTTCTATCAGACGCAGAGTCTCTGATTTAATATCGAGCTCCTTGATCCATTTTGAGTTAACTTTTGTGCATGGTGAGAGAAAGGGATTCAGTTTCATTTTGTTGCATATGGATTTCCAGTTTTCCCAACACCATTTGTTGAAGATGCTATCCTTCCTCCATTGCATGCTTTTAGCCCCTTTATCAAATATAAGATAGTTGTAACTTTGTGGATTAGTCTCTGTGTCCTCTATTCTATACCATTGGTCCACCCGCCTGTTTTGGTACCAGTACCATGCTGTTTTTGTCACTATTGCTCTGTAATATAGTTTGAAATCTGGTATTGCTATACCGCCTGATTCACACTTTCTGCTTAGAATTGCTTTTGCTATTCTGGGTCTTTTATTTTTCCATATGAATTTCATGATTGCTTTATCTGTTTCTACAAGAAATGCCGTTGGGATTTTGATTGGCATTGCATTAAATCTATAGAGAACTTTTGGTAATATCGCCATTTTGATGATGTTAGTTCTGCCTATCCATGAACAGGGTATATTTTTCCATCTTCTAAGATCTTCTTCTACTTCTCTCTTTAGGGTTCTGTAGTTTTCATTGTATAAATCTTTCACCTCTTTTGTTAGGTTGATTCCCAAGTATTTTATTTTTTTTGAGGATATTGTGAATGGAGTGTTTTTCCTCATTTCCGTTTCAGAAGTTTTGTCGCTGATATACAGAAATGCCTTTGATTTATGCATGTTGATTTTATATCCTGCCACTTTGCTGAATTCATTTATTAGTTCTAGTAGTTTCTTTGTAGACCCTTTTGGGTCTTCTAGGTATAGAATCATGTCATCTGCAAATAGTGATAATTTAAGTTCTTCTTTTCCAATTTTTATGCCTTTAATTTCTTTCGTCTGTCTAATTGCTCTGGCCAGTGTTTCAAGAACTATATTGAATAGAAGTGGAGATAGAGGGCATCCCTGTCTTGTTCCGGATTTTAGAGGGAATGCCTTCAACTTTTGTCCATTCAGAATGATGCTAGCCTGAGGCTTAGCATAGATAGCTTTTACAATGTCAAGGTAAGTTCCTGTTATCCCTAGTTTTTCTAATGTTTTGAACATAAAGGGATGCTGTACTTTGTCGAATGCTTTCTCTGCATCTATCGAGATGATCATATGGTTCTTATCTTTAAGTCTATTTATGTGGTGAATAACATTTATTGATTTCCGTATATTGAACCATCCTTGCATCCCAGGGATGAATCCTACTTGGTCATGGTGCACAAATTTTTGATGTGTTTTTGTATTCGATTCGCCAGAATTTTATTGAGGATTTTTGCATCTAGATTCATTAGAGATATTGGTCTGTAGTTTTCTTTCTTTGAGGTGTCTTTGTCTGGTTTGGGAATCAGGGTGATGTTGGCCTCATAGAATGAATTTGGAAGAGCTCCCTCTTTTTCTATTTCCTGAAATAACTTGAAAGGTATTGGTATTAATTCTTCTTTAAAGGTTTTGTAAAACTCCGCTGTATACCCATCCGGTCCTGGGCTTTTCTTGGTTGGTAGTCTTTTGATGGCTTCTTCAATTTCATCCATTGATATTGGTCTGTTCAGATTGTGTGTATCCTCCTGACTCAGTCTGGGCAAATCATATGACTTAAGAAATTTATCGATGTCTTCACTATCCTCTATTTTATTGGAATATAGGTTTTCAAAATAATTTCTAATTGTCTTCTGTATTTCTGTAGCATCTGTTGTGATATTGCCCTTTTCATCCCGTATGTTAGTAATTTGAGTTCTCTCTCTTCTTCTCTTCGTTAGCGTGGCTAAAGGTCTGTCGATCTTATTTATTTTTTCGAAGAACCAACTTTTAGTTTTGTTAATTTTTTCAATAGTTTCTTTTGTTTCAATTTCATTGATTTCCGCTCTGATTTTAATTATTTCTTGCCTTCTGCTACATTTGCTGTTGTTTTGCTCTTCCTTTTCTAGGGCTTTGAGATGGAGGTGTGAGCTCATTTATTTGTTGGTTTTTTCTTTTTCTGAGGAATGACCACCAGGCGATGAATTTTCCTCTTAAAACTGCTTTCATTGTGTCCCATAGATTCCGATATGTTGTGTCTGTATTTTCGTTTGTCTCTAAGAATTTTTTTATTTCCTCCTTTATGTCTTCTGTAACCCATTGATCATTCAGTAACATATTGTTCATTTTCCATGTGATGTAGGATTTTCCCTTCCTTCTTTTATCATTGATTTCCAGTTTCATTCCATTATGATCAGATAAAATGCATGGTATTATCTCCACCCCTTTATATTTACTGAGGGTTGCCCTATGGCATAATATATGGTCTATTTTTGAGAAGGATCCATGTGCTGCTGAGAAAAAAGTGTAGCCATTTGATGATGGTTGATATATTCTATATAAGTCAGTTAAGTCTAGGTTATTGATTGTGGTATTGAGTTCTATAGTTTCTTTATTCAACTTTTGTTTGGAGGATCTGTCCAATGGTGAGAGAGGTGTGTTGAAGTCTCCCATAATTATTGTGTTGTGGTCTATTTGATTCTTGAATTTGAGGAGAATTTGTTTTATGAATGTCGCAGCACCATTATTTGGTGCGTAAATATTGATAATTGTTATGTCTTGTTGGTGAATGGTTCCTTTTAACAGTATATAATGACCTTCTTTATCCCTTTTGATTAACTTAGTCTTGAAGTCGATTTTATTCGATATGAGGATGGCCACCCCTGCTTGCTTACGAGGACCGTGTGCGTGGTATATTTTTTCCCATCCTTTCACCTTCAGCCTGTGTATGTCTTTTCCAATCAGATGTGTCTCATAGAGGCAGCATATTGTTGGATTTGTTTTTTTAATCCATGATACCAGCCTATGTCGCTTTATTGGAGAGTTTAAGCTATTAACATTCAGAGTTACTATTGATATATGGTTTGAACTTCCATCCATGTTTGATTGTTTATCCTTTTTTTAAAAAAATTTAGTTTGTTTCTCCATGATTATCTTTCCCCTCGCCCTCTGTCTTTACTGAGGCACTTCCCACTGATGGTTTTGGTTATTGTTTTTCATTTCTTCCTCGTGTAGTGTTTTGCTCAAAATGCTTTGCAATGCTGATTTTCTGGCTGCAAATTCTTTTAACTTTTGTTTATCATGAAAGATTTTTATTTCGTTGTCATACCTGAAGCTTAATTTTGCTGGATACAGAATTCTTGGTTGGCATCCATTGTCTTTCAGTGTTTGAAATACATTGTTCCATGACCTTCTTGCTTTCAGTGTCTGTGATGAAAAATCCGTTGTTAACCTTATTGGTTTACCCCTGAATGTAATCTGTCTCCTTTCTCTTGTAGCTTTTAATATTTTCTCTTTGTTCTGTATATTGGATATCTTCATAACAATGTGTCTTGGCGTTGGTCTACTGTGATTTTGTGTGCTCGGTGTCCTGTATGCATCTTCAATTTGTATATCTGTTTCCTTTTTTATTTCTGGAAAGTTTTCTGTAATTATTTCAATCAGCAGGTTACTCATTCCCTTGGTTTGAATCTCTGTACCTTCTTCTATCCCGATGACTCGTAAGTTTGGTTTTTTTATGTTATCCCATAACTCTTGGATGTTTTTCTCGTGATTTTTTACCAGCCTTTCTGAGTTGGCTAGACTCTTTTCAAGATGATATATTTTGTCTTCATTATCTGACGTTCTGGCTTCTACTTGCTCCACTCTGTTAGTGATACTCTCAATTGAGTTTTTAATTTGGTTTATCGTTTCCTTCATTTCTAGAATTATTGTTTGATTATTTTTTATAATCTCTATCTCCTGATAAAGATGCTTAACTTCTTCTTTTATCTGTTTATGTAATTCATTCTCAATGTGTTCTTTCGCTGCTTGAAGTTGCTGTCTTGTATCCTCTTTAAGGTTCCATTCCATCTGTCTAAGGTGTTCCTTGAGTTCTTTATATGACCATTTTTCTGATGACTCTAGGTCCTCCTGAATATTTAGGCTGTCCTGCATTGTTTGTACTCCTTTTCTTCCTTGCTTTTTGAAGCTGCTCATGTTACTTCTTGTTCTGTTTGACTGATGAGTTACTGTTTACTCATATACATTTATTTGATGCTGTAGCCGCAGGTTTCAATGAAGTTATCTCCTCCGCCGCAGTCTGATGACATACTCATTCTTGTACCAATTGTGTCAGCATAGTTGATACAAGACCAGTTTAGGTAATACGCCCACCCTATGACAAAGGTAGGAAGCAAGATAGAGGGAGAAGGAAACATCATGGTTGATAGCCTCACTGGAATCAGAATCAAGAACTGTTTATCCAACAGAGGGAACAGTGTTCATGGAAGAATAAGGTTAAAACTGTTCTGGGTGGGCGGGGGAGTAGCTACTACAGTCCACTGTCATATTCAGACAGTTTTAATATTCTTTGCATATATTTTGAGGATCTCCATTCCTTCTAGATTTCACTGAACTAAAAAATAAAAATGAGAATTAGGTACATTGTATGTTCTTAAAATTTCATGTGTATCTATGGTTATTTTGCCTGTTCTTATTTCCTAGTCTTATATATTTAACTCCCATGAGCTACCAAGCATTGTTTTGAGTAGTCTTTAACGCTGATCATTTTAGTATTTTTTTTTTTTATTTCTCCAATCATGTCTTGGTTGGTTGAAGTTTGTTTTCTGTTCATTACTTGAAGAAGGACTTGTGGAAATTATATTTCCTAAGCATATTCAAAGTATCTTTTTGTTGCAATTCAACATGACTGACAGTTTGGCTATTGTTTCATATATCATTTCTTGGGGACTTTATAAACAGTGGCTCTTGAACTGATATTTTATGTGGCTATTTAGTTCATAAGATTTGCTTTACTTTCTCTTCTCTCCCACACTCCCAGGTTCTTCCTATTTCTCTGAAGTTATTTACATAGATGTTAATATATATAGTTTTACAAGACTCTGGCACCTGTTTAATTTGTAGATTCAAATCTTCCTTTATTTCTGGAAATTTTCCTGAAATTATACCTCCTAATTTTTTTCAGTTCAATTTTTTCCTATTCTTCAGAAATACCAATTCTGTGAATTTTATATATCCTTTGTTTTACATATTCATCATTTTCTCTCCAGTCCCTGTCAAGTCTGTCCATGTCCTTTGGTTGATTTTGTTAATCCTTTTGCTCATGACATTTGCACAGTGGTTTAGCAGTGTCTATATCTTTTAAAGGTTCCAGGGCAGCCCTCATTTCCGTGTTTTTTTTTTTTTCTTCCATGTTGCTCATGACCTTTACTAGTCAATTTTTAAATCAACTTCTCTTATATTTTCCCTAAGCTCTGATTTCATTGCATTAAGCTCTTTGTTTATTTTATTGGTTTACTTGATATCACGACAGGTTACTGGTTAGTTCCAGTTTTTCATTGTTGACAACATTATTCTGCCTTGTACTCTTTGTTTTTCTTTGTGAATACTTTGTTACAGATGCTGTATTTGTTCATTCCTTTTGAATGACAAAAGAGTTTTTCCAGTACTGTTTTTATAAGAGGTTCATGTGGGAGAGAAACCGGGAGTAGACCCTATATGTGAATTGTTTTACCCTTTAATTTTTCACAGCAAAGGGAGATTGGAAGTTTTAGGGCTTCTTACAACTCGGAGAGTTTTCTCTCTTCTATCCTGTTACAGAGCTTCCTACCAAAATGTATCACTGTTCATTGATTTGATCTTATTTCCCTGATAATCCATGATAAAGAAGTATGTCCTGCCCTGCCTAACCCCATTAACCTAAACCTTTTTATTGTTCCAAATAAGGGATTATTGGTTTTGACCTAAAAAGGAGTTAACCTGCTATGGAGAACTCTGCTTGGCAACTAGCTAGCTTGCTTGTTTTCTTTCTTTCTTTCTTTCTTTCTTTCTTTCTTTCTTTCTTTCTTTCTTTCTTCCTTTCTTCCCTTTCTTTCCTTTCTTTCCTTTCTTTCCTTCTACTGGGAATTGAGCCCATCTGCACTTTACTACTAAGCTATGTTCCCCCAGCCCTTTTTATTTGAGAACTGGATCTTGCTAAGTTGCCAGACTGGCCTTGAACTTGGGATCTTTCTCCCTCAGCCTCCTGAGTTGCTTAAATAGAAGTGTGCCACCACACCTGGCTTTTGCCCCCTTTCATTCCATCTTTAGCTATAGACATCATTTTCAGCATCTTTTCATATACTCATTTGACCTTGCCTATTTTGGGGCAAGCATTCTAATGAGTTTAGGAGTTTAAGATGAAATTTGCATTTCTGTTATCTTATTCATTCTTATAATTGTTTGGGGGCAGTTTTGAAGAAATAAAGGAACAAAGATGTCTTAACTTCACACCTTAAAATCAGAAGTCAAGAGAACATTTTAATGTGGTTTCGGTAAAAGTCAAATAAGGATTAACTGATAAGAAAATTGAGGCATACAATTTGTTTATATATATCCATACACAACTCGTGCGCACGCACACACACACACACACACTCTGTTCATTTGATAAACTTACCAGTATCACGGTAGTATAAAGGTAAAGAAATAGGGAAGAATTTCAACTCAGTGGGCATGAATATCTTCAAGTTACGGAATATCTGAACTTATTTAAAGTCCTATGGAATTGAAACATTAAGTATTTAAGAGGCTTAGGGGACAAGATTAGAACCTATGGGTATATAAGCTTTAAAATTAGGGACATAGGTGAAAAAAAATCTCAGAAAAAAAAAATGCTACCACAGTTGTTGAACAGTTGTTTCAAGCATTTCTTAAATCACTCAAATAGGCGGTTTTTGTAAAGTTATGTCTGTGTAAAATGAACAACATTGTGATGTTTGAAGTTTTATTGTTTATGAACTTACTATAGTTGACACTTGCATGCAAACTGTAAAATAAAGCTATGTGTGTACATCTATAAGCAAGTAAAATATATCCCTTCAAAAGACATTCTCCATATTTTAAGATAAGGAAGTCCCTTTTATTCAATTTTTAAGTAATTCTTTTCTGTTTATTTCAGTGTATTAAGTAGTTTCTGGGCTGGGAATATAGCTCAGGTGATAGAGTGCTTGCCTCACATATATATAAGGCCCTGGGCTCAATCCCCAGCACAAAAAAAAAAAAAAAAAAAAAAAAAAAAAAAAGAGAGAGAGAGAGAGAAAATAGGTTCCTTATCTTTTGAGCAATATTAAAACACTTGGTATATATATACTTTTCTGACCTGAGTCTACCCTCTTCCCCTAAGTCCTTTTTTAATGTTTTTATTGTCATCTTTGGCAGTGGCTTGAACTTGGCACCTGTAGCACGACTCAGAGGTACTTGGGAAAAGTTACCAAGCAAATATGAGAAACATCTCCAAGATCTACAAGACCTTTTTGATCCATCTAGAAACATGGCAAAATATAGAAATATTCTTAGTAGTCAAAGTATGCAGCCTCCAATTATTCCACTGTTCCCTGTTGTCAAGAAGGATATGACATTTCTACATGAAGGTATTTATAAAAATTACTTGAAAATCAGCATGTTTTAGCTTCAGTTAATTCTACAGTAATGGTTTATTATATATTCCAACTTAATGAGTGTAAGTTACTGCCCAGACTCTGGCGCACACCTGTAATCCTGTAAGGGTCCGGCGGAGCGTCGGAGAAAGAGACCACACAAGAGACTGGTTCCATGCAATTGGCAAAAGGGGATTTATTGGGGATCCATTCCAGCGCGCTGGGGCTCCGTGCTCACTCAAGAAGGGAGAGCAGCCCAGAGCCCAGAGCAGAGGTCAAGCAGAGCTTAAGTACACTTTTTGGAGAGGGCGGTGGGCTTTGCATACATCAGAACAAATCATCATGAGGCGCGGGAAAATTGAACAACAACTCTGAGACATGATTAGCACATTCATTGGCGGGAACAGTTTGGGCAGGGGTGATTGGTCACTTCTAAGTGGAGTACACATTTAAACTGATTGGTTCTGGGGCCTAGATGCTTACGTGCCATGTTACTTGGAGCCCTTAGCTATTGAACAACCAGGGAATCAATGGAGATATTTACTGGGCAGTTCCCGCATTGTCCTAACAACTTAGAGAGATTACAGGTTCCGGGGGTAGCAGAGGAATTGTAACAATAGACTTTTACAATTGTAACAATTGTCTTTTACTTTTTAGCCCAGGCCTCGCCATTTAGAGACTTTACAATGCCCAGTCTTTTACACTTTAACTCAGACTTTTGCAGCTTAGAATCAGCTTAGAAATTTTACCTTTACAATCCCAGCAGCTCAGGAGGTTGAGGCGGGAGGATCATAAGTTCAAAGCCAGCCTCAGCAATATAGAGAGGCCCCAAGCAACTCAGCAAGACCATGTCTCTAAATAAAATTTTATAAAGGGCTGGGAACATGGCTTAGAGGTTAAGCACCTCTGAGTGCAATCTCTGGTACCAAAAAAATAAAAAGAATACAATTTACTAAAGCCTATTTACACAGTTAAATACAATAAATTTTAGGCATCTAAAATCCACTTTGTTAAGAACGAATAATGAAGTTTTTACTGCATGCATTAAAAATATATACTTGATATACCAAGATTAAACTCTTTGATCATATTTTTTTTCAGTAATATTTTTCCTTCCAGCTTTTTTAAAAGTTTTAAGTTATCCTCCTGAGTCCCCCAAATAGCTGGGATTAACAGCTATACACCACCATGCCTGGCTAGATTGTCCTTTTGTTTTATATTTTTCTAAGAATTTTTTGTGTATCCTGGTATGATATGGCTTGCCTTTCCTTTTGATGAACATTGAAAGTTCATCATTTTAAAAGCCTGATTTATTGATCCTTTACCATGGATAGCTTATTTATAATCTGTCTACATCAATTTTTGCATGGTAATGGTATTTTTTTCTACTTTGTTAACTTGGTAACTATTCACTATTTTGTTATTTTTCTAATGTTATATACTAGATGTTGTACTTTATATATTTGTTAACATTGTCAGATCAGTCAGGGCAGACAATGGCCAAAGGAGGCAGATTTAAAAGGGCCGCTGAACAGGCTTTATTGAGATATCACTCCCGGGCAGAACTCCCATCAGACCCACAGAGGGGACAGGAGAAGGGTCTGAGGAGAAACCGAGTGGAATCTCGACCTGACTGGACTTTTATGGGGCTTACAGCAGGAAGGGAAGGGTTTGGGACAGGAAAAGGTGTTTCTAGGGTCCATTGCCCCCTTGAAGTTGGTCAGGGGAGTTGGCTGAACTCCAGGATTGGCCAGGGGGGTCCTGTTGATTGACAGGCGTTAGTCAGGAGATCTGGCTTTTTGACAGGCGTTTCCGCCGGCATCTGCTTTGTTCTAAGTTGCCACTAAGTCGCCACCAAGTCACCGCCACCAACCTAACAAACATTAATTAAACAGACAGTACTATTAGGGTGTATTAGTACTGTTAGTGTGTCAGACAACACAAGTGGACCACTTACATTTCATTTACTTTACTTCCATTGTTATACAGTTGTTACCATGCCTTTAAATCCCATAATGTAACTTTAATTTAGTAAAGTCATTATTTATTTAACCTCACCTGTCTGCTTATATTGTTTGTTTGGGGTACTTTTTGTCTGGTTAGTTTTTGTTTGTATTTGGCCTGTAGAACACTTTTTAGCATTCCCTTAGGTACAAGTCTTTTGTGATGGAAATCTTTTTTTTTTTTTTTTAAGTATTTTATTTTTTTTTTAATTTTTTTTATTTTTATTTTTTTAAAGAGAGAGTGAGAGAGAAGAGAGAGAGAGAGAATTTTTAATATTTATTTTTCTAGTTCTCGGCGGACACAACATCTTTGTTGGTATGTGGTGCTGAGGATCGAACCCGGGCCGCACGCATGCCAGGCGAGCGCGCTACCGCCGCAGCCCCCTGTGATGGAAATCTTTTAATTTTTGTTTATCTAAAATTTTCAGAACTGTATCTTTGGCAGCTACCATCTTTCAACATTTTAAAATAACATTTCATTGTCTTTAATTCTCACTGGTGTTTATAGGACACATTGAAATATATGGTTTGGTATTTTTCCTCAGTTTCAGAAAATTCTCTGTAACACTGTCTTCATATGTTTTATTTGCCCTTTTCTTGTCTTTTTATTAGAAACTCTGATTTTACCTGTTTTAAACCTGATCTTTGTTCCCCTGTTATCTTATACTCTTTTATCTGTTTGTTTGTTTTGTTTTGTTTCTCACCATGCCCCATTCTAGATATTTTCTTTCACCCTGTTTTCCAGTTTCTTCTCTCTTCAACTGTGTTTAATCCCTCATAGATTTCCTAATTCAGGTTTCTGGGGTTTGATTCAGTATGTTCTAGTTTTACAATTTCTCTTGCCTTTTTTTTTTTTTTTTTAAGTTTGTTTCTGATTGCTCTACAATCTGGATCCCCTGTGGGTCTTTTTTCTGGTGTCTTTTTTTCTTCTTTCACTCAATCATGTTATTTTTTTCTCCTAATGTACCATGTGTTTTTTTATTTGTTTTTTGGTTGTTTTTTTTTGGGGGGGGGGGTGGTGTTTTGTTTTGCTTTTTAAAAACAATAAAGATATAAAATTTTTTTAAATCTCCCAAAATCTGAGGGTTTTGAACAATGTTTCATTCCTTCAAAGAGGATTAAGTCTGCACAGCTAAATTCAGTGTTTTATCCATTTTCAGATTTAGAGAGAATTCAACACCAGACTATTAATTATTTCAGTCTACATTTGGTTCATCCTCCATCCCAGGATATAGGACTTTTTCTGAGTTCTAACTCAAAATATTGGAGGTTTAACTGGACTTAGTTGCTTCTATCTTACCTCAAAAAACAGGGTGACTCAGTTTTGTTTTTTGTTTTTTGTTTTGGTCATTGTTTTTGTTTGTTTGTGTTTTTGTTCTTCTTCTCATCATCCCCCTCTTCTAAAATCAGCAAGTACACTTAGGAGCAAGCACTGGCAAATGCCATACTTGCCTTTCTGCATTCTCATTCTCTGCAGATCTTCACTGCCTTCTTAACATTCAGATAGTTTTTATATTTGTCCAACTTTCTAATTGTTCTCAATAGTAAGGTTGTTCTAAACTGCCTAAATTCATCACTCTTTTATCATTTAAAAAATCAAAAGTGCCATAGGCTTCTAACATCCTTCTTTGGACATTTTCCCTCAAATTTATGTGACTTGAGAGTTTTTGATGATTATTTGGTTACCAACTCTTTTTGAGACCCTGAAAATTCATCTTTTTAATGTATAAGTGCTCTTTACTGTGATGAGTTCCACACCTATGTAGTTACACAGCAGCACCTCAGGGATTTCCATGGGAGAAAAATGGGGTTACACTGTTAAAGACAGGTTTTTTTTTTTTTTAAGAGAGAGTGAGAGAGGAGAGAGAGAGAGAATTTTTAATATTTTATTTTTTAGTTCTCGGCGGACACAACATCTTTGTTGGTATGTGGTGCTGAGGATCGAACCCGGGCCGCACGCATGCCAGGCGAGCGCGCTACCTCCTGAGCCACATTCCCAGCCCAAGACAGATTTTTTAAAAGAAAAAAAAGAACCACTGTGAGCAGAAAGATTGCCCTTTGAACATTGTTTTTGCCTCTCACTACAAGTTAGATAAGACAGTAAATGAACTATATCTTGTCTCATAACTTAATCTCTTCAGAAAAAAGTAGATTATTTTTTAAATCAGATACATTTTTTCCTCAGAGAACTATTAAGCAAAACAAAAATAATGAAAATTATGAGCAGGGAAATTTTGAGTTCATGATTATAAATCATGTTCTGGGAAAGGAAAGTTGGATGCCAGACTGAAAAGCATATACCTTTCTTTGTTTTAAGTATTGCTACGTGGGAAAACAAACCCAACATCATGTAATCTCCCATCTCACATTCCTTTGGGATGTCTTCTTTAAGGATTATAATTCATTAAACAATTTTCAAAACATTGTAAACCAAAGAAAACTTATAGGCTTAGTTAATTAAGCCCAAGGTGACCTTGTGCCCTCTGACTAAAGCCTAAGTTTTCAAGCTATGTCCTTGATGTCCAAAAGAGCAAATGAGCAAAGCAAGCATGTGGAGATACAGATTTGAATGACTGTCTATTTTATGGGTCTGTAAAATAATTGAATGTGGTTTTAGTAGCCAGGGACAGTTCATCATGTATTTAATAAGCATAATCATTATTCCCATAGGGAACACAATTCCTCCCAGTAGTACATTCCATGCAATTGTGATTGAGCCATCTACAGATATATCAATTCTTTTTTTTTTTTTTTTTAAGAGAGAGAGAGAGAGGAGGGAGGGAGGGAGAGAGAGAGAAAGAGAATTTTTAATATTTATTTTTTAGTTCTCGGCAGACACAACATCTTTGTTGGTATGTGGTGCTGAGGATGGAACCCGGGCCACACGCATGCCAGGCGAGCGCGCTACCGCTTGAGCCACATCCCCAGCCCCAGATATATCAATTCTTAAAAACAAAAGTAGCACTTATAAAGAAGGCTCTTATTTGTACTCTCCAAGAGTAACAGTTTGACTTTTGCTACTTTGATATAAAAAAATTACTTTTATTCTATAGGAAATGACTCCAAAGTAGATGGTTTAGTAAACTTCGAGAAGCTAAGAATGATTGCCAAGGAAATTCGTCAAGTTGTTCGAATGACTTCTGCTAATATGGACCCAGCTATGATGTTTCGACAGAGGTATGACACAGAAATGTGAAGTGTTATTGGGTGGCATCAAGGGTGATAATAATAATAATCATAATATTTATCATTTCTTGTGCACTGCACTAAGTGCTTTTACAAGTGCCAATCTCAAGTAATTGTTTATCACAGTAACCCTAACAGGTAGGTGGTATTAGCCTTGCTTTCATATCTGAGGAATGTAAAGCTCAAAGCAGTTTTTATGTAATTTGCTAAAATTTAAACCCCTAGTTTCTCTCTTTCTTTTTTGAATATATGGATAGTTCTACATTGTTGTAATTTTTTTTTAAATATAAGCAAACGCATTGTTGATCTTCACTGAAATTATCATACAGGATGAATAGTTTCAAACCTAATCTGTAATGTATTAATTATCTCTTTTTTTACTGAATATTTTTAAAAGTAATTGTTTATATTTTTTAAAAAAACATATGTTCCTTTGTTCAGGTTAATAATGCCGCTTTTTATTTGTATGTACATTCTTTAACTTAATTTAGAAAGTGCAAATTTAATCATTCTTCATCTTTATTAAAAATGGAAAATATTTATATTCTTTATTATCTGATCTTCTATGAATGCATTTTAAATTCATTTTTAATGTAATAACAAAGGCTTCTTCGAATTGCTATGTAGTTTATTTTTTTTTAAGAGAGAGACAGAGAAAGAGAGAGAGAGAGAGAATTTTAATATTTATTTTTTAGTTATCGGCGGTCACAACATCTTTGTATGTGGTGCTGAGGATCGAACCCGGGCCGCACGCATGCCAGGCGAGCGCGCTACCGCTTGAGCCACATCCCCAGCCCACTATGTAGTTTATAGAAAGTACTTTGTTAAGCTGCTCCTAGTAATTTTTATAATTTTCAGGGTATAAGTAGACATTACAGTTTTAATTTTTGGTCTGATTTTCTTTTCTGTGTTTAGAGCATTAAAAAATGGAATAATTTACAGATGCCAACTAATTCCTAATATTTAAAAAATATATACTCTGCTAAGGAAACAAAAATGCTTGGTACTTTAAAAACCAGAGTTGAAAAGCCAGGTGCCATAGTGCACACCTATCATCTTAACTAATTGGGAGGCTAAACAGAAGGATTTCAAGTTCAGGACTAGCCTAAGCAACTTAGCAAGACCCTATCTCAAAATTTAAAAATTTTAAAAAGCTAGGGGTGTATATCAGGGGTAGAGTTCCCTAAGTTCAATCCCCAAAAGAAAAAGAAAAAAACATTTGGAGTTTATGTAACCCAACAAACCAGTGTGTGTCACGATTTTTTTTTGCTTATTCACATCACTGTTCAGGAGTCTGTTTTTGTGAGTAGTTAATCTGATGGTTTCTCTAATTTAGAGATCCTCAATATGTGGAGGAGGAATGAGTGTGCCTAATCTCCTCTTCCCAATTTCCATCCCTTTTCTGCCACTTGAGACCAATACATATAAGAGATGTCATTGCTCAACAGTGTGATAGCAGAAAACATTAAGAACCAGGAACCAAAGCAAACCTGGAGGAGGGCTTGTTCACTTGTTTTGTTTTTATTTTTGTTGCATGTCCTTGTACAGTGGTCTTGACATTCCCTATTGTCTTATATGGAACTCCATTCACTCATATGTTACCACTCTGGTCCCTGACTATGTAATGAATTTGTGTCCCTGCCAGACCAGTTGATAATATACCAACTACCATCTGTGCCTCAGAAATGGGCAAAGAGGGGGAAAAAACTGATGTGAAAATTAATAAACCTGGCTGTTTGAAGTGGTTGGGGGGGAATAGCCTGGGTTGAGTAGAATAAGAAATGAGGGAAAATATCACTGTAAACATTGGACTGAATTTTTCCTGAATCGGTTTTATTTGTCTGCCAGTAGTAATCATCAGTTTGCTAAATAAAAAAAACACTGTCTTTATTTGAACAATAGCATAAAGATATACAATATGGTAAGATTTCACTGACACATTTTTACTTATATTTTAAGTTGGATTTGTTGGCCAACTGTTCTTTACAATTTCTTATAAAATACTTCATCAGAGAAATTTCTGCACGTAGAAAAGAATTGTTAATATTCCTTGTAGTTTCATTCTGTCACTTAATGAATGGCTTAAAAAATATTTTCAAAATCACATTCACAAATTTTATACTTCAAGATTTTTTTCTTAAAAACTTTTAACTCAAAATTTATAGTATTTTCATTTGAGCTTCTTATAATAAACTGCTACATGAATTTATTAAGACCCTCACCCTCAGTGAGGCCCTGTCTCAAAATAAAAAATAAAAAGGACTGAGGTTGTAACTCAGTGATAAAGCACCCCTGTGTTCAGTCCCCAGTACCAAAATACATACATACACATATACTAAGTTGTTTTTTAAAAATCCATCACTGGGGGGGCTGGGGATGTGGCTCAAGTGGTAGCACGCTCGAGTAGCATGCGTGAGGCACTGGGTTCAATTCTCAGCACCACATAAAAACAAAATATATTGTGTCCACCTAAAACTAAAAAATAAGTATTTTTTTTAAATCCATCATGGGGTTTCTTTTGGCCTTCTGGACGTATCATAACTCAAACCCTTGCATTCCCTTAAAGTCATTTTACCATTAAGCTACAGTTTTTTCCTGGTGAAATATTTCCATTCTACCCTGTCTACATAGTTTTTCTGACTTTCAACTGTTGTCTGTTTCTGTGCTTTCCTGTTAAAACACATGCTTCAATGTTTGTGGCTCTTGCTTACAGGAAGAAGAGGTGGCGGAGTCTGGGGTAAGTGTAGAGATGAACACAACTGGAATGAAGGTTGTGCAACTCTTAACATATAATGCATCCCTTTCATTAATGCACGCATATAAAACAGCATGTGTTCTATTAACTCTGTCAACCTACATTCCTGACAAATGCCTTTTGCTAACAAGGTGAACGTAGTGATAGAACTTTTTAGGGTTTTTTTGTATTTTTTTTATGTATTTGTTTACTGATTTTACTTTTCCAATACTGATGTTCTATAAGCCCATTTTAATTTTTTTTTAATTTAGCAGGATCTCATAGATGATGATAAAGACAAGGATGGTAGTGAATATTTGTTATATATTTCCCATGTGCCACACGTTGTTCTAAGTTTTCTAAATGAATTAGCTGTTTAATTCTCCTATCATCCTTTGAGTAGATGTTATTCCCATGGTATAGATGGGGAAGATGGAATTGCCCAGTTTTATAGCTCATTGATAGTGAATCCAAACCTAGGCATTCTGACAAGACTCCACACCACATTTTTCTTCATTACCATATTTTATTTTATAAAAGTAAACATTTGGGGCTGGGGATGTGACTCAAGCGGTATCACGCTTGCCTGGCATGCACGGGGCGCTGGGTTCGATCCTCAACACCATATAAAAATAAAAAATAAAGACATTGTGTCCACCTAAAACTAAAAAATAAGTGTTTTTTTTTTAAAGTAAACATATCATGTCAGTGGTATAAAAGTGGATGAGAACTGTTTGTGAAGGTTGCATTTTCCATCACTTTTCCAAAAAGAGGCAATCTTTATTCAAGCTATATTACGCAATAAAACTAGAACCTGATTTTAATTCTTCCAAGCCATTTACACCTGAGATTTCCAACACTGATTGAAAATTATTTTAAATTTCTACCAGCTTTGCTAAAAGACTTTCTTAACTCTCTGTAAAACTGTTAGAATAAAAAACACCTTTTGTTTTTTGTTTTTTATGCTTCTACATATGTAGATATTCGTTTAGAATCGTAAATTGTTAAGTTTTTATATATCATGTACTTAGTCCTTTCATTTTTAGATCAAAAGAGAGATGACTTTTATGGGTGAAAGAATTATATAAGAAGAATTTTCTTAATACTAGTGAACCAAGAAGTTAGATTTTTTATTACATGTAAGAAGAATTATTTTGTGAGCCATTTTCTTTAGTATTGTGTCTTATTTGTGGTTTTGTTTTCTGTTAAAGCTTAGCAAATTTGGCTTTCCTATACTTCATTCCTTCCTTCCTTTTCTGTGTTTCTTGTGTATTTCTTCCATATCATACATTTATGTCGTAGTCTTTTCTGTCTCTTCTAACCCAATATTAATATTTTAAAGAATAATACTTGGACAATCATAGTGGCTTTTTGAGGTGATTAATGATTTAATACATTCACTTTTTATTCAGCTTTAGGATTTGTATTGTATGATAGTTGATGCTTACAAACAGATATTTTCATTTTACATCAGTATTTCCTGTTTTGGAAATAGTGTGGAAGACACTGTCATTTATTACAGTGTTTTCTTTTTTAGAATTTTGTTATCTATACTGCCAGGCATAGTGGTGCACTCCTATAATAATCCCAACTACTTTAGGAGGTTGCAACAGAAGGATCACAAGTTTGAGGCCAGCCTGGGCAACCTGACAAGACACTGTCTTAAAATAGTTTTTAAAAGGATGGAGAATTTGGCTCAGTGCTAGAGTGCTTACTTAGCATGTGCGAGACCCTGGGTTTAATACCCCGTTCCACAAAAGAAAAAAAAAAGAATTTTTATCTATCCTAAATTTGTTAACACCCTCTCTTTCTTTTAAAATTATTAAATATTAGTATATTGAAACTTGTTACTAAATTTTAGGACTGAATTTTACTTCATTTCTTTGAATCCAAAGTTTTATCAGTTGACTCCACTATTATTGTATGCAACACAAGAAAATCACTGCAGTGGTCAAGTGTGGTAGCATATGCCTGTCATCCCAACTGAGGCAGGAGGATCACAAGTTCAAGACCACCCTAGACAACTTATGACTCTGTCTCAAAATAAAAAGGGCTGGGGATATAGCTTAGTGATCAAGTGCCCCTGGATTCAATCCCCCTGTGCTGCCAATCCCCCAATCCCTAGCTCACTGCTTTATCCTGTTACCAAAATTTTACTTCATGCTATTGAAAGATCTCTTATAAGTCTGTGAACTTAGGTTTGAATTTTTATTACATTAACCTTATTGTGTATATATAAAAAGGAAAACAAGCAAAATAAATTGGTTTAGATCTTTATAAAATTTCTTCATATTCAGAACGTGAATCTTCTGAAACACTTTTAGAGTCATTAGTTTCTGGGTTTTCTGCAGTATACAGAGACTCAAATGCACACAGTTTTGTCTTCTGTGCCATCCAGTGTATTGATAATCCACCATCTTAAAAATATGGCATAATGCAAGCTCCTGATATTGGGTTCTGAGGCTGGCTTTGCAAGTAATTAGAGCTAGCCACCTTTTGACACCTTTGGGAATGTTATTGAAATTGTCAAATTTACTCTCTTTATATCATTTGATCCCTGGAATCTGAAAGGGTAATTTACTCATATCAATATTCTCTCTTCCAAATCATTCTGCAAGTTTTAAGGTTTCTGCATCACTTTAAGTAGTATCACTTTTAAGTAGTGATGACTAGATCAACAGTTTCTGCCTAACCAGCAGCAATTGAAAGTTGTCATCAAATCTTAATATACCCCTATTTCAAGAGATCTTAAAATGTGATTTTTTTTAAATGCCATAACACTATTTTAGTTGTTTCACCTAATTTAAGTATGTGAGCACTAAAGAACAAATTGTTGTGTGGTTGTGATCTGTGTATTTAGAATACTTATATGTAAATATGAGGCAAATTTAGAAAATGAATGGATATTCTTGTTTTAGAACAGCAGCTGCCTTCAAATAAAAATCATTCAAGAACCTTGTGTTTGCTAGTCTTGTTAAAGGATGCTTGACAAACAGTAGAGTTGGGTGAAAGTGCAGGTTATTTGAATTGTTGTTGTTTTTACTCAACTTGCAGTTCCATCACATTTAGCAGCATTACAAAGTTAATTTCAGATTCCCCTTCCTTAAACCCAAATATTGACTAACTATTCCATATATGAGAGGAAATATTGAAAATTTTTTTACATTTCCGATCTCTATTCTGAATTGAATAAAATGCTGTTATTTTCAGCTAATATCTTACTAGTAAAATTGGACAGCATGCCCAAAGTAATCCTGTTCTAGACAGGAATGGTGATTGTAATAGCGTGTCCGTGTGTCCAGAGTAGCACAGATGAGCAAAACTGCTCTAGAAACTTCCTTATGGGAGAACCTTCATGCAGATATCTGATAGATGATAGTCTTGTGTTGCCAGACTCTTGCCATATCTCCAGAGTGTGGATGGCTTCTAGGGCCAAAGGAATGCTTTTTCTTGTCACAGTTGTACCATGGTTGCATAGGCACAAACACAGGTCTGATAGAATATATTGCGTAGGGAGGAGTTGGTATCTTATTCTTTAGAAATTTGCATTTTATCAAATCTTATTCTTTATTCAGAAAATCGCCATATGTGCCAAATTACTTTGCATTAATGCTCTTCATCTTTTAACTCATTTGCGTCAGCATGCAATAGCATTAACAGAGCAAAATCTTTTAATCTTCATTCTTCTGTGCTTAATTCTCATCTTTACCACCCCTTATTTTGATTTCTATCCTCTTACAGGTCACTCAGTCAAGGCAGCACAAATTCAAACATGCTGGATGTTCAGGGAGGTGCTCACAAAAAAAGGACACGCCGCAGCTCTCTGCTTAATGCCAAGAAGCTGTATGAGGATGCCCAAATGGCAAGGAAAGTAAAGCAGTATCTTTCTAGTCTGGATGTAGAGACAGATGAGGAGAAGTTCCAGATGATGTCATTGCAGTGGGAGCCTGGATATGGTACCTGTGAGTACAAGTTTTCATTTATGTGATACTACAGAGGATAACAAAATAGATAGTTGGTTCCCCAGAATTATGCTGAAGTTCCAGGAAAATTAACTTTGTACTGACATACCCTAAACATCATGTAATTCCGTTAATCAGATCCAGAATCTTATTCATCCCTGATATTCAAGAAAGAGAGGGATAATTTGTTATTCTTTAAGAAGCTTTATAAAGCAGGGCACAGTGGCACACACCTGTAATCCCAGCAACTCAGGAGCTGAGGCAAAAGGATTGCAAATTCAAGGCCAGCCTTAGCCACTTAGTGAGACACTGTCTCAAAATTACTTTAAAAGAAGGTGAGGGAATGAGGATGTAGCTCAGTGATTAAATGCTCCTGAGTCAAATTCACAGTACCAAAAAAAGAAAAGCAGCTTTATAAAGACATCTTGTAAAACTTGGAGCCTTACAGAAGAGTCTTTTTGTTTGAGAACATTTTTGCATTGAGCTTAAAATGAAGGGTGAAATTTTTACTTTTTTATTTAATGGGTATTATAATTATATAATTGGTCAATTAGAAAATATAAGAAATCTGATTCAAACATTAGAGATAATAGGTGTTTTGCAGGTGTCAGGTAAAACAAGAAAAAGCCAGGCATATTCTGATAATATCTAGAAAATACAATGGAAAAAGAGATTCTGTCCTCAATATTGAACAACCCCTTCCTGCCACCCATGCTGGCATGCTTAACAAACAGGTACTCTGCCACAGAGCCACACTCTCAAGCCCTATGCTGACTTTTTTAAAAAATTTATTATTATTATACATAGTGTTTTGGTTCCTTTTGAAAAAAAATTATACATATAAGGAATTTGATTTCCCACTTAATGCTGACCTTTTAAAAATTAAGTATAAATAACAAACCATGTATGTTAGTGAAATCAAGAACTGATATAGTGTTGAGAGAAAGGTAGAATGTGTTTCAAAGCTCTAACTCAAAAATTACATTTTAGGATAAATTCGTTGATGAGTCAGTGTTTATTGTCCCCAGGAGTCCCTGTGTTTTAGCTTTCTGCGATATTCCCTGATGTTTATCACCCAAAATATTCACTAGGCTCTCATAATAAAAGCATAATTACTAACTATTACATCTGTGCTGGGACATTTTAAACATCTATTTGCTTTTATCCTGATATTTAAAGCAAACATATTATGAAGTACTAAGGTTATACTTACCTACATAAAACCATCCTGAATGACTGAGTGAAGGATTAAAAGTACTGCATGGGGCTAGGGATATAGCTTAGTGATAAAGTGCTTTCCTGGCATGCATAAGGCTCTGGGTTCATTCCCTAGCACCACAAAATAAGTAAGTAAATAAATAAATAAATAGAAGCACTGCCTGAAAAAAGAATATCCTTTAGACTATGGTATTGATTATGTGCAAAGGAGCAGCTCTTTCATTTCTTAAGTTCCCTGGGTTTTTGAGCAAGTGCACCTTCATCTGAAAGATGCACCAAGTGTTACATAGTGGAAGGGAGTTTTCCAGTCTAGAAAACTAAACAATTTATTTTAATAGGAATCTAGAGAGTATAGGGCTGAGGAAAAGAAAGGCACACAGTTAAAGAGGGCGGGTGGCTAAATCATGCAGGGTCTTTTAAGGCCATGTTGTAAGGCTTTGGGCCTTTATCCTGTGAGCAGTGAGAAGGCATATAAAGTTGTATACAGGGACATATGGAGAAAGAAAGTGATATGATCAGATTTTCATTTGGTAGAAACATTTTGCCATTGTATGGAGAATGGCTTGAAGTCATGAAATTTATGAAAGGTAGTTTAAAACATTTTATTTTTGTGCTAAAAATTAGTGGTATTTAATAGGCCACTTATTGTTGCCTGTGGTAATAATAGCCTTGCCTAAAAAAGAAGTTCACTTACCTTTTTTTTTTTTTTTTCCCCTCTCCTATAGTGACCAAGAATTTAAGTGAGAAAAGATCTGCCAAGTCATCTGAAATGTCTCCAGTGCCTCTGAGGTCAGCTGGCCAAACAGCTAAAGCCCATTTACATCAGTCCCACAGAGTAAGCCAGGTTCTTCAGGTACCAGCTGTTAATTTGCACCCCATCAGGAAGAAGGGACAAGCAAGAGACCCTACATTGAGTGAGTATTCACAATTAGTATTATATTCATTCAGTTAAATTCCAGGGGGATTAAAGTGACAATTACAAATGCTCAGAAGATGAGCTATTGTAAGTTGTGTAATATCATCTCTTAATGAATCAGTTTAAAGGATAAAAAGAATACCAGTTTAAGTATATTCTGTTTGATTTTTCCTAGAGATATTTGATGATAGCATACTTAAGTTTTGTTTTTGTTTAGTTGTAGATGGACACAATACCTTTATTTATTTTTGCCCCAGTGCCTTACACATGAGGAGCAAGTAATCTACCACTGAACTACAACCCCAGCCCCAGTGTAAATGTTTTAAATGCTGGCCTTGGAATTCCTGTAAAGCTAAAATCTGTTTATCACCCCAAAAAAACTTATAGTAATATATCTTGAGTATTTGCATCAAACCCTGGGCAATACATCAAGGGCTTACTGCATTAAAAGATGTATTTAATAAAATACCAGCTACAGATGTAACCTACAAAAACTGTGACAGCCAGCCAGACACAGTGGCACATACCTGTAATACCAGTGACTCCAGAGCATCAGGCTGAAGGATTGAAAATTGAAGGCCAGCCTCAGCAACTTAGTGAAACCCTATCTCAAAATAAAAAGGGCTGGGGATGTGGTCAATTGTTAAGTGACCTTGGGTTCAGTCCCTGGTAACAAAGAAATAGAAGAGGAAAAGAAAGAAAAAGAAAAAAAAATCTATGTGTGTGTGTGTGTGTGTGTGTGTGTGTATAATTTATATATATAAATATATATTTGTATAATTTCCACATTTCTTTGCCACTTTTAGACCATGTAGACATTATCCAAATTACTTTTTTATTGTTTATCGCTATTTCAGCTTTTAGGTGGGAAGCTACATTAAATTTGATTCCTAAAATTATTACTTTAATCTAGACATTATATATAATACATATTAAATAGAAGTTTGTGAATTTAATTTCATTTTATTTGAGTTACAAAGTTGAAAATAAAAAAAGAAAGAAATGCCCCCTCCCGTGCCAAATTTTCAGTCTGGTTTATATAGAGACTCCCAGATACTTCAGTATTTGTTTATTGTTATGCAGGGGGTAAATACAGAACATATAAAAGGAAAAATAAGAGGCACCTTTAGCAGGAGTGAAAAGGCGGGGCTTCAAAAGAAAGCTTTTTGGAGATAAGATTTAAGCAGAACCTCAAGACATTGATGAGGAAGGAAGTAATTAGGGGAAGGTTTCAGAAAAGTTGCTTCAAGCAAAGGAAACAGCTTAGTGTCTGCAAGAAGCTACAAGTGCTTTGCAGACTGGCTGTAAATTTCATGCAGAGTATTGAAAGAAAATAGTAACTAAAGTTGACAGTTAGCATTTAGGGAGTTTGAGGCACAGTTCACAGTGCTTTACTGACCATACATTCGTTTATTCTTTATAATAACCTATAAGAAAGGTAGTATTTTATTCTTACTGGGAACCAAACTCATTAATGTGTCAAAATTATAATTTGCTATGCTAAAGGCAAGTTGTGATTGAGAAGCCATTAAAGAAATTTGAACACAGGAAAGTTATAGTACAAATTATGATTGAGAATAGACTATAGTAGAGAATGCAGCAAGATCTGAGGTAGAAAGCCTGAATGGATAGCTGATGTAACATTTTATTGGAAATTGCTCAGGACCTAGACTAGTTTAGTGGCTGCAGGAATAAAAAGAATTGGATGCAAAACTGATAAATTTGGTAAGAGTAAGGGAGGGACAAGTTTAGCTTTCATTGTTTAACTTGGATATTAACACCTGAGAGACGGCACTATGTATACTGGGTATGTCCCCTCCCTCTCGTTCCCTCCCCAATAATATGGCTGGTATTTATGGATTAAATATATTGTATATTAAAACTATATTCAAGTAGTAAGGATATAGTGTGATTAAAGTGTTTTCATTGTCAAAAGCTGCTTGTTACTGGGCCATATTCTCATCAAAGTTGTGTTTACTCTGCTGGTTAAGAACAGTGTCAGTAGTTCTTTGACATTTCTTAGAGAAGACCACATTGGAAAAGTCAGTTGTCAGTATATTGAAAGCATTTTGGTTTAACTAAACCTCGCTAAACAGTGCCAGCTGTTAGATAGGGTAATGATAGAATATTTCCACTAGGCTCCATATTATTTTTCTATGAATTCATGATTCTTTCTGTTGTTTACTTCTCTCCTGGAGAGTGAATTTAGTGCTCTTGTAAAGGGCTGGACTGGCAGCCCTGCAGCCTCTTTTGTATACCCTCAGCACAGATGTACCACAGGTAGTGCCAGTGCCAGCATTCCTACACTGCCCCTGACCAATGCCTCACTCTGACTTGGAGAGGCCACCTCTAGAGGGGAGGGAAGAGTTTGAATCCATGTCTTCCCTTTAAGATTTCAAACAGGTGTGTCAATTGTGAGGGGTGGGTCACTTTATTCAGAATTCAGAGGGTGGTTTTTAACTTCTGTGACAGAGAGCAAGCATAAGTAAAAATTGATTTCTCTTCTGCCACAAAGCAAACTTTTTATTATAAACTGATCTATGACCAGCTGAATTTGAACAAATAAACTAGAGGTGAGAATATCTGTATGCCATTATCCAGTCATTTAGTCTTCGTTTGTCATTTACACATTTCAGTTGACTGTACTAGCCATTGTGCATCATGGCTTTAGTTATGTAGTGAATTAGGCATCTACAGACATTTAAATTGTAAAATGGGACTTATGCACTTCTTTGATTTTATTCTTAGGTTCAAGTTTACCTCAGAAAGTTTTAGGACCAACCGAAGAAATAAGTGGTAAGAAACATACAGAAGACACTGTGTCTGTGGCATCATCTTTACATTCTAGTCCTCCTGCATCTCCTCAAGGTTCCCCTCGAAAAGGTAAGACAGACATTTCAGGCTTGTTCTTGTTAAACTGAACAGCACTTTCTAGCACATATTTTGCTTTTTAGTCCATAAATAAATGAATAATAGAAAAGTGTAACTGTGGGCTGGGGTTGTGGCTCAGCAGTAGAGCGCTCGCCTAACAAGTGCGAGGCCCTGGGTTTGAACCTCAGCACCACATAAAAAATAAATAAATACAATAAAGGTATTATAACCAACTACAAGTTTAAAAAAAAGAAAAGTATAACTGCTAAGAGTTACTTTTTGAACTTTGCTATTTCTTATTGAATTATTCAAACAACTTTTCAATTGTTATACATCATGTAACTGGGTCTCCAGAATTCAGAGGGTGGTTTTAATTTCTGTGACAGAAATAAAAAATAAAGGCAGAAGTCACAGGTTTTTTGATCTGTGCCAGTTCTTGATGTTACTTTCTAAATTTTCGGTATTCAAACATTTCATTGGAGCATTTGCCAATAAAAATATCTACAATAATATTTTTAACCAAGATGTAGAAAAAGAAACAAATGTTTAAGGAGACTTTTTTTTTTAGCAATAGCATATTACCTTTTTATGAATCAAGATTTAGATCAGATACCTTTATAGATTTTACATTTATACTTATACAGAACCTAACGAGGTAAAAAACCTGACATCCTTCTTGTTCTTTTACATGTGTTTTTATACTAAAAAGAAATTGAGACCAGAGCTTTTCTTGGCTAGCCTGGACTGTACCTATGGAGATTCCATTTCATGTTAACTGCACATGTAGCATTCTAGACAGAGTGTGTATTTCTTACATTGGCCCCTGTACCCTCTGTTTGTACCCTGGAAGAAAGCTCCCTAATACTGGGATCTTTACAGATATACAAGAATTAGAATCTTTAAATAATTACAGCTTAAGATGGCATATAAGCAGAGGGGGAGACAAGTTTGTTAATTCTAGCAGGAGGGAGAAGCTTCCAGACTTTGCCTCAGCTCCCATGTTCTGAGTTACATCTCATTCTTCAGGGCTTTTTCTTATTTTTGCCACCTTATGTAGCAATGATGTCAGATCTGAGTTGAATCTGATTCTGTCCCCTGCTATATCTGTGTTACAGTGTATAACTTATTTATAGAGTCAGGTTTTCTCTCTGAAAGACAGGGGGAAATACCATCTATTTCAGGGTCCTCCAAAGTTTAAAGGTAATAATATTTATAAAGTCATATGTGCTAAAAAGTAGTGTCTCTTTTCTTTCCCTGCTGCCAACCCAGGGCAACATAGCTGAAACTGGCTAGAATTTTCATTCAGATTTTACCAGGGAAAGCTTCATGAAAATCAGAACATATAAGCAGCATATATACAATAGTTGTGTTTATAAACACATATTTCTCATCCTGTTGTGACATATGCATGATTTTTTTTTTTTTTTTTTTTTTTTTTTTTTTTTTTGAGGCACATAGACCTGATCCCATCTCCTTTTCTCCCTTGCCCCATCCAGAGTGCCTTTGTCAGATCTGGCAGCAGCGCCTGCAGCCAAATAATCCTCATAAACAGTGCCTGTGTGCTAATACCCTTGAAGGAGCACTTTACATCCCTCATCCCTTTTGGAAGCTATTCAGAGGTCCATTTCAGACTAGAAAATTCTATAAGCAGAAAGCTATATGCTTTATGCCTGACTATAACTTGGGGGAAGAAATATCAGGAACAGGAATACCCCCATTGGCCTTATTCCCAGCAGAAAATCCACTCTCACCATTGAAATAGAAAGGTCTTTTCTGGATTATCTTTCAGTGTGTAGCTGAGAGTTGACTATGATATTTATAGGTTTGTGAACCTGTCACAATCATATTTAGAATCCTGAAGAAATTCTCTTGCATTATTTCAGTTTGTTGTTACATATGCTCTGTCAAAACCTCAACTGAGGCACAGAGGTTGTGGCTCAGCAGTAGAGCACCTGCCTAGTGTGTATGAGGCACTAGGTTCAATCAAGCCTCAGCACCACATATGAATAAATAAAGATAAAGATATTGTGTCCACCTACAACTAAAAAATATTTAAAAAAAAAAAAAAAAACTCAGGCATGGTGGCACCTGCCTATAATTCCAGCAGCTAGGGAGGCTGAGGCAGGAGGATCACAAGTTCAAAGCCAGCCCTGGCAACTTAGTGAGGTCCTATGCAAATTAGCAAGCCCCTGTTTCAAAATAAAAATAAAAAGGGCTGGGGACATGGCTCCTGGGTTCAGTCTCCAGTACACACACACAACACGCACATGCACGCACGCACACACACATATAAATAACTCGCTCAACTGAGTATGATATTTCCATAGACAGGTTTTTGCCAATTATCTGTCATTACACTAAATATGTTATTAGGATCCGTTCTTGGTTTTATCTCGATTCTGGAATTATTTGTTTTCTGTTTTTCTCCCCTTCTTTCCTTGTGCTACTGAGGATTGAACCCACTGGTGCTCTACTGCTCAACTACATCCTCACTAATTTACGTAGATTGGCTTTGAACTTGTGATCCTCCTACCTCAGCCTCCTGAGTAGCTGGGATTACAGATATACACCACCATACCTGGCTTGAAATTAGTTGTTTTCTAACAATTTAGAAAATAATTCTGTTTCATATTTTCGTAAGAAGTAGTTAAACAAGTAAGCACTTTTAAAAGAGGGAAGTTGAGAGACTTTAAGCATTATATAGTCTTCCTCAGCACTTAAGAAAGGCAACCTCTCCACCTTAGAGCCACAGCAGCATCAGAAATGATGCTTTGTAAATATACGTGTTAATATGTATTATTTTTGTGTTCCATTTGGTTTTTACTAAGCTTTTTCTTAGTAAAATCTGCTGGAAAATTCTAGACAGGCATAATTTCTTTTGAGAAATAGTTCTGGTTACCTGTTACTCTAGTCATATATTTTCTGATGATTTGACCACTTTGGTTTACTCTCAACACTGTTACCATCAGCCTGTTCTGATCAAGATAATCTTTCTCCTATGTTCTGTCTTATTATAATATCAATGTGTTTATGCTATATAATACATTTTTTATGCATTAAAAATATTTTTGCTAGATTTCCGTTTTGCAGATGTTGTCAAGATAATAAATTTTTTAGTAGGCTGATTGTGATTAATTGGAAAGAATTAATTGACCATGTCAGGGTTTTTGCATTTCTCCCTCCAGTTGGCAGTATCATATCTGATCACAGCATCCTCCTGCGCCTCTCAGGGCCTTGCTCATCCCCTCCCTGTGAGTCCAGCACCGAGATCAGTGGCCAGAACTGCCCCGGAATAGGTGGGGTTTACTTGCAAAAGAAAATCCTTCAGATTACCAGGAGCACAGCCAAAAGAACAGACAGGATCAAGAAGGCCACTGAGGAGAATAGAGACAGGACAAGTTGTGAGAACACAACCAGAAAAAGAATGACATCCCCGTTTAGAAGATTTAGGGAAAGAACTCTTTCAAGGGAGAGACTAGTCAACAGCCAAAAAGAGGACGCAGATCACAATCAAGCTACAGACAGCTGTGAGAAAGTGAAGGATGTTGGAAGCAACATCAAAGATGAGAAAGGGAATGACATCTTCAATTCAAATAGCCGAGGCAACAGTAATATTTTAAACTGCTTCCATACGCGATTCAAGTCTAAAAGGAGGAAGACACTCTGACGAAGTTCCTTATTACAGTGTTAAATTTGTTTTCAGTTATTAATGTAAATGTAGCTTAAATTAAGCCACTTGGAGAGACAACTTAGTAAGATGCTATTAATAAGCATTTTATGATTAGTATTACAGGTCCTCTTATAACAAAGTAATCTTGATTAAAAGTGCCTTATTTGTGCATGTTATTTTACTAATGTATTGAGTTAGTAAATGTTATACTCTTGTTTTCTGTAGTTGGCTTTATTTCCTACAGCTGGGTCTGTGAGTGAAATAAATACAGAAGCTTTTCAGGAATTAGTGTTCATTTTCGCCATAAAACCCCTGGTAAAAATCTGATTTGATTATCTTTTTTTAATTATCTGATAGTTATCTCTCTTTGCCTTAGAGAATTTTATTGCCATCTTAGTACTCCCTACAGCATTATAAGCTAATGGACAAAGATGTTTTTAGGAGGCAAGAAATTGGATCTTTTTCACATCCATTTTTTGTATTATCTGTCTTTCACATATCTCTGATTGTGAAAGGAGGAACTGATCTAACAGTAGGTTCAAAGCCATTTGGGAAACTTATTTAAAACTGTATAAATAAGCTAGGTGCAGTGGCGCATACCTGTAATCCGGTGGCTCAGGAGATGGAGGCAGGAGGAATGAAAGTTCAAGCCAGCCTCAGCAATTTGGTGAAGCACTAACTCAGTGAGACCCTGTCTAATAAAATACCAAATAGGGCTAGGGATGTGGCTCAGTGGTCAAGTGCCCCTAAATTCAATTCCCAGTACCAAAAAGAAAAAAGAAATTATATTACTATGCCCCATCCCAGACCTCATAAGTTGCCAGAAGTGGGCATGGGAATGTGTATCGTAGTAAGCTTTCCAGGTGATTCTTGAAATACATTATATTTGAGAAATAACTAACACACAAGGATGAAATTATTTTCAAAAAGTAAGTCAAGTGTGTTCCAAGAATAAAAGAGCAATGGTTTTTCTTTTAAGGAAGTTTTTTTATTTTTTTATTTTATTTACCATATCCATTTTATTGATCCTCTTAAAAATTGATCAGTTTATGGGCATTAGCAAATAACAATGATCCTCAAGATCAAAAATGTGCAACTAAGGAGGCTAGCTTGTCTTGACTTAACCTGGTTCTTGGGCCCCTAAGCCATGGGTTAATTGCACATTTCCTGGGGCTTGATACTTCTCCTTGAAATAGTTAAAGAGGCCATTAATGTGATTATTGCACAACACATTTTTTTTTGAATGACTACAATCATGGGTGAATAAACTCCCAAGAGTTTTAATTCAGAAAAAGATCTTAGAGCTTAGGTAGTTGACTTCCTCTCTGTATGTATAAGAAAGCTAAGGCTCTGAAAATGCTAGTAACATACCTGAGGGATTGGTCCAAGGTCATATCCTGTTGATTGGTCCAAGGTCATATACCTGTTGAACCTCACTCCATGAACAAGAAGATACTGTTTGCTTTCTAGAGACCTGCCCCCTTGTTGGGTCACTTCCTTTCAACTTTGTTTTTGGATCCTTTTACCTCATTCCATCCTTACCCTTTTAACCCAAAGAATACAAAAGAAAATCTGGCTATCTGCTATGCAGTAAGTCACAGAAGAATTTAAAACATATAGTCACTGTTTTGTTTTGTTTTGTTTTTTCATTATATATTTTTCTAAATCTATCTGTTCAGCTGTTGAATATTCTTCAAAGAAATGAAGAAAAAGGAAAGTAGGTATATAGTTAAGTCCAATCCAAAACAATCTTTAAAAATATGGAAACAGGACTGGGCTTGGTGATTCATACCTATAATCCCAGCAACTCAGGAGGCTGAGTCAAGAGGATTATAAGTTCAAGGTTAGCCTCAGCAACTTAGCAAGATCCTATCTCAAAAAATAAAAAGGATTGTGGATATAGCTCAGTGCTAGAATGCCTCTGGGTTCAGTCCCCAGTATAAATAATAATATTAATAATAATCATGAAAAAAATAATAATGATGTTGAAACAGAACTGGGGGTATGGCTCAGTAGTAGAGTTTTTGCCTAGAATGTGGAATTCCTGGGTTTCATCCTCAGCATCACAAAAAAATAAAATAAAATACTGAAACAGTGATTCTCAACTTGGAGCAAGACTTCTTAGGTGGCATAACCAGAACATCTTTGGTAAGTATATGTAGTTTGAAAAAGCAAAAATGTAGTCCTGACTTCCACCCTTACCTCAAGGTATTATTTTGGATTTAAATCAGGCCAGGAAATATTTGTGTTAATCAAAGGAAGAGGGCATAGGGCTAAAAAGAAATTGAGAAACTCTATTATGTGTACTTCTTAATATTTGTAATGTACTTAATGCTTTTTTGTTTTATTAAATACTTGTGACTCTGGGAGAGCCTAGGCCAGATATACCCTTGGACAAATTCTTAGTAATGCTAGATTTTGGCTTTGCTCTTGAATTTAGAGTATTGGTGAGATGTGGGATAAGTAGGTTAGCAGATATTTAGGGGAGTATGTGGAGAAATTGGGCACTATTACATCTATATAGATATTTATATTTTTATTTGTCCTCTCCCTAACTACTCCCACTCATATTCCTTTGAAGTTTGATTAGAGTTTTGGTTTGTTTGTTTTTTCCATTCAGGTTATGCACTTATACCATCAGCTAAATCGGACAACTTGTCGGACTCCAGCCATAGCGAGATCTCTTCACGGTCCAGCATCGTGAGCAATTGTTCTGTTGACTCCATGTCTACAACTCTACAGGATGAACGGTGTTCTCAGACCATGGCAATCGCTGAATCCACTGGGACATTGGAAAAGACAGAGCACTCCTCAGGGATAGGAGACCATACTCAGCTTGGTCCTGGGTAAACCATCCTTATCTATGTTCAAACTATAAAACCTTAGCCAAGAGGCCATCAATCATTAAGCCGCATTCCCCATCTTAACCCTGTACCTTCCCTAAGTCGCAAGATATTCCGTAAAAGAATATAAAAGTCAAGCACATATTCTCTATGCCGAATGTGGAAATAAGTACATTTTTAAACATGTATAGATGATTTCTTTTTCTTTTTGTGGTACTAGAGATTGAACTCCAGGACACTTTACCCCTGAGGGGCACCCCAACCCTTTTTTATATTTTATTTTGAGACAGGATCTTGCTAAGTTGCTGAGGCTAGCCTCAAATTTGCCATCCTCAAATTTGCCTTAGCCTTCCCTCCCAGCTAGGGATGCTTATTTTTAAAGTGTTACTGAATTGAAGTAACTTCTAAATGATAGAAGTTACTAGGGCTCAGGATTTAACCCAATGGTAAATTTGCATGGTAGAGTGCTTACTACGTAGCATGTTCAAGGCTATGGGTTGGATCCCCAGCAACACCACCCCTCTCTTCCCCCCGCCCAAAAAAAAAAGAAGAAAAAGAAACTGGCTGTTAGTTTAAAAGTGTCTCGAAAATTGTATAATAGAAAGTACACCCTCACCGTGTGGTGGCACATGCCTGTAACCTGTAATCCCAACAACTCTGGAAGTTGAGGCAGGATGATGACAGGTTCAAAGCCAGCCTCAGCAACTTAGTAAGGCCCTAAACAACTTACTGAGACCCTGTCTCGAAAATCTAAAAAAAAGCTAGAAGAATAGGAGACGTTGGGGATGGAGGCTCAGTGGTTTAATGCCCCTGGGTTGAACCCACAGTACCAAAAAAAAAAAAAAACATGTACACCCAGTGTTGTACGTATCATAGACTGGTTGGGAAAGTGGTATCAGTCCTTAATCTTGTTTTCTGATATCATGATTTGAATAAGAATAATGAGCTATCAAAGATTAATTTTTTAAAAAAAATTTTAACTCCAGTATGACTGGGTAACAAGAAGTCCCAATTATGTACACCTATAATACACCAATAAAAAAAATGTAGAAAGAGAAAAAAAAATTAACTTCCAATTTCTCTTTAGAATCTTCCAATTTCTTTTTAGAATCAAGCAAAATAGAAATCTTCAATAAAGCATCAAAACTTTAAAGTGATTATTGTTAAGCTTCATCTACTTTAATATCTATTTTAAGGTATATTCTAGATTTCATAGAGTAAGTATTTTTATAAAAATTGGGGTTTTCTTTTTTTTTTCCTTGTTTGTTTTTTGTTACTTTTGTTTTGTTTTGTTTTTTCCTGTCCTGGGGTCTAACTCAGGGCCCCAGGTATACTAGGCAAGCTCTCTACCACTGAACTACATCCCCAGCCCCAAATTCTAAATATTTTAGATGTCACAGACCATAAGATCTCTGTTACAACTACTTTGCCTTTATTGTTAACACCAAAACAGCTGTAGCCAATACATAAGCAAATCGGCATGACTATTTCCCATAAAACTTTATTTTTTTTAATATTTTTTAGCTGTAGTTGGACACAATATCTTTATTTTATTTATTTATTTTTATGTGGTGCTGAGGATCGAACCCAGGGCCTCACACATGCTAGGCAAGTGCTCTTCCTCTGAGCCACAATCCCAGCCCCCAATAAAACTTTATTTACAAAACTAGGCAGAGGACTGGATTTGACCTTGGCCTGTAATTTTTTGACCCCTTTTCCATATTATAAATCAAAGGTTCACAAATATTTTGTGAAGGACTAGATAGGAAATATTTTAGACAAGCAGGCTGCATATGGTTTTATTTAAGCCCTTTAAAATATAAAAAACCGTTCTTTGCTCCAGACCATACAAAAAAAAAAATGGGCTGTTAGCTGGATTTGGCCAATCAGCCTAAGTTTGAAGATTCCCCCCAAAAATGATAGGATTCATTTAATAGATTGTGGGGGAAGTTGCTGTTTACTTGGTACTATAATAGGCTAACTTCAAATATACCTTGAAAAGTAAAACATGGTTTCTTAAGCTATGGATTCTTATGTCTATACTCATTGGAGAAGAGTATATTGAAATAGAATGAAAAGGTTTGCTTAATTTTATTCATTTCAAACCTTATCATTGCATTTTTCACTTAAAATGTATTTTTTAAAACTTTTTAGGAAACCTTGCCTAAGCATTTGAGTTTTTTCATTGTATGTTTCTAGTTGTGTATGTTCTGTGTTTGTTATAAGAGCTTATACTTGGAATAGACAGAAGAAAGATTGCCCAATAAGCCAGTAAATTACTTCTAATTGTGTGTTTTCTCCAATTGCAGGTGGATGCTTTCAAAACCATCTTTAATCAAAGGTTTAGCTGTCTCAGCTTCTATGAGCAATGAAGAGATTTCTCATGAGCATGTTGTTATTGAAGCAGCTGATAGTGGTCGTGGAAGTTGGACTTCCTGTTCAAGCAGCTCCCATGACAACTTTCAGAGCCTTCCAAACCCAAAAAGCTTGGACTTTTTGAACTCCTATAGGCATACTCATTTGGATGATCCCATTGCTGAAGTAGAACCCAGTGACTGTGATCCCTACTCCTGTCCTAAAGGCTGCTCTAGAACTTGTGGCCAGTGTAAGGGAAACCTAGAGACTAATCAGTTGAGACAAAGTTGGGCCTCCTCCAGTTCTCTCTCTGATACATATGAACCAAATTATGGGACAGTTAAACGGAGAGTATTGGAGAGCATCCCCACTGAGTCATCTGACAGCTTGGACCCAAAGGATGCCACTGACCCAGTTTATAAAACTGTCACTTCAAGCACAGAAAAGGGCTTGATTGGTAAGTTGTGTGCTTTGTTGTATACTTGGTATTCAGAGATTGTGGCAAAAAATAATATTAATAAGGCAGTGGAATATATTGGCCAGGATTTTATTCTTGGAAAAAATCATTCTCTTTGTCCCTAAAATTCATGGCTTCTCAAGAGTTTTGGAGTATTCAAGCCATTAAAATTAAAAGTCTGGTGAGAAAATATGTAGTTAAGGAAATACATTTGTCATGTTTTATTTTTTAAGATATTTTTGGTTCATTGAAGAATATCATCACATTACTATACAGTAGTAATAAAGATATTATTCTCTTTGTCATAAGGGGAAGAAATTATTTGGACCACAACTGCTAGGCATGCATGGTAGAAACATTTATTCTTATGTTACTTTTAGGTAGTAAAAGTGAGAGGGGGAAATATGAGTGAGCTTAGTGGTAGAGCATATTCTTAGCATTCAGGAGGCCCTGGGTTCAATCTTCAGCACCATGAAAAAAGAAAGAAATCAATCTGAAACATTTTTCATTATACCTTCCTTTTGCATATCATTAGTGTACAAAATAATTTGTGAATTTCATTCTAGGCTTTCTTAGTGTATTTAGCCATCAAATAATATTTTTGAAAAATTTATTCCCTGAATTATATAAATATTTGAATAATAGTCTCTGCTCTTCTACATATGTGGAATGACTATTTGTTAAATCTATATTATTCATGATCAGTTCTTAATTCTATGACATAGTCATGATATCACATTTAATTGCTAAAGTGTGCTTATTTTATAGTCACTTGCTAAATTGCACTATAGATTGGGTGTTTAGCTCTCGTTTTGTGTGTGTGTCGGGGCGGGGGGGGGGGGATGCTGGGGGTTGCATCCAGGGCCTTGAGCATGCAACGCAAGCACTCTACCAACTCAACTATATCCCCATCCTCTAGAGACAGGGTCTCACTGAGTTGCTTTTCACATTGTTTTTCCTAAGGTTGGCTTTGAACTTGCTATTCTCCTGTCTCAGCCTCTTAAGCTGCTGGGATTACAGTTGTGCGCCACCACACCTAGCTAAAGTCACCATTAATTTTTAATGTCCACTGAAAATAAGAGAAATTTAATTTAAGATAAATTTTCTAAGATTATGGTTTTTTTCCTTCTCTATTTAATCCAAAAGCAGAAGTTAGAAGTAAGGTCCTAAAAAAAAGATGAGTTCATCTTTATGGGTAAAGTTAAATTTGTCCACATGCTTGGATGGAGAACTAATCTGCCCAGTAGTACCACAGAACAGTGGTTCATGTCTCCAGGAAAGGGTGAAACAGCTCTCCAGCAACCCCAAACATCTTTTGAAAACTCGACTAGTCAACAGAGAATGATGGTTAGGGTGAACTTTTAAATGTTTGTCGTCTTTAGGACTAGTGTTAGTACAGGATGTGTCTCACACTTCTGTGATGTGAGTGCTAAACTGTAGAAGAAAGTTTATCATCAATGTCATCTTCAGCACACTCTTTGAATGTTTATAAAACTTAACGTAATTGTGTTTTAATGTAACCTGTGTTTTAAAACAGGTTTCAGTATTGTTTATTAAGCTAATCTGCTGTCATTATATTTAAATTTATTTTATCCATTTTAAGTTCTTTTGTCATCATCATAAGTTTCTGTGTGTGTGTTATTTCCTACATTTTTCATTAACATTTCCACTGCTTATTTTTCATGCCAGTGTACTGTGTAACTTCACCCAAGAAGGATGATAGGTATAGGGAGCCACCTCCTACTCCTCCAGGATATATGGGAATTTCTTTAGCGGACATAAAAGAAGGACCCCACCTGCACCTAAAACCTCCAGATTATAGTGTGGCAGTGCAAAGGTCAAAGATGATGCATAACAGCCTTTCTAGACTGCCACCAGCTTCTCTCAGTAGCAGCCCTGTGGCGTGTGTTCCATCGAAGATTGTAACTCAGTCTCAGAGGCATAATTTGGAGCCATCCCATCCTAAACTAGCAGATGTGACTGATGCAGATAGCGAAGCAGATGGTATGTTGACAACCTACCTTAATGGGTCTTAAATGAATTGCTGAATTAATAGAAAATGATTTTTACTCTGGCTCTTTTATGGTAATTAATGTTTTCTTAATACCTTAAAAATCTATCTAAAAAAATAAGAAATCCCTAAACATGATTGTATGTTTTGTTTTGTTTTTTTAAATAGAGATGCAAGCTGCTCTTTTTTATGATCCCAGTACCTTTCTGCTGGGTCCCAATGGAGTATTCTTATCTTTGATAGAGCAGCAACTTAGTCTAATAGGATAATTTTGAGAGGAAACACTTGACATCAGTAGAGTTGTGATTTACATCAACATATGGAAATGTTTCAAATGCCAAATTGTCTGAAATTATGTTATTGATACAGTTCCTCTTATTTGCAATATCCTTGACTGACTTTGTACCTGTGGTAATAATTTGAAAAATAATTGGCTTTCTTAAATCAAGTTTTTTTGTTTGGTTTTTTTTTTTTTGTGGTACTGGGGATTGAACCCAGGAACTGTATCCTCAGCCTTTTTTATTTTGAGACAGGCTTCTCACTATATTACCTAGGCTGGCTTCGAATTTTGCAATCCTCCTGCCTCAGTCTCCTGAGTAGCTGGGATTGTAGACATGTACCACCACACTCAGCAGAAATAAATGAAATTTTATCCTTTTGAACAGTAAAATAATAAAATGAATTTAAAACATTTATGAAATTCCAGGTTTTTTTCACCCTTTGTTGTGATCAAAAGTGTCATTACAATAAAATGTGGGCCTTGATAGGCTGTTGAGGATTTTTTTTGTTGAAATTGATAAATTTTCTAACAGCAACAGATCACTAGATTATTACTCGATCTTCATTAACATGCTGATCTGCTGTTTGTGGGTTTTTTTAATTTTCAGAAAATGAACAGGTGTCAGCTGTCTGACCATTGGATGACCCTTTTGAAGACCACCAAAAGTTTTGAAGAAGTGGACAGAAACCCTGATGATTCTGCAGGTCATTGCCAACAAATAGCTCACTGCTACTAACCCAGAGGTTTCATTCCTTGTACTATGAGCAGTGAGATAGACCTGAGTGGTACTTGCTTTCATTTAATCTCTGAAGATGCAGTTTCCTCAGCTATTAATGCTGTGCCTGGATACCATTCTGCACTTTGTACACCATACCTGCCTTGGGACCACATTACAGAACCAATCCAAACTCAAGAGTCATCCCCATGTATATCACTGTAGATTTTCCTTTCACAAATTATTTTAAAGGTAGTGGTATTGTTATTTCCAAGCCATAGCTTGGACTAAAGGACAAATTCAAAATGTCTGCCAATATCAAGCTTTCTCTTGTATATTTAAAAAGTAATTTATTATTTAAAGTGTTGTGGTTTTGTTTGTATGTGGGAGCCATTGTTAGATGATGTTTGTTTGAGGTGATAAAACTGTCTCTGGTCTGACTAAACAGAAGTCATCTTTGTAAAGATGCTGTGTTTGATCTATATGGAGATGTAACTTGATCTGAGCACCAATGCAATTGGGGGGGGGGGTAGGTTCAGTTTGAGTAAACTAAGAAGCCCTTTGCAGTGGAAGTGTTAGGAACCTTCTAGATCATGGTGTGAAATGAAGTTGCCACAGGGTTTCTTGTCAGACCTTTGGGAAAGGGGAGGGGAGGTAAAATGATAGGTGGAACCTTAATTTCCAAAGACTAATTCTTTCTGAAGTGAAAGTCATGCTGCATCTAATTATAAACTAAAAGTAAACCTAATAGAGAATGAGTTCTAGAGAATTCTACTCTAAGGAAACCCTAAACTAAAATTTCTGACAACTCAAGTATGGAGTTCATTTTTTAAAAGAAGTATAATCATAGATGTTGTAATCATGAAGACGAATTTGCCATTATGCATTGTCCGGCAACATATCCCACATCTCTCAGCACAAGTTGCATCTAATCTTAATAAAACATGCAGCTCTGAGCCATCTCAGTAAAGCTCAGTAGCCACCAAGGTACATAACTGGTTGAAAACTCTGTGGGAGAAAGAGGAGCTAGAAATGTAAAAATGATTGTCTCTTGTTTCTCATTTTAGCCCTTGAGAGACGTAGCTTTCTGGCCTCTTGGGCATGGCATTCTTAATTTAAATATTTAATTAAAATTTCAGTGACTATTTGCTGTATGTAGATTTTTCACATTTTTTTACGAATTAAATATAATGTTTTCTACTTGTATTTAAATTTTTTTCATTTGTTTTTTAACGTAAAGGCAAATGGGATTTTCATAAACTTCTGTGATAACCAAAAAAAAAAAAAAAAGGAAGAAAAGGAGGGGAGAAAAAAAAGCCAAAGCCATTAAGGTGCACTGTCCAAATCAACTTGGAGCCTAATGGATTTACTTCAAAATGGTTCTCCATATGTGACCATATAGGATTTAGTTAGTGACTTCTTTTTTAAGAATCTGTATTTTTTCCTAGCTGTCTTTCTCTCTTATTTTCTTGCCTGTCTCCTTTATTAAAATTATAAATGAATTCCAGGTGATAAATCATAGCAATTCATTTTTCCCATCAAAATGATGATCTCCTGGTGGGGGACATTAAGCTGAAACTTAAGCCTTAGAGATTAACCCCAATGTTAAAATAAAGCTAGGTCTCTTCATAGCTTTCTTGGTTCTTTGAAGAGGAAAGTGAATCAAAAATCCTGGCTTGAAAGTCACACTCTAGTAATTTGGTCTATAAATAGTGGTTCTCTGATTATAAATTTTTTATTCTGTGATTTACATAACATCCTTTTTGTGTCCTCAGCAAAAAAAAAAAAGAAAAAGAAAGAAAGATATTTTTGCTATAACCACCTTTTTATCAAGTTTGGGTATTTATTCTCACCATTTTATATCCATTACTCCAGAAAAAAAATATGTGCTATTTGCACAGCATCTGTTTATTTAGCAGGTCTTTCAAACCAAATGGAAGCCTTACTGTCTTTGTTCTTAGTGGTGTAAACAATACCTTGCTCAGAGAGTTGAGGCCTGTGGTTTTGGACTTGCACCATGTAGCTGCCTTTGTTGTATTTAGCTTTAACTGTGAGTGGATCAGCTGATCACATTGATCAGGAAATAAAACCAAATGCTTTGTAGTTTGATAAGTATAAATCCCTTACAAAATCATGAACTATTGACTTCTTTCAAAATTTAGGGTACATTTCTCAGTCTTTTCTTAGTTTCTTATATGACTAGAATGGGGAAGCCTTAACCTGTCCTTGCTCCAGTTCCAAATCCCTTTTTGTGTTTGTTTTATAAATTTAAACTTCATTGAAAAGACTAGTGCCCACTCTTCCCACCACAACTCTACATCTGCCAAAACTTGTAAAAACAGTAAACCTTGAGTGTAAACTTTTGCCAAATGTTAAATTTCAGCAGAATCTCTTCGTAATGCAAGATTTGGAGAATTAGTAAATCCAGTATATAGTTCCATTAAAGTTTATTGTAATTAACAGATTCTCATTTCCTCGAATAATGATTTCAAGATGATCTTTGGGGAGAAGAATCTTTTAATGGGTTTTCGTGAAGGTGATAAGTCAGATAGATCATTGTCATCTATGTCACCTTCCTGAGCATCTCTCCTAGACAGGAAATGCAGCAGTAATCATGGGGATTTCTAAGGATGAACTTAGAAATGTGTTATTTATAAAATATTCTTTCCCCTGCCCCACCCCAAAAAAAGGTGGAGCAGGGGGAGTTTCTTTGTATAGTTAAAACAGTGATTGTTATTTGGATACAAAACATTATGTTAAAGTGTTTGTATCCCTTGAGCATTACTTAAAGGCTAGGGAAAAAAAGGATGACTCTTCAGAAAAGTGTCAAATACATTTTTAAATTTAAACTTGAACCCCAATTCATCTTTAGCTTTTGTTGTGCTTCTTTTAAGGCTTCTTTATTTTTGATATACAGAATGCGGTTACACTTGATCTTTTAAATTGAAACGTAAGCTTATCAGCAAAAGACAAAAACAAAATTGCACCATTGTAATTATCAAAATAGCAACTATACTGCACAATTCAGTGATTGTAAGGTATCCTATAACAAGCAATGTTTGTCTCCTATTTTTTGATACCTCTTAAACTTATGTCTTTTAGAAAGACAGTGCCTCTGTATGCTTTTTGTATTTTTACTGAGTGTAAATATTTGTTATATTTTTGGTTAAGAGAATGTAAAGGTACCATTTATTATTACCATATCTACTGATACATTGGTGGAATCAATAAAGAGTCTACATTAACCTTCTCTGTACTTTATTGCAAATGTATGGAATAGATGAAATAATTACACGTGTACACTCAAGAGTGCTGTTCTGGGATCTGTGTTGGTTAGAAGTCAGCCTTATTTTTTTAAGTGTGCAGAGAAATTGAAGTGGTCTGTTTTTGTTGATCATATGGAATCTGTGAAACAACAGTTTGTTTAGGTTAAAGTTGTATCTTGATTACAAACCAATTAAGAGTGACTTAAACTCCATTAGGGATTGTTTTTCTTTTATAACAGAAAAGACCCCAGACAAACTGTTCAGGGCTGATATAGTAACTCTACAGTGCTATAAGGGACTTGGAGAACCTGACAGACCCCAAGGAGTCACCTCAGTACTTCAGGAAGGAAGGACTTAGAGGAAAATAAACAAATGTGTATCTCTTTTTATTAGCAAAGCAAAAGGTTTTTCAGAAGTTCCATTTAAGTATTTCTACTTAACATCCCATCAAAACTGCTGTATAACCTCTGAGGAGATTAGGGAACTGATCTGATCTGAGCATTTGATACCCCAAACAAAATTGGAGTTCTTTTCAGTGAAAAAGGAAAGAATGGGTATCAACTGGGCAGCATACTACTGCCAACTCCTTTGGACAAGTATGTGGTAATGCAGTCTTTTTATGGGACAGGGTCCTGTTGAGGAAGAAGGAAATTGTGCTGCAGCACCCCTTTGTAAAATCTCCAGTCATCCCTCTGAATCCAGAGAATGTTACTCCTGTAGTGACCAAGTCTTTCTTCTTAGTTCTCCCTTTTCAACATATGCACCATGTTTTCCCAGGCTGTTTTTTCCCCAGACAGGCTCTCTAGTCTCTCTAGTTTTTTCTTCTATTTAGAAAATATTAAACACAAGTGAAGTTAGCTGGATAACAGCTAGCCAAAAGCATTATACCCTGTCCAGGAATTTGTAAAAGTTACTTTATCTGGGAGAAGAATCTAGATGTAATAATTAAACACTTTGGGGATAAGATTACTTCGGATTATCTGTTGGGGCCTAAATGCCAGCAGAAGCGTCCTCATAAGAAAAAGAAAAAGAAGGGAAATACACAGAGGAAAAGCCATAATGAAGACAGAGCAGACAGATGTAGGCCACAAGTTAAGTAATGCCAACAGCAGGAACTGGAAGAGATGGAGAGTTCTAGAGCCTCCAGGGGATGTGCTGCCCTGCTGACCTCTTCATTTTGGACTCTGGCCTTGAGAACTTTGAGATGATACATTTCTACTGTCTTAAGCCACCCAGTTTTTGATAATTTTTTAATAGTTCTAGGAAAATAACTTTATTTGCCTATTTTGGGGGGACCCACACCCTGTAGTTCAGCAATGTGGTGATCTATAAGCAAACCTCAGGAACCTCCTTCAACTCTCCCCACTGCCAGGAAGCATGTGATTAATCTAGGAGAGAGAACTGGTTGTCACAGAGATGGTCTCCACCACAGCCTAGTCAGCCTATTGTTTTTCTCCCTTTCAAGGTAAGTATGTACTGGTATTGTGATTTTAATTGTAATTTCCATAATGATTGATTAATAATATGCATCTTTTCAAATACTTATTGGCTATTTGGATACTATTGCAAAGTGTTTAGGTTTTTGTTTTCTATTTGTTAAAATAAATGAATGCATAATTAACTTATAATGAGCTTATATATCTAGCAATCTTGCAGTATTCATTTAGATTCTAACACTTTATGGATTCTTTTGGATTATTCTGCATGCTTATATGCTCATAAAAACCTTATTTCTGGCCATTTTACATTTTTTTCTTATTACATTGACCAAAATATTCAATTCTGTGATAGGTAGAAGTGGTCAGAGTGGAATTCCTATCTTTATTCCTGATCTCGGGGAAATCTTTCAGAAATCACCTTTAAGCATGCTGTTTGCTGTGGTGTTCATGAGTCCCCTTTTACTTATATTTTGTTAAAAAGGATTTATGATTTAGCCAGCCATAGTGGTACACAACTATAATTCCAGCAAGTCAGGCAGCTGAGGCAGGAGAATCACAAGTTCAAGGCCAGCCTCGACAGCTTAACAAGATCCTGTCTCAAAAAGGACTGGGGAGGGGGCTGGGGATGTGGCTCAAGCGGTAGCGCACTCGCCTGGCATGCGTGCACAGCCCGGGTTCGATCCTCAGCACCACATACCAACAAAGATGTTGTGTCCGCCAATAACTAAAAGAAATAAATATTTTAAAAATTCTCTCTCTCTTCTCTCTCTCTCTCTCTCTCTCTCTCTCTCTCTCTCTCTCTCTCTCTCTCTCTCTCTCTCTCCCCTCTCTCTTTAAAAAAAAAAAAAAAGGACTGGGGAGGACTGGGGGGTTATACCTCAGTGCTTGCCTAGCATATGTGAGTCACTGGGTTCGATCCTCAACACGACATAAAAATAAATAAAGGTGTTGTGTCCATCTACAACTAAAAAATATATTTAAAAAAAAAAAGACTGGGGATACAGCTCAGTGATACATTGGCCCTGTGTTCAATTCCTGCTACCACCAAAAAAAAAAAAAAAGTACAGTTTTGAATATTGTCAATCACTTTTCTTGAATCTATTGATGATCCATCAAGTTGTTGTTTCATTATCTGTTACTGTGGTCTTTAAGGGAAGTTTGTAGTCTTAAATGCATACATGAAAAGAAAGACTAAACGTTGATTAAGCATTATTCTCAAGAAACCAAAGTAATAACAAAATTAAACCTAAATAGGAAATAATTAATAGCAGAAATTAGTGAAATATATAATATGTCCCCCAAAAAGGTTAACAAACAATAAGTTGATTCTTTGAAAAGAATGATAAAATTGACAAACTGTTGGTGATCAATGAAAAAGGAAAAGGGCATAATTAATGTCAGGACTGAAGAATAATCATGACTGTAAAGTTTACTAAAGATAATGACATAGGGGTTGATATTAAAACAGTTTATGGGGTGTGGTTCTGTGGTAGAGCATTGGGTTCAATTCTCAGTACCACAGAAAGAACAAAAAGTAACTTACCAAAACCTTAACAAGGAGGGACAAATTTTTGTAGTCCTATAATAAAGAAATTGGATGTAACATTCTTCCATTCCTTGATGGTCTCATGGATAGGTTATACCAGAAAAAATAATATTGAATTTATATAACAAAATCTTAAATATAGGAGTGTAGGAATATCTTAAATAGGAGACAAATGCTATCAAAAATAATTAAGTCTCTCTGTTCCTCCCTACTCAACAGACAGCAGTCGCTGGGTCATTAGGGCTGCTTTCAACTCTAGCACTATTGCCATCAGTGACCCCCAACTACACCATTAACATGTCCCAGTATGATTTCACCCATCATGAGGTCAATGGCACAGTCTAGGATGAGAATAGGAAGCTTGTGGTCAGTGGAAAGTCCATCTCCCAGGAGCAGGATTCCCAGCATCGAAGAGGGTGATGCTGGTGCTGAAGGTGTCTTGGAGTCCACTGGTGTCTTCATTACCACAGAGAAGGCTGGGGCTTATTGAAGGGCAACACCAAAAGAGTCATCATCTCTGCCCCTTTTGCTGATGTCTCATGTTTGTGATGGGTGTGAGCCATGAGAAGTGTGACAACTTCCCTCAAGATAGTCAGCCGTGCCTCCTGCACCACCAACTGCTTAGCCCCCTTGGCCAAGGGCATCCTTGATACCTTTGACGTTGTGGGAGAACTCATGACCACAGTCCATGCCATCACTGCTGGGGCTGACATGGCCCTTAACGACCAAGTTCATTTTCTGGTATAACAATGGGATGGTGGAACTTGTGGTCCCCATGGCCTCCAAGGAGTTGAGTCCGCAGACCACTTACCCCACAGCATGAACACAGAGGAAGAGAGAGGCCCTCAGCTGCTGGGGAGTCCCTGCCCCAACTCAGTCCCTCAACACACTGAGAACTCTCCTCCCAATTTCCATCAGAGACCCCTAAAAAAGGGAAAGGACTAGCAAGCCCTATTATTAAAAATCATCAAGAAAGTCACTGTACCCAAAAAATAAATAATTGATATATTTGCCTATATTTTTTTCTTTTTTAGTTATTCATGGGCACAATATCTTTATTTTGTTTATTTATTTTTATGTGGTGCTAAGGATCGAACCCAGTGCCTCTGCCACTGAGCCACAACCCCAGCCCCATATTTGCCTATATTAAAAACACTCATCAAAAATACTATTTGTAAAAAAGTTCAGAGAACTGGGTGCAGTGGCACATGCCTGTAATCCCAGTAGCTTCGGGCAGGAGGATCAAGAATTCAAAGCCAGCCTCAGCAAGACCCCAAGCAACTCGGGGAGACCCTCTAAATAAAATATGAAAGGGCTGGAGATACGTCTCAGTGTTAAAGTGCCCTTGAGTTCAATCCCCAGTAGCAAAAAACAAAAGGCCGGAGAGTTGGGAAACACTTAATTCTTAATAACCTTCAAAGACTTGTATTCAGAATATATAAAGTACTTCTATATACAAAAGAAAAATCCCAATTAAAAAAATAGTCAAAAGAAATGTGCACAAGTCTATAATTCCAGCAGTTTGAGAGGCTGAGGCAAGAGGATAGCAAGGAATTTCGAGACCCTGTCTCAAAAAATAAAAAGTGCTGGGGATATGACTCAGTGGTTAAGTTCCCCTGGGTTCAAACCCTGGCACCAAAAAAAGAAGAGAAAAAGCTATCGATAAACACATGGAGAGGTGCTTAATCTCATTTTAAAAACTCTGTAGGTCTGAATGGACAACAATGTGTTAACTGCCCTCTCTGTGGAGTTGTAATGGTAGATGATCTTAGGCAGAAAACTGCTTAGGAAGAAAGGAAAGTAAGAGGGTGGACTCCAAGGGGAAATATGATAAAAAAAAAAAATACACAGGATCCACTAGGTGGCCTCATACTACAACGTGATTTGTTTTTCTTTGTTTTTTTCTTTTTTTTTTTTTTTTAGTGGTAGATGGACAGCATGCCTTTATTTATTTTCGTATGCAATGCTAAGGATCAAACCCATTACCTCACACATGCTAGGCAAGTGCTCTGCCATTGAGCCACAGCCACAGCCCTTGAGGGTCTTCTTTAAAGAGATTAGAGGTAATATCTCATCTTTCCAGATGCAGACCCTAGAGATATATTGGAGAAGAATTTTCCTTCACAAAAGTAATGATCTGGGAACATTTTCAAAAGAGATAATTCCAGGAAATTTTAAGCAGATTCTGGTTGGATAATCTTGGAACAACAGTGAATGAATAATATAGCTGCAACTAATTCCTAATGCAGGTGTGGGCAGAGGATGTAGAACACTTCATGAGTATTGGTCTTTTCCAGGGATCCCAAGAGAAATCTATTGAAAATACAAAACGTTACATTCTGAACTGGAATGCAAAGCAGGTAAGATGCATAAGAACCAGTCAAAATTCTAACAGGATATACAAAAGAGTTATATTTTTCAAAGATCCTCCAGCAATTGCTCATCTTTTCTGACCAGTAGGCATTTGAATAAACTTAAAAGTACTTATGTACTTGTAGTTTGCATTTCCATGGTTATTAGTCTAGTTAAGCTCCCTTCGGCTTTGTGTCCACCATTGGATTTTCTTTTTTTTTTTTTTTTGAGGTGCCTTTTTAAGTCTATTTTAATTGTAGGTGTTCTTTATATATTCTGGACGTGACTCTTTTTAGTTTTACCTATGGTAAAATCTTTACTCTGGCTTATTTTGTCATACCCTTAATGGTGTCTCTTCCATGAAGAGAATTTTTTTTTAAAGAGGGAAAGAGAGAATTTTTAAATATTTTTTAGTTTTTGGTGGACACAACATCTTTATTTTATTTTTATGTGGTGCTGAGGATTGAACCCAGCACCTGGCGCATGCCAGGCAAGCGCACTACCGCTTGAGCCACATCCCAGCCCAAGAAGTTCTTATTTCTAAACCAGAGAAAGTTATTTTCCTTTATGGTTTTTGAATATAGTATGAGGTAGGAGTCAGATTTCATCCCTCTTTCTACAAATCACTCCTATACCCTTTAGTGAAAGGATATTTCCCACTGCATTTCAGTGCCACCTTTGCTATAAATCAAGTGTGTGTCTATATACGTATTTATTTCTGGGATCTGTATTGTCTTACTGGTCTGCTTTTCTCCATTTCCTGACACCACACTATCTTAATCATTCTGGCATTATAAATCCCATATTGTTCTTTTTCAAGAGTATCTTAGTTCTTTTATCATTTTATTTCCAAGTAGATTTCAGAACTAGCACATCAGGGCTGGGGTTGTGGCTCAGTGGTAGAGCACTTGCCTAGCATGTGTGAGGCACTGGCTTCGATTCTCAGCCCCAAATATAAATAAATGAGTTTTAAAAACAAAAAGATCCATCAACAACTAAAGACATTAAAAAAAAAAAAAACTAGCACATCAGCTTTCACACACATGCACTGGCATGTATACATAAACAATTGCAATTTTGATTGGAATTTTCTTGAGTTTATTTATCCTTTTTTTTTTTTTTTTTTTTTTTGAGAGGTACCAGGGATTGAACTCAGGGGCACTTGACCGCTGAGCCACATCTCCATCCCTATTTTGTATTTTATTTAGAGACAGGGTCTCACTGAGTTGCTTAGTGCCTCACTTTTAGTAAGGCTGGCTTTGAACTCTCGATCCTCCTGCCTCAGCCTCCCGAGCCACTGGGATTACAGGCATGTACCACTGCACCCAGCTATTTGTTTATATTTTCTATTGTTTCATTGTTTTGGTTTAAAAACATTCATACTTTTCATGTAAATTTTGTTTTGTTTTGTTTTTGGTGTTTGCCTTTATAAACAGTAGATTTTAAATTTTCAGTTTTTAATTATTTTGTTTTCATAAATAGAAATAAAATTGATTTTAATGTTTATCCATCAGCCTTACTAAATTTACTTCTAATGATTAATAGTTTAAATTTTCTGCATAAAATTTACAGCTAAAGATAGTTCCATTTCTTCCTCCTCCTTACATTTTTTATTATTTTATTAACCAGAACTTTCAGTATATGCTAAAAGTAGTGAAGATAAGGAAAATTCAACCTTTCACTATGAAATACAATGTTTACTTTAAATTCTAAGTTCTTTATTGAACTAAGAAAGTGCTCTTTAGTCCTACTTTTCTCAAACTTATTTATCATTAATGTTGAACTCTGTCAAATGCTTTTTCTGTATCTATTGAGATTACTGTGATTTTTTTCTCCTTTATTTTATTAATGTGATGTTTCAGTTACTATGGCTATATAACAAATCAACCCAAAACAGTGTCATTTAAAAAAAAAATTGGGGACTGGGGTTATGGCTCAATAGTAGAGCGCTCACTTAGCACATGCAAGGCACTGGGTTCCATCCTCAGCACCACATAAAAATAAATAAAATAAAGGTATTGTGTCCAACTACAATTAAAAAAAATGTATTTTAAAAAGTTATTGTGCTTGTTATGAGTTAGGAATTTACACTTGTATCTGCCCCACAGGACTGAGGCCTTATCCTGAGGACAGGAATTACCTGAAGGACCCTATCGCTGGCAATTGTGTGAGGCCTCAGTTCCTGATAACATGGACCTCCCCTCTCTTTTGGTCTCTCCCTGTGGGCTGATTCTGCCTCCCTTGTTTCATGGAGGCTGGGTTTTAAGGACATTTTGAAAAATAGGGCCAAGGAAATCATCACTCTTCATCACCTGGCCCCTGAAGTCCCTCGGTGTCACTGTTCCACATAATGCTCATAATGTTTCACCAGGTTCAATGGCGGGAAATCGGGGGAAGTAGACTTGATGAAGCGGGAAGCTTCTGGAAGAATGTCGGGGACAGAAAATATTGCTGTATGCTATAGCCCTTTTTGGAAAATGCAGTCTGCCACACATGGTGACCTGATAGCCATGCCTTCCTCTAGGAGGAGCCCCTTGATTAAGATCCAAAACTGTGACTTGCTGCTAACACATAGAAAATGGCAGAAGTGGGGCTGGGGATGTGGCTCAAGCGGTAGCACACTCGCCTGGCATGCGTGCGGCCTGGGTTCGATCCTCAGCACCACATACCAACAAAGATGTTGTGTCCGCCGAGAACTAAAAAATAAATATTAAAAATTCTCTCTCTCCATCTCTCTCTCTCTCTCTCTCAAAAAAAAAAAATCAGTCCTAATATGGCTGAGAAAAAACTATAAAAAGAAAATGGCAGAAGTGATGGAATATCATTGCACAGTTATCTTCTAGAAGAACCACCGTGCTAACAGGCTAGTTCTAGAGACTCTTCTTGGCTTAAAGTTAGTGGACATGTTGAGGAAACGCATGGCACAGGAACTGCAGAAGATCTCTAGGAACTAAGGGAGGCCTCCAACCTGCAGTCACCAAGAAGTGGGAGCCTCAGTTTTTGACCAGCTCGAGTGAGCTTCGACCCTAATGAAGCCCTAAACTACAACCCAGTGGTTGACTCCCTAAGTAGCCCTGTGAAGAAGCCTTAAGCTGAAGACCTCACTGAGCTGGCCTGGACTCCTGACCTAGTGAACTGGGGAGATGATAATAATAATATGCTGTTTTAAGCTGCAAATTTTGTGGTGTTATGCAGCAGTAAGTGACTAGAATACCACTTGTTAGCCCTGTGGCCCTGGGGAAGTCGCAGATATTCCCCTGTGCCTGGTTTTCTCATTCTTAAAACAGGATACAACAATAACCCATCTATAGTTGCCATGAGGATGCAATGAGTTCACACACCTGTGATGTTTTTTGGCAATACCCAGCACATAGAATGTGCCCAGTAATGAACTGTGTCATCAGTGCCCTAAGATTACATGCTGCTGCTGCTTTCTCTCTCTCCCTCACGTCTTCCACTATTCACACCTCTGTAGTTTAGTGTCTGAATTCATCTCATCGTGCTAGAATTTTCTTTCATTCCTCAGGATAGTCTTGGCTGGCCAACACCCCCTTTATCTAGTGCTTATTTATCTGACAGCCTCAACTATTCAAAATAGAATTAAGATACTCCAAAAATTAAAATAAACTCATATAGAAAATAGACTAAAGTTTTATTTTTTACTTGCTGATGAGACTTAAAAGCTACTCCTCAGATGTGGGAGGCCACCACTTCATGTGACCAGCATTTTTCTCTCCTGATTGGTTTGAGGCACTGTCGGTCATTTCCAGTGATCTGGCCACTTTCAAGTGGCTATAGACAGTAGCCCAGATCTTGAGAGTAGTAAAAATGTAACAAATGTGTCTTCCTGTGTAGGCATGCCTTCCTGCAGCCCCCAAGGTTGAGCTACGCCTACCTGTTCCTTTGTGATATTAACCCTTTGCCCTGTTTGGGATAGAATGTTCCATGGAAACACCCTTTGTGTGTCCCCTTCTCTTATTCTGCCTTTGGGTGTGGCCTACTTAATGTCAGTCACTCTGCTGACAGCAGGCATCAGGAAGCTAGACTCAGCCCCTTGAAACCTGATCCCTTGCCTCCTTTGAAAGGCTTCTCCATAATGTTTTGAACAAAAAAAAGAAAAGAAAGGCTTCTCCTCAATAAAGAGGGTCAGCACACCAGTGTGTGCACCTGTGCTCGCTCGCTCTCTCTTTCTGGGGACCCTTAAATTCAGAGGAGCCATCACAGGACCCCCAAAGAAAAAGGTATCTGTCTTTTGTTGTTATTTCAAGTGGCCCAGTTCACCTGGAGTGACCCTGAGTGTGTTTGTCAGAGCTGTCTTATTTCATAAGCCAAAGCACACTCACTGTAAGTCAAAATTTAAAATGGTAAGTGGAGCCAGGTACGATGATGCCCACCCGTGAACCCAGCTACTCAAGAGCCTGAGGCAGGACCACTTGAGTCCAGGAGTTCAAGTTCAAGGCCAGTCTGGGCAACATAGCAAGACCCTGTCTCAAAAAATTCATACAGATAAAAATTTAAATGATGAGTGGAAAACTACAAGGAAGCATATTCATACCAAGAATTTGATTCAAACAACCTAAGAGGGAAAGAACCTGAAAAAAAGCAGCGTGATGCACAGACAGCTGACTTCTGGGATGATACCACTGAACAAGTGCCCTGTCTTGTTGGACGAGGCACTGATCCTTTCCAAATCTCAATTTCCACATTGATTTATCAAGAGGGGTTCAAGCAAAGTTCCTTCTGCTGATTAGGAGAGCTGAATGTTTGCAGGCATGTAACATTTTGTATAATGTTAGGTTAATGTGGACTGGAATTGTGGCTCAGCGGTAGAGCGCTTGCCTAGCACGGGCGGGATCCAGGTTCGATCCTCAGCACCACATAAAAATAAAGGCATTGTGTTGTGTCCATCTACACCTAAAAAAAAAAAAAAAATAGGTTAATGTAATGTTTTTAAAAATTTCTATAATATCATTAAAGATATCAACAGTAGTCGGGCACAATGGCATAAACTTGTAAGCCCAGCAGCTCAGGAGGCTGAGACAGGAAAATGGCAAGTTCAATACCAGCCTCAGCAATTTAGTGAGGCCCTAAGCAACTTAGACACTATCTCAAAAAATAAAAAGGATCAGGAATGTAGCTCAGTGGTAAATTACCCCTGGGTTAAGCCCCCAGTAATGCTCCCATCCTGCGAACTGTCCCCCCACAAACAATCTCAACAACAGAAAAATAACTCAATTTAAAAATGGGACAAAGAATCAGAATAGACATGTCTCCAAAGAAAATACACAATTGACTAATACATATAAGAATGCATAACCTCATTACCATTAGGGAAATGCAATTCAAAGCCATAAGAATGTATTATACTCATTAGAATGGTTCCTATTTTTTAAAAAAAAAATTTTGAAGGACAGGTAAGGTGTCACATTTATAATCTCAAAAAAAATTTTTTTCCCCCTTGGTGGTGCTGGGGATCGAACCCAGGGCCTTGTGCATGTGAGGCAAGCACTCTACCAGCTGAGCTATATCCCCAGCCCTCTAATTTCAAATTTTTAAAATGAGCTGCCAATGTAGCTTAGTGAGCTCTTGCCTAACATGTAGATGGCCCTGTGTTCAGTCCCCAGCACTGCAAAAAAATAAATAATAACAAATGTTGAGAGTGTGGAGAAATTGGAACTCTTGCGCAGTATTACTGAGAATGTAAAATTGTGCAGTTGTAAAAATAAAAACAGTATAGCTATTCCTCAAAAAATTAAACTATAACCATATGATCCATCCGTATCACTGGTGGGTATACAACCACAAGATTGAGAGTAGCATCTTAAAGAGATAGTTATATACCGTTGTTCATAGCATCATTATTCACAATGGATAAGGTGGAAGAAACCCACATGTCCATCAGCAGATGAGTGAATAAATGTGGGATGCATACAAGGGGATATTCAACCTTAGAAGGAAATTTTGCTACAACGTGGATAAACCTTCAGAACAGACATTATTCCAAATGACATAAGCCAATCACAAAACCTTGAGAACAGACATTATTCCAAATGACATAAGCCAATCACAAAAAGACGAGTATGACTCACTTCTATGAAGCATCTAGAACAGTCAAATTCACGGACACAAAGTAGAACAGGAGCAGATACAGGGAACTGTTTATTGATATAGTTTCAGTTTTGCAAGGTAAAAATATTCTGGAGATTGATTGCACAAAGCAAATGTAGCTCTACACTTAAAAAATGGTTACGATGGTAATTTTATGTTATTTTATTGTAATTAAAAATAAAAATCTGCACCTGTAATCCCAGCAGCTCAGGAGGCTGAGACAGGAGCATCACAAATTCAAAGCCAGGCTCAGCAAAAGTGAGGTGCTAAGCAACTCAGTGAGACCCTGTCTCTAAAATACAAAATAGGGCTGGGGATGTGGCTCAGTGGTTGAGGGTCCCTGAGTTCAGTCCCCGTATCAAAAAATTTTTTTGAAAAATCTGGTGCTTGAAAAGGCATTGGGTACCTGTAAAATCAATGTTATTCTTATACCTTGTTTCACAATGCTGCAGGATAATTTGGACTCTTGTATTTTTTATTTGCAAATCATTGTAGCCTCCATCTATTTTACTGCATATGCATTGTTATGCAAGTCATTTTCTTCTCTATCAATTTAACCATATATATGGAGAGAGAATTTAGATATTTGTGCTTTGCAAACTTTGACCCAGAAAACACATTCTAGAAGCTTCTTATCAAAGAAGATTTTCTCATTTCAGGTGAAGTCATTCAAAGGTAACACCAGAGTGGAAAAATAGAGAAGGGAAATATTGATGCTCACAGTCTGATTGTACATTAAGAATTGCCTCCAAGTATTATGCTTGCAGCTAAAATATGAAAGTCAGACTTGGTCGTAAAATCCTCTTCTCTTTCACATCTACTTGGATTAACTCTAATTGAGACCACAAGTGTTGGGCACTCTACCAGTAGAAATTGATGCCTGGATGAGTAAGATCTTGCACTAGAGTCTGGTTGTGGCCAGGACTAGATACCCCAAAAGAAGCCATGTTAGGGCTGGGATTGTGGCTCAGCTCACTAGCCTAGCATGTGTAGGGCCCTGGGTTCGATTCTCAGCACCACATAAAAATAAATGAATGGAATAAAGGTATTGTGTAAAACTACAACTAAAAAATATTTTTGAAAAAAAGAAGCCATATTAAAAGCTCAAGTTTTTCAGCACCTGCCCAATGCCTCAGGACTAAACTGTGTTCATCCCTTGAGCAGCAGGAATTCAATACAGACTAAAAACCATAGCACACAAAGCCTTTGTTTGCTGGAGGGTTCCTGATGCCTCATACTGTATACAGAGCATCCTCGCCGTGCCTGGCACACAGCAGGGTCTTATGTGGATACATGAATCATGAATGGCAGTAGAAATCATGAATGCCTATTTGATGTTTTCAGTTGAAACCTCAGACACACTCGTAGCATTTCATGTGAAAAGCACCATGTGCCCAACACTCTGACGTGGACCTGGGACTTTCCTGGCGTGTCAGTCCCTAAGGAAAGGGGAAACCCAGCGCAGCCCAGCCAGTGAGAATGAAACAAACCCTCTTGCACCAGTGTCCCCCTTGACTTGCATTTTAGACTGCACTGCCAGCTCCTCTTTTCTGTGTGAACTCAGTAGAGCTCTCCCTCCTGTCTCTCAGGGCCATCTTTTGCAGCTCTCATATATAACAATCAGCAGGCAGACAGGCAGATCGTTTTAGCTTCAGGCTGCTCTTAAGTAAGTCCTAACCTTGGATTTAGTTTCACAAAGTCTAGAGCAAGAGAACACAGCTGCTGGGCTTTGGGGGAAATGGGTGGTAAGAATGCTGACGTCATGATGACCTCTGCCCTAACTAAGCACTAAACACGGAAGGGACATCTTCCAGGATAGGTTCAGTTATTGGTTGATTCATGAGACTTATTTATTTATTCCAGGTTGCCAAAAGCACTTTACAGCCCCTGTCTAATGGTGGAGGGAAGGGGGGAGTTCAGTGGAAGTTTCCTGCCAGCGGGTTACTGAGGGGTGGGAAAGAGGGGCGTGTAAACACCAGTCATGTGACAGGTGTGAGCCTAGCTTAGGTGATCTCATTCTCACCTGCTTCCTGGTGAGAATTCCTGAAATTTTATTTCCCCAATTTCACAGGTGACATTTACAGACGGTGAGAGAGGGTAAAAAACTTCCTGAAGTCAAATAGCTAATCAATGACTATTGCTGGGCATTCCTGGGATCAGGAGTCAAGGCCTCAGGGCTCTTGGGGGCTTCTCTTCCAGCTCTCCTCTTGTCCTTTCAGCTGTGTGTTGGTCCCATTCTTCTCCCAGGCAGGTTTCTTATGGTGGTGGGCTGTGGTTAGGAGGGACATCCTGGGGTCATGCACGGACTGGGGTTAACCTACAACCTTGGAAATTGAGGGGAGGTATATTGTCCTTAAAGAAAAGGAGAACAGTAAAATACTCTGTCCCTGACTACCCACTTTCTGTTCCCCAAACCTAGCCAAGTTAAGGGAACAATGAGAGTAAGCCTGGGCCACACTGTCCAGACACGTTATCTTGAGGGACACTGGCTCTCATGCACACTGGGATCTAGGCAAGTAAAGCCATCTGTACAAAGTTGCTTTTTGCACAAACTCCACAACTGCAGCTCCTTGGGATGCTGGTCATACAAAGCAAACTGGGCAAGCTAATGATGAGGTTGCAGCTTTGCAGCTCAGTGGCTCCTGGTGCAGAACTGAGGGCACCGTGGACCGAATGCTGTGAGGGACAGAGGTGCTGCCTGTCTGGTCAGTTGCCACTGGAACTTCCCCAAAAGCATTTCACAGCAAACCCTCCGGCCTCCTGTATTAAATACCTCCCAGGTATTGAACCTATTCCACTGGCCAGGCCCAGCTGGGCTTTAGATGGAACAGAAGGCTTTGCGCTGGATCACCACCAGCATTCGGGTGCTGGCTGCTTGACTTGTGGTCCCAACAGAAGCCCCTGAATTGCCCAGAGAAGAGAATCTGGGCATCTGAGGAAAAGCAGGAAAGTTTGTAGGACAGAATGCAGAACCAGTCTGCATCCGCCAGCTGCTTGGAGGGAGAAAGGCGACAGGGCAGGACAGAGGAGGATACTACCAAGCTGCTCTGCCAGACTTAAGGGCTCTCTCCCGTCTCCTGGTGGACGGGGGGGGGGGGGGAGGGGGGGGGGGGAGACATCTGGTGCTGAAGCCTGGACTCTGACTCACAGTGACCCCAGACCCAAAGTGGCAGTCTGTCCCTGGAGACCTAGGATGCCATAGTCTTTAAACTGAGCAGTGCACGTAGGACAGGTATGAATGGCTTCAAAATATTTTATTTATTTTAAAAAAGTATTTTTTAAAAAGGCAGCAACAGGGATGTCCGTGAACATCTAGCAGCAGCACCTACCTCCAGGCCCAGGTTATGGTGGGCAACCTGACAGCTTTGGGAAGGTCAGAAGCCAGGAAGCAGTTTCAAGGCTCAACTTTGAACAGGGGAAGAGCGCACACCCCAGAACCCCGGCTGTCCTGAGCACACGGCCCTGTTACTCTCCAAACAGACTCACAACCTGTCCCCTGCCTGCAGTTCCTGGAACAGAAAGAGCTCTTTGGCCATGAGCTCAAATAGAATTTATATGCCTCAGTTTCCTGGGTAGATAGGATGACATCACCCTGCCCAGAACCCAAATCACCGCTATTTTTTTTTTTTTTTTAAGGAGGGAACATTTATTTGGATTCAGAGGTTCAATTTGTGGTCGACTGACTCCATAACTCTGGGCCTGATGGAAGAAAGCAGCTCTGTACATGGCAACCAGGAAGAAAGGAGACCTCTGCTCACCAAGGACAAAATATAAACCCAAAATCATGCCCCCAGGGACCTACTTCCTCCAACCACACTCTCCAAGCCTAGTTACCACCCAGTTAACTCCTACCAGAGGATTAATCCACTGATTAGATTGCAACTGTAATGTAATCATTTCACCTCTGAACATGCTTGCATTGTCTTGCACATGAGCATTTTGGGGACATCATATATATCTAAACTATAACATTCTGCCCCTAATTCTTAAAAAGCTCATGTCTGTGTCACAGTGCAAAATACATTTAGTACATTTCCAGGAGTCGCCAGCTCTTAACAGTTCCAGCATTGTCCAAAATCTCACCTAAGAATCAAGGCAATAGGGCTGGGGTTGTGGCTCAGTGGTAGAGCACTTCCCTGGCATATTTGAGGCCCTGGGTTCAAGCCTCAGCACCACATAAAAATAAAGTTATTACATTCATCTACAACTAAAAATATTTTTTTAAAAGAAGGCAATAAACTGTGCTACATATACACAATGGAATATTGCTCAGCATTAAAAGAGAATATAATTATGGCCTTTGCAGGTAATTGGATGGAGTTGGAAAATATCATGCTACGTGAAATAAGCCAATCTCAAAAAAACCAGGAGCCAAATATTTTCTCTGATAAGTGGGTGCTAATCCATATGGGGTGGGGGGATGCATAGGATAAGGGGAGGAACTTCGGATAGGGCAAAGGGGCTAAGTGGTAGGGAAGATGGTGGAATGAGACAGACAACATTAACCCTAGGTACCTGTGTGATTGCACAAATGGGGTGACTCCATGCACAACCACAGAAGTAAAAAATTCTGCTCCATATGTGTACAATGAATTGAAGATTTTTCTACTGTCATGTGTAACTGATTAGAATAAATAAATAAAAAGAATCAAGGCAAGCCAGGTGTGGTGGTGCACGCTTATAATCCCAGCAGGAGGCTGACGCAGGAGGATCACGAGCTCAAAGCCATCCTTAGCAACTTAGTGAGGCCTAAGCAACTCAGTGAAACCCTGTCTCAAAATAAAATATAAAAAAGGGCTGGGGATGTGGCTCAGTGGTTGAGTGTCCCTGAGTTTCAATTGCTGATACCAAAAGGAAAAAGTAGAAGGCAAACTCTTGAATGTTTTTCTCTAAAAACATCAAAAACAAGTTACGTATATACAATATGCGATGGCACAGAGTGAACATTTCTATTCCACAAGGGAGAAATAGGGGCATATAAAGAAGGGACGGTGGCACCCCCTTTCTCCACAGAAAAGTCTTAACTGGGGTTTTCCAGAAATCTTCAGCATGGCTGATTTTAGGACCATCAGCAAAAGAGTCTCTACAAAAGAGTTCAAAGTAGATAAACTTCCAATTTTCATGTTGCCCTGTTTAACTTGGCCACTGGCCAGGAAGAAATCAGCACTCCAGGTGCTGGACACCCCCTTACTAGTTTTTCACAAATGTATCCAGTATAGTAGTTTGTAGAAATGTGTAAACAAGGCCTCTGGCCTTGAGCTGGGCTTCACAGAGATGTCTACATTTTTAAGATAAGTTACCCACTGGGCTCCATGGTAACAGTTGGCAGGGGGAGAGAAGAAAGGTAAGAAGCTCTCCCCTTCTCAGGTGCTGTCCTTGAAGAGTTATCTTGCCCACAACAGTGAAAGAAAAAAAGCTGCTTTTATGTGAACTTCTGAGCCCCTCCCCTTTCATGCTGGGTATAAAACTCCGAAATTCCCTGAACCCGGGGCTCAGGGGATTGATTGATTACAGCAAAAGCTGTGCCCTGTGAATCTGGCTGCAGCCAAATAAAACTGTTTCCTGCTACCTTCGGTGCCTTGACTCATCTGCCCCTACAACAATGGGACCAAACAAAGCAAGACCAAAATCCAATTGGGCAAAAAAGTCTTTGTAGCCCCACATTTGGTGTCTGGATCACAGGGCATCATGGTGCCCTCTGGAAGGTTTGTGCAGCTCGGCCCCAATGGCCTTGCTACTTTCAGCCCAAGTGGCCTCTTGGTTTGAATCTGCTTACTTCCTACAGCTTTCCTCAGATCAGCATGGATATTGGCATCTGAATGGCGGTCTCCACTGCAGTTCCAGCTTCCTTTCCATGCTTGGCCCATCACCATCCCAGAGCCAGACCACAGGGACTACAACCCTGCTACACTTTGTATGGCTTCCCAGGCCTTCCTTTGAAATCTCAGTGGAGGCCTCCAGGACCCCCTAACTCTGGCACCCTGCATTCCTGCACGGCCAGTAAAACACAGTTGGTGTCAAGGTCTGCCACCATTCTGGTGGGCAGTAGCTAACCCTCCTGTGACCATGGCTGCAGCAGCCTATGAGTGGCTGGGCAGTTGAGCACAGGGAAAAAACTTCCTGCCCTTGCCTACTCCCTGCAAACAGGGTGCCCCCAGTGTCTCTTCTCTAGGAATTTTACACCCTTGACAGTGTGATCTTGCCAATTTCTGAGATACCCTTCAAGCCATATTGTCTTTGTGCAAATCACTTAGCATCTCTTCAGTGGCTGTAAACTCTTTAGCAACCACATCTTTTTTTGGCCCCCGTTTTACATACACTTTCCTGGCCAAATTGCTAGTTTTTCAAATCTTTCTGCTCCTGATTATCACAGTAAATTTGGCTAACAGTCACTAGCAATACACACTTCATTGCCTCAATGCTGTGCTGTTTTGAAATTTATTCCACCAGATTAATTAACTCATGAGCCAAGTTTTTGTCTTAAGTCCTATGTGCATTCTGGTCTTCTGAGCTCCCACCTCAATTGCTTATTAAGCTCCATTCCAAGTTGCATCTTTTAAGTTTTTAAACATTTCACCTATAAGCCAGCTCCAAAGGCTTCTGAATCACATGGTCAGGTTACTTGAAGCACCAACCCCATTACTTGGAACCAATTTGTTTTAGTCAGCTTTTTCACTGCTGGGACCAAAATATCTGTCAAGAACAAGAATTTATTTTGGCTCAGGGGTTCAGAGGTTCTGTCCATGGTCGGCTGACTCCACAGCTCTAGGCCCCAGGTAAGGCAGAACACTAGGGCAGAAGGGTGTGGCGGAGGGAAGCAGCTCAGCCCAATCATGATTCTTTTGGAGCTACCAACCCTGTGCCCAGCCCCACTGTTGGACATGGATAACCAACTCCACCACTATAATGGAATGACACACATTGCTTCTTTAAAGTGACATATTTCAAATTGTTGGTTGGTTTAGGATCTGCATACCCCAGGGGGGCAGTGAAAAATGAAGACTTGGGGGGCTGGGGTTGTAGCTCAGTGGTAGTGCATTTGCCTAGCACGTGTGAGGCACTGGGTTCGATCCTCAGTACCACATTAAAAAATAAAAAAATAAAAATTTACAGGTATATGTCCATCTACAAATAAAAATAATAAATCAATTTAAAAAGAAAAAGAAAAATGAAGACTTGAACCTCTTAATTTATGGGATTTTTGTGGGTCAAGTTTATTGTGAATCATTTCCACAAATCACCACAGGCTGCTTACGGGAAGAGCTGAAGTTTTCTTTATATCCTTTTCAGATTGTTCACTATTAGAATATATAAAGAAACAGATTTTTGTTGTATTGATTTTGTATCTTGCAACTTTACAGAGTTTAATAGTTTCAGCAGGGGCTGGGGATGTGGCTCAAGCGGTAGCGCACTCGCCTGGCATGCATGTGGCCCGGGTTCGATCCTCAGCACCACATACAAAGATGTTGTGTCCACCGAAAACTAAAAAATAAAAAATATTAAAAAAAAGATTATTTTAAAAAAAATAGTTTCAGCAGTTTTCTTGTGGAAACTTTTGGACTTCATAAGATCATGTCTCCTTTGAAACAGAGATCCTTCCCTTCCAATTCATATGCCCTTTTCTTCCCTAATTGCTCTGGTTAAGACTCCCAGTTCTTCAAAGAAAATTTGTGAAAGCTGTCAATCATATCTTGTTCCTGATCTCAGAGGAAAAGCTTTTCCCTGTATGCTGTTAGCTGTGTCCCTTTCTTTTGTAGCCTTCATTAAGTTGTGGTATTTTCCTTCTATTCCTCGTTAATTTTAGTGCTTTTATTATGAAATGGTGTTGAGTTTTGCTGATGTTTTTTGCACCAATTAAAGTGATCATCTGGGGTTTTTCCTCATTTCGTAAATTGATTTTCATGTCTTTTCAAATTATCTTTTATTCTTATTATGCATGACAGCAGAATGAGTTTGACACATTATACATACATGGAATGCAACTACTCATTCTTTAGATTGTACCTGATGATTTTCATTTTTTAAAAGTTATACAAGGACACAATATCTTCATTTTTTAAAAAATGTGGCGCTGAAGATCAAACCCAGTGCCTCACATGTGCAAGGCAAGCAGTCTGCCACTAAGCCACACCCCCAGCCCTGATTTTCACATCTGACCATCCTTGCATTCCAGAATTAAATCCCACTTGGCAATGCTGTATAATCTCCTCCCCCTCCCCCCTAGGGATTTAACTCAGATGTAGCTTCACCACTGAGTTACATCTCCAACCCTGTTTTAAAGTTTTTTTTTTTTTAAAGAGAGAGTGAGAGAGGAGAGGGAGAGGGAGAGAGAGAGAGAGAGAGAGAGAGAATTTTTTTAAATATTTACTTTTTAGTTCTCGGCGGACACAACATCTTTGTTGGTATGTGGTGCTGAGGATCGAACCCGGGCAGCACGCATGCCAGGCGAGCGCGCTACCGCTTGAGCCACATCCCCAGCCCCTGTTTTAAGACAGATTTCACTAAGCTGTTGAGTGCCTCACCTTCCCAAGTTGTTGGGATTAGAGACGTGTGCCCCCACACCTGGCAGTATTTCTACTGTTTGAATATCTACATGTCAGTGTATAATCCTTTTACTTTATTGTTGAAATCTATTACAGTACTTTCTTAAGGGTTTTTAAAGTGATTTTTCTCCTGCTGCCATGGAAACATTATATGTAAGAAGACTTTGCTGGCAGTTTGTGTCCATGTGGGTCTTTGGTGTATCCTACTTGGAATTCATTTAGCCTTAAATGTTTACATTTTCACGTCTTCAAATCTGGGAAGTTTATAGCCATTTGGTTTTCAAATACTCTCTCCCCCTTTCTGCCCGCCCCCATGTGTGTATATTGGTCAGCTTGATGGAGTCCCATAGGCTGTTCACTTTCCTCCTTTTTTGCTGCTCTCAGTAATTTCAAGTGCTCTGGCTTTACGTTCACTGGTTCTGTGTGATCAAGTCTGTTGTTGAATTTGTCTCATGAATTTTTCAATCCAGTCATTTTATTTTTCAGCTCCAGAGTTTGGTTTTTTAATTTCTATTTCTCTTAATATCCTCATTTTGTTCAACAAATCGTTCTCCTGATTTCATTTAGCTGTCTGTCCGTGTTCTAGTTTACCTCACTGAGCATATTTAAGACCATTTGTTAAATTCCATGCCAAGTATACAAAGGTCTGTTTCTCTAGGTTTGACTTCTGCAGATTTACTTTGTTCCTCATTTCCTTTTTCTTTTTCTTTTGTTGTTTTATGCCCTGTGACCTTTTGCTCAGATTTGGGCATTTGCAAACACCTAGGTCTTAAGACAACTGGCTTAGAGCAGAAAAAGAGCTTCAGTAATAACCCAGCCTAGTAAAGGCTCATGCCCCTCCCCCTTGTGGTCATGCACTTTCCCTGGAACTGCATGTGTCCTCATGGTTATTTACTTGTACTGTATTGTGCTGTCCGGTGTCACCTTTTCTTCTGCCTGTCACCTACTTACTGCCCCATGCACCCAAGACCTGCAGGCGACCTGTGCTCTAGTGGAACACCCACCTCACATCCAGCTGTGCCAGTGTTCCCATCCTTGAACCAGCAAGACAGAAACCAGTCCCTCTGGTAGCCCTGGACAGGCCTCAGAGTTACAAACAAGTTCCACTTTATTCCAGGAGTCTCAAGGGAGAAACAGAATTGGGTTTCCCCACACTGCTTCAGGGGAGGATGGTGCACAGGGAAGCAACATGCTATGAAATTCCTACACTTTTTGAGTGTGGCTGTTTCTTGATGAGGCATTTCCTTGGTTGCTGCTGCTTGATTTTTGAGTTTTCACAAAGCTATTTTGATCTGAATGTTGTTTATTCCATTTCTTCAAGGGGCAGTGAGGGCCTAGAGCTTCCTATCTACCATCTATCTTGCTGACGTCACCTGTCTCTTGTTTCTTGTATAAAATTTAATGTCCAACCCAGCAACTCAAGAGACTGAGGCAGGAGGATCACAAGTTGCAGGCCAGCCTCAGCATCACACCACCCTGCCTCCAAAAATAAATAAATAAGGACTGGGGATGTAGCTCAGTGGTAAAGAATCCTTGGGTTCAATCCCCAGTACCAAAATAACAATAATGATGATAAGAATTTTGTTGACATTATGAAATTGGTAAAATAAAGAGAATGAAATTCAAACACCATAGAAAGGCGTGAATTGAAAACTGTCTTTTTATTCACTTCCCAAGCATCTTTCCCACTGCCTAAGGATGAGCCTCTTAACAGCCAATGCGTTTTTGAGTTACCTCAATTCTAAATAATGCAGGCATACTTCATACCTTGATTCTTCAAATTGTACTAATGATTTTTTGGGAGAGGATACCCAGCTCCCCACCTTATTTCTACTTTTTAATCTATCTCTGGTGAATAACTTCTATTTACCACCTATGAATTTTTAATAGAAGTCTGATAACTTTTTTATTTTTATTTTAGTTGTAGATGGACAGACACAATACCTTGATTTATTTAGTCTATTTAGTGCCTGAGGATTGAACCCAGAGTCTCACGCAAGCCAGGCAGGCGCTCTACCACTGAGCCACAACCCCAGCCTCAATTTCCTTTTGGATATGTCTGCACTGCTTTGGCTTTTCTGCTAATATTCATTTTGCTGAGAGGAAAAACAGTTTGTTCAATATCAAGATCATCATTCTTTCAGCACTTGCTAGAAAGCCCCAAGGCAGACACTCAAACCTTCTTACTCAGGGAAGGATGACTTCTCTAAATGAAAGGATCCCTTTTGCTGGGCATCAAAGGCAGACCAGCTGGAAAACTAACAGAAGGCGGGCATGCAGAACACGAGGGCAGAGGGCAGGGGGAGCCTAGGGTGCATGTACCTTGGAGAAAACAAACAAAATAACAACAAACCTTATCTGGAGAACATTGTAAAAACTAAAAGCTAGAATGCCAAAATAGGAAGAGATTGAGTCAAGCCATTTAATGGTTTCAATTCTGGCCCATTCTGGTTGGAGACAATAAATGGCTCCCAGGTTTGCTAACAGTGTACTTTAAGTAGAGGGAATAAATTCCTTTTTGTATCACCTTTTTTTTTTTTTTTGAGTTTTTTTTAAGTTTCAAGAAATTGTGAGCTGTCTGACACTATTTTTTCTGGATACGCTTTTGTGGTTATGTGCCCTCTCCTCAACATGTTATGCATGTTTTTTAAAAAACAAAGTGTTTGGGGCTGGGGTTGTGGCTCAGAGGTAGAGCACTCGCCTAGCGTGCATGAGGCACTGGGTTAAATCCTCAGCACCACATAAATGTAAAATAAAGATATTGTGCAAACCTACAACTAAAATATAAATTTTTTAAAAAGTGCTTGATATACCAGCAACAATTTCTTCAGATAATTTCTTCATAATTGGGATAGAGGTCTGAGTATTAGAATGTCAAAATGTTATTTTGTAAAGAACCTTTTTTTTTTTTTTGAGGGACAGGGTACGGAGGATTGAACCCAGGGGCACTTTACCACTGAGGTATACCCCAGCCCTTTAATTTTTTGAGACAGAGGTCTCACTAAATTGTCAGGGCTGGCCTTGAACTTGCAATCTCCTATATCAGCCTCCCAAGTTGCTGGGGATACAGCTAGGATGAGAGGAGTGCACCTCTGCACCAGGAAGAACTTCATTTTGACAAAAGTCATAAAAACTAAAAAAGAAAAAAAAATTACTCTTTCCTAATATTTTCCTTACTGAAATCTCTATTTTCAAAATGTGTGTGGCAGTTCTCATGATAAACCTGACTGGCCTGTCCTTAGTGTCCAGCCACTGAAGTACCTCACCAGCCTGTGCACCCATCCCCATGCAACTCCATGTGGTCCTAAAGCAGGGCTAAGCTGTGGCCCCGCACTGCAGGCGCTGTCCTGTGCCTCGCAGGCCACTCAGCCACCTCATGGTTTCCACCACCAGATTCACTGTCTCACTCTCAAGTTGTGGCAACCAAATCAGGATCTCCTGACATTGCCAGCTGTTCCCTGGGGAGTTGCCACCCCTATGGGAAACACTGTCTTAAGCTATTCTAGGAAGCAACTCTGTAACTCCCTAACATTCTGTGGTGACAGTGTTCTATAACTTAGTGATATGGTGGTGATAGCCACATGATGCTATTAGTACCTGAAACATGGCAGCATGAGGAATAAAATTCCCGATTTCATTTTAAGTTATTTAAACCCTACAAAAATACTTCTTTTGAATACCTTTTTTAAAAATCAGATGTGGCTGACTGGCAATTAAACCCGGGGGGGGGGGGGAGGGGGGAATGATAGAACCTCAGTTCTACTCCACAGAAGGCAGGAAGATTATGGGGTGGGCCAACATGCCCCCACATTATTTCTGCTTTTAACCTACCTCTGGCAAAAAAACTTTCATTCCATCTTACATTAAAAAAAAAATATATAGGGGCTGGAGATGTGGCTCAAGCGGTAGCGCGCTCGCCTGGCATGCGTGCTGCCCGGGTTCGATCCTCAGCACCACATACCAAAAAAGATGTTGTGTCCGCCGAGAACTAAAAAATAAATATTAAAAATCCTCTCTCTCTCTCTCCTCTCACTCTCTCTTTAAAAAAAAAAATATATAGATGAAGTCCTAAGTTTCATTCTGAGTAGGCATAGGTTAAATTATATAGTAAAGTTTGAAGTTAAAAATCACAATTTTAAATCCTCTTTTGAAGCAAACAGTGATGAACTGTTTTTGCATATGAGTTATACCACTGAAAACACAAGAATGCTAGAAAGGTGTTCTAAGTGTCCAACAATTCCTGGAATGAAATGGAAAAATCAGGAGTGAAAGAAAACATTTATTGAATCAAAATCAATACTTTCTTTTTATTATCTACAAGCCAACACTGAACTCACTTTATTTAAGAATGAACACAATGTACAAAAAAAGTATGCTTATATTATAAAAATATGTCAATTTTATCTTCTGGGTGCTGAGCAGAAGTTATCTTAAACAAAATCAAGGCAAACTTATTCTCTATAATGAAACTGCTATAATTTAATGACAGTGAAGGCTCGTGTACTCACAAAGGGCTCTCCGGCCCACTGACTATGCTGCCCTTGGAATGCCGCACCCAGGTCTCTGCAGTCGGCATCCTCACTGTGCTTCTTGGCACCGCTTCATGCCTATGTCGCAGGAAATACCTCTTCTACAGAATGCAGATCACTGCTAACAAGTCGCACGTGATCAAATCTTCATTTGGTTTCCCTTAACAGCTGTTAGCATATATTTCAGCAAAGTATTAACAGCATAATGAATTTGGAGTACAAAAATCCTACTTATTTAACTAACTTCAGTTTAAAAATGAGATGTTGCTAAGGAGAACAAATGACCTCCCAAGGCTTCAAATCCCATTAACGCAGGTGGGAATGTCGCCTCACTCCTCTCAAATATTCTAAGCCTCCATAAAATATTTATGTCCAAAGTTAATATCTTCGTAACTTTTATTTCTTGATTTTATTGGCACCTTCCCAGGCACTCCTGGCATGTGCTCTTGTGTACAGTGTAATTACTGTGCCTGTGAGGTCAGCGGCAGCTGTAGGACAGTTAGAGGCTGAAGAGCCCAGCCTTTGGCTTACCCTGGAGATAGACTCCAACGCTCACTGGTTTTGGAGCAAGAAAAGAGAGCAATAGAAAAGAATAAAATCAAATCATGAGTTGGATAAAAGGGACAGTGGCTCCCTGCATCATTCTAGGAGTTAACTACTAATTTTAAAAGCTAAAATGAATCCATGCTGATAATGCCAAAAAATTGCAATCCATCTTACAGGGCTTGCCCACAGCAGTGTTCCAGGCAGGAACCTGACTCTGACTGAGGAAAATGACAGTGGGACCCAGGCAAGTTCCAGAATTTGATCTTCACTAATGAAACCTCAACAGATGCTGTGCTTGAGACTGACACCTAAGAAGGCTCAAAATTGCAAAACACAAGAATCAAGCACTCTGGTGTCCTACTCTATTGGGTAAATTAAATTTAGAACAATTAGGGGAGACATGCTTTCATGTTGTTTTGCCTACATAAATCTAACATGTCTTTAGTTTCCTGTTTCACAAGAACCTGGGACCAAGGTAAGGGAAAAGGGATAAATGAACTTAGAAAAGAAAGTGGTAACCGTTCCTCTGTGCAGTGGACTAATTCCTTACAGCTGAATTTTAAATTAAGCCCCCTTATGCTGCATGAAATATTAATCCTACCAAGGTAGTTCAGCCTAAATTGGACATAGGATTTAAACATTCTAATAACAAAAACCACTGCCACTGCTATAATTGGGAAGAGGAAATATTTGAAATACACAATTTATAAAAGATAAACACATTTTGGAACCTGAGCAAAGGCTTCTTACCAATACCATAAAAAGCCACCATATAGGCTGCCTTCATCAGCAATGACTCCACCAGGTGAGTGTGTTGCTCTTGGCAACACCCAAGGCCCCCAAAATATGCAGAACACAGAAAGTCCAATGACTCTGGTGGTCTGCTATTAGTAGCACAGGCCGTAAGTTCAACATGCTGCTAGCAGAAACAACTGGATGCCAAAATATTAAACATGAAATGAAAACAAGTGCACAAAGAATGAACAGCTAATGGGATGGAGCAACTCACTCAGACTGGATGAGAGCTCTGTTCCAGCATCCAGATGCAGACCCACCCCTCCTCAAAACCGCAGGGCCTTGCTCTCAAAATAAATATACCAAACATTTACAACAGAAAGAATGCCTTATGAATGCAAGTTTTTCTTATTGCAATTCTAATCAAATAGGCCAAAAAGTCATACTTTTAAAATAAGCTACGAAGTTATCTTTTTTTTCTGTGAAACTGATGTGACTTGGTGCCACAGCTGAACGCCATCTAATAGCAGCAGTATCATTAGCCCATGGCAGCAAGGAAACGTTAACTCTGGCATCCCGTGGGCTCCCATCAAAGCAACTCCATAAAGCATGCAGAGACCTATTCGGCTGAAGTTTCAAACAAACAAAAATGACCATTGTGCTTGTGTGTCTCACATCTTCCAAAATATACACACATAGTGACAAGTTAGCAATAGCAGATCTTTGTTTACCAGTGAAATCATAAGGCAGAGGGGGTTGGAGGTGGAAAGAAAATGTCTACAATGGAAAAAAATTACAAAATGGTGCTAGCATTCACGAAAACAAATAAAAATCATGCTAAGATCAGATCCACATTGATTAAACGTTGAAAATTCAGCTACGATCCAAAGAACTCAGTCCACGAGTCCAAAGGCATGCACACCAGCGGAGAAAAGGCGGGATCCGCTTGACAGTATCTTCTTCAGAGCAGAACAGCAACATCTCACTGGAGTAATCACAGAGGGTGAATAAGATGCCATCGCACTTCTTTTTTGTAATTAAAAATAAAATAAATGCAATCACAAGACAAAAAAAATTATAGTAGACAGAAAAATATAGAAATTCACAATGACCTATAAAACCAAAAGAAAAATTCAAATTATTTTTATATTTTCAAGGTTCACCCTTCTTAGTCATCATAGTCTTTTTAATTTGAAAGCTTATGAACGATTCACAAACAATTAAATATAAGATTACTGCACTACTCATGAGATTATCATGATACCTACAGTATCAATATTCAAAATGACAGTTTCATTTTTGTGTAAGGACACAAGAAGCCGCATCTTGTCACCAGAATCTCAGGCAAAAGCTTCCTCCCCAACTTTGATGTTTTAAAGCATTTAAAATTCTTCATAAGGAAAACAACACCCAAAACTTATGTTCAAAATACAGTAACTGTCTATGCCCATCCCTTTAAACTTTTAGCTGAAGAAATTATTTTTGCTTTTCTAAGTTTGCAGTTAAAGAAAAATAATAAAGAATAAGACCCATATTTTTAACCCGAGGCTTAAAGCAAGGTTGTTGTTGCCACATTGGCCTGTGGCCCCCCAGCTCTGAGTACTTACTGGGGAAGGACCCAGGGCTATCCCGCCTTTGTGTCCACAAGCTGCATCTGCACATTGGCAGACATACCACCTCCGTACCCTCCCTTGGACTGCATCTGGTTCTGAATGGAGCTAACCTAAGAGACAAAATAAGACAGAAGTAAGAAACCAGGTGTCCAGTGCAACAATGAAACCATTGTTTTCCCAACATGTTAGCTGGGCTGCTTTTGTCAGAAGGACACTTTTATAGAGGAAAAAAATTTTTTTTCTGGTGAACTTAAATATCTTCTGATTATAAGGACAAATGGTGAGGCTTGTAATTGAGAGACTTTTTTTTTTTGTGTGTGATAACTTCTTCTACTTTAGTTTCTCTATTTCCCAGTTTAAATAACTTTTAAAGAAATGTCAGCTTGGTAATGCACAAGGTGCTTGGTAACACTTAAAAAGTAGTTTCTTCACTTGAAGACACCTTAGATACATGACCACTTCTTAGACCAGACTCTGAAGCAAGAAAATAAGCATGAATGAAACTGGACCAGCCAGAGATAAATCTTCAAGTCTATGTGCAAAATGTATGGTCTTAATATAGTCTGACAGAGAATCTAGGAATTCAAAGATAAGTTTATTTATTAATCTTGTAACTGGACAAACTATTTATCTTCTTAGAATATATGGCTTCATATCTATACAGTGGTTAAGATCATAATCTCTCCTAACCACATTTCAAGGCTATTTTCTGATAGACTGCATATTGGCAGACATACCACCTCCATACCCTCCCTTGGACTGCATCTGGTTCTGAATGGAGCTAACAAAATATCATAAACTAAAATATACAAACACAGGAATATTTTCTTACTTTGTTGTAACACACACACACACACACACACACACACACACAGTCTTTTGCAAACTGTGAAGCAATTTTATTTATTTATTTATTTTGGTGGTACTGGGGATGAATGAAACCCAGTGGTACTCTACCACTGAGCTACATCCTCAGTCCCTGCCCCCATTTTTCTTAGTTACTCAGGTTGGCCTTAAACTTAACATTGTCCTACTTCAGTCTCCAAAGTAGCTGAGATTACAAGCATGTGCACCACCATATCTGGCTAGTTTATATCATTTTCATTCATATAAATCAGAAATATTTTGGAAGCAGAGAATTAGAAAATCAGGTCAGGCTACTGGAAGAAAAAACACAACAATAAGATTTGAAGGCGATAGCCATGCAGTGAAGGGTCAAAACACTGAGTCTCACCAAGCATCATGAAATCAGCTCAAAGGGCCATTCCCACTGCCAAGATCTAGGGGAGGGGAGGAAACAGGGCCACTGTTCTTCATTAACCTATTTACCAAGTGCTTCCTGAGCACTTACTGTAACATAGAGCATGATCCTGAATTTATTATGTTTAAGAAAGACTTTCCTGAATGTTTTTGGAGTAAGGTTTAGAATATGTTAATAGAAGAGAATAGTAATATATAAAAGGCACAGCTTGTTTAGATCCAAAGGATTTAAATAATAAACTCTGTGTTAAATGAATATATTTTTTTAATATCTATTTTTTAGTTGAACACCTTTGTTCTATTTATTTTTATGCATTTATATTGATCTGGAAAATTTTTACTAATTTGAATATATTACTCTAATGATACCACATAATAAGGTATTACTGCAGTATCTGTATTCACATTATTCAAATAGCAAATTTAGGTAAAAGTATAAACAAAACCCTCTAGTCCTATTTTTAAACTTTATGTTATATGTTTTATGTGTGATGTGTTGTGTAATTGTATTTTATATTTTACTTTATTTTTTAAATTTATTTTTTGGTACCAAGGATAGACTGCAGGGGTACTTTACCATTGAGTCACATCTCCAGTCCTTTTTAAAAATGTTTTATTTTAAGAACTATCACTGATACTTTTAAGAAACTGACTGGCTGACTTATCTTCCTGACCACAAGAACTCAATGTTCTGTGGAGGTGGCATCACTTTGGCGACGACAAACTCACAGATGACTACAAAAAGCCTTTGGAAGACAAATTTGGTTCTAAAGAGCTGACACACTTGATAAAAAGTCCCAGAGAAAAAGCACAGAAGGAAAGGTGACATGTTAATGTAAGATTTTGTGCATGTATAGAAATATCATAGTGAAATCTACTAATTGTCTGTTAAGAAAAGAAAAAAGGAAATCCCAGTGATCTGACCCTGTAGGTTAAAACCTGTGCAATAGCTGATGTCCACCTTATCCTCATCTTGGGCTAAGAAGATGGGACATCTAGCCCCCAGTGTAATCCTAAAATTCCACCTAAGTTTATGGCAAGCAGAAGAGTTGTGTATCTACACCATAATTTTCACTCAAAGAAATCTTAAAGAAAATTCTGAAATGTGCAGAGGCAAGATTTAAAAGGTTAACAAAATATCATAAACTATAATTTAATTCCTCCTCTAGTTATATTGGGGGGTGGGTACCAGGGATTGAACCCAAGGGTATTTAACCACTGAACTACATCCTCAGCATTTTGTATTTTTTGAGTCAAGGTCTCACTAAGTTGCTGAGGCTGGCTTTGAACTTGGGATCCTATTCCTCCTGAGCCACTAGGATTACAGGTGGGCACAATCATCCCCAGTTTATAGTTAGATTTTTTTTAAAGTCTGATGTAGCTAAGAAGACATCTGTTGATAATAAATTAAGAATTAAGATTCATCATGTAATAAATCTTTTTTTTTTTGGGGGGGGAGGGGGGCTGGGGATTAAACCAGGGCCTTGTACATGTAAGGCAAGTACTCTACCAAATGAGCTGTATCCCCAGCCCCAAAATCTTTTATTTTATTTATTTTTTTTTTTTGGTGGTGGTGCTGGGGATTTAACTCAGGGCCTTGTGAATGCTAGGCAAGCACTCTAAAAACTGAGATAAATTCTCAGCCCTCATATAATAAATCTAAAATCACTCATTCTGTACACATGGATACATAATTATATATTAATAACCATCTTAGGGCTGGGGTTGTGGCTCAGCAGTAGAGCACTTGCCTGGCGCATGCGAGGCCCTGGGTTCGAACCTCAGCACCACATAAAAATAAACAAAACAAAGGTATTGTGTCCAACTACAACTAAAAAATAAAAATAAAAAAATAACCATATTAATCAAAGTAATAGGTTTTCGCTCCATGGTGGTTTTTTTTTTTTTTTTTTTTTTTTAAACTCCATGTCAATATGTCAATCCAGGAAACAAAGCCAATGACACTTTTTTTTTTTTTTTTTGGTGCTGGGGATAGAACCCAGGGCTTTGTGCATGTGAGGCAAGCACTCTACCAACTGAGCTGTATCCCTAGGCTCCACTGACACTTTTTTTTTTTTTTTTTAAGAGAGAGAGAGAGAGAGAGAGAGAATTTTTAATATTTATTTTTTAGTTCTCGGCGGACACAATATCTTTACTGGTATGTGGTACTGAGGATCGAACCCGGGCCGCACGCATGCCAGGCGAGCGCGCTACTGCTTGAGCCACATCCCCAGCCCCTCCACTGACACTTTTGACAGCAATACTGACACACTTACATTTCTATAAAAGCAGTAAAGTGAAACAAAGTACTTTTCCTACAGATTTAAAACAAGTTACTTCCTTTTCAGGAAGCTACAAATGTCATTCCTTTGCTTACCTAGTAACTGAAGTCACAAAAAGGTCTGCTGTATCCAGGATATCCATCCACCTATTGTAAAAGTCCCTGTTCTTTGGTTAAGTCTTTTGTTAGTGCTGTCCAGTCAGTCAGAATACGATGGATCATAATTCTGATTTTATAAAAGTCTTTCTTTCAAGCTGAACACTCAGAAATCACCTAGACTCCTGTTTACTTTAGACACAGGGAAAAGAGGGCCTTAGACTTAGGGAAGGCTGAGCCTGATAACAACCCTCATTTGGTACTGTCCCTGCATTCTGTTTTTTTCTGAAGAATAAGGCCAGGCGCAGTGGTGCACGCCTGAAATCCCAGCAGCCTGGGAGGTGAAAGCAGGAGGATCACAAGTTCAAATCCAGCTTCAGCAATTTAGTGAGGTGCTAAGCAACTCAGTGAGCCCTGTCTCTAATAAAATACAAAATAGGGCTGGGGATGTGGCTCAGTCGAGTTCCCCTGAGTTCAGTCCCTGGTACCCAAAAGAAAAAACAAAACAAAACAAAACTGAAGAAGAAGGCCAGGCATGGTGGTGGTGCATGGCTATGGAGGCTGAGGCAGACGGACTGCAAGCTTGAGGCCAGGCAACTTAGTGAGATCCTGTCTCAAAAAATAAAAAGAATGTGGAGATGTCGCTTAGTGGTAAAGTGTTCCTCGGTTTAATTCTGAGTATCTATATCCACCCATCCCCTAAAAGGGGGGGGGGGAGGGTATGAATCTATCACATGACCATGTCCCAAGGCCCTGTGTGCACATTCTACCAACATACTTACTGAATTCATCCCACTGAACAGGTCTCCTGATCCTACATGAGCAGTGTGTACGAAGTTGGTTGGCTCTCCAATCATGCTTCGGTCAATCCGTCGTCGTCTTTTCTAAAACAATATGGGAAACAATGTATTGAGAAAATGATCTTACTAAAAAGAAGCTTATGAAAGATTCTTAGACTATGGTAAATGACTTTACTTAGTAATATCATAAATTTTTCTACAACACAAAAACACCTAACTTAGATGACCATAATTACTTCTTATTAAATCCCTAGTACACACACACACACACATACACACACACATACACACACACGAAAAGCAAAATAATGGGTTATTATTTTGAACTTTGGGCCATTCCATCCATAACTACATTACATGTTTTCTTTTTTTCATGACAGATGGGCAATGTGCAGGAGCTGTAAAACAGATTGGGGGAAGTGCATCTCAAAACAGCCCAAAACCCCAATCATAACACTTTTTTTTTTTTTGTTTTTGGACTGGGGATTGAACTAAGAGGCACTTAACCACTGAGTCACATCCCCAGCCCTTTTTTATATTTTATTTAGAGACAGAGTCTTGTGGAGTTGCTTAGGGCCTCGTTAAATTACAGAGGATAGCTCTGAACTCACGATCCTCTTGTCTCAGGCTTCCAAGCTGCTGTGTTTACAGGCATGCGCCATTGTGCCTGGCTTTAAATTTGATTCTTTAAAAAAATGAGATCAAAAAGCCCAAAGAGGGCTGGGGGTGAACTCATGCTTGCCTGACGCCCTGGGTTCCATACCTAGCACAGGTAGAAGAAAGAATTTTGAAAGATTTCACCATAAAGAAATGATAAAAATTTGAGGAGATAAATATTTAATCTGATTAAACATCAGGCAATGTATACATGTATCCAACATTAACTGTTACCCCATCAACATGCTCAATTTTTACATTTTTAAAGTATCAGTTTAAAATACATTTTTAAAAAAATGTGACAAAATGTAAAATTTTCATCAGTCACCATCACTGTTAGCAAAGAACACATGACTTGCACACAACACTGACTTTAAACTTAATTTCCTAGCTTTCATCACAAACAAAACTTTGATGGCTATTAGAGATTATGCCCAGCTACCCTTCCCCACTAAAGTGATTGTGTCATTCAGCTGTCTTGGGGTTGGGAGTCAGTCCAGTTTTCTGGTCTGTTCTGGCCCAGAAGGAAACTCAATGAGGCTGGGGTTTAATGACTGTCGTTAATTGTTGACAAACACTTCTTACAGGGTTCTCGACCTTGTTTCTCTATGAACAGCCTCCAACTGCTGTCCTTGCTCCCACCAACATCCCCACTCACTCTCTCATTAGAGACATTTTCTTATCCTGCTGCTGTGTTTCACTGACAAGCTATCTTTCTAGAGATGGTTCTCTCAGATCAGTTCCAAGCTTTCCTTGATGCCTCAGATACAGCACTCTAATTGGGAGGGGTTTGCTGGCACAGCTGGTCACCACTTATCCCAACTGACTTCCAAGAGTATAATGTTTGCAAGACTGCAGCTTGCCTCAACACTAAGGCAAGTTACTAACATACTGGGTTAGGCTGCTGTTGAACACAGTATTTTCACGTCCACATCTTATTGAAATGTCGGCAGGATCCTAATAATTCTAAAATTTCATCAAGACAGTCCCATGTAATAGCTCCTCTGGGTCAGAACATGATTGTCTACAAACTCACAAAAGTGGAGAGAGTTCACACATTAATTGTAGAATCTATTATGTGCTGTTTACTGTCCTCTAGTTTTTATTATTAGAAGCCCCAAAGAAGCTTGACGCTTTTCCTCTGATATATTTATTCTTCTCCTCAGAGTTCAGCAATGATATTGTCACATCTTCAAGTTTGTTGGGTTTACTTCCAGTAATTCTGCATAGCACATGGTGGCCCATCTCTATTTGAATACACATTTTCTGAATCTTTTGAGTTTTATGCTATTACATTTCTTTTTTGCTCCATGTGTTCTGTCTTATGTGTGTGTGTGTGTGTGTGTTTCTGTGTGTGTGTGTAATTAACCTAGTTGCTTTTCTCTTTATAATTTGTTTTGGAAAATAACTTGATCCCCTCAGGAATCCACAAACTTTTTCTTAAAGATCAGAGGGTAAACATTTTAAGCTTGCAGGTCAATGAAGACTCCATCACTGCTCTGACTCAACTCTTCCACTATAGGATGAAATCAGCTAAGATAACTCACAAACACAAGAATGCAGCTATGATCCAGCAAAATTCATCTGTAATAAGCAGCAGCAGCTTAGACTGACCTGCATGTATTAGTTTGCTGACCTCAGTTCTAGATCAGTAATTTTTTTAGTAGTAGCAACATAAATTATTTATTTGTTATGTGCAGTACTGAAGATTGAGCCCAGGGCCTGTCTACCACTGAGTTACATCTCCAGTCCTTTTTGTTTTGAAATAGGCCTGGCCTCACCCTTGTGATCCTCCTGCCTCAACCTCCCAAACTGCTGGGATTACCGGCATATGCCAATGTACCTGGCACAACTTTTATCTTTTATGGTTATTTTTCAAGAGCTCTTTGTTATGTTATTAGAATATTTTAAAAAATCTCTTTGAGGGTCTGGGGATGTGGCTCAAGTGGTAGCGCGCTCGCCTGGCATGCGTGCGGCCCGGGTTCGATCCTCATACAAAGATGTTGTATCCGCTGATAACTAAAAAATAAATATTAAAATTCTCTCTCTTTAAAAAAAAATCTCTTTGAGGATTTGTATGTAAGTTTTTCAATTTTCCCCCTTAAAATGCTTTACTATATGAACTGTCTATAACACTAGGAAACAAAATCTCTCATTTCTGTATTTCTCCAAATTTCAAATTAAATTTCTCCAAATTCAGTTACTTCTTAGTCCCTTAGAAGGACTAGTAAAAAATTCATTCTGTCTTCTGGGACCCTGCTCCTTAGGGTCACATAAAACTTTCAGATTAAAATGATATCAGGGGGCTGGGGTTGTGGCTCAGTGGTAGAGCGCTTGCCTAGCATGTGTGAGGTACTAGGTTCGATCCCTAGCACCAAATAAACAAAGTAAAGGTATTGTATTCATCTACAACTAAAATATATATGTATATATAAAGTAAATAAATAAAATGATATCAGAAAGCTAAGAGAGGGCCAGGACTCCCTGTTTGTTTTTTTTTTTAAGTTTTCTATTTCTTTGCTATCTTTAATGTGCATGTTGCTGCTTCAGGTACCCTTGAAATGCCTCATACAAAGCCTGACGGTAAACTTGACAGCCCACAGCCATCATCTGACCTGGGGTGCTGCACCCTGGCAACACACTGGTTTCTTATACCCTATTTCTCACCTTTTCCCTAATTTGGAGTTTGTCTATTTCCATTCACCCTACTCAACATAGATCACTGCACACTCATCTTGTTTGGGATAATAAAACATAATTCCTGGGGTTGGGGATGTGGCTCAAGTGGTAGCGCGCTCGCCTGGCATGCGTGCGGCCCGGGTTCGATCCTCAGCACCACATACCAGTAAAGATATTGTGTCCGCCGAGAACTAAAAAATAAATATTAAAAAAAATCTCTCTCTCTCTCTCTCTCCTCTCTCTTTAAAAATAATAATAATAATAATAATAATAATAATAATAATAAAACATAATTCCTTAAATAAGCCTTAAGAAACTACACTAAGTTCTCTTTTTTAGGATTAAAATAGCAAAAGAAGGTGCTAATACTAGTTGAGTGCTTTTTTCTTCTTGATAAGATATTAAGTTTCCATTAAATTTGCCTCATTAGGAAGCCATTTGTCCAGACACATTCAAATGTATCTTCACCATCTGAGAATATGAATTTTCTCAGTATCTGGGCAGACAAATTATTGGGTTCTTCTCCCCAGTAAGATCCTCAGTGAAGAGCAGAGAAGGAGTTTGCTAAGTTCTTGGCACACTCCTGTGAGAATAGAGAAGTCGATTCCAGTGGAAATGAAAGGACAGCAGTTAAGTTCCATGAAACACTGCCACTGCCGTCTACAGGACTAGTTTTCTCCTAAGGCTTCCTAAAATCCAATTCATAAAGGCAACTGTTCCTGGTGTGCAGAGCCACTCTGCTCAGCCAGAGGGCCCTCTTAAACAAGGGACTGGCATGATGCAGAGAACAGACCTACTTCCAGGCCCCAGGGAGTCCAGCTTGTCCCCTGCCTGTGAACCTGCAGAGAAGCAACTCTGACAGGTCTGAATCTGCGGAATTTCCTCTGGAAGGGTGTGTCTGGCACTTGGCAGAAGGCTACAATGGCCACACACTGTTGAGTTACTGCAGGATGATGCTGGAGCATACCGGTCAGGCCACCACACACTCTAGCACACATTGCAATTCCCAAGGGAGGATGTTCAAAAGCAGCCAAGTAAACAGGTTTCAAAAATTTATTCTCATACTGAAAAGCAAAAGATGGGAAGACTTCAGCTCTTATTATCCCAATGACAGTTACTCAGTAGCCACTGTAAAAATTAGAAAATAGTGAATATTTTTCAACTTGACTTCACTGAGTTGAGAGCAACCCCCCATATCTGGAATATGTATGCAGAAGCTTCCAGTCCCTCCTTCCCTCAAGCTGGAAGGAGCACAGCTGTTCTAGAACAGGGCTGCATCACAAGAGCATGGGAAGGGTGGAGAGTCCTAGAACAAAAGTGGTGAAACATGCACAAACTCAGATCACTCTGGGTCTACATACAGCATACAGGACTGAGGTTTTTATCTTCCCAAGAACAGGAAGTAACTGAAAGACTGTTAAAGCGGGGGACATGATCAGATGGGTTTAAAAAGCGATCTCCAAGGGCTGGGGCTGGGACTCAGTGGTGGAGTGCTTGCCTAGCACAAGTGAGGAACTGGGTTGGATCCTCAGCACCACATAAGAATAGATAGATAGATAAGGTATCATGTCCATCTACAACTAAAAAAAAATAAAAATAAAAAAAGGCTATTCCACAACAGCTACAGGTGAAAAGATTTAATAAAAAAGGCCAAAAAGAAAGGAACATTAAGACCTGAAGGTGAAGAAAAATAAAGGATTTTTCAGCATTATAAGGCTCCAAAGAAGGAGGGAAGAAGATAGCCAAGGTCAAGGTGTTCTTCAGACCCCCAGCACAATTCTTGAATCAAAACAAAAATTCTAAGTATAAATATCCTAAAATACAGTATTTTTCAGGTACAATGTGGACATTTAAGGAAAGTATCAACAATTCAACAGAGACACAAGATGTAAATCGTGGGCAAATGGGGGAATTCCAGAGGCAGGCCTCTGCAAAAAACAGGAAATGTGCAAAACTGTGCCCTCTGCTCTGTTCTATGTTAAATTGTCAGTAGCAAAGAATCACCAAATTTCCTGGAAACACACTTCTCTTATTATAGGGAACTTTATTAAGACTGCCAGCCACTGGAATAATTGCAAAACTTTAAATATAAAGTTATTCTTTTATTCTGTAACAGGTCAAGGACCAGAGGTACACAAACATGTATTAGTATAGAGGGGATTAGGCAACATGTCTTTCCATAACATTTCTGTGTAATTATATACCAATAAACTCATTATTGCCAGGCGCAGTGGCACCACACCTATAATCCCAGCAACTCGGGAGGCTGAGACAAGAAAAGAGTTTCACCAAGTTTGCTCAGCAACTTAGCAAAGGCTCTATCTCAAAATGAAAAATAAAAGGGCTGGGGATGTGGCTCAGTGGTAAAGCACTCCTGGATTCAATCCTCAATCCAAAGGGGGGAGAAATTATAAAACCACCTTTATGGGACAATGGGGGAAATTTAGAAACTGACTAGATTTTAGATGAGTACTGTATTTCTCTTTATTTTTCTCCATTCTCCCTTCTCTCTACTTCCATTTATGTCTGATAACTTTCCCAATAGAAAAGTTTTTCCTAATAGAAAAGTTTAAAAAAAAAAAGATTCAACTCGTGCTTTCCTGATACTCTTACAACTTTACATAAAAGTTTATTTATTGTGTACTAGTAAAAGCAGTATGACACAGGCATAAACTTGTTATTCCATGTCTAACATCCATCAGAACTTCATCTTTTAAAAAAAAATTTTTTTTTTTTCCCAGAACTTAATCTTGTTCTCATTTCTGCCCAGGCTTTACACTTCTAAAGTAACCCACTACTTACTTCCTGTCTGCCTCCAAAATACTAATAGAAGCTATCTTGCTTACCCTGTGCTTCCCTTTACGTTTTACGAATAGCATCACTTGCAGCTTCTAGAAAACATTCAGAAGGTAAAACTTCCTCTAAGACTACTCTCTGGGTAGCTTAATGAGCAAAACACACACCACTGGAGAGCAAGTGAGGTCCAGCTTGAGGGTCCTCGTGAGCATCAGGCAGATATGGCCCGAGATGGTGAAGAAGACAGAGGGAAAGAATAAAACATACTGCCACTCGGGCAGTGGAAAGAAGCTCGTGCTGTCAGGGTAAAAAAATGGCAATTATTTATGCTGATGTGGACAAACTATATATGCTACTGACTCAACTCTGACCTAGAGAAGTCAATTGTGTAACTCATTCTCCCATCTGTAAATTATATCGAATTAAGTCCATAACTTCCGAACTATTTCAAGGTGTCTCAGGGGACATCCAGAGCTGCCAGAGAATATTTCCAATTTGAGGGAAACATAGTGATAGTCAAAGTATATATGAAACCATGAACTACAAGCTCAAGATAATTCACAATTTCAAGATTAGAACACACATGACTCAGTGATAAAGTGCCCCTGGATTCAATTCCTAGTAATGCCAATTCTAATGAAGTTTATATTTCTGCTTAAAAAATATTTATCTGCTGGTTTTTCTCTGATTCACAGAAATACTGTTGTCCCTACAGAGGAGCTTCAACTGTCACTACTGTTTTAACTGTCATATTAGATGGAACCTCTAAAGCAGTGATTTGCAAACCATAGGGTACATCAAAATCCCTGGAAGGTTTTTAAAACACTGGTGCTGAGAGCTCCAGTAGCAGAATTTTAGATCTAGGTATGGGGAGGGGGCCTGAATGTCTAATGAGATTCCAAAAGAAACTGACAGCTCAATGGTTTAGCAATATTGGCCCCAAACCTAACAGCTGAGTATTTTTAAAACAATAATGCTATGCTTAATACTTAGGAGTGCTGACTAGACACTAGGAACAGTTTTAAGAACTTTAAATATATGAACTGAATCATTCAATAGCATCTTGAATTGCATTTTTAATGTTTTAATATTCCCTTTAAATCTGGGATCTCTGGCAAACTCTCTCTTGACATCTCCTGGCCATTCCTTACTCAAGTCTTCATTCGTTCATCTGTTGTAGACCTGGAATAAAAGTTTTCAAATTTTGATGTTTTAATTATTTGAAAAGTCATCAGGTTGCATGATTCTTTTCATTAAAAATACAGTGACCATTAGTTTACTAATGTTCTCAATTTTTAAAAAATCAAATTACTCATGTCAATAAATAAATAAATAGGGCACCTATTTGTATTTCATAGACTGGAGACAGGAAATTGACTTCAACTCCTTCCTTGCCTCCTATGATCTGTTTCTTACCATTTTCATTCCTTACCTTTGGCCCTAACCAAGTTTTCCACAACACACTTCAAGTGTGAGTCATGGTTCATGGTTCTACTCCCACACAATTTGAAAATCAATGATTACACAGAGAGATTCCTGAATGATATGTCCCTATTTATAGGCATCAGTGGTGGCCTAGCCCATCTCCCATCTGTGCTCTTTACTGCTGAGTCAGACCAGCTCTGGAGATAAAATGTAGATTATACTATGTTATACTTTGTAAATAGTAGCAAAATGAAGTTCCAATACATTACTCAAAGTAAATTGACTACTTAAGATTTATAGGAAGCTTCTACCCTTTGCTCATCATTTTTCATATCAAATTCCAAATTAACTTAATATGGCACATACATCAAAAGAAACAGCTAAGGGCTGGGGATATATAGCTCACTTGGTAGAGTGCCTGCCTCCCATGCACAAGGCCCTAGATTCAATGCCCAGCATCACACAAAAAATAAAAATAAATAAAGGTTAAATTCTTAGAAAAGAAAAAGAAAAAAGGAAATAGCTAAGAGCTTACACAGTCTGGTCCCGGGAACCCTGCTGAAGGTATATAACTAGCAATAAGTCTCCAGCTCTGATTTTTTCACTTTGTTCTACCAATAGGATATGAAATAGCTTCAAAGTTAATAATGTATTTGGCAAAGAGATTTAAGTCTTTGACATTCAAAATTATTGTTTACTAAGAGTTGTCTAGAGAATATATCCTTAATTTTAAATCTGTGATAATATATTCTTTAGCTTTTTTTTTTTTTTTTAAATGGGAGGGTACTAGGGATTGAACCAAGGGGCACTTTACCCCTAACCACATTCCCAGTCTTTCTTATTTTTTTTTAGTTTGAGACAGGCTCTTTCTAAATTGCTGAAGCTGGCCTTGAAGTTGCGATTCTCCTGTCTCAGCCTCCTCAGTTGGTGGGATTTCAGGCATGCACCACCAAGTCCAGCTAGCTTTTTCTTCTTTTTGCACCTAAAATATTAACACCTACACAGTTTAGGATAATTCCAGACCTACAATGAATAATGGATTTTTATACTTCTAAAAAGATTTAAGACAGCTATAATATTTTTACCAAAATGACCAACTGAGATTTCATTTCTGTTCTTTTGCATAAATAGCCTCAGATCTTTACAATGGGCACGTACTATTTCCGCAACCGTGTTGCTCCTGGAGAAAGCAGCCTCCTTCTTTTTCTCAGGGGAAACCAAGCTCTTCCAGCCCGAACGATATGACTCAGATAGGCTCCAATCACGGCACTCACACTCATCACCACATATGACACAATTGGGGCTAGAATTCTTCCTTGGGAAAGGCTCAAGTGGGAAGAAGCCTTCTCTTTTTTGTGGTCATAAACTAGAATGGTTAACCCAGAGCTAAGGGAAACCATGTTTCCTATGAAGAAGTAGAAGAAAAAAAAAATCTCCTTGTAGAAGGAAAGAAGCCAATGAGCAAAGAATCAAGAGTGAAAGTCAACAGTGCCCTGGACACAGATGTTTAAGAAGCCAGACCCTGCCTTTTCCTGGGTGGTAATGAGACCTGGTAAACTCCAAGTGGAAGTCTGGTTTCAAAGACTGTAATAAAAAAAATCCTGATTAATGTTAACAGACAATGCAAGAGAAACGTGTAATATACTGCAGAGATTGAAAAAAAATCTGCTCCATAAAAACTTGAGTAGCTTACTCGGAATGCTAACTTTTTATATTTACATCAAAACCTCAGAATAAACTTGCTAATAAGCTTTCTATATATAAATTTCATATATACATATATTTTTTGGTTGTTGATAGGCCTTTATTTTATTTATTTATATGCAGTGCTGAGAATCGAACCCAGTGCTTTACACATGCCAGGCAAGTCTACTGCTGAGCCCCAGCCCTAGCCCCTTATACTATATTTTTTTGTGGAAAAAATAAATAATTCTACCTCTCTGGCTTACAGAGCTTTCTTACTCTGAAATCCCAGCAGCAGCCCTCAGGTGATAGTTTTTTTTTAAAAAAGCACAGAATGGAAAGATATTTCATGCTGGAAATATTTATAAGTAAATAGGCGGGTTATGGTAATAGGTTTAAAATCCAAATCTAAGTGAGTACTCTATTTTACCCTTTGGAGTTTAGCAGATAATCGACCTTTTCCAACTCCATATAAATTTTGCAGCTTGTAACAGATGAGAAGTTTGCAAGAGGTCCCAAAATTTGTTTTTAAAAGGAATCTCTAGGCAAATCTACAGTGATCTTTTCAGAAATAAAATTACTAAAAGCAAAACTGAAGAAACCAGCTGTTCTCATTTCTCAGGAGAAATGTGAAGTAAACAAAGGGTTCTTTTTTCTCTTCTACTTAAAATTAGTATCTGGTTTAAGTTACATATTCCAAGAATGAAAACTGAAGTCCAAAGTAGGTAAAAAAAAAAAAATACCAAAAAACAATAATTTGAAATGGCTTTTCAAATACTAAGAATACATTTTTCTTTACATTTGAAATTTCTGTCACTATGGGTCCATCTAAAATTGTTTCTGTATACTATATATACACGTTTGCATGTGTTTTATGCACAGGACAACTAATTTCAGTGGTTGGTAAAACACCATTTATAATGCACAAAGAAAATATGATGTAAGATGATGATCTAAACCACTAAGCTTGTGATCACTTGTTTCGCAGGCACTCGAAACAAAGAACCTGGGGATACACACTTGCCAGGGCCTCTCAGACATCTAAACGCAAATCTGAGAGTCTTTCCTTCACGCCACTCTACTGTAATAAATGTTCATTCTGTTTTAAAGAAAGTCATGTAAGTCACTCAAATATTTACTATATAAAACAGAGAAAGAAAAATGAAGTGTTTATAGTAATTCTATGTAAATATTATTCACAATTGAGTTAGGCAGTATATTATAATTGATTTCTTGAACTATGTTTTGGGTTGGAATTGTTTCTTTGCTTAACTTTCTATGGAACCATCATTAATTATTCCAACATTGTCCATAAATATCTTGTGGTATAACTGGTTAGGTAGTTAAATGACTAGTCCAGATGGTCTAAGAATAACACTGGGTAGTATGGCTTTAAAAAAAAAAAAAAAGAATTCAGCAGGCCCTTCAGCCAAGAAACTCATAGCTTTAAAAAGTGCCTGGAAACATTGCCATATTACTATCTGATGATTATTCTCCTTGTTCAATGTTTTTCTTTTTTGGAGCTAATCAGACAGATTTTGAACTTCTTAGGTAGGTCATTCTAATTTTCTTAATTTTTCCCTTCTACTTTCCACTTCTGTATCTATTTTACTTTTTGGAACAAAAACTACTTTACATTTTTATCACAGACTTCTTAATTTCAGCTTTCATATTATCTCCATGCACTGATTCTTGCTATTGATTTGTTCTTTCTCTCAATCCTTTCCTTTTTAGCCACACTGTTCTTGTTTAGTGGCTCCAATATCATACTCATCTAAAGTCTATTCATGTCTTATATTGTTCTTAGTTATTGTCTGTTCCCTATGTTATCTATTTCCCTCCAGGTTCTTTTATTCAGTTAATTCTTTTAGTTTTCCTCATGCCTGACATTAGAGACTATTCAAATGAGGCTCAGTATGCACTAAATGGTGGGCTCAATGAAGAATCAGATGGTGAGCAGATTTTTCCTTAAGGAACCCAGGTGTAGCATCGTACACCTGTAATCCCAGCAGCTTGAGAGGCTGAGGCAAGAGGATCACCAGTTCAAAGCCAGCCTCAGCAATTCAGCAAGACCCTGTCTCTAAATAAACTATTTTTAAAAGGGCTGGGGATGTGGTTAAGTGCCCCTGGGTTCAATCCCTGGTGCCATTTGGTACCGGAACCCACAACTGCAGATATCAGCAGGTCTTTTCTGCAGAGCCAACAATTTGTTCCCCAAAGACAGACCTGCTGCAGGCCAGTGTGAGGGATTCAAAACATATAGATGTTCTAAGAACAAGGCAGAGTGCTGACGTGCTTCTGATCTATATGTGCCTCTGTACAATGAGGTTGTGGCTGTCCACTCTACCGTCTAACTGGTTTCTATAATCTCTTATCCATGGTTACCTCTTTTTGCCATTCTCTTTTTTGTGGGTTTTACTGTTTATGACCCCTTTTTTTTAACTCTAATGTTATATAAAGTGGGGTTTCAAGGGATGGGGGTTGGGGGGGAGAGAGAGACAGAGTGAGAGAGAGAGAGAGAGAGAGAGAGAGAGAGAGAGAGTGTGTGTGTGTATTTTTCCCCAACCCCAACATCCTTTTACATGAGACAACTGTATCTCTCTTTGTGACAACCAAACCAAACCAAAACAAAATACTTCTGGTAAGAGACCAACCTTTGCAAATCTGATGATCCTGCTCATTTCAAATACAATGTGCTTAAAAATAACCAATGGGGAATGGGGGAAGGGAAATAACCAATGGAGATAAAATCAAAAACAAAAAACAAAGCAAAAACAACAAATATATTTAAAATCAGAGGAAATTATAATTTATCAATTCAATATCCATAAAATATATATATGATAAGCACTTACATAAATTAATCTTACTTTAATCCATTACCCACTTTAATACACTGAATTCGGAGCTGGGGTTATGGCTCAGAGTAGAGCGCTTGCCTAGCATGCCTGAAGCAACTGGGTTCAATCCTCAGCATCACATAAAAATAAAAGATATTGTGTCCACCCAAAACTAAAAAATAAACATTAAAATATACACTGAATTCTGTAAGAGAAGCAAGGTTATTCCCATTTGCAGAGGTTCAATTAACTTCCTCAGGATCAAAAGTAAATAAGTACTGGCATTGGAAATCATAACCAATCAATATCCGAACACTAAAGTCAACAGAACTGGACCTCACATGAAGAGAAAAAAACTTGTTTGGTTTTCCATAACTACATTTTGAAACCATTTCCCATAGCTAAATACTACTGAAAGTACATTTTTTTTTTTCTGAAAGTACATTTATCTGTCTTAGGTTTCTTACTAATTTTATCTGCTCTTAAGGTAGTTAAGAAAATGGCATCTCATAATATTTTTTCTTAAGGCAAAGAGATTCTTTATAGACTTATCCTACAAGCATGATGAACAGATAGGTAATACCATTTCCAATATCTTAACTTTTTAATATATGCATATGTATACATACAGGACAGAGACATACAGAAGTACTTCTACAACATTAAGATCCCAGTGAAGGGGCTGGGGACATAACTCAGTGGTACAGTGACTACCTAGCATGTGTCAGGCACTGGGTTTGATCCTCAGCACCACATAAAAATAAATAAATCAAAGTATTATGTCCATCTACAACTAAAAAAATCTTAAAAAAAAATCCTAGTGAAGACATCACAAAACTACTACCTAGACAGGCCAAAATCAAAGAGTGACAAGGAAGAGAAAATACAAAAGAGGAAATGGGAACCACATCATACATCTCATTGTTATATATGAATGCATTTGAACTTAGAAGGTCAATAAAAATGGCAAATGATAATTTACATTTTAGTGGCAAAGAGAACCTTTCAAAAAATACTGAAATAGGGGCTAGGGCTGTGGCTCAGTGGTAGAGCGCTTGCCTTGCATGTATGAGGCCATGGGTTCAATCCTCATCACCACATAAAAATAAATAAACAAACAAACAAAAGATATTGTGTCCATCTACAGCTAAAAAAAATATTTAAAAAAATACTGAAATAAAAATAGGACATAGATGAAAAGAAAATGATATCCCCCCTAATAAACAAAAGAATATGAACAAACAAGTTACCACTATGCGTATAGTACAGTGATAGAGTGCTTATTTAACATGAGCAAGGTGCTAAGTTCAATTGTCAGGACCATAGAAATAAACAAATAAGAACAAAAAAACTTTCTAAGGAACTTAAAGAAAGCCAAATGTGCAAAAGTAGATGAATCGCAAGTCCTAGAAATATCTAAGAATTTTTACTAAGTATAAAGGCAATAAGAGACCTGACCAAACTTTAGATTACTTAGTACTTGAAAAGAGCTGTGATCTCTGCTGGAATTTGTCAATAAAGATATCTACAATAATCCCTACTTGTTATAATTATGCTTAAGGCAGAAAAGAATGAAAAGCAAAATAGTTTTTACCATATGTTTGCATTTCAAATGAACAAGATTCTTAAAAAGTGCTTTTAAAATGTTTAGTACATGACGCTGCAGGTGTAGCTCAGTGGGAGTGTGCTTGCCTAGCAATAAAGAGACCCTGGGTTCAATCCCCAGCACTGCAAAAATTATATTAAACGTTCAGTATGCTATAGAATCATAAAATATCAGCCCCAGATAATTATTAAAAAATACTACATTACTTAGTCCCACATAATACTTAAGCCTAACTTGTTTTTAGTGACAAATTATACATGTGCCATAAACATTTTATTCTCTATATACCAAAGCATTACCTTGAGCTCTCCTTCTTCTACTAATTTAAAATGAATAAAATTGGAGTTCCTTACCAGTATTCCCTTCATTCTTATTTGGATACACCAAGGTCAAATGAGATCCACTCATACTTCTCTAAACATAAAGACTTAATCCTCTTTGTTCTTTCAATGTCTAGGTTTCTTATAAGATCCAAGGAAAAAAAAATTCCATGCTGCTGGTGTTATAGAAGCAACTGTATTTTAGTCATTTTAAGAATTCTGTGACCTTATAAAATGATGCTGATCTTCACACCATTCTCACAAGACAGAACTTGCAAATAAAGGCTGTGCTTTCTAAATAAGCACAACAATCTCCCAAATGTGGCAAGATAATTTGCGAACAGTAGATCTTTTAAGAAATGTTTGGTATTCAGAAACCTGACACTTAATAGCTCAAGAGCCTCCATTTAACACTTTTAGATGACAAAGTTTATGAACTTAAGGATACACCACAATGGATTTACAGAACAACAACAATAAAAAAAAATGGGGCTTATTTAATAAGCATTTAGGGGTTTTTTTGGTAGTGCTGAGGACTGAACCCAGGGCCTTGTACATGCGAGGCAAGTACTCTACAAACTGAGCTATTTCCCCAGCCCCTTAATAAGCATATTTTAAAAAATTATTTGACAATATCTTTTTTTCTTAAGTTGTTGATAGATCTTTATTTTATTTATTTAAATGTAGTGCTGAGAATTAAACCCAGTACCTCACACATGCTAGGCATGTGTGCTACAGCTGAGCCCCAGCCCAGCTTTTTTTCTTTCTGTTTATCAAAAAGTTTTGTTTTTTTTTTTGGGAGGGGGGGGGGTCATCACTTCGCCACTGAACCATATCCACAACTCATTTGGGGATGTGGGGGCACTGGGGATTGAACTCAGGAGTACAACCACTGAGCCACATCCCCAGCCCTAATTTATTTAGAGACAGGGTCTCTCACTGAGTTGCTTAGTGCTTCACCATTGCTGAGGCTGGCTTTGAATTTGCAATCCTCCTGCCTCAGCTTCCCAAGTCACTGGGGTAAGAGGCCTGGGCCTCCCCACCATTCTAAAAAGTTTTTTCTTGAGTTTCGTTTCTTTTCCTTTTCAAGATAATTGTTTTTGTCATAACAAAGATGACATAATCAGGGCTAGGGCTGGTGCTGGGACTCAGCGGTAGCACACTTGCCTGGCATGTGTGAGGCACTAGGGTCAATGCTCAGTGTTAGAACAAAGAGACCAGGCTGGACGCAAACTTCACAGATCATTTCAGCCTTATTGAGAAACAGGATTACACCTAGGGGAATGAACCCACCTTCCTGGTGGAAAATAAGCCACTGAACAAAGGAAGGGACTGGGCTCATGTAGATTATACTGAGAGGTGACTTAATTAATGAGCATGTCAGCTTGAGCACTCAGGAATTTGGGGTCTGTTTCACCGGGTGAAATGGGAGGAACTCTAGGGTCAGCAGTCAGTCTCTGGGATTTATGTTACTGGACCTGATGGAGGGCCTGAGGTCAGTGGTTGGTATCTGGAAAGGATTTGTTTATGGAAAGATTAATGCTTTGGCCTCTTCCCAGAGACTGCCTTTCTAGGTTTGATGGACACCTCTTCCCCAGGGTTTGTTTTAATACCGGAAAAGAATGTATTGGGAAAGGATCAATGCTCTCAATGTATGGCTTTCCTTCCCACTCTCCTTCTACAAGTTCTCACTATTTTGGGGGTTTGTCATTTTCCATATCTAATACTCAGCACCACATAAATAAAAATCTATCAACAAATTTAAAAAAAATTGAAGATAATATAATCAGTGTTTCTTGACTTTATAGTTGCACGCTAACTGTTCCGTAAGCATCACAGATTATATGTTCCATAATGGTTTACAACATGGAATGTGCTTACCTGTACTAAATTTTTTTTGCTAGAATATAAGGGAAAAAAATTACAACTATTATTTTCACTTTTCATCATTTCAAGGTCTCCCAATTCAGACTGACCTGTGGGCTATTAATTATTTCTACAAGAGCTACCAAAACACAGAAAGTAGAAAATGAATTATATTAATGCTTAATCATACTTGAAACTAAATACAAAAATGAAAAGATGTTATAACATAATACCTTCACTTAATCTGCTTTGATTTGTCTAAATGTCTTTAGAAGAATCTGAAAGACTGATCTTTTACTGTAACATAAATGGAATACACTGATGAATAAAAGTGTAGAAGGGCTCAACTAGGGAATTTTATTTCAAGAAATCTCTTTGTTTATAACCCTGAGGCTTAAAAATCTAAGCCAGTATTATTGTCCACTCTAAGCCAGTATTATTTGTATGCAAGACAATACAAAACTAAACTTCAAAGAGATATTACTAGTCTTCCCCTATTTATAAATATTTTAAAGTATGAAAATACCATATGTTGATGAGGATATGTCAAAATGAAACATTCAAATTGCCGTTGGGAATGTATATGGTAACACCAAATTTTTAAACAACATGGTCTTCATGATAAAAGTGAACATCCTTAAACTTTACAGCCAGTAATTTTAGAGCCAGAAATTCACACACACAATCTCCAGGCTACAAATGCACAAAATAAAATATTATAGGGGTAAGCCTATAATACTGGTGATTCTGGAGGCTGAGGTATATACCATTTCTTTATGGCTGAGTTTCAAGGTTAAGGTCAGCCTTAGCAACTTAGGAGGCCCTGTCTCAAAATAAGAAATAAAAAGGACTGGGATAGCACAGCTCTATGGTAGAGTACCCCTGAGTTCAATCCCCAATATCAAAGAGAAAGAAAAAGAAAATCAAACAAACACACAAAACACCATTGTTCACAGTTCTACACTGATAGCATGGATCTAACTGGAAAGGACACCAGAGGCTACTGGAGTTTTGGTAATGTCCTATTTCTTGAGTAATTACTACTTCACAATATATTTATGTCCTAAAAATTTACTGCACTGTATATTTACATGTAAAACAAACCCTTTTAAATTAAGCAAGTTAGCAAGACTCTGTCCCAAAATAAAAATAAAAAGAGCTGGGTATATGGCTCAGTGGTCAAGAGCCCCTAGGTTCAATCCCTGGAAGCAAAACAACAACAAAAAATTCATTCTTTTGGTATCTTAACAGTATTGCAGTTGCATTGAGTCCTTATCTTCAAGAGATGATTACTGAATGTTCATTGGTAAAGTTACATAACAATTTGAGTTTGAATTTGAAATAATACAGGAAAGGGGAAAGTAGACGGTACAAGATAAAGATTAGATAAGACTTGAAATTATCAAAGCTAAGAAATGGGGTTCATTATACTATTGCCTATTTTTAAATGTTTAAAAGTTTTCATTAAGTTCAAATTTTAAAAACCTTGGGCTAGAGATGTAGCTCAGTGGTTGAGTGCTTGCTTAGCATTTGAGGCTCTGGGTTCAATTCCTAACCCCGCAAATTATCACTGCTGTCCCCTGACAACTCATTTTTTTAAAAAATTAAATTGCACCAGACATAGTGGTGCACACCTGTAATCCTATCGACTTGGGAGGCTAAGGAATGAGGATAGTAAGTTTGAGGTGAGCCTCAACAACTAAGCAAGACCTTAGTCTCAAAATAAAAGATAAAAGGGAGGCAGATGTAGCTCAGCTGGGTAGCTGCAAGGCAGCAACCATATAATTTAAAATCTCAGTTGTACCTAGCAACACCAATTCAGCATTTATAGTTAAGTAAAAAGTTTTGGATTACTAAGACTCAAAATACTGGACACTATTATACTGTGTATTGTACTGTGTTTACATAAATGAGTAGGAAGAGAAAAATGATTCTTATGCTACAACTCAGAAAAATGCTTTCTATTTTCTCCCCAGTATTGGGCAGTTCCTTTTTCACACATGGAATGTGCAAGAGCAAGGGGTAATAAAACATGAGTAGGAGAACTGGCATGCAGCACTCAGCTTCAGTAAATACTTCAGAAAACTTCAGAGATGACAATTTGCTTTCAGAAACAGCAGTCTTGATGCTGCCAACCATAAGAGCAAACATATGGCTTTATAAAACTTAAGAGACATTCTTTAAATCTGTTTGCTGACGCCAAGAGCATACTATTCTTCCACTATAGTGACCACACAGCCTGTGAAGTTCTATGTACTTTTTCTCAAAAGTCAAAAATGTAAAGAAATCAGATGTCCGTGGAATCTGGAGAAATATTTAACATAAGTATGTATGTATTAAAAATAACTGACATGTTAAATGTGGTATGCAAAGCACTCAATTGCAATGTCTTTCTGTGAAGAAAATGTATTTCTGATATCTTATAACCCTAAGGCCTCATGCTCCAGCTACTTAATTCCTCATGAGTCTATTTTAGCTATGAATGAATATAGTATACCTCTATCACATTCCTGAATAGAATTTACTTTACTGTGATAACTGGCAATAAATCAATCAATCTTTAAAACTATGGCAATCTGACCTCTGGCAGATTGACTGTCTGGCACATAAGACACTTGGAAATCATCACTTCTATCCATACAAGTGTTGAATAAACTGAAAACCAACAACTCTTCTCAGATCCACCAGAGACATGTTCATAGAGAAAATGGCTGTTCCAAAGGGATGTCTTGAAGAGACAGGTGGTGGGTACAGTCACAAACTACCATAGCAGAAGCTGCCACAGGTTCTGGTACTTAAGTAGGAAAGCCTAAACTCAATGGTTTGGTTTGTAGCTCATTGGTAGAGCACTTTGCCTATCCTGTGTGAGGCACTGGGCTCGGTTCTTAGCATCACATATAAACAGACAGACAGATAAATGGATAAATGCTCACTGACCAATAAAAAAAAATTACAAAAAAAAAAAAAAAAGAACAAAAGCCTGAATTCCAATAGATGTACTGCTGGCAACTCAATATGGACAAACTTGAGAATTAACAACTCCAGTGGGGTAGGCAGTCTGGCAGAGACCCCTACACATATGTGGTAATCATCATCAAGAACGTCACCAGATTCCTGCAATGGAGATAGGAGAAAAATCCCCTGGGTTTCAACAAAAGTGGTGAAAGACAGCCATGTTGAAATAAGGCACAGCAATCTGTTCTTAACAAGGCCTGCCCTCAAGAGCAACTATCTTACCAAAACCTAACCAACTGGAGTTTTTACCAGAAACTACCTACCATGGGGGAAGGGAAATGCCCATCTCTAATCCTTTCTAGTCTCTTTTGTGTCACCTAAGAGATTAGGGGGGAAAAAAAACTGGGAAGCACTCCATGGAAGTCATAGTCCAGTGGCCCAGGCTCACTCAGAATGAGACCTAATCCTAGCACTATGTAATGCTCCTCTCCCTACACCTTACAACCACATCTACAGGGCTCCTGAATAACGGATTACAAATGAAACAACTAAACACCCAGACCTTATTTAAGAAGAGGTCTCAAGGAAAACCGAAGACAAAGGAGGCCAAAACAAGAACACTGGAGGAAATTTTATCCTCTGACACCTACAGCTATACCAAATAGTACAAGGGCCTAACCTATAGCCAGACAGGTATAAAACCTCACACTAAAGGATCATTTACCTTGGTTCCTTTCATCCTATATGTCATGTTCAACATAAAATTACAAGGCATACCCACCTTCCAAAACATGTGGTAAGAGGACTCAAATGTCTCACAAACTTTTTAAAAACAGTGTTAAAAACACATTCTTCGATGATACCATATATTATAAACTATACACAATAACTGATATATATGTGCAGTCATTAAAAATGCCCAAACATATTCTTTTATTTCATGATTAAGTATTAGGACTTTTCCTATTAAAGTCAGGTTAAACAAGAATATTCAACTATTGCTAACACTATTTGATGTCATAGTGCAGGTCCCAGATAATGAAGGAGAAAAGGCTTAAATATCAGAAACAACTAAAACAATCACTATCTGGAAATATTCAGAGGACAAATTGAATCAATTAAAGTACTATTAAACTCATTTAAGTGTTTTAATGAGTCTGGATAAAAAAAAATAGCACCTAGAAAATGTGAGCTTCCTACAAATTAGTAATTAGGAAAAGTAACAGAAAAACAGAAATTCAGAATAAAAATCTATAAAACATCTACAATAAATCTAACAAGAAATGTGCAAACTAATATGATGAAATCTTAATCTTAAAACTTCACTAAGAGAGGAACTGGGGCTGTGCCTCAGTGGCAGAGTGCTTGCCTAGCACAATGTGAGGCACTAGGTTCAACTACATAAAAATAAAACAAATAAAGACATACAAATAAAATAAATACACTGTCCATCTACAACTATCAAAAAAATTTTTTTTTTAAATTCACTAAAAGAACATAAAAGGTCTACATAAATGAAGATATAAGCCATGCCTTTCTGTGGGATTACTAAAAATTCAAAACATGTCAATTTCTACCTAATTCCTCTCAACTCAATGCAATCTTAAAAACAGCCATAAGATTTTAAAATATGGCCAGGCGCAGTGGCACACGCCTCTAATCTCAGCAGCTCCAGAGGCTGAGACGGGAGAATAGTGAGTTCAAAGCCAGCCTCAGCAAAAGCGAGGCACTAAGCAACTCAGTGAGACCCTGTCTCTAAATAAAATGCAAAATAGGGCTGGAGATGTGGCTCAGTGGTTGAGTGCCCCTGAGTTCAATCCCTGGTACTCCAAAAGAAGCAAACAAATAAATAAAATATGCATTATACAGTATCTCATATGAAGAAAAATATGAAAAATAACATAATGAAGAAACATGTAACCACAATCCACCTTCCCAAACAACAACAACAACAACAAAAAAAAACCAAAACAAAACAAAAAAGACATTACCAACACAGTCAAAAAAGAAAAAACTTCCCTATGAAAGCAAAACATACTAGGTAATGATAACAATTAAAACAGTATGGGACTGGGGATGTGGCTCAAGTGGTAGCGTGCTCGCCTGGCATGTGTGGGGCCTGGGTTCGATCCTCAGCACCACATACAAACAAAGATGTTGTGTCCGCCGAAAATTTAAAAATAAATATTAAAAAATTCTCTCTCTCTCTCTCTCCCTTAAAAAAAAAAAAAACAGTATGGGGGGTTGGGGGTTGTAGTTCAGTGGTAGAGCATTTGCCATGTGGGAGGCACTGGGTTCGATCCTCAGCACCACATAAAAATAAATAATAAAACAAAAAGGTATTGTGTTCATGTACAACTAAAAACAATTAAAAAAAAAACAGTATAGGAGGGGCTGGGGCTGTAGCTCAGTGGCAGAGCACTTGAGGTATGGGGCACTGGGTGAATAAAAATAAATAAATAAATAAATGCTTTCCATCTGCAACTACCAAAAAACCCTGAAAGTATGAGAAGCCAGGCATGATGCTACATGCCTGTAGCCCCAACTACTCAAGAGGCTGAAGAAGCATTTTTTATTTACTTATTTTTATGTGGTGCTGAGTATTTGCCTTACACGTGCTAGGCAAATACTCTACCACTGAGCTACAACCCCAGCCCAGGAAGGATATCTTGAGCTAATAGGTGTGAGACCTACCTGGGCATAATGATGGAGGAAAAAACCAAAAACCAAAACTCTTCCCAGATCCATCAGAGACGTGTTCATAGAGAAAATGGCAGTACAGGAGGCCAGCTTAGCTAGCACGAACAAGAACCTGTGTTTGAACCCTAGTACGTGTGTGCACACACACAAAACAGTATGGCAGTGCCATTAATAAACTGTTTTAAGATATCTGATTAGCATGTAAAAGGTTTCAGACTCTCTCACACCACATTAAAGTCCATCTTCCATTCTGTGTTGATCAAAGAGCTAAATGTAAGAAACTTAACCACAGCACATTTGAAGCTATAAAAATAGACAAATAATCCATCTAAAAATTATAAAGACTATCAATAGACAATTTGATGAAAGAAGAAACATACAAATTTACACTAAATATATGAAAAAGATTTTTAACCTCTCTACTAACCTGGTAAGTACAAATTAAAATAACACATTACAAATAATAAGTATCAACAGAAAAATTAAATGTGTGACCATATGGTTATGTCAAAAATACTACAAATGCTGTAATTACAGAAATTAATAAAACTTATATAAATATATACATATATTTTAACTAAGAGAAATAAATACCAATCTCTAAAAGGTGAATCACTGAGATTGGAGAAGCAAATAAAAAAGATTATTCTCATTTTTAATTTTTCTCTTTTGTCTGCCCTGTATAAATTTTTCTCTCTTTTTTTTTTTTGGTGGGGGTGGAGGTGGTACCAGGGATTAAACCCAAGGGCCCTTTACCACTGAACCACATCCCCAGCCCTTTTTATTTTGAGACAGAGTCACACTAAGTTGCTTAAAGCCTCACTAAGTTGCTGAGGCTGGCCTCAAACTTGCAATCCTGTCTTAGCCTCCCAAGTCACTGCAATTACAGGTGTGTACCACCACATCCAGTTACACTGTATGAATCTTTATCATAAGAATTCATTTATGTATTATATGTGCAATTATATTTTTTAATTTAACTCTCATCTTCCTTTTGTATTGTTACAAAACTGAGTAGAGTATGGTAGCACACACTGTCATCCCAGCTACTCAGAAAGTGGATGGCAAGTTTGAGGCCAACCTGGGCAACTTGAACCCTGTCTCAAAAGAAAAAATAAGAAAAATTGGGAGTATAGCACAGTGGTAGAGTACTTGATTAGCATGTGCAAGGCCTTGGGTTTGATCTGTAGCACCCCAAAACAAATAACAAGCCTAAAAAACCCAACAATGAATACACTTACTCAGCTAGCCAGACAGACAGCTGGTATGTACACCTACATTCGCCAAGGTAGAATAATTAATTCTGAAGACACAAAGTGATATGATCAAGTTCCTAAAGAATTCAGAATGTGGTGGGACTGCATAACAGTTATTCACTATGCAAAAGGCTCTGGGCTGTAGGAATACAGATGAGGTATTATCTAAGTTAGGGGAAAGCTGGGAAAATTTTACAAAGGTAACTGGTACTTCTGATTAGGCATCTTCAAAGACAAACAATAATTTGGGGGTTGTCAAGCAGGGTTTTGGTAGAATATGTGCACAGGTAAGAAGGCACAAAAGTGTGGCATATGTGATGAATCAACCAAGACCACTTACCATCCCAATACCGTGAGCAAAAAAAGTATGTTATCAACTGAAAAGTAAGGATAATGGCACCTTCCTCAGAGGGTTGCTGTGATTAAAAATAAGATGGTATGTTGAGAAGCATATGAAGGGAACTTGGCTGCTATCATCTTCCACCCACAGATGTCAAAGCCTGACCTGGCTGCTTGGCCTCAGGCTGTTGTCTACTTCTCCTCTCACTGTTCCTCCAGAAGCTGTCTATGTATGGGAACACCACAGCTGTCCAGTCATATACAATGATCTAGCACAGTTCTTAACACATCGTATTTACTCAGAACACATTAATCTCTCCTTTTAAACAGATGTTTGGAGTTCCACAGAACTATTCCTGGCAATACCCCTAGAATTGCCCTGCAATTGCTCTGAGGGTCCCAAGTCTCAGTGTGAGTATATTTAAGAAGCACCCCACCCACTCTGTACAAACATTACTTCATACTTACAGGCTGAGGCTGTTCTGCAATACAGCAGTTGAAACACAACCAGAATTCACTCATGCTTACAGTCCAAGGTATAAATGAGCACCAATGAAGGTTCCAAATCTCACTTCAGGAAGCTCCACAAAGTATGATCCTCAATGTGATGAATATTCAATCAAAACAAAAATTGTATTTCACTGCCTTTGTTCTTGGAAGTCAAGTATCTTATATATAGTCAGTGTAAGAAAAAAGTCAGATTGTTTCCTTTTCTTTGCTTCTGATTCTACAGAGACTTGTTTCTGAACCAGCAGGAAGGTACAAAATTGCTCTCCTGACCCAGGGCCTATAACAGGTAGTCTAGGAAAAAAAGAAAGAAAACATGAAAGTAAGTTAACGTTATTTAAACTTAGAAGCTCTTATTTCTTAAATCTGTAATAAAATTAAGAGTAAATATACCCAAAAGAGTAAACAATGAAAACCTTTTAACAAATGGATACTCATTCAACAAATTATCTTTTAATTAATTCTTGAATGTCAAATGTTATAGTGAAAACAGAAAACCTTGCCTTCCTGGTAAATTCCATTTTATATATAAAAGTATTAATTATTTTATTGTTTTTAAATCACTAATTAGAACATTATGATTACTGTACATAAGTCTATTTCCAAGAAGAAACACTGATCAACATTTTCATGTTCCTTCAGTTCTCATAGACTACCACCAAGTGACAGCAATCAACTCTAAGAAGATAATTAAGGAGGTATGGTTCATCAAAAAACTAAAATTATCACCTTATCCACTGAAATTAGAATTATAAACAAAAGTTGGACAGGGGTTAAGTTAGCTTCCTTCTGTGAATTGAGTCAGTAGATCCCCACCCCCACCAGAATGAATATCAGTCAAGACACTTTATGTCCTGCTATGCCAAACACAATCCTTGTCAGGCAATTTTCTATCTGGAATTGGACAAAGAGTGGACCTACTTCTGATTTACAATTGTCACAATAATGACTTTGGTGAGCCATGATCCACCCTCATATAGAAGACAGTTCTGACAGGGCTGAGGATGCAGCTAGTAGTAGAGCCTAGTATGTACAAGACTCTGAGTTCAATTCTCAGCACCACAAAAAATAAATAAGTAAACTAAATTTCTGGGATCTTAATACTGATAAGCAGAGACAAAAGAAAAGAAGAAGCCCAAAGTGGTTTCTGTAATCCCTAAGACCAGTTACAACAATGCACCTGAAGTTTGTTTGGGAGGCAATGTCTCTCCCTTTTTAGCCCAAAGCTAAAAGTGATCCATATCACTTTTATTCTCCTATGACAGTCAAGTGAAGATGTCCAATAGACAACTGGATATACAGATCTGAAGCCAAGAGAAGTTTCAGAATCAGCAGCGTATCTGCTTCAGCAGATTGACTAAAGCAATGATGATAATAGAGGGGAAATAGTAGCATGAGAAGCAAAGAGGTCTTAACAGAAAACTGAGAAATAACTAATTTATGTGAGGCAGAGAAAGAGAAGTCCACAAAGAGGCTGGGTATTACCAGAAAGAAAGAAAAAAGGAAAAGTAATTAAATGTGGTTATCACTGGAGTCTTTTTCAAGGAGGAAGTAGGTAACAGGATTAACTGCCACTGTGAAAGGAGAACTGTCCATTAGATTTTGTAGCAAAAAGATATTTAGTGGTCCTGGCCACCAACGTGAAAAAGCATGGGCAGAATTCAGATTACATTAGCTTGACATGTAAGTGAAACTAATCAGCAGAGTCAACAAGTAGAGGCAATGTTTTCAAGAAGAATGGATATAAAAGTTAAAAAGGTAGGCAGGGTGAAGAAAAACAGCCATCCTTGAAATGAAAAGATCAAAGTCTACTTCATTTAATTATTCAAAGGGATGTTAACATTTTTGTCAAAAATGGAGACACATAAATCACATATTCATAAATATTTGAAAGAAATCTCATACATTTAGAAGGTGTGCCCGCTATAAACCATTAACAACCATATTATAGTATCACAGAACCCTAAATATTAAGCAAAATGAATTTCTCCCTTTTTGCTGAACAATGCCATGACTCTTTAAACTTTAAAAATAGATTTTTATATTTGTGTAGATGAAGATCTTTAGTGAAGATAAGTGAACACATACTCAATGTCACAGATGTGAACAAAAAGGCATAAATTCTGTACCATGATTTGACAGAGTCCTATCATGCTATATAGGAAATGAGATGTTAAAATTAAAACATGTTCAAAGATAAACAGAAGAAAGAAAAATCTACATTCCTGCCATAATTAGAATTTAGAGCCTGGAATGCCTATTTTAAGCAGGATGAATAAACCTTTTTCAACCAAAGTCTAAATCCAGGAAGAGGCTGGCTTTGTCCACTAAATTAGGTAAATAGTCTGAGGTTTTATTAGCTCAAAAGACTATATGCTTCACTCATTCCTCTAACCCATCTTGTAAGATGGAATACAAGAGGAAATAGCTAACTTCACAAAATCAGCATACTTGACACACTGGGTTCATTAAATAAAAAAACACACATCAGTATCCAAGAACATTGTTTTAGTGTAGCTCTTATTTTAATTAAATCTATTTTTTAACTGATACATAAAAACATAAAAAGTATACATATTGTCTGGATGCAGTGACACACACATGTAATCCTTGTGAACTGACAGGCTGAGGCAGGAGGATTCCAAGTATGTGGCCAGTCTCAGCAACTTAGAGAAGCCCTAAGCCACTTAGTGAGACCCTGTCTCAAAATAAAAAATAAAAAAGGATAGGGATATAGCACAGTAGTAAAGCATCCCTGAGTTCAATCTACAGTACTGAAAATACATACATACATACAAACATGTTAATGGCACAACATGTAATTTTTTTAAAAAATTATTTTTTGTAGTTGTACACAATCACTTTATCTTATTTATTTATTTATTTGTATGTGGTGCTGAGGATCGAACCCAGGACCTTGCACGTGTAAGGCAAGCACTCTACCACTAGGCCACACCCCCAGCCCCAACATGTCATTTTTTGATACATGTACACCTTGTATGTTTAAACATACTTATGCCTCATTTACTATTCCTTTATGAAGAAAATTATCAAAATCCTTTCTTCTAGCTTTCCGAAATGTTCAGAACATACTGTTCTGTCTAGTTGCCCAATGTGCAACAACACACCAGAACTTCTTGTTCCTAACTGTAACTAAGTAGCCACTGATTGAGTATTGCTCTCTAAGAAGTTTAACTCCACCCAGATCAAAGACTTTGGCCAATAAGAAGTCATTGTGAAGGCTAGAGTTGTAGCTCAGTGGTAGAGGCTTGCCTGGCAGGTGTGAGGCACTGGGTTTGATCCTCAGCACCACATATAAATAAATAAAATAAAGTTATTGTGTATCTACAACTAGAAATGTTTTTTTAAAAAAAACAGAAATTGTGAAATGAAATCTTTTTTTAATAACTTGTACTTTTTAAATATTTATTATTTAGTTATAGGTGGACACAATATCTTTATTTTATTTTATGTGGTGCTGAGGATTGAACCCAGTGCCTCTTGCATGCTAGGCAAGTGCTCGACCTCTGAGCCACAACCCCAGCCCTGAAATCTCTTTTGAACGATTCTGTGAAAATAAATAAGCCTTTGCTTGAAACTGAAAATTCTTTATGCTCATGATTATTGTACACAAACACATAAGGAGGTAGTCTGATGCCTGCAAATCTGTTTGGTCTATTCCATCTTATATCATTTTCTCATTTACATATAAATTGCCATAAAACTACCTTTAAATATTAATTTAACATTGGGAAATGTTATAACTTCCCTTTCTTGTTTTAACTAAATGATTCTTCTGTTTAAACTTAAAATAATGTTTTTCTACTTTACAGTCCATAACACTTTATCACTCCCACATTTTCCCAAGTTCAAATTTCCTTCTCATTAAAGCTATTTATTTTGTGAATTTTAAAATGAGCACTTCCCCATTCTCATATAAGGATGATATTCAAGGAGGCTGGGGATACAGCTCAGTCAGTAAAATGTTTGCCTCACATGCACAAAGCCCTAGGTTCAATCCCCTGCACCCTCCCCCCAAAATGATATTCACAATACTTCCTCTTAATGTTTAGTTCAAGAATACTGTTTAAAGTACAATAATCTGTGCTTCTATGTATTTCTATTACCTAATAGATATTTTCAAACCCAGGGGATGTTTGTAACTTTATGGGTTATTTGTTAAGTAAATACATAGATGATAAGGTGTTTCAAACATGCTTTGGAATATGTTATTGATACATTCTATTGTCTTGAATTCCTCAACAAATTTCCGTTTCAAATTTTTTTTTCATAGAGTATATAAATCTAGAGGGGCAAGGTGGTTTTCTAAGAGTATATTAATCTAGATTGGCAAGGTGGTACCCATCTATAATCCCAGTGACTCTGGAGGCTGAGGCAGGATGATCCCAAGTTCAAGGTGAGGCTCAGCAATGTAGCAAGACACTGTAAGGACTAGGGATGTAGCTCTGTGGTAGAGTGCCCCTGGGTTTAATTGCTAATGCCAAAAAAAAAAAAAAAGAAAAAGTATATGAATAAAAACATTTATAGACACTCTCAGAGACTACTGAAATCATCTCTCTCTCTCTCTGACACACACACACATACACACACACACACAAATTGACATTCCAACTAATAAATATACTAGGGCTGGGGTTGTGACTCAGTGATTGAGCGCTTCCCTCACATGTGTGAAGCGCTGGGTTTGATCCTCAGCACCACATTTAAAAAATAAATAAATAAAAGACATTGCTTCTATCTACAACTAAAAAAATTTAAATAATAATAATTATACTAGTAGTTACTTTCACTTCTTGAACTGAGAAGCATATAAGTCAAAAACTTATATACACCTATAAGTCAAAAACTATAAGACATTAGTCTACTACTAGTATGATATAGTTTTTTTGCTGAAAATTTAAAGAAATTACATTTTAAAACATGTCCATTTTTAAAATCTTATACAAAAAAACTCTAGATAGCAAAAGGAGTATCACTCTTTAATAACATTAACTTCTAACCTGGCTTTAAACACAACTCAGCACATTCCACCCATAAATAAAGAGTCAGACTTGTCTATAGCATTGAGGTATTTCACTGACTCAGAGACTCATGAGACAAGCTTTTACAAAAGGAAGGAACTTTAAACAGTGAAGTTTACTCATTAAAAAGCTTGAAGTAAATTAGTCAAAGCCACTTGGCTAGTGACAAGCAGAGCTTCTTGAATTAAAAGCTCAGTCTTTTGATTTAAAAATGAGATTAACATGAGAATAGTATAACAGTAGTAAGTATTCTCTGGTCAAAATATTAACCAATATATCAGTTTCCCATCCTCATTTTTCCCACCTATAAGTCAAAAACTACAAGACATCAGTCTACTACTAGTATAGTTTTTCTGCTGAAAATTTAAAGAAATTACATTTTTGCTACAATTTAATGTAAGTGCTTTTTTTAGGTCAATTTTCAAAGAAAAAATAATAAAGCCTTGATCTGAAACACTGGACAATGGAGAATATCTTTAACCAGGTAATTTCTTAAATTATGAGGTTTTTGAATTCTGAAATATTTTAACTCAATTCAGAAAGTGAGCATGTTCAGCTTGCATGAACTTGAATGAAAAGTTCAGAATTTAGAGTTTGAAATTAAGGATCTGTGGCATGTGTTCAGCTGTGTTTAAAGCCAAGTGTAGATGCTGATGTTAGTGTAGAGTGATACTCCTCCTGTTATCCAGATATTTTTAAAAGTATAGGGCACTCTGGTAATCTTTAGAAATACTGTGGACAAGCTCTAGCACATTGTTTTCTCATTTATAAAACAGAATGCTACACTGACAATTTCACAGGTCTAAAATGAGGGCTTCATTACATGATACATATAAAGGTACTAAGAGCTATTTGTTATCAAAATTAAAATGGCAAGAAGCAGAACAATGTAAGAAAAAAAGGTTATCAATTTCTGGGAATTTGTTTGAAGCTGGTCTTTGATTTCTGGGTTCAAGTGAGCCTCTGTCCCCAGTATCCTGAATAGCTGGGACTAAAAGCACATGCTATTGTGCCTGGCTTACTGTAAAGTTTTAAGAAATAGCCTAAAAATCTAACAAAAAAAAATTTTTTTTAAATGAATTATGGTATATTCATACAAATGAAAATGAATGATAGCTTTATGCAATATAGATGATGATCATGTGTTATTAGAAGTGTGACACAAAACAATATCCATATAATGAACCCATATATATGAATTTCAAAAACAGATTAAATTGAAGTATTTTGTTTGGAGATATACACACAGGTATAAAAGTAAAGCAAAGACATTATAATAGAAGTCAGGAGAAGGTTTGGGCAAGGATTCCAAATAGGAAGAGATACAGGAGAGCTCCTGGAATGCTGACAATGTTTTGTTTTTTGTTTTTGTTTCTTGCAATGCTGAGGATTAAACCCAAGACCTTCAGTAAGCAAGTGCTCTACCACTCAGTTACACCTCACTCTACTACCTCTTGATTTGGGTGGTAGCTACACAGGTATTTATTTGTTTTATAATTGTGAGTTAAATAGTGTATTAATATACTGTACAATTTTCTCTGTATTTATTTTATATTTATTTTTTTTTATATTTTTATTTTTTTTTTTTTTAGTTTTCAGTGGATACAACATCTTTGTTTGTATGTGGTGCTGAGGATCGAACCCGGGCCGCAGGCATGCCAGGCGAGCGCTCTACTGCTTGAGCCACATCCCCAGCCCATGTATTTATTTTTAAATGACCAAAATTTCAAATAAGATGTAAGAAGTAAACACTAACAATTCACAGTTGATCATAATGAATTGATAAAGATCAGGGATGATAATGCAGAGAATCAATGTAATTGATTATCAATTGTAATTTATTATCAAAATAACATTCTTGCCACAGATTTTGAAAGACAGTAAAATTATTACAGGAGGGTGAAGTTCTATCAAATGTGAAAGGCATTTCTGCAAGAAATGCAACAATGATTCATCAATAACCACGAATTATAAATTATCAACAAAGCTTATTCAGAGTTGCACTAGCACCAGCTCTGTTTCAAACTGTGAAATGGTTCTCTGAATTTGATTTGTGGGCCTGGCATGGTGTTGCACGCGTGCAGAGTCCTAGTGACTTGGAGGCTGCGGCAGGAGGATCACAAGTTCAAGATTAGCCTCAATAATTTAGTGAGGCCTTAAGCAATTTAGTGAGACCCTGACTCAAAATAAAATATAAAAAGGGCTGGGGATGTGGCTCAGTAGTAAAGTGCCTCTGCATTCAATCCCCTGCATCAAAAACTAAAGTGTGTGGGCTGGGATTGTGGCTCAGCGGTAGAGTGCTCGCCTAGCACGGGTGGGACCCGGGTTTGATTCTCAGCACCACATTAAAATAAAGGCATTATGTTGTGTCCATCTACAAAAAAAAAAAAAAAAAAAAAAAAAGATTCTCTCTCTAAAAAATGAATAAATAAAATAAAGCGTGCAGGGCGTGGGGCAGGGGGCATGGGGGAAGGGGAATTGATTGGTGGTACAAAATCCTTCTAAAAAAATTAACTCATTTTTAAAACATCTTTCTTTTTTTTTTTAAACATATTTATTTTTTAGTTGTAGTTGGACACAATACCTTTATTTTATTCATATATTTTTATGTGGTGCTGAGGATCAAACCCAGGGTCTCGCATGTGCAAGGCGAGCGCTCTACCGCTGAGCCACAACCCCAGCCCTAAAACATCTTTCAAATAATGAACTTACCACAGATCTACTTTTCTTTGGTTAATCAAAGTTCAACATTGTTCCCTGAACTGAACTCAGTTATAAAAAGTACAAGCAGGGATGTATGTAATTATGGAAACATGAAGGATAATTGTTTTTTCTTGTATTTGAAATGACTGATTTGATTCATCTAAGTGCAGTCACACAGAATGTACCCACCCCCCCCACTAGGACTCCATTCTTTTTTATTGCTAGATTAATTTCCATTGTACAGATATTGTACACTTTACATACTCATTCATTTGCTGGTGGGTATTAATGTTTTTCCAGCTTTCTGGCTATTAAAATTACATCTACTATGAACATATGTACACTGTTTGTACACATGGATGTTTACATTTCTTCCAGGAAAATACCTAGGAATAGAAATACTGGGTCATATTGTAGGTACAGTGTATTTTTTGCTTTTTAAGAAATTGTCCACCAATTTTCCAAATCAGTTTTAATACTTTGCTTTCCTGCCAGCAAAGTATGAAAGCTCCAGATGCTTCATATCCTACTGTATATTGTCAGTCTTTTTAATTTTAGTCATTCTGATGAGTGTCAGGTAGTATCTTGCTGTGGCTTTAATTTGCACTTTCCTAATAACTGATGCTATTCAACATATCTTCGTTAGTTATGTATGTTCAGATATTTTACCCATTTTCTAATTATGCTGGCTTGAGTTGCACTCTATATATTCTGGAATAAGTTCTTTGTCCAATGCATTTATTATGATTTTTTTTCCCCTGGTGTGTTTCCTAATCATAGTTCTTGAAATGTTTAAGTTAATTTTAATAAAGTCTAATGTATCAGTTCTATATTTTATGATCTGTGTTTTTGTATTCTTAGAAATTTCTGCATAGTCCCAAAATCACAGTCTTCCTGTACCTTCTTCTAAAATTGTTAGGTTTAATTTTATGTCTATAATCTATTTTTAATTTTAAAAAATTGTTGGTGGAAAAGGCTAAGGATTATTATTTTGATATGGACATCCAGCTGTTCCAGCTTATTTATTAAAAAATACCCTTTTCCAATTGGATTGATTTTGTACCTTTATTGAAAATCAAATGACTGCAAGTTTGGGTCTATTTCTAGGCTACTGCATTATAGGGTCTATTTGTTTATCCTACACCAGTACCATTACAGTAAAACTTAAAGTCAGGTACTGATAAGTCTCCCAATTTTTTAATCAAGATTGCTTTGTATTTTTGAGCTCTTCTGTATATCTCTATATACACTTCCAAATCAGTCAATTCCTGTAAAAAGCCCCCTGGAGATTGAGTGGGACTGCATTTATTCCATCAATTATTTTGAGAATTATATTTTTAATAATACTGAATGTTCTAATTCAAGAATATAACATATCCAAAGTCTTACAGTTCTCGATTTGTAAGTTTTGCCAAGTATTATGCTGCATCACTATTTGTTTTTACCTTTGTTTATAGCCTTGATTTAAAAGCCTTAATGTCTTATGTAGTCAAATCTCAATTTTTATCACAGCCTTAAAGGCTGTGCTCATCCAAAGACTCCATGCCTCTTACCCATTATAGTCTTGTTTGATTTGCATCAATTTGTACATTAGTATTTTAGGGTTGGACTGGAGTGTAGCTCAGTGGTAAAGCACCTGCCTAGCACATGTGAAACCTTAGGATTGATCCCCACAACCTCAAAACATAATATGTAATATTTTAAAAGCTGTAATGAGGTAACATTTCATAATATACTTAACTTTTACTTTCTGACATCCTCCCTTTCCCACTCAATTAGAACTCAAAGTATTTAATACCAAACATAAACCTATTATTACAGTAGGTAATATAGGAGAAGATATATTAGCTCTAACCTGAAAGAGTAATATAACAACTGCTATAATTTGGACATTTAAAGCCCCACAAAGCCTATGTGTTAAAGGTTTGGTCCCCAGGGAGGGACCTAGTGGGAGGTCATTAGGTCATTTGGGATATCTCCAAGAAGGATATTAGGAAACCCTGGCCCCTTCCTCTTTCACATTCTTTTGCTTTCTGACCATAACGTGAGTGATTCTGCTGACAATCCCATCATTATGTGCTGCCTCACTACAGGTTCAAAGATTTCATGAACTGAAATCTCTAAAACTATGAGCCAAAAACTATTTAGTTGATTATTTCAGGTACTTTGTGTTAGTGACAGAAAGCCAACTAACAGTGAAGAAAGTAATATCCATGAAAACTGCTTGCCCATCCTCTACAATGCACAATTGTGTAGAATTGCCACTGTTGAGTTGGACTGTTTCCTTCATTTTATTATAGATTCATCCTGACTTAAGTTTTGTTTTTCTTGTGTAAATCTGTGCTCTTTGTTTAAAGATGTATCCCTAAAGGCAATTGCTTTTGCTGCTACTTAGATATTCACAAGTATAATTTTTTTTACAACAAATAATGTCTGTTTATTACTATTAGTCAAATACATGGTTAGAATTCAAGTATAAATTTTAAATTAATCCTCTGGCCTAGGATTCTTGTACCACATGGATAGTATACATACATTCACACTGCACACCAGTGTGTAGGTAAACATAATTTAGAACTTAAGACTCAAGAAAGTAGAAGGCCTAAGTCTCAATTCTGAATTCCTCCACTCTCTTGCTGTATGATTTTAGGCAAGTTACTTAACCTTTGTATGTCCCAATTTGCTATTCTATAAAAGGGAATTTATAAGCAGGGCACAGTGGCACACACCTGTAATTCCAGTGACTGGGGAGGCAGGGACAGGAAGATCACAAGTTCAAGGTAAGCCTCAGCAACTTAATGAAACCTTTAGTAACCTAGTGAGACCCCCATCTCAAAATAAAAAATAAAAGGGCTGGGAATGTCCTTTGTGGTAAAGTACCCCTGGGTTCAACCTCAGCACCAAAGGTTTATATGAGGACTGAATTGAGGACTGAATGAATAAATTTAATTGCTTAGGGGAGTGCTTAGCACAAAGTCTCTGCGCGCGCGCGCACACACACACACACACACACACACACACACACACACACGCAAGCAATGTATAGTAATTACTATATGTAACTACAGTTACTACTATTGCAGTCACTATTATTATATCCTTTTTTCCCTCTTCAGAGAACTGAACAGAAACAAGCTTTCCTAAAGCTCACCTTAGGAGGTGTACCAAGATTATTTTCTAGTTAAGTCTGTCTCTCTTAGATAGAACAGCACACATCAAAAACACAATTCTGTTTATTAAAATTTACATTTAAAAGGGAAAGTGAGGCATGATTAGTACCAATGTACAGTTAAAAAATACTTGAGTCAATTAAATTTTTCCCTTTGATAGCAAAAGCGCATTGCTTCTTCAAAAGTGATTTAAATGTATATAAATTTTATGTCTACGAAATATACCAAGATTAAAAGCACAGAAAATTCAGTAGATAGTTGAAGAGTTCTAACTTGTTTACTCTATCAGTTATTAATTACAAATGAAATATGTTCATATAATAAATTGGTTTTAGTCAGGTTTTCTCCTTTTAGTATGGAAGGCCTTGGATTTCAGAGGATCAAGTTTTAGAAGGGACCGCCCAACTCATTATCTAGTTACTTCTGAAATACCTGCCAAGTGTTTTGTATAAGAAAGGATGAGAGGAAGTAAGTTAAAAGGCTTAGTGAATGAGAAGTATGTGCAAATCACATTTTCTGGACAGGCAAGGAATTCGCTATTACTCCCCTGGAGATGTGACAGCCAACTAAGCACAAACTGCGTTCACTTTTCTGGATGTGGAACAAGGCAATTTGGAGACCAGGCTACAATACTGTATTTCAGACTCATCCCCAGAGAGGAAAAAGATCAGTGATCTACATTTGACTCCTACTTACTTTGTGCCAAATTAAATGACTTAGGAATTGTTAACTTAATATTTTCTCCCAAATAAATGAGGCATTTGTAGCTGCCACTGAAGATTAATTTGCTATAACATCTAAACTGTCATTTTCTTTTTTTTAAATATCTTTTTATTTATTTTTATGTGATACTGAGGATCGAACCCAGGGTCTCACACGTGCAAGGCAAGCGCTCTACTGCTGAGCCCCAGCCCCAGCCCCAGCCCCTAAACTGTCATTTTCTTTAAAGAGTGCTCTTACTGTTTAACACTGCCCCCCTCCCTGCCCCCTTTTTTTTGAGATGAGGTCTGGCTAATGTTGCCCAGGGTGTCCTCAAACTTTCCTGGGCTTAATTGATCCTCCTGCCTCAACCTTCTGAGCAGATGGGACCATAGTTACTCATCACAGCTTGTACATTTAATACAAAAGTTTATATCAAATGATATTATCAAAATGTTTAACCCTATAATTGGTGTAGATAACTGATAATCATATAAGAGAGAAGATGTTATTAGGATACCAAGATTTCTCCCAAGCATGACAACCCCAATTTAAAATGAGGTGTTCTCATATTTCATAAATGAAAAACATATGAACATATTTCATTTACATATATGAATTTTCTTTGGTAGATGCTCCGATCACCCACATATTACTTTTCTCAAAAGAATAGAACTCTAAAAATATAACATTTATTTCCAAAGTGGTAATAAATGGTATATTTGTTGCTCCATTTAAGTTTTTACAGATGCCTCACATCTGAGACAATAGTACTAAACAGGTTAAAGATATGAAAAATATTTATGTGAGATTTTAGTCAGTGTTTTTAGCCACTGTTAAGTTACTGCCTTTTCTGATGGCTTAGATGATCATTTTCCAGCTCTGCAGTGGAATTTAATCTTTCTATACATAGCGTTGGCAGTTTATATGCAAACTTATAAAAAAGAGTTAAATTTATTTTATTTATTTCATTTTATTTTTTCATTTTTTCATATTAGGTATTAAACTCAGAACTTCGCACATGCTAGGCAAGATTCCACGTGCTATACATTAATTAAATTTAAAAAATCAGGGGCTGGGATTGTGGCTCAGCGGTAGAGCGCTCGCCTAGCCCGGGCAGGACCCAGGTTCGATCCTCAGCACCACATAAAAATAAAGGCATTGTGTTGTGTCCATCTACACCTAAAAAAAATAAATACTAAAAAAAAAATCAAAATTCTTCTTTGATACCACATATTCAGGTGAATTTCAGTACTCATTTTGAATGTAGGATTGCAACAAACATGTGTTGTAGATACCAGTAGCAATTTATAATCAACCAATCAGAGAACAACAGCAGAGAAATAATACTTATTTCCTAATGCCAATTGTATTGAAGAGAAGTTCAAGAAATAGGTGTGAAAACAAAAGTAAACTTGCAGTGTAAAAAAAATGTTTCTGCTTCACCAATATTTGTTTTGTTGACAGCAATCATGTTTGTATTTGTTGAACAGCATGAACACTACTACATACAAGGCATTGGGGATATGACAATGATCAACAAAGGGTAATTTAATAGAAATGGACAATTTAAAAAGACTACTGTGCGAATAACATTATATAGAGATACATATTACGTAACGAACTGTGGAGTCCACCATTCCATTTCATTTGTCTGCTAAAAGAGTAATTGACTTTTATTTATTTATTTTTTTAGTTGTAGATTGTCACAATGTCTTTATTTTTATGTGATGCTGAGGATAGAATCCAGTGCCTCATGAATGCGAGGCGAATGCTCTCCCTCTTGAGCCAGAATCCCAGCCCCAAGTAATTGACTTTTGTGTGCCATTTAGTTATGTCCCAGGACTGTTTGCATCCAAACAGTCCATAGGTCTGGAACATATTCATTAAGCTACTGAAGTAAAAAATCTTACAATATTTGTACCTACTTCACAGGCCCTAAGGGAGGAAGATAAAATTTTCAATCACATGGATAACTCTTTAGGTTCCATCAGTGATGATGCTACATTTAGGAGGAAAAATAATTAGAATGTCTACAAGGTCCCAGTAAAAACTAATATACTGTAATTGAGCATGCAATGAATTCATCAAAATGTAATACTTCTGTGCCACATCTTAAGTTGAGTTTTCAATCATTCTATTTTTTGCAGAGAAGAATACAAAGACAAGAATCTCCTATAGCCATTTTGATGGACTGGTATTTTCCCCAGACTATGGAAGTCTCCATTCTCCAGCAGCTCCATAGAGCTCTGTGTTATTTCTATCACACAATTCAGAGGTTCTTTAATGAAAACCTATTGTAGTGGTAGGATATTCATTCTGTTCAAAATTTTGACCTGCCTCTCAATCAGTAGCCACCTAGATTCCCAGCTTTATAACAACCAATTTCTAGAGGAGATATGCAAAAAGAAAACTCGAGCAAAGACACCTATTCCACACAGACTTGAGGAGCTGGCTGCCAATGCAACTATCACTAATGACAGTATGAAATGACTGGAACAAAATTAGACCATGGCATTGACCTGTGCTGCTATTATACCAAAGGTACCTACTCAGCACTAAATAAGTAACAGGTTATTTCCTTTACAAATTTGTGGCAACTATTTGTAATGAAGTTACTAAATAATAATTTTTAAAAACTGTTTAAGCCTTTTATATTACCCAGAATCATGAACAATATTGGGAGGAAAGTTTTTTAATATGGCATGTGACAGATCTTCATACCTGTATTCAAAAGAAAGCTTATAGTAATGGAAATTATTGATAATGACATTATAATGATAAAGATGATTTCAGAAACACAGAATACAAATCCATCATTAAAGAACATGGATTATTTCTGGTCTATGAAGTTAAATAATTCTTATTGGGTCAATATTCTTGGATTCTCTATTCTCTTTTTGAATGATTAAAAAAAAATCAATAATGACAGAAAACTTCTAGCTTAAAAGAAAATTCCAACTGTATTCCTGACATGGAAAACACTGGGGGGGGGGCGCGGAGAGGTGGTTCTAGTGGTTCTAGAGATTGAACCCAGGGACACATAACCACTGATCTCTTCCCCAGCCCTTCTTATTTTTTATTTTGAGATAGGGTCTCTCTAAATTGCTTAGGGCCTTGCTTAGTTACTGAGGCTAGCCTCAAACTTGTGATCCTCCTGCCTTAGTCTCCCAAGCCACCGGAATTACAGGTGTGTGCTACCATGCCAGCTGAAAACACTGACATTGAATGCTAATTATACATTATACTTTTCGAGAAATATCTCATTTTATTCTTTACAGCCCTAAGAGGCAAGTATTCTTTCTTTGGAAATGAAGAAACCATAGCTCAGATGCATTAAGTAACACTGAAGACAGACCATTTTTTCTGCATCTTTTGTTAGAATATATTCAATGCCACCTTACATTATAATTATTTATGACACTGATTCTTATAAGCTTCTTCAAGGTAAAATATAAATTATTATTTTATCTCATTGCATTTAATACAGTAACTTGTCCCAATATTTGCACATAAATACTTAATGAATTAACCTCACAACACAAAATATATATTGTACTGTATAATATCCATAAAATTTGGGGGAAAAGATCAGTGTTTAAAACTAGATTCTACCACTTTTTTTTTTTTTTTTTTTAGTTTTTCGGCGGACACAACATCTTTGTTGGTATGTGGTGCTGAGGATCGAACCCGGGCCGCAGGCATGCCAGGTGAGCGCGCTACTGCTTGAGCCACATCCCCAGCCCTCTACCACTTATTTTTATAAGTATCATAAGTGTATCAACTTTGCAGGATTGCTTCAGGGCAGGGTTTCTCAACCTCAGTGATATTGGTATTTTGGCTTATATAATTCTTTGTTGTAGGGGAGATGGCCTGTGCCTTGTACTATTTTGCAACATCCTGGGTCTTTATCCACTAGACAACAGTAACACCTACCCCAATAGATACAACAAACCAAAATGTCTCCAGTCACTGCCAAATGTCCTTGGGGAGTGGCTCCCCTAGAAAAAAAATCACTGATATAGGGGAAAATATTATAAAAATTAACCAAAAAAGACTTATATAACCCTCTATTCCAAAGAATCTCCTTCAGACAGGAGGGAAATAGAAAAGATTCCCTGAGCTAAGCTTCATGACATTCTCCTAAAAGCAACTTAGAAAAATCAAAATTCTAATAATTTTATGTGGTATGTTAAGAAAGTCATGAATTCTTGCCAGGTATGGTGGTGCATTCCTAAAATTCCAGCAACTCAGGAGGCTGAGGCAGGAGGATCTCCAAGTCTGAGGCCAGTCTCAGAAAATTAGTGAGACCCTATCTCAAAATGAAAGGGAGCTGGGAATGTAGTTCAGTGGCCCTAGGTTTAATCTCTAGTATCACACCCCCACCTCAAAAAATGATGACAAATTCTTATTCTTTCAAATGAGAGAGGAAGTCAAATTCTTCTATGCCGGATTCAGCAGACCTTACTGATTTGTTTAATTACAGAGTGAGGCTTAAGTCAGGTCTTAGAATTTATGAGGTCATAAAAAGCCTTGCAGCTTCAGCTCAGAGGTCCACCTACACCAAGACTGCCATGCTGGACAAACCATCATTTAGACATATGACCAACAGTTCCAGCTGCCTAGTATCTTTCAGTCCAGCTCCCCTGCTACCTGAATATCATAAAATGATCTCTGTTGAAATTATGTCAAGAATTGTCAACACCTACCCAAATTTATGACTCTCAATATTGAGAGATTTAACAAAACAGTCAGTTTTGAAGTAGTTTGTTAAATAGCAATAGATATTTGAAGTCCTTATATGATTATTTTCACAAATTTTGTATATATTTTAAATCTAACTTTTCAATAAAGATTTCCGTGTATTCTCAAGGAAATCCTTGTATAACTATCTTTATTGGGTTAAATGAGGTCATCTAGTTCCTGAAATGACACAAACTATCACAGATTCCTGCCCCAACCCCCAAGTAAAAAAATCAAAGGGAGAGGGGTGCTGGGCTCCAAGAGCAATAATAGCAGTAATAACAAACAAACAAAAACTGCAGGAGACAACAAAAGCTTGTCAACTCATCTAAGAAGAAACTGGTGACCTATAGCCAAAAGCAAAGTACAACAATGGTAGGAGCTAAAAGACTGATTAGCTAAATTTTTTTTTTTTTTTTTTTTTTTTTAGATTCTGCCCTTGCTTTTCTCCCTCACCAGAGATATGCAGCCAACAGCCTAGATGTCTTTGTCAGCAGGATAAAGCCAGGGTAGCACACAAGCTCTAGAGGGAAAGCTCATGAAAACAGGCAGCCGTCATCCACCTGGCTCACTCTCCCAGTCTCACTCCATGCCACAGGACATACCTATAGAGTTGGTAAAGAATTACAATCTAAAGAGATTACCTTTTTCCAATATAGGTTGAGTATTTCTTATCCCAAATGCTTGGGATGAGAAGTGTTTTCTTTTTTGAAGAATTTCAGATTTTAGAATGTTTGCATGGACCACTTTAATGCAAAAATCTGAAATGCTCAACAGGAGAATTTAACTGCATCAGTGATGCTAGACCCAAGACTCAAGTTGTCTTTCTCCTTAAACTCATCTGGATTAAGCGACAAATGTCCCAACGAATCATTAGCTTAATACCCAAAATAGAAATAACTGAAACATAAAAGTACTGTAAGAGAAAGATAACATACTGAAAAACTTCACTATCTGAAGCAGAATTATTAGAATGGAGGATCTGGGAACATACCCCTAATGAGTCAAGGGGAGATGATAATTATAATAACATAATAATTAACACTATGAAGCCAAATAATGAAAAAGAATCAAGTAGAAATACTGCATATGAAAAAGAGACAACATTCAAATTATAGGAGATCCAGGAGAAGAAAAATTTAAATATATTACTAGAAAATTAAAAACTACCAAAGAAAAAATTCTAAAAGACTGGGGATGGGGATAGAAAAAATAACAAAGATAGAATAGGATTATCATCAGATATTGAAACAAGTAGTACCAGTAATATGTATCAGAGGATAGAATAATACAAATCTATGATCCTTTATACATGTTCCTTAAAGCCAATTTTTTTTCCAGAATTTAGAATATTTTCGATTTTTGAAAAAGTAATGTGGGGAAGATGGCGGTGAAGGGAGTGCATCACCCCAGTGCGCCGCGTCACTGTGCGGGAGAAAGACGAGGTGAAACAGCTGAAGGCTATCTTGTTGGGAATTTCCAGTGAAATTGAGGTGCTCCAGAATCTAGTGGACGGATTTCCATCGAGCGAGGTTCCGCTGCGGGGGCTCGGACGCGGGCGATTTCTCCGTATGGAGGGTCACGCCCCGCAGCTGGAGTCTGCGGCGCGCGCTGGGAAGCGGCGAGGTGCCGGAGCGGGGGTGCAGCGATGCGGATTCTGGGGGCTCCTGCCAGTGGTGCAATGGCCGTGCTTAGTGCTGAGTTCCGGCTTTGAGACAGAGGAGAGAAGTGGTCCAGTTCGGTTCTCGACACCGGTCGGACCACAGAGGAGGACAGCAGCCGCCATCTTGGAGAGCTGATGTAATCATCCCTGTTTTCTACTGATCTCAGCTCATTCAGCTACAGAACAGGTGATTTCAGGCTGGTATTTGCTTGTGTCTCGCAGACAGATCGCTCAGGCTCGGGGCTGGAGAACCAGTGGAGAATACTCCTAGGGGCTCGCTCCTGGCAAGGCATGCGCCAGGCTCTGAGCGGCCAGATTCTGTTTCCAGGGGCTGCTTTGGCCCAGGGCTGGGGAACCTGCGGAGACTGCGTGTTGAGGCCAGTTCCAAGTGGAGCGTGCGCTGAGCTCGGGGTGGCTGTGTTCTGACTCCCGGAACAGTTTTGGCCCGGGGATGGGGAGCCTGTGGGGACTGCGTCTTTGAGCCTGCTCCCAGCGGAGCGTGCACCGAGCTCGGAGAGCTTGGAGTGGCCGGGCTCTGGCTCCCGGAGTTGCTTTGGCCTGGGGCAGGGGAACCCGCGGGGGTCGCTCCTTGGAGCCTGCTTCTAGCGGAGCGTGAGCCGGGATCGGAGAGGCCAGGTTCTGGCTCCTGAAGCTGCTTTGGCCCAGGGTTGGGGAACCTGCGGTGACTGCTTCTCGGTCCGGGTCCTGCTGGGTGCTGTGGGGGCCAAGGGGGCAGAGTGGAGCTGCCGCCTGCGCCCAGAGCAGGCCAAGTGACCCGCCGGCGTGGTATCACGACACCCCAACTGCAGCTGGGGCCGAAGAGAGTAGGCGCCCATGCCTAGAACAGGACCAGTGACCCGATGGCGTGGTAGCCAAGTCACCCCATTTGGAGTAGGGGCTGTGCAGAGCCGCCATCTGAGCCTGCAAGGTAGGCAGACCTGCGATCCACTGGCAGGACAGGCCCGGTAGCCTGCCAGCGTGGTGGACACGTAGCACTGAGGCAGTCACATCACACTGGTTGGAGTGGGGGTGGAGCAGAGCCGCCGCCCGTGTCTGGAAAAGGCCCAGCAACCTGTTGGAGAGGCAGTCAGGTACCCCCATTGGGAGTGGGGGCTGAGCAGAACTGCCGCCCAAGCCCGCAAGGTAGGCAGACCTGCGACCCACCGGCGGAACAGGCCTAGAGGTCTGCCAGCGTGGTAGACACGTCACACCAATTGGAGTAGGGGCCGAGTAGAGCCACTGCCCACATCCGGATCAGGACCAACGACCCGAGGGTGTGGTAGTTACGTCACCACAATTGGAGTGTGGGCAGAGCAGAGCCGCCACCCGCGCCCGCGGGGTGGGCAGACCTGTGACCAACCAGAGTGGTAGACAGATCACCCTAATTAGAGGAGGAGCACAGCCACTACCCTCCCTGCAAGGGAGATTTTCCAACTATACAAGAGCAATATAAATAAATAGGGGGAAAATTTCAAAAACACAACAGTTTCACCAAGCAGAAAGAAACACGAGCAGTATGAAAAGACAAGGAAAGGGGGCTGGGGATGTGGCTCAAGCGGTAGCGCGCTCGCCTGGAATGCGTGCGGCCCGGGTTCGATTCTAAGCACCACATACCAACAAAGATGTTGTGTCCGCCGAAAACTAAAAAATAAATATTAAAATTCTCTCTCTCTCTCTCTCTCTCTCTCTCTCTCTCCCCCCCCCTCACTCTCTCTTTAAGAAAAAAAAAAAGACAAGGAAAGAAAGGACCACAAGCAATGCAGGTCAACTCAACTTTAGAAGAGGTAACAGCTGCAACAGATGGAATATCAGAAAAAGAGTTCAGGATATACATGCTTCAGATGATCTGGAGTCTCAAGGAAGACATGAGACAGCAAAATCAGACAATGAAAGATCACTTTGACAAGGAACTACATAAACAAATCCAGGAAGTAAAAGATCAATTACACAGGGAGATAGAGGTAATTAAAAACAAACAAATAGAAATCCTAGAAATGCAGGAAGCAATAAACCAACTTAAAAACTCAATTGAGAATACTATCAGCAGAGTAGATCACTTAGAAGATAGAACATCAGACAATGAAGACAAAGTATTTCAACTTGAAAAGAACATAGACAGCTCAGCAAGACTGCTAAGAAACCATGAGCAGAACATCCAAGAAATATGGGACAACATTAAAAGACCAAACTTAAGAGTCATTGGGATACAGGAAGGCACAGAGCTCCAAACCAAAGGAATAAACAATCTATTCAATGAAATAATACGAGAAAACTTCCCAGACTTGAAGAATGAGACAGAATCCCAAATCCTAGAAGCCTATAGGACGCCGAATGTGCAAAATCATAAGAGATCCACACCTAGACATATTATAATGAAGATGCCCAACATACAGAATAAGGAGAGAATTTTAAAAGCTACAAGAGAAAGGAAGCAGATTACATTTAGGGGTAAACCAATCAGGATAACAGCTGATCTCTCAACACAGACTCTGAAAGCTAGAAGATCCTGGAATAACATATTTCAAACACTGAAAGAAAATGGGTTCCAACCAAGAATCGTGTATCCGGCGAAATTAAGCTTCAGGATGGAAGATGAAATTAAAACCTTCCATGATAAACAAAAGTTAAAAGAATTTACAGCTAGAAAACCATCTCTTCAAAAAATCCTTGGCAAAACATTACAGGAAGAGGAAATGGAAAATAACAATGAAAACCAACAGTGGGAGGTAGGACAGTAAAGGGGGTAAAGTAATCAAAGAGGAAAACAAATCAGGTTTAGTAATATTAATAAACAAATATGGCTGGAAGAACAAACCATATCTCAATAATAACCCTAAATGTTAATGGCTTAAACTCACCAATTAAGAGACACAGGCTAGTAGAATGGATCACAAAACAAGACCCAACAATATGCTGCCTACAGGAGACGCATTTGATAGGAAAAGATATACATAGACTGAAGGTGAAAGGTTGGGAAAAATCATACCACTCATATGGACTGCGGAAACAAGCAGGAGTGTCCATACTCATATCTAATAAAATAGATTTCAAGCCAAAGTTAATCAAAAGGGATAAAGAGGGACACTGCATACTGCTCAAGGGAACCATACACCAACAAGACATAACAATCATAAATATATATGCCCCAAACAATGGTGCAGCTATGTTCGTCAAGCAAACTCTTCTCAAGTTCAAGAGTCTAATAGACCACTATACAATAATCATGGGAGACTTCAACACACCTCTCTCACCACTGGACAGATCTTCCAAACAAAAGTTAAATATAGAACTCAATAACACAATTAACAACCTAGATTTAATTGACATATTTAGAATATACCACCCAACATCAAGCAGTTACACTTTTTTCTCAGCAGCACATGGATCCTTCTCAAAAATAGATCATATATTATGTCACAGGGCAACTCTTAGACAATATAAAGGAGTAGAGATAATACCATGCATCCTATCTGATCATAATGGAATGAAACTGAAAATCAACGATAAAAGAAGGAAGGAAAAATCATGCATCACTTGGAGAATGAACAATAGGTTACTGAATGATCAATGGGTTTTAGAAGACATCAAGGAGGAAATTAAAAACTTCTTAGAGTTAAATGAAAACACAGACACAACATATCGGAATCTATGGGACACATTGAAAGCAGTTCTAAGAGGAAAATTCATTGCTTGGAGTTCATTCCTTAAAAAAAGAAAAAACCAATAAATAAATGATCTCATACTTCATCTCAAAATCCTAGAAAAAGAAGAGCAAAACAACAGCAAAAGAAGTAGAAGGCAAGAAATAATTAAAATCAGAGCTGAAATTAATGAAATTGAAACAAAAGAAACAATTGAAAACATTGACAAAACTAAAAGTTGGTTCTTTGAAAGAATAAATAAAATCGACAGACCCTTAGCCATGCTAACGAAGAAAAGAAGAGAGAGAACTCAAATTACTAGCATACGGGATGAAAAAGGCAATATCACAACAGACACTTCAGAAATACAGAAGATAATCAGAAATTATTTTGAAGCCTTATATTCCAATAAAATAGAAGACAGTGAAGGCATAGATAAATTTCTTAAGTCATATGATCTGCCCAGATTGAGTCAGGAGGATATAGACAACCTAAACAGACCAATAACAATAGAGGAAATAGAAGAAACCATCCAAAGACTACCAACTAAGAAAAGCCCAGGACCGGATGGGTATACAGCAGAGTTTTACAAAACCTTTCAAGAGGAACTAACACCAATACTTTTCAAGCTATTTCAGGAAATAGAAAAAGAGGGAGAACTTCCAAATACATTCTACGAGGCCAACATCACCCTGATGCCTAAACCAGACAAAGACACTTCAAAGAAAGAAAACTACAGACAATATCTCTAATGAACCTAGATGCAAAAATCCTCAATAAAATTCTGGCGAATCGGATTCAAAAACATATCAAAAAAATTATACACCATGATCAAGTAGGATTCATCCCTGGGATGCAAGGCTGGTTCAATATACGGAAATCAATAAATGTTATTCACCACATCAATAGACTTAAAAATAAGAACCATACGATCATCTCGATAGATGCAGAAAAAGCATTCAACAAAGTACAGCATCCCTTTATGTTCAAAACTCTAGAAAAATTAGGGATAACAGGATCATACCTCAACATTGTAAAAGCAATCTATGATAAGCCACAGGCCAGCATCATTCTGAATGGAGAAAAATTGAAGGCATTCCCTCTAAGATCTGGTACAAGACAGGGATGCCCTCTCTCACCACTTCTGTTCAACATAGTCCTCGAAACACTGGCCAGAGCAATTAGACAGACGAAAGAAATTAAAGGCATAAAAATAGGAAAAGAAGAACTTAAATTATCACTATTTGCAGATGACATGATTCTATACCTAGCAGACCCAAAAGGGTCTACAAAGAAACTATTAGAGCTAATAAATGAATTCAGCAAAGTGGCAGGATATAAAATCAACACGCATAAATCAAATGCATTCCTGTATATCAGCGACAAATCCTCTGAAACGGAAATGAGGACAACTACTCCATTCACAATATCCCCCCAAAAAATAAAATACTTGGGAATCAACCTAACAAAAGAGGTGAAAGACTTATACAATGAAAACTACAGAACCCTAAAGAGAGATATAGAAGAAGACCTTAGAAGATGGAAAAATATACCCTGTTCATGGATAGGCAGAACTAACATCATCAAAATGGCAATATTACCAAAAGTTCTCTATAAGTTCAATGCTATCCCAATCAAAATCCCAACAGCATTTCTTGTAGAAATAGATAAAACAATCATGAAATTCATATGGAATAATAAAAGACCCAGAATAGCAAAAACAATGCTAAGCAGGAAGTGTGAATCAGGCGGTATAGCGATACCAGACTTCAAACTATACTACAGAGCAATAGTAACAAAAACAGCATGGTACTGGTACCAAAACAGGCGGGTGGACCAATGGTACAGAATAGAGGATACAGTAACCAATCCACAAAACTACAACTATCTTATATTTGATAAAGGGGCTAAAAGCATGCAATGGAGGAAGGACAGCATCTTCAACAAATGGTGCTGGGAAAACTGGAAATCTATTTGCATCAAAATGAAACTGAATCCCTTTCTCTCGCCATGCACAAAAGTTAACTCAAAATGGATCAAGGAGCTCGATATTAAATCAGAGACTCTGCGTCTGATAGAAGAAAAAGTTGGCTATGATCTACATACTGTGGGGTCGGGCTCCAAATTCCTCAATAGGACACCCATAGCGCAAGAGTTAACAAATAGAATCAACAAATGGGACTTACTCAAACTAAAAAGTTTTTTCTCAGCAAAAGAAACAATAAGAGAGGTAAACAGGGAGCCTACATTCTGGGAACAAATCTTTACTCCTCACACTTCAGATAGAGCCCTAATATCCAGAGTATACAAAGAACTCAAAAAATTAGACAATAAGATATCAAATAACCCAATCAACAAATGGGCCAAGGACCTGAACAGACACTTCTCAGAGGAGGACATACAATCAATTAATAAGTACATGAAAAAATGCTCACCATCGCTAGCAGTCAGAGAAATGCAAATCAAAACCACCCTAAGATACCATCTCACTCCAGTAAGATTGGCAGCCATTATGAAGTCCAACAACAACAAGTGCTGGAGAGGATGCGGGGAAAAGGGTACACTTGTTCATTGTTGGTGGGACTGCAAATTGGTGCAGCCAATTTGGAAAGCAGTATGGAGATTTCTTGGAAAGCTGGGAATGGAACCACCATTTGACCCAGCTATTCCCCTTCTCGGTCTATTCCCTAAAGACCTAATAAGAGCATGCTACAGGGACACTGCTACATCGATGTTCATAGCAGCACAATTCACGATAGCAAGATTGTGGAACCAACCTAGATGCCCTTCAATAGATGAATGGATAAAAAAAATGTGGCATTTATACACAATGGAGTATTACTCTGCATTAAAAAATGACAAAATCATAGAATTTGGAGGGAAATGGATGGCATTAGAGCAGATTATGCTAAGTGAAGCTAGCCAATCCTTAAAAAACAAATGACTGCTTTGATATAAGGGGAGTAACCAAGGACAGCGTAGGGACGAAGAGCTTGAGGAGATGATTAACATTAAACAGGGATGAGAGGTGGGAGGGAAAGGGAGTGAGAAGGGAAATCACATGGAAATGGAAGGTGATCCTCAGGGTTTTACAAAATTACATATAAGAGGAAATGAGGGGTAAGAGAAGAATAATACAAGTGGAAGAAATGATTTACAGTAGAGGGGGTAGAGAGAGAAATGGGGAGGGGAGGGGAGGGGGGATAGTAGAGAATAGGATAGACAGCAGAATACATCAGACATTAGAATGGCAATATGTAAATCAATGGAAGTGTAACTGATGTGATACAGCAATCTGTATACGGGGTAAAAATGGGAGTTCATAACCCACTTGAATCAAACTGTGAAATATGATATATTAAGAACTATGTAATGTTTTGAACGACCAACAATTAAAAAAAAAAAAAAAACAGGAAGCCCCAGCCAGCAAAAAAAAAAAAAAAAACAAGGATACTAAAGTATAATACCATGATTGTAGGAAATGGTGAGAAAGAAAAAACAGTCTAAGTGCAATTAAAATGACCTAATGCATTTAGAGACTGAAATGTTAATGAGTTACACAAACGTTAATCACAATTGTAAATATTATTTGAGAAAATAAATGGAAACACTCCATGGATGGCCATAAAATTCAATGATAAGTTGTCATCATCTACATATGGATAAACAATCAAGAGGAAATCACAGATCCTCAAGCAGGGTAACAAATGATAAAAGGGATACTGTAGAGATCAACCTGGTTTTTTAGAAAATGAAGTTTCCATCCTTAAGACTTATGTCGTTTCATTGATGATAGGTTTTGTTTGCTTGGTTTCACTTTTGTTGAGTTGTCTTAGTCTTATAAATATTGTAGTGGTTATATGTTAGCTCCCATGCTGTGACAAATTACTTGAGCAAATAACTTATAGAAGGAAAGTTCTATTTTGGCTTAGTTTAAGAGGGTTCAGTACATGACCACTTGTACATTGGTTTTTGGACCCCTGGGGAGGCAGAACATCATGATGGTGAGCACATGGTAGAATAAATCGCTTACCTCATGACATTCAGGAAACAAACAGAGAAGAGTGAAGGGACTAAGGTTTGAATATACTCTTTGGAGGGCACAACCCCAGTTACCTAACTTCCTTCCACTAGGCCCCACACCTTCCGAAGGTCCCAACACCTCCCAATTGGGCCAAGGCTGGCAACCAAACCTTTAACACATGAGACTTTGAGGGACACTCCAGATTCAAGCTACAATAGGCTGTTTCACAGCAATTTTGTCATACATATGTGACCCTCAGGGGCCTTTTTTACCCAGGAAGAAAAACTAACACCTCAGCTCCCAGATATAGTCCCCAATTATGATCCATTGGCATTTGTTCCATTCTTAAGGATGATTTCCTTTGAAAGAAGTGTTTATTTTTTATTTTATTTTATTTTTTTTTTTTTGATTTTCAGTTTTGTTTTTCAATTGGGTCACAAGAGAATTTTTGAAAGATTCAAGGCCTCCTCTTCAAAAAGATATAAGGAAGTATCTTATGAGAACTGTAACAATAAAGCGGGGGTGTTTTTAATTTCCTTGAAGTATTTAAACACAGCATGTTTTAAATTTTCTTTCTTTCTTTTTTTTTTATTTCTATGGAATAATCTTCTCTCCCTCATTTAAAAAAAAAAAGACAAAGACAAAGAAGAGTAAAGGAGGGGAAAGTGCCTCAGAGAATAGTCCAGTATCTGAAGTTTCACCCAGTTGGGGGCCAAAGAACCAAGCCTACAGGTATGGCCAGAAGTCTATTCTGTTAGCCTCTAATGGCTACTAGCAGCCCCTTAAGCTTAGAAGTTATTGGAGACAATGCTTTTGAAGAAATTGAAGAGGCCGGATATCATATTAATTTTAACCGTGTAGAGAAGATGCCTTCCACAGAGTTTGCACACATTCATCCACCACTGCACAAAGCTCTATCTGTTGGATTTTACGTGCACAGCAACTTGTACCTCTTGCTCAAATTCATCTGCAGTTGTTTGCATCCAGCTCCTGACTGATCACCCATAGCATCACAGTGGGCTCCATGGCACTCATGATCCTCGCGCTTTTTGTAAAGCACAAGAGTGCAGCTTAGAGTCCTGATATTGGTGTTGATTTTGTCACTGTCTTGTGTGCTTCTGCTGCCCACCATTGATGTTTGATTGCTCTACTCTGCTCAATTAGAGAGATTAATTATAGATATATAATATGGAGCTTCTTTTCATATGCTTATTTTACATACTATAATATCATCTTGGTGAGGTATCTGTTTGGATCTTTTGTCTATTTTTAACCAGGTTGTTTTCTAATTTTCCAGTTTTAAAAGTTCTTTGGGGCTGGGGATGTGGCTCAAGTGGTAGCGCGCTCGCCTGGCATGCGTGCGGCCCGGGTTCGATCCTCAGCACCACATACCAACAAAGATGTTGTGTCCGCCGAGAACTAAAAAATAAATAAATATTTAAAAAAAATTCTCTCTCTCTCTCTCTCTCTCTCTCTCTCTCTCTCTCTCTCCTCTCTCACTCTCTCTTAAAAAAAAAAAAGTTCTTTGTATATTTTGGATAACAGTCCTTTATAAGATATATTTTTACAAATATTTTCTCCCACCGTGTGTCTTAAGAATCACATTCAGCATACTTTAATAATTAAATATGATTACACATTTAAACCAGACCACATAAAAGCTGCATAGTGAGTATTGCTTTGCTGGAAACAACTGCCACTGAAGTTTCTGCAATAGTGAAAATAAATATTCACTGGTCCCTTTAGTAGTAAGTGAATTTCATAAATTTGTAAAAGTATACGCATGAGACCAAGAGTTCCAGTTTCACAATTTCCACACATTAGCAAGATATTATGATATGTTATCTTAAACATTGCCAAAATACAAATGGGCCAAGTATTAAGACTTTAACTCTACCAGTACCTTTTTTTTTAAATTATTTTTTAGTTGTAATTTGACACAATACCTTTATTTTATTTTTTAATTTTTTATGTGGTGCTGAGGCTCGAACCCAGGGCCTCACACGTGCTAGGCAAGTGCTCTACTGCTGAACCACAACCCTAGCCCTCTACCAGTATCTCTGTATTGAGTTAACTGATTTAAAAACTAGATGTGTGTCCAGTGATCAAAAACAAGTCCTAGTAGAGTTGTAGACAATGCTGTATTTTTTTACCCAAGAATATTAGCTCCTCTTTGTACACATTATTACAGAGTTTAAATATCCAACTGGGAAAGGGAGTTTTCCAACATCTGCCTCTATGAAGACATTATCTGACAGATGTAAAACCATATTAGTACTTGCACTGAATCTGTCACATGTTCTAAGCACAAAGGGATTTGTAGCCTCCTCTTCTACTGATCAGTGTTAATAAACTCACTCCTAAGCTAATAGAATTCTTATGGTTTTTATTAATGATATTAATTTCTCCTTGAGTTTTCCACAATTGCTTTTAAAATCAAATTTTTATTATTCTCCACTCCTCATACGTTTAGTCTAGGAAGCAGACATCCAATTGGAAAAGAACTGAAAGCATTTGTAAAAGCTAATGAAAATAGCCTTACATATTTTCAAAATAAATAGTTGACAATTTAGTAAAAAAAAAAAGAAAAAAAGAAAAAGTAATGTGGTATATATGTTACATAATATCGCAACAGTGTCTAAGACACTAACTCATAAATGAACCCAATACACACACTAAGTGAGATGAATAAAAGCCATAAACACCCTTAGCTCAGGTCAGGTTTTCCTACCAAATGAATCATAATAATCTCAAATCAGCTTGGTTTGGGTCTTCTTGCCAAATCAGTTATGAAAAAATTATTTGGTTTTCAGATCATTTTTGATTTTAGAATATAAGGGAAGAGACTCTAGCTTATATTTTAAAGTATTAAATGAAAAAAAACTTTAAACTTAGAATTTTACATGCAGACAAAATGTCTTTCAAATATCAAGTTATGACAAAAATATTCTCAAATATACAAAGCCTATAAACACCATATAAAGTCCAATAAACAAATACTTTTGGAGTAATACTCAAAAGAAGAAATACAGAAGGTACTCTAAAAGATAATGGCTTGGTACCCATTAAAAGTTCTGATCAAAAACACTAGCAATGGAGAGTCAGGGGACACATAAGAACTTAAGAGTATTAAGGGAATTTCTCAATTTGGGGGAAGAAAGAGCTATTAAAAAGTGTCAGAAATAAACTGGGGACGGTGGCACATGTCTATAATCCCAGGGGCTCGGGAGGCTGAGGCAGGTGGATTGTGAGTTCAAAGCCAACATCACCAACTTAGTAAGGCATTTAGCAACTCAGCAAGACTCTTTCTCTTAATAAAATATACAAGGGGTTTGGGGTTGGGGTCGTGGCTCAGCGGTAGAATGCTCACCTAGCACATGCAGGGTGCTGGTTCAATCCTCAGCACCACATATAAATTAATTAATTAAAGGTACTGTGTCTAACTAATACTAAAAAAAATTACTGAAAGGGCTGGGGATGTGGCTCAGTGGGTAAGTGACCCTGAGTTCAATCCTCAGTATAGATAGATAGATAGAAGTATAGGACTATAGGACAACCATCAGAAGAACAAAAGTTAAAAAAAAAAAAAAAATCAACCTATCTAATGAAAAGCAGGGAAAAGGGAGGAAAGGGCCAAACTCAGTGCTATTAGAATAATTACAATCATGTAAATGAGTTAGACATACCAAATTAAATGTATACTGAGATAAAAATTGTTTTATGTTGTTAAAAAATGACAAAGCAAAAATAAATAAATAAAAACGTAATATACTGCCTACAGGAGACATACTTAAAGGGTAAACCTGACAGATATGAACCAAATGAAAATGAACATAGCAGTCTTTTTTTAAAAAAATATTTTTAGTTGTACAAGGACACAATGTCTTTATTATATTTATTTATTTTTATGTGGTGCTGAGGATGGAACCTAGTACATCAAACATTCTAGACAAACGCTCTACCACATCCCGAACCCTAATATAGCAATCTTTTTTTAATATTTATTTTTTAGTTGTAGTTGGACACAATATTTTTATGTGGTGCTGAGGATATATCACACATGCTAGGCGAGCACTCTACTGCTGAGCCACAACCCCAGCCCCAACATAACAATCTTAATAGAAAAAAAAAATCATAAAGGACAAAGTGAGGGCTGAGGCTGTAGCTCAGTGGTAGAGCACCTGCCTTGCATGTGTGAGGCCCTGGGTTCGATCCTTAGCACCACATAAAAATGAATAAAAATATTTTTTTAAAAAGGACAAAGTGATATGTCATATACTATTCAAAAATAAAACAAAAACATCATCATAAACAAATCTGTACCAACAATAATGCCTCAATATATGGCAAAGCCGGGCACAGTGGCACACGACTATAATCCCAGCAGCTCGGGAGGCTGAGGCAGGAGAATTCACAAGTTCAAAGCCAGCCTCAGCAAAATCAAGGTGCTAAGCAATTCAATGAGACCCTGTCTCTAAATTAAAAATGCAAAATAGGGCTGGGGATGTGGCTCAGTGGTCAAGTGCCCCTGAGTTCAATCCCTGGTTCCCCCAACCCGCTCAAAAAAAAAAAAAATATATATATATATATAGCAGGAATAACTACTAAAAACATAAGGAAAAAATAAGATGAATTACATCTGGAAATTTCAACACTCAATTGATAAAGAAAACAATATAAGTAGAGTTACTAAAGTACCAAAGAGTAAGATTGGAGAATAATATTAATCAAACATGTAACATACACATAGGCAGATCATACAATAGGCCAAAAATGGTACCACAAAATGCTAGTGGAGGGATAAAAAATAAAAATGCTAGAGGAAGCTGGTGTGGTGATGCGTGCCTGTAATCTGAGTGACTCCGAAGGCTGAGGCAGAAGGATCACAAGTTCAAGGCCAGCCTGGACTACTTAGTGGGATCCTGTCTCAAAATAAAACATAAAGGGCTGGGGATGTAGCTCAGTAGTAGAGCCCCTGTTTTCAATTCCCCATACCAAAGAAATTAGAGGATCAATACAATACAAACTACATTTTTTTTTAGTAATTAAATAAAATTAGAAATTGATAAAAAAGCTAATTGCAAAATTCATGTTTGGAAATTAAACATATAACTAAACTCAAATTAAAAAGTAAAAACATTAAAAGATTTTATAAATGCTTAGAACTTAATGGTAATAAAAATTTAAAGCTAAAACTCCTTTAATTGGATCAACTGGACTGACATGGCTACCCCTGACCAATTACTGTGGCCAGAAAAATGGAATGAGCCAACTGGTTACTTGAACAGAGAGAGAAACTATGATTGGACTGATTTGTTTAGTCCAATGGAAGTGAAAACACAGTGAAAAGGGCAGGAAGGAATTCAAAGAAATGCTAGCAGAAGAAAGAGGAGATACATGGAATAATAGGGAGGCAATAAAGTTTATAGACTTTATTGTGCTACAAGTCTTTAAAGTCAGTTACTGATCATGTAATTTAGGGTGGGATCTCAGTTTCCCTGAATGAAAATGAACACAATATCTAAGAGTCCCTACAGCTCTAGGAGTTTGTGACTACATCATTCTGTTTTGTTCAGACTGTTAACAGAATCAGGAACATATTAAACCATTTGGTATATGTGTAAGGAACAAACAAGGTTTATCACAATCTGGAAGATTTTTGAGGCAATTAGCTTAATGAACTTTTAGGAGGTAAATACGAAAAGATATGAATGTAATAATCCAAAGGGGGAAACTGATATGCTTTTTTTTTTTTTAAATGTTCAAGGTTTCTTGAATGGAAATTAAAGAACTGTGGAAGTGATTCAGTAGTAGCATGCTTGCCTAGCATGTGTGAAGCCCTGGGGATATGGCTCAGTGGTTAAGTGCTCCTAAGTTCAATTCCCAGTACCAAAAAAAAGGAAGAAGAAAAAGAAATGGAAATTAAAACCAAAAGCCACTATCATTTCATATCCAATTTTAAAATGTAATATTCAATGCTGCGAAGAAACAAAGTAACACAAATATACACTAATTTTTACATTTAATGCTTTAGTATCATATCTAGATAACTACAAGTAATCCTGAGCAATCCAGAAGAGAACAAAATACCTATATGCACAAAAATGCTTTGTTGAAATAGTTCTTTTTATGATAGAACCTAGATGCAACCCAAATGTCTAAAAAGTAGGTACTAAGGAATGGTTTAATGGTAGACTATAGCTCTGTCATAGTGTTCAGAGAATATATTTCACAAATTTTATTAGTTAAAGGCATCCTAAGAGTCAAATGACCATGAGAAATTCATATTAAAACTACCATGAACATTTAAAGTTATTAAAAATAAACCTAAATGCTTGTTTTTAAAAAATCTGACAAATTGGTATCTTAAGTTTTAAAAACGCCTAGACCAAGAATAGACCAACAACAATTACATTTTATGTATATTTTGCAGAAATAATAACTTCTAAGAATATGCAGGGTGTTTTTATACTACAGAAGGATATAATATAGCTACTCTTATTGAGTGAGCAACTTATGACAGGTTTTGCACTTTTTAAATAATAAAATGTGTGTAGAAAATTTCAACATCCTCTAGCCAAAGAAAGTATCAGTCTTATTTCTACTAAGTGCTTTATATTTTTATCTGTTTCATTAGCTCAGCTCCACATGAGACCAGTGCCTGCCTTGATTTCTGGAATGTTGCCCCAATTCTTTTCTCCCAGGCCTTGTTGCCAGGGCTGCAGCTGCACAACCAATTCTTATTAAAATGTGAGTCTTTGAAATTCAGGTCTATGGAAAAGGACATAAAGGATTTCATTATCTTTTCTGGAAACTCACAGTGAGGATTAAACTCCCACCCTTCCCAAGCCACACAAACACATGCATCCCTCTCAACCAACTGGCACACCATAGAAAGCATCAGCTCAGTCTTAAATATCATATAAAAAGTTATAAGAGAGTAAACTGCACAGTAATGAACCTTAAAGTCTAGCAGAAGTTATTTAAAAATGACTTATAAAACTTAGGATGTAATCACAGATTATAGCCAGATACTCATGAGCTGATATTCAGATTTTAGAAACAAGGCTTATAAAGAATAAGAATATATAATTCCATGATAAAACACGCACTCTATGATAACACTTTCAAAATAATAATTTCAGAAATTAAGGAAAAAAAACTCCAAGTATTTACTCAAAATGTAGAACACTTAACATTAATTTTGCTATAAAGCACTCATGTCCCTAAACTTTTCTGGAAAAATAATTTAAGGTCAATTTACATGCCTTTCTCCATTTTTCTCTAGCACATCATGTAATCTTGTTCTCTGGATAAAATTCTTAACTGCTTGGCCTTGCTCTTGAATGACAATTACTGAATTTATCTTGTGAGAAAAGTTAACACAAGCTATCAAAACCAAGAAGATAAAATTATTTTCAACTAAAAGTAAATACGACCAAATACTCCATTATAAAGCAAAAATGATAGTCATAAACAACTATTTTCAATGTTAGTTCTAACCTTAGAATTTTATTTTAGAGAAAAGAATTAGTAACATTTTGCCGGGATTAAGTGCACCTTAGTCTGTTCCCTGGGTGATTCATTCATTGTTATAGAAGGGAAAAAACCAAAGTGACAGGTAAGGGTTACTGTGCTATCCCTTGAAGATCTGATAATGCAACATGTACTTCAAGTTACAGAAATGAAGCACACCTTGGTCTAGCCTCTATAGGTCTCAAGTTTCTTTGCCCAGAAATCCACTCCTATTCTATAGTTTTGACCCAAGTAGCTTAAATGTGGTGTTCATATCAGCATCAGTCTTTTTGATTTTTATCAAATTATACAAATTACCTCAGTTTTATCCAAATTACCTCAGTTGATCTAAAACAGTAATTGTTTCCTTTGGGTAGGCAAATCTCTTAGGCTGGGAAAATACAGAAATCGATACAGAAATGAAGAATAAGTCAAAACCTATAGTATTAATACTCTTGATAATAGTTTATAATAACGTTATGGTAATTCATGCTATTTACTAAAATATTAGAAAGTTTAAAAAATCTGATCTGACAAATTTATGTTTATTAGACTTAAGAATTACTTGAATGTTTAGTAAATTACTTGAATGTTAGTAAATCTGCTTTACTAACTGCCTGAAATATTTGGGAAACTCAATAAATGTAAATTAATGGCTCAGAATGTTCAGAATGTGAGATGTGCATCGCTGTTGCACAGAATAATGTCTAAGCACATGGACTGGAAATTGGAAGGGAATGCTTAGAGATTAAAGTCACCAATACTGCAGAGGCAAGAAGTCATCCTAGAGGACACAGGCGAAGATGGACTCTCTGAAAATTTCCAGCTTCTGCAGACTGATGTGGAATGCTTGTGCCAAAGAAAGTCCCTCCCCACAAGCAGCACAACAATATTGCTCATGTCAAATGGTTATTTCAGGATAACATAAGAAAAATATTCAGAGAAAACTAGAAACTGGGAAAAGATAGCTGCAACAAAGAACAAAAGGAAGCAAGAAACAAGAAAAGCCAATCATGCAGAAAATCCAGGCATCTACTCCTAGCACAAACATTTCAGAGCTTTAACCAAAACGAAAATTTTGGAGACCAAATAATCAGGAATAAACTATGTATTGATTTGAGTATGATCCATTACATGTCAGAGAATGCGTTGGAGTAGGCCAGTTGGACAGATCCAGAGATTGTATGGCTCAAACAAAAAAGCTGACAGATCCTTTTGGATCAGACTCACTGGATCCATGACTGACAGGCCCCCCTATGAAGAATGGTGGGGATTTTCTAGTTACCTACTAGGCATAACAGAAGAAGACCACTTTCGTTTATTTCTTCTGGAAACCTCTTGTGTTCCTGACTCCTGACTTAGAACATGCTCTTCAAGATTACCAACCTAAAAGTTTACATCTTTGATGGACTTATGGACGAAAATATTCCAAAGGTGACACTTCAAAAGACCTTGGAATACTCTATCAAGACAAATTATTTGCCAATTATCATTCAGAGATATTGGCCATCCATCAAGTATTTAAAATCCTCTCCACTTAACTTTGAGATTCAAAACTGGCCTGAAGAACTTTAGAATAGAGTTTCTTCAGGAAAATGCTATCTACGGTCTTTGGAATTCAGTGGAATGATAAGCAGCCTAAGATTGCAGCTGTGGGTGGTAAAGGGTCCAAGATGTCTTGACCAAAGGCAGCGGCACACACTTGCCTTCACTTGACATTTTGGATCTTCACAGCATAAGCTATTAAGGACAATGCTTTTGCATTGCCCATAGTGACTGGACCACAACAAGCACCCTGATAAATGTTTTTATGCAATAAGAAATTAACCCTAAAATTACATGACTCTGGACATGTGGATTTATCTTTTGTATATCTACCTCTATTTGTGAAAGGCCTACTTTGAACGCCCACAGTACTTTGTTCCCTCCTGTGAATCTTATCCTGTTCTCCCTTTTTCTGCCTATGGAAGGGTTTCTATCTTCCACTTTGTGTGAACAGCTTTGTGTTCTTTCTGAATCTTGTACAAACTAGACTTCACAGATATTTTTAAAAGATAAAACTGAAAAGCAAAAAGTATTGATAAATGTAACTGAAAAAATTTTAAAATATCTAAAAATATAATTAGGCGTGATGTTGGTGAATATTCAGGGAATAGCCAAGTGCAGTGGCACGCACCTGTAATCCCAGCAGCTTGAGAGGTTGAGGCAGAAGGACGGCAAGTTCAAAGCCAACCCCGACAACTTAGCAAGGTCCTAAGCAACTTAGTAAAACCCATCTCAAAATACAAATAAAAAAGTGCTGGGGATGTGGCTCAGGTGTTAAGCCCCCAAGTTCAATCCTGGTACCAAAAAAAAAAAAAAAAAAAGAAAAGAAAAAAAAATATATATATATATATTTCTAGTAGGTAACTAGAAAATCCCCACCATTCTTCATAAGAGGGGCCTGTCAGTCATGGATCCAGTGAGTCTGATCCAAAAGGATCTGTCAGCTTTTTTGTTTGAGCCAAAAAAAAAAAAAAAAGTGTGTGTGTGTGTGTGTAAAGAAATAACATTTACTCTTCCTTATCTGGCATTATTGGCATTAAAAATCCAAAACAACATAGGTAACACTGAACTTTTATTGAGTTTTATGAGCCAATTATTTTTAAAGAGAAACAGATAACCATAGGAATATGGTAATACCATTCAAGGTAGAAAATTTCTAAATCCATTCTAAGCTCAACATATTTCATTTAACTGGTATCATTCCCTACAATATAAACATCTTTCAGTGAAAATACATATTAAAGGCATTCATAATTATTAAATAATAATGAAAATAGATTATCTTGTATGTGACTACTACCTTTCAAAGAAGAATTGGCTTCTTTTATAAATATTTATAAAAGCATGTCTTCTGTCCATAGAGCCCAAAATAAGCAGAGCTTTTGCTTATGCTGCCCAGAAAGCACTGCTTAATCAAAACCATAAAAGGGTGCTTTCATAATTTCTTCACTGCAATCATAGCCTTTATTGTGAGGATATACAACAATACATTTCAGCTGCAGCATAAGAACTATTACACTAGGTTTAGCTGTTGGTTAGAACCAACATTAAGGCCACTAAAGCTATTTACGTAAACACAGCATAGCCCCTCAAACAGCAATTATTTCCAGATCCTTCTAATCTGGACCATTAACAAAAAAATTGAGAATTTAATACCAGTTTTCAAGCACTTAAACTATATGAATGTTAGTAGATTTTAAACTGTTTTGTAGGTACAGATGAAGACATATATATGGGATCAAATAACCAAAATTGAAGAGTTAATGCTATTCATTCTATTCCTTAAAAATCTCTGAAGCTCTTCTCATAGATATTTAGTTACATTCAGAAAAGAAGAAAATTCAAAACCACTTAGGGGTAACGTCTGAAAAAAATACCCCATTTTATATCTGCATTTAACCATTTCCTACATGCACATTTCTTTATGATTTAAACAAATCATTCTGTGTGCAAGTGTGCATGCATGTGCGCTAAATACCTGAATCCATCAGACAGCTGGCAGTAGATTGGTAACCCTGGGCAAGATGCTATAAGTCAGAAGAGGAAAACGATGGGCTCAAAATGAGCCATACAACTATCAAATCAGGAAACCACAATTGTTAATAATACATATTTCATGATTTTTTTCCATTTCTAAAATGGATATTCTTTTCTTGACAGTCAAAAAATGGGCTACAGAGATGATTCACTAATCAGAAAATTTTAAAAATTAAATCATTCAACAAATATTCATTGAGTTCCTACATTAGCCCCACATAAATATTTTTATGAAAAATACATAATAAGCTAAATCAGCAAATTATAAAACTATAATAAATGTTTAAAAGCATAAATCAAGCACTATATTCCTGAATTTACAAAAAGAAATAAAATAACAAACTTTAAGAGATTGGTTGAAGCATAGAATAACTAGAAATAATTTGAGTTAATAACAACTGTGACACTATGACAAACACTGTTAAAGGCATTTTAAGTCCAGTCGAAACACATTTAAAATCTGGCCTTACTGATGTCAAAATGGAATTGATCGTATTCAACATTTACTTCTAATTTGAGAAATCCCTTTTTTTCCTTTGGAGACCAGGGCCCCATCATATTGTCCATATTGGTCTGGAAATCCTAGACTCAAATGTTTCCTACCTCAGCCTCCTGAGTGATGAGACTATAGTCATTCACCAATACACCCAGTTGATTTTTTAAATTCTTAATAAACCACAAATAAACTGATCTCTTATACATTTTATATAAAGCACAATAAAAGACTTGCTTAATGTTCAGTGGTGAAACACAGTACACATTCCAAGACAAGGTGCTCATTATAAGCACATTCTATAAATTCTTGTCAATGCAACTAAACAATCTAGCTCCAGAGTCCATCCTTTTGATTTTTTATGTATCTCTTCCAAAATAATAATAGACTTGTAAAGACCACTTAAAATTTATTCTTAAAAAATGAAGAACAAAACAAAATTTTCTGTTCAGAATGGTAGATTTTAGACATATTATAAGCCAGGAGTAGTGGCACACACCACTAGCTACTCAGGAGCCTAAGGCAAGAGGATTGCTTGAGCTTCAGAATTTGAGGCCAGCCTGGTACAACATAGGCCACATCTCTTTAAAAAAATAAATAAATTAGTAAACAGCAAGGACTTCATGGATTCAGGAAATAGTCCTAGAATTACATATCAACAACTTAGGAGTTTAAAAGCCTTAACAGGACTGGAGATGCTGGAGATGCATGTGGCTCAGTGGTACAGCACTTAACTGACATATATAAGACCTGCATTGATCCCTAGCACCACAAAAATTTAAAAATTAAAAATAAAAACCTTAATAATATGCTTTTAACTGTATCCCTAAAATTTCACTTCCAGAAACCAAGTTTTAGAAAATACTCATAATATGCACAGAGACTTCGGAATGGACACAGGAGCTGCCATGACCCTTTCACATGTCCCTAATCAACAGCACTGATTGAATTTTATTTTAGAAATTATAATATCAGCTGGCTATAGTGGCACATCCTGTAATCCCAGCAACTCAGGAAGCAGGAGGATCATGATTTCAAAGCCAGCCTCAGCAACTTTAGCAACACCTTCTATCAAAATAAAGAATAAAAAGGGCTGAAGTTATAGCTCAGTGGTCAAGTGCCCCTGGGTTCAATCCACAGTAAAAGAAAGAAAGAAAGAAAAAGAGCGAGAGAGAGAGAAAATGAACTGTATGTTTGAATTTGTTGAACTTACCAAGAAGCTGGGATACCCAAAATAAAGTTTATTTCTCTGACCCTGCACAATAAAATTTCAAGACAGTCCCTTCTGAGAAGAGTTTAATAACCCAATGTGAAAGTGGTGCAAGTCCTCTGCCTCAACCTAAGCAATAAGGTACAATAAAGAGGCAACAATGTGCGCAAAGACAGATATGGGTCTGAATCTTAACTTCACCATTCCCCAGCTGCAAACACTTGAAAAGTCATATAACCATTCTAAATTTTCTCAAGGGTATAAATGAATATAATTTACAGAGCAAGTAAGCTAAGATAATGTTAAAAAGTACTTTACAGAAAGCATAACACTTGGTAGTCCAACTAATGCATCATAATACATGTTATTAATAATAAAAAGCCATTGTCCCTTTTGTAAAAAGAGATTTTACATTAAATACACAGTGTATGTATACAAATTAACCTTTCTAAAATATAAAAAATTCTGAAATTCTAAAACAACTGGCCCCAAGATCCAAGATTTTGAACAAGGGAGTAGTGTCCTGTAACTTTATAAAATCTTGGGGAGGGGGGCATGATTAACAATTACTTGTACACATATTTTTTAAAGTCAATCAGCCAAGTTCCCCATATTTGTTTGACAGTTCCAACAATGCCAAGGATTCAGTAAGTTTCCCTGCCAAGGAGACAATAATCCCTGTAGATGAACAAATACTCTTCTTCCAGAACTCTAATCTCAGTTGGTTAAAACACGTGTCAGTAAGATTATTCATATTAGTTTTCTCTATTTAACAATAATCTCCATTTGCAAAGATACAGACAATGAAAATATTGCAAATATATTACCACAATAGCAGTTGTACTTGATACTTGTGTATTTGAACAAAAAAAAAATGAATGGACTGCATTACCAGCCACCATACATACCCATAACCCATACCAGAGGTCTATTTGCCGAATTTACATTTCTTCATAAATCCCTTGAGTTATCAATTAAATGTAGAATGAGTGATAAAAATATATCTGTTAGGATATTTTTACATAAATGTAAGAGAAAATCTAAAACCCCTGGATTAAACAAGAAATTCACTGGCTCACATAACTGAGCGTCTAGAAGTATACTATCTTTAAGAAAGGCCTGATTAGCCCCTCAACTGAGGTGACCAAAGTGTTCTGGGGTTTTCTCCCCATTCTCTACTAACTACTTCAGTATTGCTTCTTACTCAACTAATTTGCCTTTCACGGTCAGATGACAGCTGCCAGGAGTCCTTTGTTTTTCAGGTTAAGTTTCAGAATAGGAGTACCTTTATCTCAGCTTTCCCAGATTCATTTGGTTGATCTGGCTTAGGTCATATGTCTGCCACAATTACTTCAGGTAAGACATGTTCCATTCATATAAGTTTTTCAAAGTATATATAAAATAAAGCATATTAAAGATGTACTTAGTGATTTAAATTTCTTTTTAAATTCTTTTTCTTTCTTTTTTGGTGATACAGGGGACTGAACCCAGGGGTACTCTACCATTGGCCTACATCCCCAACCCATTATTCACTCATTCATTCATTCACTCATTTATTCATTCATTCATTCTGAGACAGGGTGTTGCTAAGTTGCCAGGGCTGGGTTTGAATCATGATCCTCCTGCCTTGGCTTCATGAGTTGCTAGGATTACAGGCATGTGCCACCACACCTGGCTTAAACTTCTTATATTACAAAATAATGGTATTACTGTGTTTAAATCAATACATAAAACACATCATACAACTTTCCCTATCTTCTTCTTCTTCTTTTTTTTATTCCTGGTACCAGGAATAGACCCAGAGCACTTAATCACTAAGCCACATTCCCAGCCCTTTTTCTTTTATTTTCAAACACGGTCTTACTAATTTGCTCGGCCAAAGATGGAACTGAACATATGATCCTCTCACTGGCCTCTGCCTCAAGTCCCTGGGATTACAGGCATGTGCCATGGCACCTGGCTCCCTGCCCCTTTTTTAAGAAAGTCAAGTCATTTTGCCATATACCTTGTTTTTATATGGTGCTGAGGATTGAATCTAGTTCCTCAAACATGCTAGGTAAGCACTCCACGACTGAGCTTCCAACCACAGCCCTTCCCAATCTTCTTAAAAGGTTATTCTCCCATTTTTCATCACAACCATAAGAAAAAAGTAGCTGGGGATACAGCTCAGTGGCAGAGTGCACACAGTACACTCCATATGCAGGTACTGTGTAATTAGAAAAGGAGAAATCAAATGAATTTGTATGATTTCTGCAGCAAATAACAGAAAATGTCAAAGCAAAACTGCTTTAACAGTAAGGAGATTCAGGTAAAGTGGCTCCAGACATATTAAACAGGGCTCCAGTTCTACTCTTCTGCAGAAGCCTTGGTTCTGCCTTTCTTCACAGAAGGCATCATCCTCAGGCTACTAGCAAGAAGGCTGCAGCTGCTCCAGAAGTCACACTCAGACAAAACAATTCTAGAGAGAAAAGAAATCATCTCTTTTTTCTTCTTTTTCTCAAAAGCAAGAAAACCTTCTCCAAAATCTTCTTACACATTTCCCTTTTATCTCCTATTGGACAAAAGTGGCATTCAGGCCCATTCCTAAAACAATCACTTCCAAAGGGACTAAAAGCTATCACAACTAGAGATAGTTACTGGTAAATATGACCATCACCTCAGTGTTGGTTGAATATTTCAAGGACAATATTTCAGGTCTTGAACTGCAGAAGAAATAAAAGAAAACATAGAGGCAAAGGAAATTATGTGCCTAATCAAAAGAACAGTCAGACTCTGAAATCAAACATTAAACATGTTGTTACGGATAAGAATTCCCTCAGATTCCATTATCATCATTCTCTATAATACAAAAATTAACTCACTATTCATCAGTAAACACTAAAAATATAGGGAAAGTCATATTTATATGGAAAAGATTAAGGTTATTTAATTATTGGAGAGATACTGAGACTTACCACTCCTCATGAATGAACCATTCATTCAGCTAAATCTGAAATGAGAACACTCCATATGTATGCACACAGATGATTTTGCAGACTCATTATCAATAGAAGTTGTTCCTTGAAGGTTTCTTCTCATTTGGGTTCCAGGTTTCATTAAAAAATCCACACACTCAAAACTGGCTCTATCTGCAAATGAAAGCATGCAATTAGGAGGCAAGAGCTATAGGGAGCAATTCCTCCCTAGCCCATATGTAATTAACTGATACATATGAAAACTGCAGTCAAACCTTGACTCACTAAACACCATGTTTAAACTAAACAACCTACATTTTAATGTCTGTAATGTGCTCATTATACAGAGTGACAACCCTATTCCCATCATATAAATTTATTGTTGTTTCCAGACTATATCACATACAACTTTTACCCACTGGGCTGAATCCAGCACACAATGTCTTTAATGGACCCACCTAAGGTTGGTCCACGCTGTGTGTTAAAGGATAGCTGCCTACATTTACAAATCTCAAGTGTTTACCAAAAAAATCCAGATTTATGACCTCTCTTGAAAAATAAGTAGGTCTGGCAATACTAGGTCCACACTCCCACATAGTTTGGGGCTGATTAGCATCTAACTGTTTAGATGGACTTTGCAGTTCTCCACAAATATCACCACTCTTACATTACAACCTGGCTCACAGTTACCTTTCTGAACCCTATAGGCATCTGAACTTGCAAACTTTGCTATCTATTTATAATAACTCACAGGGAACATTTGATCATTGTAAAAGCCAAGCATTTTTTTTTTTCCTGCATTGGGGATACAATATAGCAGAAGGCATAATAATGTGGACTTTGAAGTCAGAAGGCCCTAGGTTTGAGTTCGAATTTTGCAACTGACTAGCTATGACTTTGGGCCTTATTTAACCTAAGATTTAGTTCTTCATTTACAAGCATCCAAATAAACATAACCAAACAACAGGCCTAAAATCTAACATTTGCAAGTTAAATTGATAATCCCAAACCCATTCCTTCCTTCTCAGTGAATCACACTATGATACATGTAATGACTGTTCCAGTCACAAACATGAAATCCATACCAAATATTCTTTCTCATTCACCAAAACCATCACCAAGGCAACTGATTCTCCCCCAAAAATATAATTTGAACAGATTCTTAGAATTCCAACAATAAAAACAAGCAGCAATTACTTACTCAAAATCAACTATTTTACTCAAACTGCCTACTAACTCAACTATTTTAATAACGGTAGCTTAAATTTCAACGGTTCCGTGTTATGAGAAATATTGGTTACTTCATTAAAATAAAAACGATGACAAAACACTGGGCTGCTGCACATCACTCCTTCCAGGGTTTGTTTTGTTTTGTTTTTGGTGATGGGGATTAAACCCAAGGGCACTTTTATCACTCATCTACATTCCAGACCTACATCCTACACCCCCAGGGTTGGCCTAGAACTTGCCATCCTCCTGCCTCAGCCTCCTGAGTCTTATAGACATGCACCACCCATGTCCAGCTCCTTCGTAAGTATTAATATTAATTTTCTGAAATTAAACATTTTTTCAACTCTGATCTGACAGTGACCTAAAAGACTATGCTTAACCTGATGAAATAAAACAGAAAAATTACTAGAATTAATAAGTTTAGAAAGGTTACAGGATATAAGATCAGTACTCAAAAATCAATGCCATTTCTAGAGAAAAAAATGTTCAAACAATCAGAAACTATAATTCTGTTTTTTTTTTTAATATTTATTTTTTAGTTCTCGGCGGACACAACATCTTTGTTGGTATGTGGTGCTGAGGATCGAACCCCGGCCGCACACATGCCAGGCGAGCGCACTACCGCTTGAGCCACATCCCCAGCCCATATAATTCTGTTTTTAATCACATTTACAGGGTCATAAAAATATTCATAAGACAGTAGGACTGGAGGTGTAGCTCAGTGGTATAGCACTTGCCTATCATGTTTGAAGCCCTGGGTTGGATCCCTAGCACCACCCCTCAAACAAACAAGTAATTAGGAATAAATGGTCCAATGATGTGTAAAGAATACAAACAACTTATATGTATAACTGATGACTCTCCAAAAACTTAACTACTAATAGCAGCTGTTGGCCAGATAACATAAACAGTTAATTAGCACTATTTTATTATGTGTATAAATATATATGGTGAGAAACACAAGAGAACTATGAGGGATCACTTTTTACTGCTACATCCAATTTATTGGTATAGTTCATGCAGAGACAAATACTCTCAACCCTTGAATTCATCACAGTAGCAATAGGTGGGGGCAAAAACAAAACAAAACAAAACAAAAACACTACAGTAATATAGTATATACTACAGTCAATTTTAAACAATTGTGATTTAATACCACATTTCTTTTGTTTTATATTTCTCTTGACTGCAAATGGTACCATGCACTGTCTATGTAAAAAAAGTTTTGGTGTTAACTTTTTTTTTTTTTTAAGATGGACAGAATGCCTTTATTTTATTTGTTTATTTTTATGTGGTGCTAAGGATTGAACTCAGTTCCTCATGCACGCTAGGCAAGCGCTCTGCCTCTGAGCTACAGCCCCAGCTTGGTGTTAACTTTATATAACTAATTCATGCATATTTTCTGGTAGTAAACGATAATATATATTACTCTACATATTTTTAGGTGCTCATGACATATCTTTTAAAAAAATTTTTATACGGAAGAATGAAATAGCATTTGTGGTAAATGGATGGAACTGGAGACTATCATGCTAAGTGAAATAAACCAATCCCCAAAAAACAAAGGCCGACTGTTCTCTGTGATGTGCAGATGCTAACACACAATTTGGGGGGGGGGGGGTAAGAAAAGTCCAGTGGATTACACAAAGGGGAATGAATAGAAGGGATCCTCAGCACCACATACAAAGATGTTATGTCTGCCGAAAACTAAAAAATAAATATTAAAAATTCTCTCTGTCTCTGTCTCTCTCTCTTTTAAAAAAATGTAAATGGAGAAAGGAACTATGTTCAAACATCAGTGAAGTTAATGGTGTTAACATGTCAATTATCTCCAATTAGAGCAATAGATTCAAATTAATTCTAATCAAAATCTTAGCAGGCTTTGTGTGTGTGTGTGTGTGTGTGTGTTTTCTTTTTGTTGTTTATTGAAATTAACATATTAATTCTAAAACCATATGGAAATATACTTTGAAAAAGAAAACTGGAATCTTTACACTACTTGACTTCAAGGTTTATTTACAAAGTTACAAAAATCATCAGTATGGAGAAAGACTAATAAACAGGTCAGTAAGACAAAACTGAGAGTCCAGAAAAAAGAACTACTCATTTGGTTAACTGATTCTCTATAAAGATGCAAAGGCATTCCGGTGGAGAAAGGACAACCTTTCAACAACTGAAGCTGGAATGATTAGATATCTGCACCTTGTAACATATACATACAAAAATTAACTTAAAATGGATCTACATCTAAAGATAAAACCTAAAACTGTAAAATTTTCATGAAGAAAATGGTAACTATCATTTTTCTAAGGCACTAGTTTTGTGGCCCTTGGCTTAGGCAAAGATTCTTAGACACACCACAAAAGCATGATCCAAAAAGATAAAAGTAATCAATTAGACCATCAAAATTACTCATTTCTGCTATTTGCAAGACACTGTTAACAGAATGGAAGAAAATACCTGCAAATCACATTATCTGACAAAGGAGTTGTATTCAGGATACAGAAAGAACCCCAAACTCAGGAATAAAAAAGTTCAATTTAAAAAATGACTACTGCGGGCTTGGGATATGGCTCAAGTGGTAGCGCGCTCGCCTGGCATGCATGAGGCACTGGGTTCAATCCTCAGCACCACATAAAAATAAAATAAAGATATTGTGTCCATCTAAAAAACTAAAAAATAAATATTAAAAATAATTAAAAATGATAAATGAATGTATAACTATAATGCACCAATTTAAAAAGGGGGGAAGACAAATGATCTGAACAGATGATATATATGTGTGTATATATGTACATATATACATATACACATCTACAATCTTCACTAAAGATACATATATATAAAATAATAAGCACATGAAGATATGCTCATACTGAAATACAAAATATCCATTAGAATGCCTAAATGAAACAGCAAAGAGAAGCAACCAGGCCTTCCAAATGCTGCTGGGATAAATGTGAGGTGTACAACCATTTAAAAGGAACAATTTGGCAGGTTTTTTTTTTGTTTTTTGTTTTTTTTTTTTAGTTATAGGTGGACACAATATCTTCATTTTATTTTTATGTGGTGCTGAGGATCGAACCCAGTGCCACATGCATGGCAGGCGAGTGCTCTACCTCTGAGCCACAGCCCTCGCCCTGAATTTGGCAGTTTCTTAAAAAAACACATACCTGGGGCTGGGGTTGTGGCTCAGTGGTAGGGCGCTCGCCTGGCATGCATGAGGCACTGGGTTCGATCCTCAGCACCACATAAATGGAAAATAAAGATATTGTGTTCACCTAAAACTAAAAAAAAAAAACACATACCTGGGCTGGGGCTGGGGCTGAGTGGTAGAGTGCTTACCTAGCATGAATGAGGCACTGGGTTTGATCCTCAGTACCACATAAAAATAAACAAATAAAAATAAAGGTATTGTGTCCATCTGTAATTGAAACAAAAAACACATACCTGCTACACAACTCCTAGGCATTTGCCTAAGAGAAATGAAAGTGTATATCCACAAAATAATGTTTATAGCAACTTATTTGTAATAGATGAGGTAAATTAAATAAGGCCACTGGTATAAGGCTGTCTCCATACTTTCAGTTCCTATATACTGAAGTGCCACTCAGTAACTTAGTACATAAATAAAAGTGAAACCTAACTGACTTAAAGAGTTCAACAGATGGTGAAGTCTCACCCAATCAAAGTCTCACCCAAGCTTCAACTAATCACAGGCTCCACTGATCAGATCATGCCCAAAGAAGGTAAAGGAGATGTAACCAAACTATTTTCATACCTTACTTTCCTTAGTTATCTATAAATACAACCCAGGCGCACCAAAATGCATTCTGCCATGTATAATTAGAACAAATTAAATAATTAAAATTAATTTTAAGAAGAAAAAATTAAAAAGCATGTACAACATATGGAAACTACATCTTTTGCAACTTAACTTCATGATGAAAAATATTAAGCATCAGCTCCAAAGTACATTAAGAAGTACACAGGTTGGTTGGTTGTTTTTGTGGTACTGGGAATTGAATCTAGGGATGCCTTACAACTGAGCTACAATCCCAGACCCTTTTATTTTATAATTTTAAGACAGAGTCTTGCTAAAGTTCCCAGGCTGGAGCAGGAGGTTAGCAATGATGGAGCAATGTGACGGACATCATTATCCAAAGTACAAGTATGAAGACATAAATTGGTGTGAATATACTTTATACACAAAGAGATATGAAAAACTGTTCTATATGTGTAATAAGAATTGTGATGCATTCCGCTGTCATGTATTAAAAAAAAAAAAAAAAAACAGAACAAGGAAACAAAACTCTCCAAATACACCAGTTCAAAAAAAATAAAAAATAAAGTGCCCAGGCTGACCTTGACTTTGCAATTCTGCCTCAGGCTCCTAAGCAGCTAGGATTACAGGTTTGCTATATTGACAAAATAAGAAACAGAGGTAACATAATTAAATTTAAAAAAAGACATTTAAATTATGTGTTAATTTAATCCTATAAAAGTCCATCATTTAAGGGAAAAAGGAGATTTTACAGTATTATCCACTAGCAATACTTCACCTATTCAATCCAAAGAAAAACATACTATAAAAGAAGTATCTATAAACATTAGTTTATTTCTAACTAGAAATGCAATACTTTCTGAAAATAACAGAAAATCAACAATTCACATTAAAGGAAAAATTCTTAACAAATCATATTTAAGTCAGACATTTCTAATCTTATCATTTCCAAAATACAGCACATGCAAAGCTTTCTTATCACCTAATAAATGGAAGGCTTCTGTTGAATGTTAGATATTTGGGATTAATTTAGTAGTGCTTGTCATTCATTCTTTCCTACCACTCTCTTACACATGTATTCCTGTACCTTAGAGGTAGAACAGCTTAAAAATAAAATGAGAAGGGCCGGCCAGGCACAGTCACCCACACCTGTAATCCCAGCTGCTCGGGAGGCTGAGGCAGGAGGATCACAAGTTCAAAGCCAGCCTCAGCAAAAGCCAGGTGCTAAACAACTCAGTGAGATCCTGTCTCTAAATACAAAATAGGGCTCAAGATGTGGCTCAGTGATCGAATGCCCCTGAGTTCAATGCCCGGTATATCCAGTCCTAAAAAAAAAAAAAAAACAAAAAAGTATAGCACATAAAATTATGTACATTATGTAATAGTAGATAATAAGTGATAGTATAGTTTTCATCATTATTTTAGAGTATACTCCTACTTACAGACATTAAAAAGAGCTAAATCTATGTTTAGTATCTATATCACTATACTCTGGCCTGAATGTACATCATTCCTTAAACCTTAAATGTGATAGGAGAAAACTAGTATTATCATTAAAACTGAACACACTTCCCATTTTAGTTGTATTTTTATTCTGCAAAGGGTCAGTTCTTAGATTTTAAAATAGACATCTGAATGCATACAACTGTTATGTTATCTACAAATGCTTCAATTTCTAAGGAAATGTAAAAACAAATTACTTTTTTGCCATTTTGCTTAGCAATAAATAACTCATCTCAAAAAAAAATTAACTCATCTCAACTTTACTTCAGCTTTTACAATAAAAATTTTCTTGAAGTCAAGTACTTTGTAAAATAGTTGGCAAAAACTCACTCTCTTCCTTCGGTAAATGAAAAGGTCACTACAATAGGAGTTCACCTAGATTACTTATATTTCCAGTTTCCTTATTTCAGAGGAGTTTTAAGTGAAATGTCCAAGTGGCTCCCAAGACATTTGAAACAATATAACGGTAGAAAGGAAAAAAGACATATTTAACATATTTTACAAACCAAATACTTTAGGGTGTCACCTCATTTAATCCTAGCAAACCTATTACTGAAAAAGAAAATGAAAATCACAGTGGATAAGAATTTGACATGCAGCAAATACATGGCAACGTTAGGAATCAAACAGAGGTGTATCTAATTTCAAAGTCCATTTCTTTCTGCCACTTTACAATGCTTCCCAAGCTCACTGACTCTGAAAATCAGACAACTTTGAATAGCTATTCTGCCACTTACTGTGTGACTAATTTCTAAGCATCTTTAGTGTATTTATGTGCCAATTTTACAAAATTTTACAATTTTACAAAAAACAAAGTCATTATTCACAAAATAAATGTAAAAATGGAAAACTAAAAATGTGAGAATAAAATGAAGTACAACTAAAAACATACCAATTTTTAAACAGCAAAACATATGAAATAATTCCAAACACCATTTTTTTAATTTATCTCAAAATTCACTTTGCCTTCCAACAAGCAGAGACACATGTACATCTGTTCACAAACACAGTGTAGATGAAAAGCATTTTTTAAAGGACTGCTGAAAGGCCTCATCAGCTACATTGTTTTTTATTCTTCTTTACCACATGTGAGAAGTTTTGAGCAACACATGCACCATCCAGGAAGTAATACTGATGGATAAGAGAAATAGCTACTGAGGAAGAAAAAGACCATAGAGCTTGTGAACAAGCAGTAATATAACACAGAAAAGGACAAAGCTAAGAAGAATTAAAACAAGATATTAGCCATCTACTCCACCCTAGGTAATGGATATCACTATGGTAAGGGAAAAAATTCACTTTAATTATACAAGTCTTACAAAATTCTTGGTTAGCTTTAAAACACTGCTAACTCAAGACTCAAAAAACTAGCTGGGCGTGGTGGCATGCAACTGTAATCCCAGCAACTTGGGAGGCCAAGACAGAAATATCACAAGTTTGAAGCCACCTTAGCAGCATAGTAAGACCCTGTCTCAAAACAAAAAGGGCTGGGGACTTAGTGGTTGAGCCCCTTTGGGCCAATCCCCAGTAGCACCAAAAAAAAAAAAAAAAAAAAAAAAAAGACTCAAATAACTACTTAACAAGACAGGCTGGCAATTTCCAAATTTCCAGAAGGTATGACACATCAATACATGTATTTATGTTTCAGCAATTCTCCCACAACAACTTTTATATTCATGAAACAAAAATCTAACACTAATGCGAGAATTTACACACTAAAATTTTCTTTTTCTAAGAACTCCCTAACTCCTCATTCTGACACATAAACTATAGCAATATCTAACAATATTGTCATACTACAGATAGATGTCTTAATACAGATAGATGAAGACCTTCAATAAAACACACTTTTCAGGCAGGGGTACAGCTCAGTGATAGAGCGCTTATACAGCATGTGCAAAGCCCTGGGGTGGATCCCCTGCAACTCCCCACTCAAAAAAAAAAAAAAAAAGAAAGAAAAGAAAGAAGCTTTATTTTTCTCAAATTATTTTAATATTAAGACATTACTAAAGTCGGGGGAGACAAAAAATGCAAACCCATCTACAGGTCTATATTTTACCTTAGGGCCATTCTTTTTTTTTTTTTTTTTTTTGAGAGAGAGAGAGAGATTTTTAATATTTACTTTTTTTTTTTTAAAGAGAGTGAGAGGAGAGAGAGAGAGAGAGAGAGAGAGAGAGAGAGAGAGAATTTTTTTAATATTTATTATTTTTTAGTTCTCAGCGGACATAACATCTTCGTTGGTATGTGGTGCTGAGGATCGAACCCGGGCCGCACGCATGCCAGGCGGGCGCGCTACCGCTTGAGCCACATCCCCAGCCCCCCTAGGGCCATTATTAAAATAATTCTATTACATATAGAATCACTGTTTTCATTACATAGTATAATACAATCAGGCTATTGTATGATGGTAAAAGAGTCTTTAAGAAAAAAATTACTGCTGAAGTAATTCTTGTCTTGAGGTAACTTGCCACATTCTCCACTAGCACCTTTGTTTTTAATCACAACTTTATAAACAGATTTATCCTTGTCAAACAAACTTTTCGCTTTCCAATAAGACCCTTTACACTGAAATAATAAAAAGCAATGCTTTTATAAGATTTGCAAAAATTGAGGCTGGGATTGTGGCTCAGCGGTAGAGCGGTCGCCTAACACGGGTGGGACCTGGGTTCATTCCTCAGCACCACATAAAAATAAAGGCATTGTGTTGTGTCCATCTACACCTAAAAAATAAATATTTTTTTAAAAGTAGGGAAAAAAAAAAGATTTGCAAAAGTGAAATGTTATAGGATACTATGTGTAATAAGATCTTACTTTTATGAAAAAACATTTTCACAGATTTGTCTAGAAGGATCAGGATCAAAACATCACCAGTGATATTAGGGTTGTAAGATCAAAGCTTTTTTTGTTAGCTTAAATGTATTTTCTGATGCTCTTCATGATATATGGTTACTTTACTTAGTGCTTGCCCATAAGAGAACAATTTAAGTTAAAGGATAAGAGAAATGAGTTAAAATACAGTACATGTTGCCAGTAAAATCCCCTGAACCCAACAAAGATCAACTTTTAAACAATAAATCTACTCTGATAGGAAAACAAAGCCCATAACTTTGTATTTTTACAGAAACAGAAACATAAGGGTGGGAAATGGGTTGGAATGTCCAGGTGACCATAGGAAAGAAACTACTAAAATTGAGAAACAAGACAAAATTATTTCACTGATTCATCGACACTAATTGGTAAAAGAAATTGGAGTAGCAGAAAGTAAATGATCAAAGAAAGATGCAAGCACTTTGAGGGTGACAATGGGAAACAAGGAAAAACGAGGGGGAAAAATAAAAAACAACCTGAACTTAGGAATAGTTTAGAAAGAAGTTAATAATAATGATATACAACAAACTGAATCAGATCTGCTTTCTTCATCAGACAAGAAACACCTTTCAACAGGCTCATTTAAAGTTTAACAACAAAACCAAGAATACATGGAAGGATCAGAAGATCTTTTGTTCCTGTTTTGAGATGAACTAGTTAAACAATTAGATATATAGTTAAGGAATTAATATTCAAACATAACGATATTCAGTTTTCATATATTCAATAAATTTAGAAATAATTATCAAATATGAATTCAGTAACAATACTTTTTTAAAAAATCACTGAGCACTCCAATGAAGAAATTATTTTAAAAAAATTTTTTTTTAGTTGTAAATGGACACAATACCTTTATTTATATATTTTTATGTGGTGCTGAGGATCGAACATGCAAGGCAAGTGCCCTGGCACTGACCCACAATCCCAGCCCTGAAGAAATTATTTTCAAGTCACTCTACTAGGTTAAACCCTAAAAAAATTGCCACAGCATTTTCAATAAGCTCCTTTCGTTAAAGAAAAGCTATTACTATTACAGAGAAAGTCTGGTCACACTTCATGTTTTTGTGTGTGTGTGTATCGAGCTCAAATATAGGTCTCAAAATTTAGGACGGATTTTCAGCATGCAAAAATTTATTAGTCCTGTCAGTACTGTACATACATCTATTTACTTTCCTCTCAAAAGGGAGAGGTACATAAATCTATTTATTGTATTTCCATGGCAAACTAGCATCTAGCTACAGTAATATATATAACTGTTTAGTAATACTTATTATATAGATATACATATTTGTGCTCTTAAATAAAAAATGATTTAATATACATAAACACATTTTTTTAAAACTGCAGTTTAACATAGGTAATAAATGAGAGTTCCAGGGGCTGGGGTTGTGGCTCAGTGGTACAGCGCTTGCCTAGCATGTGTGAGGCACTGGGTTCAATTCTTAGCACCACATATAAATAAATGAATTAAATAAAGGTCCATCAACATCTAAAAAAATTTTTAGAAAAGAAATGAGAGTTCCAGGGAAATTAATTATATGCAAACTTTTAGTATTCTGATGAGACCACATTTTTTTTTCTCTAAGCTGTTGGTCTTATTTCTGGTTGGTCAATTAAAAAAACATCTTTTAGGTAAACTGTTGACAAAGGTGGCTGAGAAGTTCTTGAACAAATAGATTCTTCATAAATCAGCCTAAATATGTTTGTAGTTTTGTGTAATATGTGATTGTGTCCTTACTGATTTGTCTTGTGGGACATTTATGTAGCGAAAACATGGACTTGATTTTCACAGCTAGAGGAGTGTAGGTGTTTGTGTGTATATATACATCTTTAAAGTTTTTGTAATATATAGATACAATCTAAATTTAAACTTACCTTGCTATCTTTTAATTTCTAAGCAATAATATCCATAAAAATCAGCTTTGGTAGTTTTATTTCACATTAAAATGAACATTATAATTTTCACAAGTCTATTTACATGACAATTAAAATTTTGGTTGACACACTAGAAATGTTTGTAGTTTTGAAATTATACCAGAATTCATATGTTAGCATTTCACATATGAAAAACCGATCTTGGATTAATAAGATTCTTGTTTTTCAAGTTCAAAGCCAGACTCAGCAATAGTTGAATGCGGGCTAGGGATGTGGCTCAAGCAGTAGCACGCTCGCCTGGCATGCGTGCGGCTCGGGTTCGATCCTCAGCACCACATACAAAGATGTTGTGTCTGCCGAGAACCGAAAAATAAATATTAAAAAATTCTCTCTCTCTTAAAAAAAAAAAAAAATAGTTGAGTGCCCATAAGCTCAACCCCCAGTTCCAAAAAAAAGAAGAAGAAAAAAAAAGCAAGATCCCTGTTTTTGAACTGGTGTATACTAAGTTTATTTTGGTTATATTCATAGTTTAAGGCCTGCCATACTGTACTACTTCAACTGTGTAATATTCCATATGTATTGTGAAATAAAAAATAATAAAATGATCATATTGAGAAAAGTCAATGCAATTAATAGGTGAGATCTGTCTCTCAGGGGTCATTAAAAGAGTGCATAGAAGTATACATTCATTCATTCTTCTTCCTGTTTGTTTTTGTACTTGCAGTGCTGGGGATTTAATCCAGGGTCTGGCTCATGTTAAGCATACACTCTACCACTGAGCTACACTGCTGGTCCATTAATTCACTCATTCATTCATTCTGTTCAACACATTTGCCTAAAACTTTGAAACATGTATTTGAGCTGTCTACAAAAAAAAAAAAAAACAAGTACTGCCAGGCTTTCTTCATAGGAGTAATAGCTTTTCATTAACAAAAATTTGTTGAAAAAGAGGAAAATAACGAGGTTTTGGCTTTCGATCTCATTTGAGCCAATATCCGTGATAAAAAGAAAAGCCTAACACAGTGTAACTTCAAGTATTTAAGTCCATGCAAATCAACAATACTTAGAATTCAAGAAACATAGATAGCTTAAAAGAAATATGAAGGAAACCCCCTAAAATTTTAAGTATTGTTACTCTACTTCCAAATAAGCCTTTTCTTTATTTCATTTGCCTTTCCTCTATTTATTCCTTTCCTGCCTCTTTTCTCTATCTCTTATCATTTTACTGGGTCTTTTCCCATTCCATACACAAAAGCTGACTACAAACTCACCTTTTCTTCTTGTAACTAAATCTATTTCTACTTAATTTTAAGTACCTAATTTTCTGCTTTAGGATAAATTCAGATACTTTTAGTTATAGGACTGAACACACAAGCCGTTACCAAACACAGCACAATATAAATGCCCACCATGTACCATCTATTGTTCTGAATACCAGGAATTCTGCAGTGAATAAAACAAAGCTCTGTTCCCCACCAAGGATACTAAAAAAAAAAAAAAAAAAAAAAAAAACCTGTGTTTGGTAGGTTTAAGAAACTTCATGGAGCACTGGGATTGTAGCTCAGTGGTAGAGCACTTGCCTACCAGGTGTGAGGTACTGGATTTGATCCTCAGCACCACATAAAAAGAAATTTTAAAAAAAAAATAAAGGAATTGGGTCTATCTACAACTAAAAAACATAAAAGAAACTTCAAGGAGACCTATGTGGCTGAAGTAGAGTACAACAAGGAGAAAGTAGTAGGACCTGAATTTAGATGCAGGAGGTATGGATTATGGAGGGTTTTGTAGGCATTCTAAGTATTCTGGTTTTTATTCTTAATAATATGGAAAAATCACTGAAGGGCCCTACCATAGGAGTAAAAGAACTGGACTTGACTTAACTTTTCTTTTTTTTTTCTTTTTTGTACTGGGGATTGAACTCAGGGGCACTCAACCACTGAGTCCCATCCCCAGCCCTTTTTTTGTATTTTACTTAGAGATAGGCTGGCTTTGAACTTTGGATCTGGCATACTTCTGCCTCATCTCCTGAATCGCTGGGATTACAGTGAACTTTAATTTTAAGAGGATCACTCTAGTTACTGTGTTGAGAATAGAATAGTAGAAGCCACAGGAAAACTAGAAAGAGTCTACTAAAATTATACAGGAAAAAGATGACACTTGCTTAAGAAGTGCCAGCACTTGAAGATAGCAAACTGTGATTACATTTTTACTTAACATAGCTTTTATGGTAGGTAAAGCACAAGCTTTCATGATATGTCAATGCGGGAGTATGAGAAAGAAAGAATATTTACTAGGTTTTTGGTCAGAGAAATTGAAAAATGGAGCTGCCATTTAATATGATGAGGAAGACTAGAATGGGAACAATTACTGGGGGAGGTGCTAACAAGACTTCAACTGCAACAAGTTAAAATAGGAAATGCCTATTAGACATCTAGTTGGAAATGCCTAGTAGGTAGATGGATTCCAAAGCCTGAAATCTAGACTAAAGAGAAAATTTTCAGTTTGAAATACATGATACTTCTAACTAGATAGGATGAGATCACAAGAAACTAAATATAAATGTAGAAGAGATCTAAACATAGAGTCCTGGAACACTGCCTCCTGTTTAGAAGCTGAGGCAAGAAAAGGAATCAGCAAAAGAAACTGAAAATAAGCAATAATACCCCAAAGCAAAGGGGGAAAGGTTTCAAAGGAGAAAGCAATTAACAATTACATCAAATGCTGCTACCTCCAAGAGCTTATTGTGGAGAACCGTCTAGGGAATTAAACACCAAGAAGGTCACCAGTAACCTCAAAACAACAACAAGGAAAGCAGTTAGTGGAACAGAAAAGGAAAAAATTTTTAAGACTGACTGTAATGGATCCAAAAAAGTCAGGGAGTAACTAACTGATAACCAAAAATATAATGTTTTTGAAGAGCTATAACTGAAGAAAGATATATTATTGAGGAAGTTTTTGTTTCATTTTTTTAAACACGGAAGATATCTCAGCATTATCTGCATCTATTTTCCGACAGGAAAAATCCAGTAGAAATGAGAAAACAATGCAGCTCGTTGGCATGCAGGAGGATGAGATGAATACTGAAGCAAAGCAGTGTCCTTGACATAAGAAAGGGGATAAAAGCAAAGGCAAGAGTAGAAACAAAGGTGACAGAACAGTAGAAAATGCAGAGTATGGGTGAAGATACAAGAGAATATGATTGATTTCATTTTTAATATACAGGAAACAAGGTTGCAGCTGAAAATAAAGAAACAATAAAAGTACTAGTGAATTGAGGAGAGAGGTGTAAACTAGTCTTTTAGGGAAGAGAAAGAGTGATTCAACCAGGGAAATGTATTAGGATTATAGGACTGGGGCACCATGAAGTCAGCTTGAAGTCAGTAGTCATGAATTTAAAGGGAGACCTGGGTCAGCACAGGTGTACATGCAAAACTGCCCAGGTGGAGACTGATCTAGATGGAGAAATGGATATAAAGGGTATAGGGGTGAAAGGGTGGCTAGTTGAGTACAAAAAAAAGAGGTACAGGGAACTGAGGGTGTATGAAGAGAAAAATAGTGGCCTATGGCTTCAAAGCAAGGTAAATAAGTGAGGATATGGAGGAAGGGGGGGAGGGGCTTTGGACATTAAAAAGATGGAGTAGCAGTAGATTCAAAGTTCCATAAAAAAATAGTATTGAAGTGAAGGTGCCTTTCAGAGTTGGAAAGACAGGATGCTGACACCCCAGTGAAATGCTTGAAACTACGTTGTAGGAGATAATCGTAATAAAGTATGGGTAGTTCTGGTTAAAATGTTACTGCACTACCTTAAAGGCTAAAGCAAAACTTTTCCCTGGGCTAAGTGAGCCTGCAGATGAGGCAAAGTGGAAGACTAAACTGGAACCAGGGAAGAAGTTTATCACAGGAACTGTAGCTGACAGTTTTCATACATGAAACCCCAGAGAACACCATTCCCAGCACAATTAGAGACACATTCATCTTTGAACAACCTGTTCAACGTGGCACAAACACCAGATCACAGATGAGCCATCCTAAAAACCTTACCTTTTCCCCACCAAGCTGGACTCTGAAAAGGTGAGGATACCTTATTTTTAAAGAGGAGCTGGCAAAGAAAAATGGAACACTGACTACGATACTTCCTCCAAAGCATGCTCCTAGATCTGTAGCAGCTAGAGTTCTAAATTGTGAACAAGCTTGAACCCTAAATACTATACTGAAATTGGACTTTCTAGAAACAAAAGTAATACTTGTATTGACAGGTGAAAGAAGACGTTTTATTACCTAAAAGTGATTAGAAAGCTATCTGATCTTCTAAGACCTCTTCTAAGATCTTCTAAGAGGCAGGGTGTGAAAGCACAGCGGAGAATAAGTTGTTTTCTGCTTAAACCTTATTAAGTTCTACCACTATCTATGGACATCATAATTTGACACTATAAATAAGGTATCAAACGAATGAAATGCTATGTAGCAAAAACTCATAGCAAAAACTATGTAGCTTTATAAAGCAAAAAGTCAAAGCAGATTACTTATTAAACCAAATGAAAAGTAAGTTTATCTTTTAGTACTTATTGCATACAAAATTCTATCATGGAGATTCCATAAGAAATCTTAGCATGAATTTAAGTAGGTGAGCAACAAAAGGCAACTATCTGGGCTCATCATTTAGTCACTATCAAATATGCCTGGACTTAATGTGAACACATGTATGCTTTCCAGGAAAGGGGAGTTTGTTTTACTATGATTTATTGTGACTAAAATACATTTACAGTTATTTTATAGTGTCAGGATAAAGACCTCTTACCAAATCTTTTGGCATTTCAATTCAGAAACTTCCTTTGGACAAGGTCCCAGAGAGTTTCAGCTATATCCTGCTCTGTTCATTATTTATTAACATTACAAAAGATTCAAATATACCTAAATATTGAACTGAGGCATCAGGATGCATAAAGTTAATAAGTTAAATTTCAAGTTTTTCTAGGTTGTATGAAAAAAAAATGTCCTCTCCTAATTAACAAGTTAAACATTAACATGAAACACAATGTTTCACTCAGTTACTCTTAAGAATGCACAAGGACTGGAGTTGTAACTCAGTTGTAGAGGACTTGCCTTGCAAGTGTGAGGCACTGAGTTCAAGTTCAATTCTAGCACCACATAAAAATAAATAGACATTGAGTCCATATATAACTAAAAAAAAAAAGAATGCATGAAGGAACAGGCGCTGTGGCAAACACTGGCAATACCAGCGGCTCAGGAGGCTGAGGCAGGAGGATCAAGTTATCATATGATCTATTAGTTTTATTTCTATGTGTACCCAGGAGACTAGAAAATATCTGTATAAAATCTTGTAAACTATTATATACATCATTTATAATATATAGAAAAAAATAGCCCATTACCTAAATTGATAAACAAAATGTCCTATCTTCATATGAAGGAATGTTACTGTACCATAAAGAGTGAAGTGGTGGGGCGGGGATTGTGGCTCAGTGGTAGAGTGCTCGCCTAGCATGCAAGGCCTTGGGTTCGATCCTCAGCACCACATAAAAATAAATAAAGGTATTGTGTACAACTAAAAAATAAATATTAAAAAAAAAAAGAGTGAAGTGGGGCCAGGCATGGTGGCACATCCCTATAATCACCAGCAGCTTGGGAGGCTGAGACAGGAGGATCACAAGTTCAAAGCCAGCCTCAGCAAAAGTGAGGTGCTAAGTAACTCAACGAGACCCTGTCCCTAAATAAAATACAAAATAGAACTGGGGATGTAGCTTGTGGTCAAGTGCCCCCGAGTTCAATTCCTTGGACCCCCAAAAAAAGAATGCATGAGGAACTGAGTTTGTCCATCAGTGGAAGAGCACTTCTCTAGCATACATGAATCCCTGAGTTCAATCACCAGCACCACCACCAAAAAAATAAAAAGAACCTATATTACTTATATCTATAATGTCTCTGAGACAGACTTAAACCATTACTAATATTTAACACTCAGTATAATCCTAAAATATTCCCTTCATGAAAATTCCGATTAAGATCACTACAATAGGGGCTGCAGTTGTAGCTCAGTGATAAAAGTGCTTGCCTAGCCGTGTGTGAGGCACTGTGTTCAATCCTCAGCACCACATAAAAATAAACAAATAAAATGAAGGTCTTGTATCCCTCTAAACTAAAAAAAAAAAAAAACTTAAAAAAGAACACTACAACAGATCAAAATCAACATGCATTTCCAATTGTGCAGAAAAATCTTACAAAATCTTCTAGACTCATCCCAAGCAGACAAGAAAACTAAACACTAAACACTTTCATGACTTGAAAGACAATTGAGACTTAAAAAATATAATAGCAACCTGTCTTAGATAATAAATGAGAAATTAGTTAAAAAGCCCTAAAATGTTTTATATTAACATTTAACTGATAAACTTCTATAATCTTTTATAGATGAATATGGGTACAGATGCAATATGTCACATAAGCATTATTCTTAATCATTTTATTACTTATATCTGAGTAAAGAAATTTATTTAAATCTAAAATCATTCCAAATTGTTTCTAAAAAGCATTACAAAAATTAACTATCTCCTTCAACAGATACATAAACCTCAATTAAAAAAAAAACCACCAACATTTCCAATATTCAAACATTTGTAAAAAAAATAATAATCCTGGATTTTGGCCTCAAACATCATGAACTACTCCAAGGTAAGAATACTTAAGAGACTTTTAGAGACAGGGACAAAGAGAGAGAGAGAGAGAGAGAGAATGAGAGAGAATTTTCATATTTATTTATTTATTTTTAGTTTTCAGCGGATACAACATCTTTTTTTGCATGTGGTGCTGAGGGTCGAACCCAGGCCACACGCATGCCAGGCAAGCGCGCTACCGCTTGAGCCACATCCCCAGCCCCTTAACAATATTTTTAAATATATAAAAATAATCATTATGAGTTCTTATTTATTGGAAAAATATTTTACCATGTCTCAATGCTGCTGATTGTCAAGATCTATAATATATAGAAATGCTTATCAAGTGAAGTGCTTATCAAAAAAAAAAAAATATATATATATATATATATATATATATATATATATATATTTGTGCCTGGCACCTGGCACTATTCATTTAACATCTCACAATTTGTTTAGTTTACACTGTTCTTTACCATCTCCATTATCATTCACTATAACGTTTCTCATCAACATCAGACCTTTAAAGAAAAGTCTATGCACTGATAAATCAAAAGGGTACATTAAATTCAAAAGCTAACTATAAAAACATCAGTAATCTACAATATCCTATAACGATCATAAATGACTTTGTGGCATATGAATTTGGACTTCTGAAGTGGCCAAATATAATGAATAAATTGTACTGTGTCATTTAATGACAGGGAGACAGAAAAAACGTGTCATTCATTAGGCAATTTCATCCTTGTATGAACATCAGAGTACACTTACACAAACCTAGATGTTTTAGCCCACTATGTACCTAGTAGTATATACAGTCTGTTGTTGACTAGAAAGTAACTGTGTGACACAGGACTATAGTGTTTTTAAAACATATATATATAAAAGATTTTTAAATGCAGAGGCTCAATGATAAGAGTGTATGATACAGATCCTGGATTCAATCCAAAGAACAACAACAACAACAAAAAAAGCAATGCAATTTTATGTTTAGAATAACTGTAATGCTAATCTCATCCTCTTTTTAGTAAGAAACTTTATCACACCTGTAACAGAGGGAAAGTTCAAATATGGAACCACAAATTATTATCATAATCCTCCCCTTTTTAGCACTATCAAGTTAATACTGTATTTGTTTGTAGATGATAAACAAAAGGCCAAAATAAAATTTCTGAAAAGTTGCTTTATTTTAAAACTTTTTTTTCGGGGGGGGGGGGGGGAGGCTGTGTTGGAGAGCCAACCTATGGCCTAGCACAGGCTAAGCAAGGACTCTACCACTGAGCCACATATCCAGTCTGATAAAAACGTTTCTTATAGAAAACAAGTCCACTGTTTATCCTTGGGAATTTTTAAAGACAAAATGATGTTACTACAAAGATGTTTCTTTTTTTATAGAAAGCATACCCATCAGTAATCTACCCTTCAATAAACATACCCTCCCCAAACCACCTAAAATCAGGGGGAAAATAAGCATATTACTTTGTTGAACTCCTTCCTTCATTTTAAAATGTTGACAGATTTTTTATTAACTGACAATGTGAAAGTGTAACCCAACAATCTTAGCCCTAAAAAGTTATTTATTAATCTTTAAACAGACTTATGAATGGACACTTCCTATAGTTCACCTGCCACCTTTCCCAAAAGTAGGCACTAGGGGTTTAAGACAGTCCCCAATGGCCAATAATAACAGAAGAGCCAGAATATGGAGGCACGTGTCTGTAATCCCAGCAACTCTAGAGGCGGATAATTGCAAGTTCAAAACTAACTTTAACAATTTACAGGGCTCTAAGTAACTTAGTGAGACCCTATCTCAAAATTAAAAAAAAAAAAAAAGTAAAATAAAAATAATAATGATGATGATGATGATGATGATGAAGAAAGAACTTTATGTTGAAGTTTTAAAAAATGATAATTGTGGGTTTTGTTGGCATCCAGAAATTCAACACCCAACACAGGTCTCAGCACATAATAAATGTCTGACGATGGGTTTTGCCAGTGGTGCCCTTTAATTATATTAGTGCAACCTTAGTTCTCCTCCCTCAACCCCTTCAGTGTTCTTCCTTGATCATAAAGCCTGTCCCTCAAAAGACATAACTTTATTCATAACGAACTAGAAAGCTCCATCTCAAACTACAATTCAAACACCACTTTATCTTCTCTAGTATCCTCAAAGGAAATAAGGGTTTGTTTGTTTTTTTAACTTTTTTCCTAGTTGTGTACGGACAGAATGCCTTTGTTTATTTTCTGTGGTGCTGAGGATAAAACCCAGTGCCTCACACATGGTAGGAAAGCGCTCTACCACTGAGGTACAGCCCCAGTCCATAAGCCCTGTTTTAAGAAATAGAAAATGTGTACCAACTTCTCTCAAGATGAAAAACTTCACATTTCAATAATAAGTGATTATTCATCAACAGTACATGTTGGGGGGTGCTGGGGATATAGCTCATTTGATAGAGTGATTGCCTCACATGTACAAGGCCCTGGGTTCAATCCCCAGCACCACAGGAAAAAAAAAAGACATAGTGGGTAAAAACCAAAAACAAGCAGATAAAACGACGGGTTCCGACGTTTTTTCCTTAATCTGAGTTTTCAAAGGGTATGAGCCTAAGTCTTACTTGATGTGAGATCAGCTTTGATGTTTCAAGATTCATTCATTCAACCAATATTTTATTGAGCATCTACTATATGTCAGGACCCTTAACACATTTAAAGTTTTTAATTACCACCAAATTCCTCTACAAAACCTTATCATTTCTGCAGCCAAAGTGGAATCTCAATGCTGCTGCCTGTATATATGAAGTCAGCCTACGGGGCTGCTTTTCAGCTATTAATGCGACGTCAGCTAGCCGCTACCTACCACACCCGTTACCAATGATCACAACTGAAGCATCCAGCTCTGGGTAAAACAACCTGTAAGAGTAGTCCGAGCTCCTCCAAGGTGGCCAGGGCTTCCTCTCCGGGGGCCCGGAGCAGGAACCTCCGGCGGAACGCGCGGGGAGCCTCGGGCGAATCTCTGGGCTCCGGTGCCGGAGGTCCCCGGCCCTCCAAAATCTGCACTTGGAGGACCCGGGCCCTCTCGGCTCGTGCCACCTTCTAGACTTGGAGACCTGCAAAGTTGGGGGGAGGGGTCTGCATTTCCATTTTACATCAGGCGGACTGTTGGCTGCCTCAACCGCCCGCCCGCCTGCCCGCCCGCCTGCCTGCCGTGAATTCTGAACAGAGCACGTAAGCATTCCTCAGAGCAAATGGAAGAAAAATGAAAGGCAGGGTCCTCGGGCATGAAGACCTCGCCCAGACCTGAAAATGGAGCCGCAGGCTCAGCCCACAGCCCGCAACGCGCGGCGTGCAGGGCCGGGCCGCGCTCGCCCCGGAGTCCTCGGGGCGGGGGTTCAGGGCTTCGAGTCCTCGCCCGAAGGGCCGCGAAGGTGAGGCGTGGGGCCGGCGTTCCACTCACCGTCGCCTTTGTTTCATCCGCTCGCTCCAGCTGCAGCCGCTCTGACCGCCGGCTCCGCGGCTCCTACAGTCCCCGCGCCCGCAGCTGCGCTCCCCGGCGCGCTCGCCGCTTCCTGGCCCCCGCCCTCCCCGCCCAGGCTCGCGCGCGGGTGGAGCCAGAGGCGGTGCGCGCCCCTGGAAAGGCAGGAGGCCGGGCTTCTTCGCGCAGCTGCAGCTGCCTTCGCGAGGCCCCGCCCCCGTCAGGCCCCGCCCCGTCCGCGGCCCCAGGCAGTCTCCGCCCCTTGCCCCGCCTAGGGAATGGACTAGCTGGTGGCTCTGGAGACCCCGAAGATCCGAATCACTCTGGATTGGAAGCCGCCTGTGAGGATAGCGGTGGGCCGAGAACCGGGGCTGGAGCCCGAATGGACACCCCGGAAAATGGCGACCACAGTGGGGCTTGCGGAGCCCCTGTCCGCTCAGTTGGGCCCCCGACCCACGCACCTCCGAGGCAGAGCGGAGGGGCGGTACCAGCGCGCGATTTGGGGCAGCGGACGCGCGCGGGCGAGGGAGCATCTGTGCTGAGTGGGCGGTGGAACAAGACATCTCTCAGCGGTGGCAGTTGAGAGGTGCCACGAAATCCTCCGGTTACTGTTTTTTTGTACAAGATAGAAGTCGGAATCTTTGCGTCAATCATTCACTGGCTTAAGGCCAAGAACATCGACCTAGCACTTGAAATGTGTGAAAATTACTTGTCTACTGGACCTCTGTGACTCCTTTAGCTGTATACTTTATATGTCTCAGAAACTGAGAGTGAGTTTCGTGTGATCTAGCCCATACTCCACTGAAACGCCTACCAAACTTTTATCATGGGTTGAAAGGAAAGGGAAAGAACCAAATACCACTAAAGTAAATTTTCAAGTATAAGCTACTCTGAATACAATTTTGTAATGCACATCTCATTTGATAGCAAGACCTAATGGCTTGGTTACTCAGTCCAAAAACTTTGAACTTCTCCTTGGCAACTCAGTTTTCACCTGCAATCTGTCAAGAGAGTTTGTTGGATGTACTTTCAAAATAAATCAGAATCAGGGTCTAGAACATTTTTCCCTTAATGTCATTTTCACCTCTTTTTCTTGCTTAAATCTCACTTTAACAAAGGTCAGCCTACTGACGCTGTTAAAATAGCTACAGCCCCACTCCCATTCTCAATGCTTCCTACCTTGTTTGGTCTTGTTTCTTTCTTGCCATGACTCTTACAACAGTCTTTGTAACTTTTTTATTCCATATGTTTTTCTTTTAGTATCTGTCTCATCAAGTAAAAGCTGAGATTTTGGTCTATTCTAAGTGCCTAGGAAAAAAATGATAATTTTTAAAATTTTCTGAGAATAAAAAGAGTAAAGCAACAAAAAATGACCAATTTTTCATTTTAAATTTGCTATTGGTTCCAATTTCTGTCAGTTAACCCTAAAACCCTAATCTATATCATCCCATAAGCATTTTAATTTTTCAGTTACCCAGAGTACAGTGATACCATTTATTTACATTTAATGCAATTTTTTGACCAGTGATATCCTGGTATCCTATTTTACTGAATAGGAATAACGTGATAGGGCAAAGGAACTTTACTGATGTGATACTCGGCAGCATATTGTTTCTAAAAATTTCCTAAGGCAAAAGAAGCAGAAAATTACTGAATTTGATGTATATGTTGTTTTCATCCCTTTGAATTACAAATAAAGTTTGAATGCCTTAAGTAACATTTCCTACCATTATTAATAAAGGGTAAAATTCATTATGTGAGTATATATTTTCATATATTTAATATTTTGTTTATTAAAAAACATGATTGAAGAGCATGACAATTTCAATTGCTATTGTCAGTAGAAAAAAAGTCAATTAATGACAGTTTGATTCATAATACCATTTCTGAGAGAGTATTACTCAGTAGTATATTCATAGCATAGGCTCTTGACATATTTAATTGATCCTTTATGATTTAAAACACTGTAAAGCTCTTCATCGTGTCAGATTAGGCCCCAACTTCCTTAAGACTCCTATAGTGCAAGAAATAAGATCAAGAATCAATAAATGGGATGGATTCAAATTCAAAATCTTCTTTTCAGCAAAAGGAACAATCAGTGAATGGGAGCAAATTTTTAGCCCATGCATATCAGAGCACTTATCTCTAGGATATATATAGAATTAAAAAAACAACACCAAAAAAACAAATAACTCAATCAATAAATGGGCTAAGGAACTGAACAGACACTTCTCATAAGATGACATACCTGCAATCTGTATACGGGGTAAAAATGGGAGTTCATAACCCACTTGAATCAAAGTGTGAAATATGATATGTCAAGAACTATGTAATACTGATGTGATTCTGCAATCTGTATACGGGGTAAAAATGGGAGTTCATAACCCACTTGAATCAAAATGTGAAATATGATATGTCAAGAACTATGTAATGTTTTGAACAACCAACAATAAAAAAAAGAACTATGTAATGTTTTGAACAACCAACAATAAAAATAAAAGAAAAAAAAGATGACATACAATCAACAAATATATGAAAAAATGTTCAACACCTCTAACAATTAGAGAAATGCAAATCAAAACTACTCTTAAGATTTCATCTCACTCCAGTCAAAATGGCAACTATTAAGAATACAAACAACAATAAGTATTGGTGAGTATGTGGGGGAAAAGATATACATTGCTGAAAGGACTGCAAATTGCTGTAATCAATCTGGAAAGCAGTATGGAGCTTCCTTAAAAAACTTGGAACCACCATCTGACCCAGCTATCCCACTCCTCAGTTTATACCCAAAGGACTTAAAAATAGCATACTACAGTGAGGCAGCCACATCAATGTTTATAGCAACACAATTTACAATAGCTAAATTGTGGAACCAACCTAGATGCCCTTCAATGGATGAATGGATAAAGAAACTGTAATAAATAAATATATATATATATATATATATATACACACACACACACACACACACACACACACACACACAATGGAATATTACTCAGCATTAAAAGAGAATAAAATCATGACATTTGCAGGTAAATGGATGGAGTTAGAGAGTATCATCATTTGAAGAAAGCCAATCCCCAAAACCCAAAGGCTTAATGTTTTCTCTGATATGTGGATTTTGATCCATAATAGGGGTTGGGGGGGAACATGGGAGGAATGGAGGAACTTTATATAGGGCAAAAGGAAGGGAAGGGAGTGGGTATGGGGAAAAGATAGTGGAATGAGATGGACATATTACCTAAGCACATGTATGAAGACAAGAATGGTGTGACCCTACTTTGTATACAACCAGAGACATAAAAAAAAATGTGTTCTATATGTGTACTATAAGTTGAAATGCATTCTGCTGTCATGTATAACAAATTATAATAAATAATTTTTTTAAAAAAAGGAATGTTAGGGGCTGGGGTTGTGGCTCAGTGGTAGAGGGCTTGCCTCACACGTGCGAGACCCTGGGTTTGATCCTCAACACCACATAAAAAAATAAATAAATAAGTGAAATAAAGGTGTGGTGTCCAACTACAACTAAAAATAAATATTTTTTTAAAAAAGAAAAAGAAATAAATAAGGAATGTTAAAAAAAAGAAAAAACCTGTAAAGCTACAGACTATGCTTTACAATTCAAATTTTTTAAGTAAAATTAAACTATATTTATTTACCAAACCATTGATAATATATTTTATCAATGTCAAAATATAGTTTGTAGGGGCTGGAGTTGTAGCTCAGAGGTAGAGCATTTGCCTTGTACATGTGAGGCACTGGGTTCGATTCCCAGCACCACATATAAATAAGCAAATAAATAAAGGCCTATCAACAACTGAAAAAAATTTTTTTTAAAAAATGTAGTTTGTAATTACAAAATACCAAATTTTTCTAGAATCAATAATATGATGTGTCTGCACTGTCCTTAAAATTGTTGCCAAGTAAAATCTTGTTCCAAAAGAACAAGAGTATAAAATAGACACTATTCATAATTCATTCACATAGTGTATATCAAAAATACTGATAAGTAAATGCTACTGTTACAGAACAAAAGAAACTGTTTGGAGCGATTACTAATCCATAATAAGTGGAAACATTATCACCAAGGGCAACAGGAAGCAACATGTTGGTCCAACCCACTGCTAATCAAGTAGCTGCCACACTGACATGATTTTGCAATCTTTTACTTAAATAAATTTTCCTTCAAAAATCTTAAAGCAAATGGATTTTTCCTAAAAGTATGCTATTAATATTTATTAACTGCTTTCCAAAACTTGATGCGACCTCTTTTTCCTTGTTTAGAGGAGTTGGTATCTGGAGTTCATGTCCAAGTCCTGCTGCTTAATTTGCCAGGTGATGCTGAGCAAAGTTCTTTTTCAATCTAGCTTATTCTCCTGATTTATTATTATTTTTTAAATACCTTTTGTAGTTGTAGATGAACAGAATGCCTTTATTTTATTTTATTTGTTTTTTTTTTTTTTTTTATGTGGTGCTGAGGATTGAACCCAGTGCCCCACGAATGCAAGTCAAGCGCTCTGCCATTGAGCTACATCCCCAGCCCTATTCTCTTAATTTAATAGGACCAAGGGTAGCCCTGCTTGGAGGACTGTTGTAAGAAATCATTGGGAGAATTCAAGAAAAATTCTTGTCCCTGGGCCTGGAACAGGCTAAGCAGCCCCAAAAGAGACAATTATATATCAAAATATCTTTAAGTTATATATCAAGATAATAAAATATTCAATTAAATGATCATTTTTAAGGGGCACTAACATTTCTTCTATCACCACAATGTGCTGGATGGTTTTAGGCAACAAAGAGAAATAAGGCCCAGACTTAGGAGAGTTTTACAGTTGAATGTTTGTCACATCTCTTCTGATTTAATAGTTACTTGTGCCCCCTTTCATTCTCAATTGTGTCCAGTTTTGATGCTCAGTTATATGGTAACTCTTAATGAGAAGTATAGGCAAATGGTTTGGGACATTGAGGGGAAGCCATCCATTTTCTGTGAAAGCTATACAGACTTAAATGGCTTCTCTTTTTTCCCTTTTTGTTGGCAAGTAAAATCTTGTTCCAAAAGAACAAGAGTAGAAGAAACTTTGTATTTATTTACCAAACCATTGACAATACATTTCATCAATGTCAAGATGTAGTTTGAAATTACAAAATACCAAACAACAATTTTTCCAGTAGGCCCTGGGGCTAGAACTCAGGGCCTAACGAATGCTAGGTAAGCTCTCTACCACTAAGCCGCACCCCCTAGCTCTTAAATTGCTTCTTGAAAGGTACATCTGAATTGGCCAGGTAAACCAAATAAAAGAGGAAAGGATGATGTCATTAGGTCTTCTATACTTGTGCTTTGGACAGTAACTAATAAAAAATACTTGGTAAATCACATTGACCGATGTTAGATGAATTACTTTGAGATTTAGTTTTTTTCATGAAGATACAAAAGGGATACTCCAAGAAATAAATGATAAAACACAGATTTTCTTATTTATACAACATAAATCTTTTAAGCACCTATTAGGCATACACGGTTCATCTTTGGTGTCATTGAAGGTAACAAAAAATTATGATACAGGCAGGTAGCCTAAAACTAGTGGCAAACATCAAATATTTTAGCTAATTAGTAAACAGACACACAGCAGATGAATTATAATTTAAGAAGACTGAGAAAAATCGGGAAATCCACAGAACTTATTGAGAAAGAAAATGCACAACTCAGAAAAGAGCTCTTTATGTGACTAAAACAGCCAAAGGTGGGATAGGAACACAATTCAGACTTGACTTTACGCTTCTTCTACCTAGAGCTGACCCTTGCTGCTCATCAAACCACAAATATTCACTGAATGCCCACTGTTTGCCAGGTAGCATACCAAGAGCTGTGGGAAAGCTCAGGGTAAAGCAAGGTCTTTGTTTCCTAAAGAAATGTCACACAGCAGCATTTGAATAACAAGACACAGTAGCCTTATGAATTTAGTCAAGGGATCAGTGAGGTCCCTATTGGTCAGAAAAGACTCCTCAGAGGGAGGGGAATTTGAGGAGGGCCTCTGGGATGAAGGTAATTAGCTACTTAGAAGAGCTGTCTTCTAAACTATGGATAACACACTTTTCGTGGTGTGAGAGCTGACTTCAGGTACCACACTTCATTAGGGGTTGCAGGGTGGGCAGGGGCAAGGATGGAGAAAGTTCCAACACATAACCTGTAATCTAACTATATTGTAGCCCCTCAGCTAAAAAAAAAAAAAAAAAAAAAGGTGAGGAATTGTAATAATACCTCTGGAAAGACTGGGAGTGTTGGTAGAGTGCTTGCCTAGCATGTGTGAGGTCCTGGGTTCCATCCTTGATACTGAAAAAAAAGTTAAATCAAAATGCCTCTGGGGCCAGGTGTAGCATACCTGTAATCCTGCAATTTGGGAGGCCTCAGGCAGGGGAATCACAGTTTCAGGCCAGCCTCAGTGTTTTAGCAATTCCCTGTCTCAAAATAAAAAAAAATAAATTGGGGTGGGAATATAGCTCAGTGATAGAATGATCCTGAGTTCAGTACCAAAGAAGGAAGGGCAGGAAGAAAGAAAGGCAGGCCTCCAGGGACTGACAACAGGGAAAGAGAAGAGGAAAGGAGTCTTTTTTTGCTGTTGTTCCCCAGTGCTGGGACTGAACCCAGGGCCTCACACATGCTAGGGAAGTGATCTACCACTGAGCTACATCCCCAACCCTTTTTATTTATAATTTTATTTTTGAGACAGGGTCTTACTACAGGCTCGTCATCAATTTGGAATTCTCCTGTTTCAACCTTCCAAGTAACTGGGATTGCAGGCCTGTGCCACCACAGCTGGCTGGAAGGGAATCTTTTGAGAACCACTCTGCTATATGGCAGATTAGAGAACACCAAAATTTTCTAGAAGCCACATAAAAACTAAATGTCAAGGACCATGACTTTCTCTTTCTTTTTTTTTTTTCACACTTAATAACATCTACATATGACAAGTAATGCAGATCTTCTTCCTATGATAGCAATAAAAGTTTCCTTTCTCTATTTGTTGAAATATGAAGTTAAAAATATGATTCACCTATAGAAACCTACCAAGTAAGCAATAATGGCAATAAAGAAAAAGTGGCTTATAGGAAACACAAAGTTTAGTGAGCAAAGGTTCAGAAACTGGCATCTTCAAGGTGTGTTCCCAGAGAAAGCAAGAAGGAAAATTATTTTTGAGCTAGGTATTAACAGACTGTGATGCAAGAGCTGGGAAAGATAATTCCAAAAGTCAGGAGGCCCACAATAGAGTCTGAGCTGGCTGTTCACTCAGGCCCTGACTATAGTCAGAGGAGAGGAGGCTTCTGCCTGACACCTTGAGGAGGCTCAGTGAGAGCAGAAGTCACCTCCAGTGGTCTGTTAGGAGGCCATTTAGTAAGCACCAACAGGACTTCCATCTCCAGCATCCCCCAGGCCTCCAGCAAGAGACATAGGGCATCCAGGCCTTAAGCACCTGGAGATTGGTGCCCTTCTAACAGTAGGACAGAAATGTTGCTACTTCCTCGTAGTACAGAGATCTACTGGCTGCTTCCCTAATGAATGAAAGTCAGAGGTAAAATTGGAAGGTAAGGAAGATGGCAAACCTTCGTAAACACACTGGCACTCCTCCCCCAGAAAGGGTTAACTGTCTCATAAAGACTCGGCTCTTGCTTTTGTCCCCACCACTAGCTAAGCCAAGGAGCTGGGAGGATTCCGGTGCCTTGTTCTCTGCCACTGCCACTGTGGTGGGGTACATGCCGTATATAATACCCTGGACTGTGCTGGACACAACTGTTAAAAATGCCCCTCCTCCCACTTCCATCTACATTCCAGTCCTCAATTCCCAGAACCTGTGAATGGGACCAGATGTCATTCTCACGATTATGTCATGTGTGGGTGGGCCTGATTCTAATGACGTGAGCCCTTCAAAGTGGAGAGTTTTCTTGGGTTAGTGGCAAAAGTGAAATCAGAGAAGTTTGAAGCATAAAAAAGGATTTGATTCAGCTTTGCTGGCTTGAGGATGGGAGGCGGACATGTGGCAAGGAATGCAGGCAGTCTCTAGTAACAGGGTGGCCCATGGCTGACAAGGAAACAGGGACCTAAGTCCTATAACCACAAGGAACTAAGAAAGAGCTTGGAAGCTGATCTTTCCCCCAGAGCCTCCAGATGGAAAGTCAGACTTGCAGACATCTTGATTTCAGTCTGTGATACTATGAGCAAAGAACCTACCCACACTGTGCTGGACTTCTGACCTACTGAGAATATAAGCTAATAAATGGGTGTGTTGTTTCAGCCCACTACATTTGTATTAATTTATTACACGGCAATAGAAAACTAATACAACCTCTGACATTGAATTGACCCTTCCCTAGACCAGCTGTATGGTAGCCCTCCAGCTTGAAGAGTGAATCTCAGATTCTACTGTCAATTATAAAGACAAATGCATTGATTCTCAGGCATTAATAAATAAGCCTGAGTTGTCTGTTTATGATTATATGAGGAAGGAGACTATGGGAATTTTTTTCTAATGCAGAAACAGAATGCAAGTCACATAATAATTTAAAATTTTCTAGAAGCCACATAAAAAATAAATGTCAAATTAACTTTAATAATACATTTTATCTAACCCAACATATCAAAAATAATGTAAACATAATTTTTTTGTACTGTGCCACCACTAATAAATGGTATATTTTATATTTTTCAACTAGAACTTGAAAATTCATTATGTATTTTCTTTTTATTTTTTGTGGTACTGAGTGTTGAACCCAGAGATGCTTTACCCCTGAGTTAGACCTTCAGCCCTTTTTATTTTTCATATTGAGATAGGGTCTTGCTAAATTGCTCAGACTTGTCTTGAACTTGTAATCCTCCTTCCTCAACTTCCTGAGTCACTGGGATTACAAACATATGACTCAGCCCAGTTTTAGTATGTATTTTTCACATTTATAACACATCTCAGTTCAGAATAACCATTTTTTAAGAATTTAATAGCAGGCTGGAGTTGTAGCTCAATGATAGAGCGCTTGCCTGGCATGTGTTAGGCCCTGGGTTCGATCTTCAGCACCACATATAAATAAATAAAACAAAAAGGTTCATTGACAACTAAATATATATATATATATATATATATATATATATATATTAAAAAATAATTTAATAGCAACGTATAACTAGTGGCTATGTATTGGATACTCCAATTCTAGACCTTTAAATATATGTTTCAACACATTTTATTTGATAATCCTAAAATTAATATAAATAGATGATAAATAGATGATTGTAGATAAGTGAGAACACACACGTATATCACACTCTGGTATACACCAAATAGTTTTTGTTTGTTTGTTTCAGTTATAATGAGTCATTCTTCAATCAGAGGATCAGGGTATACGTGGTGCAGTAATTTCTAGTTTCAAATTGCAAAATGTAAGACAAATCAAACTGTGCAAAGTAAAGTAATACCTGGCAACCGAGATTGCCAGGTTAAAACAAAACCCTGTCTTGCACAGAAGGATACACACTGGTTTTTATACCAACTTCAGTAGATGATTATATATTTATTTCCTTTGCTTTTCCTTTAAAGGACTAGACTTTTGGATTCTACATAAGCTTGTTTTTTTTTCCTAAGTCAATATCCCATTATACAAGAATAAAGATTAGGGTAGGGGTTGTGACTCAGTGGTACAGCACTTCCCTAGAATGTGTGAGGCACTGGGTTCGATTCTCAGCATCACATAAAAATAAATAAAGTCCAGTGACAACTAAAAAAATATTTTTAAAAAATAGCTCCTACATATAAATAAATAAATAAAGATTAGAACAAATCAGAAATGGTAGGAAATTGGAGCGATGCACACAAAGCAGCCATCCAAGACTCAGTATATCTACATATGCGTGCGCGCGCGCGCGCGCACACACACACACACACACACACACACACACACACACAAATCCGTGGTATTGCTACTGGACAGAAAGTCCCGTGAGATTTTCAAAGATGACTCAGACAGTGATCTTTCTCCTGGAGTAGACTCAGAAAAAATGGGCCATATTCAAACACATACAGTGCAAGGTAGAACACTGAAAGAGACTAAGAGATGCTTGCACACCATATGTGTAAAAAGAGGATCCTTTTTGGTGGGGATGAGCGAATATTTCCTAGAAAAGTACACTTTATAAGAGTTGTTCCAGAATGATCTTTAAGAGAGGGCTAACAAGACTCGATTCAATTCAGTGGAGTTCAGCTGTTGAACCGTTTGTTGTGTGGCAGTGGAGCTTTAATGATGGGAGTCTCTGTCCTAAGACTGCTGGGGAGGAGAATGGTGAAAAACAATAGCAGCAATGTAGCACCTTCTGGTTCCAACAGCTCTTCACACCTCACACCATCCTTTACATCCCTCTCAAGTCTTCCCATGCTCGCTTCCTATACCCATGAACAACTTCTTGCCTCTTCTGTGTCTCCGCCCTCTATTAAGGATATGGCTCTTGGTCTGGACCTTGTGCTCAGGCCAGCCTTGCCAGGGAAGGTGTGGTTGGTTTACCCTCTGTCCCCTGTCCTGCACCCACATGCAGGAGTTGCCTCCCCCTCCTACTGTGGCTCTAGCTGTAGCCAGGAAGCTGCTGAATCAAGAAGCTCCCACCACAGCTTCCGGCTCCAGCATTAGTCTGTGTGAGAGGAAGTTAGTTTGGTAAGTATTATCGCAGAGAAAGTTCTAGTGGAGGGCACTGAATGCAGGCTGAAGGGGTCCAGAAAGGAGTCCTAAAAGGGCAGATGCTTCAGAGGAATTATCTAAGAATGAAAGGAAGGTAGTAACTTTCAGGGCATGAAAAAACAACATGTATAAAATCAAAACAGTACGAGAAAGGGTGACGCCCTTAGAAGCTAGAGAATGAATGCAGGGTGAGAAGGGTGCATGGGGGCACAGACAGGAAACAATGCTGAACCTGCAGAAAGACACTGGATCATGCTAAAGAGTTTCACTTTATTCAGAAGATGATAATGAGGCAGGCAGAAAGACAAAAGTGCTAATGATGTTGCTTTAAGAATAAAGTTTATATCTATGGAGAATTATTAATTTATTATACATAACCTTTGAACTTTACAATGTTCTTGCTTTGTTTGGTTCCTTGATAAACTCCATGTGACATTCATTCATAAAGAGCAGAATGTGAAACCTTAAAAAGAAAATGGTATCCACAGGATTATTTCATGTTTATATGTTTGCTTTTGATGGGCATTTGAGAAGTTGACTTCTTCCAAGTTCGTTTTGTTTTGTTATCTATTAGGTTGCATGGTGCCGTGGATGAAAACCTTGGCCTTGAGCATGCTGAGCAGATACTCTACCACTGAGCTATATTCTCAGGCCTCTGGTTTATTTTGAACGAATCTGAACATTATACCACTAGCTGAGATTATCTCCTTGTGAATAGTAATTGCACACATGAGATTCAGTCTAGGCAATCAATGTCATTTCCATGTGACATTCTGCTATTTATGTATTGTCTCCAAGACAACTTTTTTCTCTTTACATTTTTCTTTTCTGTCACACTATAGAATTTTGAATATTCCACTCTACTAAAAAAGTAGGTTAAATGCAAGGATAAAAATATGAGAACTTCTTAGAAGTGTCTGATGCCTTAAAAGAGAAAGGAAATTAACTTCTTTGATGTTAACATTTTTGCTGTTTGACAAGTTCTTTAGAATTTTTTAAGTGGGGAAAGATAAAAGTTTTCTTGAAATTAGTTGCCATTACTAAAAAAAAGAATCATCTCCACATTGATTTCTTGGTTTAGAAAAGAGGAAGAATCTTAAAGGGGCTTATAATTATATAGATTCCTTCTTTAGGCAAGACCTGTCCAACATATTCTTTTGTCCACCAAGAAATAATTTCAGTTCTACTTTCATATTCCACTTACTGATAAAATGTAAATTAACAAAACAAATATATAAAATATTATAATAAGTGATTTGTTAAGAATTCTGGCCAGGCATGGTAGACATATCTGTAATCCCAGCAACTCAGGAAGCTGAAGCAGGAAGATCACAAATTTGAGGTCAGCCTCGGCAACTTAGCAAAACCCTGTCTCAATGAAAAATTAAAAAGAACTGGGTATATAGCTTAGTGGTAAGAGCATCCCTGGATTCAATCTTCAGTATCCTTCTGCAAAACACATACAGACAAAATTTTGAGTAGTTGCTGTAATATTATTGCTAATCATTTCTTGGCTTTGTTTTATATAGTTTTATTGTATCTACATATTCTTTAAAAGTGCATTTTTAAAATTTAAATAAGTGGAAATTTTTCAAGTAGTTCTAGGTTTACAGAGTGTAAAGTACAGAGTGTCCTCATATAGCCATACTTCCTTCTCCATCAACACAAGTTCCCCCCAACTTTTTTTAAATCTTTCATTGGGGTGGTCTATTTGTTGTAACTAATGAGTTATTATTGACTAAAGTTCATAGTTTACATTAGGGTTCATTCTCTTTTTGTACATTTATGGGTTATGATAAATGTATAATGACATATATGCACCATTACAGTATCATCCAGAATAGCTTCACAGCCCTAAAAATCCTTGTACTCCACCCGTTCATCCTTTCTTTTTTCCTTCCCTCACGCCTTGGCAATCACTGATCTTATTACTGTCTCCTCAGTCTTGTCTTTTCCAGAATGTCATACAGTGACATAAATCTGATTTCCAGATTCACTTCTTTCATTTAGTGATATGTAATTCTTTTCATGCCTCAATAGCTCTTTTTCTTTTTATTTCTTTTTAAATTCTTCTTCCTTTTATCTTTTGTAGTGCTAGGGATGGAACCCAGAGCCTTACACAGTCACTGAGCTATATCCCCAGCCCAGGTAGAGTCATTTTTAAAGTTTTCATTTTTACAAAAATGTTATATGCTATCTGCTCTACTATGGGACTTATTCTTTTCAATTAAAATTATGTTAAGATAAATCCAGATTGTTGCTGAACTATCGTTTACCTATTTTTCTCAGTTGTACAATATTTTTTTGTTGGAACATAGCACAGATTATTCATCCAATCTTCTGTAGACAAGTATATGGGTTGTTTCTAAGTTTTTACTTTTGTGAAAAGTGGGCATATGATTGGTCTGGGACTTGGTAACTATTGCACATGTGCAAGGATTCTCTTGATGTATCCCTAGGAGTGGAATTGCTGGTTAAATGAATAGAATAAATAGAATATTCAATTTGGGGTGATAATACCACATTTAGAGGGCAAAGGTATGAAGTCAGTCAGTAACATGAAAATTAAGATAATGATAACTGTCCTAGGGGTAGAGAGTGCTGTGATTTTTTTTTAAAGCAGATACAACATTTTTTATACCTTTATTTTATTGATTGTTTTTTTTGTGTGTGTGGTGCAGAGGATAGAACCCAGGGCCTCACACACATTAGGCAAGCACTCTACCACTGTTTTGCAAACTTTTTGTATGTTTATTAAATTCTAAAGATTCGAGAAAATCATTGAATCTATAAAAAGCAATTACAATCATATTAATTTTAGGAAAAAAACAATTTAAGGTGAAGAGCATTTAGCATGGTAACAAGGGACATTTTCCATTAGTAAAAGCTGCAGAAGTGATATAATTCTGGGTACTAAGAAGAATTTCCAGTAGCCTAGAACATGAAAATAGTTTCTTCTTCATAATAATCTTCCAAAAACAACTGGTTTCTGCAATTCAATCCATACTAAGATGAGTTAAAATAAAAAAGGAACCAGCATAGCATCTATATATAAAAATATTACCCAAAAAAGGGTGGGGGCAGCAAGGGAACAGGGAAAAAAACATGGTAAATTAAGAGTACACACTAGCAAAATGCCATGACAGACAAGGTAAAAGTAAAAGCCTATAAACTACCATGAAATAATAACATTTTAAAGAAACCTTGCCAATGGAATTAAGTATATAAAATGAGATGACAAGACAGAAATTATAAAATATATGGACAGACAACAGAAGGAAATGAAAGTGAATTTGCAGAGTTTAGAGAAAAAAGAAAGGAAGTTAAAAGTAGTCTAGAAATAAATGTCAATTAAGTAGATACTATTGAAAACCTAGAGGGAGACATAGGTTGAAAAATTGAGGAAAATCAGAAAAATGATATGGAACTAAAGCAAGAGTTTAAAGGGCTTAGAGTGAAAAATATAACTATGGAAGATGAGAAAGGAGGTCCAACATATGCATAATTGATATCTTCACAGACATGAACCCTCTCTCATCCACAAAAAGAACTATCTTAAATATTTAAAGATAAAAATCAAGAAAAAATATTTCTCCAGCCAGGCACGATCCCTATAATTCCAGCAGCTAGGGAGGCTGAGGCAGGAGGATTGTGAGTTCAAAACCAGCCTCAACAAAAGCAAGGCATTAAGTAGCTCAGTGAGACCCTGCCTTTAAATAAAATAAAAAATAGGGATGGAGATGTGGCTCAGGGGCTGGAGGTGTGGCTCAAGCAGTAGCACGCTCGCCTGGTATGCGTGCGGCCGGGGTTCGATCCTCAGCACCACATACCAACAAAGATGTTGTGTCCGCCGAGAACTAAAAAATAAATATTAAAAAAAAATTATCTCTCTCTCTCTCTCTCTCTCTCTCTCTCTCTCTCTCTCCCCTCTCTCCCTCTCTCTTAAAAAAAAAAAAAAAAAAAAAAAAGAGATGTGGCTCAGTGGTTGAGTGCCCCTGAGTTCAATCGCCAGTACCCAAAAAAATAAAATATCTAGGCTTCAAATTCTAAAAAAAAAAAAAAAAAAAAAAAAAAAAAAAAATTCTCCAGATAAAAGGTAACTTGACTTTACCATAAACCAACCAACTTGAAGCATATCCTAACAGAAAGTTTTTGAATATCAAAGAAAACTTTGGTTGGTCTGACACAAGTTTAAGACATAGTAATTGTGTATGAGATTTTTCCACAGCCCTGATTACAAATATGTTAAAAATATCCTAAAATTATTCAAAGTCTTCAGAGAAGGAAAATATGATTCAAGAATGTTATGCCCAGGGGCTGGGGATATAGCTCAGTGGCAGAGCATTTGCCTGGCACCTGTGAGGCACTGAGTTCAATCCTTGGCACTGCATGCAAAAATAAGCAAATAAAATAAAGTCATGCTGTCCAAGTCCAACTAAAAAAAAAATTAAGGAATTCAAAGTCTTCAGAAAAGGAAAATGTGATTCAAGAATGTTACACCCAATTAAATTTTTTTTGGCATTAAAAACAATAGAAGTACAATTCTGAATATGGGAAAATTCAGGGAATAATTCCCACAAATATTTTACAGTGCTGGGGATTAAACCAGGGTCCTACACATGCTGGACAAATGCTCTGCCTCTGAGCTACACCCTCTGCCCTTTCATAAGTTCTTCTTGAACGAACTATTTGAGGATTTACTGTCAACCAGCCAAGAGATGACTGGGGAAACTATGATAAAAGAACAAAATGTGCAATATTGGATTCATTTAATTGTGGGAATACAGCTTTATGGTTTAAGAAGAAAATGTATGGGCTGGGGATGTGGCTCAAGCAGTAGCGTGCTCGCCTGGCATGCCCGGGGCACTGGGTTCGATCCTCAGCACCACATAAAAATAAAATAAAGATGTTGTGTCCGCCGAAAACTAAAAAATAAATATTAAAAAATTCTCTCTCTCTCTTTAAAAAATGTAAATGTAATAAATTCTGATGTTAAAGGAATGTTATTTTTGACAAAAGTTAAGATAAGAAGAAAAAGTAAAGGATCAAATTAAATATTTAAGGAAATTCATCAGGCATTGAATTTTTTTTAAGAGAGAGAGAAATTTTTAATATCTATTTATTTATTTTTAGTTATCGTGGGACACAACATTTTTGTTTGTATGTGGTGCTGAGGATCGAACCCGGGCTGCACGCATGCCAGGCGAGCGTGCTACCGCTTGAGCCACATCCCCAGCCCAGGCATTGAAATTTTTAAAGGAGTTCTCCAGGTGATTTTTATATGTGGGAATTTTTAGGATTCCCTGGTCTACGGGAATTACAGTATTTATTTCCATGTTTAATTCTCAATGGATAAACAAACAGTGTCCACTTCTACCAGAATGTTAAAGGAGGAAACAAAAGTTTGTAACAACCCATATATTAAATTTTATGTGAGAAAAGTACTTTTTGTCTTTCTTCTGGGTATGACACATTGTTTCAATATACAATCTTGGCAAGAACAGGCTGTCCTTGACCATGAATCTGAACAATTGTTAAGAGAAATCACTCACCATGGTCACACAGAATAAATCCAATCCATGCCTAGTACCCAGAACATCCACATTAATTATGGTAACTGACAAAAGAACATTAAGTACAGTACAGATCAAGAATAAATAAGTTAGAAAAGAAATAAAAAACCTAAACAAAACAAAACAAAAAAACAGTTCTGTAAGCTATAGTATCCAGCAAATTCAGGAATATTTGGGGCCTCCTTGTCCAGACCTTATCTTTATCCTGTCTTTCCCGTGTTTGTAATTTTCTAATTCCATTCTGGGTTTCCCATCAGCCTATTTGTCTGCCTGTGGCTTTGCCCCCACAGAAGCAGGGAAATTGATTGCAGGAACTTTTTCAGTCCATTGGGCTGGCTGCAATGCTAAACAGCCACAGGTGGCCCCTCTCTGAGTTTTGCCCTGACATTTTTTCTCTGTATACCTTAGCAACAGCTCTAACTGATCCACCTCTTAATTCTGAGTCACCACCATTAGCCAGGAAGAAAACACATTCATTCATACACTTGTTTGTTTTTGTAGTGAATCAACCTCTTTGCTGTTACCACCTAACCCATTGAGATTTGGAGCAGATTCCTCAGTAGCCTCTTTTGCTCCTGGGATCATGGAAATCTCTGGTCACCCCTCACTCCTAGGTTAGCAGACACCTTAGCCTTCTGCTCCTTCTGGGGCTTTATACACTTGAATCATTCCTTTAAAAAAAAAAATTCTGAAAATGTTCTTTGTGGACTTGAAATAACCGTGTTCCCTGCTGTTGTGGGTACAATATCTCCATGTGTCCATTAGGTGAAGTTTGCTAATTGTATTGTTTAAAGTCAGAGATGGACATACATGTCTGCAGTCCCAGGTACTTAGGAGACTGAGGCAGGAGGATCGCAGGAGGATCATTTGAGCCATGAGTTTGAGACTAGCCTAAGCAACACCAGCGAGATCCTGTCTCAAAAACAAAACAAAAGCAAAACATGTTTAAATGTTTTCTGATATATTAAATCTGCTTATTCTATCAGTATTTAAAGAACTAGATGATCATCACCCCCTGTACTTATGATTTGTTCTAATTCTACTCACAGTCATGTCAGTTTTTGCTTCTTATTTATCTTTCTTCTTAAACCTCAGTTGTATAATTATTGCTCTTTAAATGTCGAGGCCATGCTAAACCCATCCAAATTTAGAGTTGTTATATTATCCTTGTGAACTGGACCTGGATATTTTATCATTAGGGAGTGCTTATCTCTAATAGTGCTTTCCATTTTAAAGCTTGATATTATTAAAGCTGAATTCGCATTTTTTTATGGTTAATATTTGCATGGTACAATTTTTCCATTCTTTTGCTTTCAATTTCAAGATCTTCACTCAAAGCAATAGGAGTTTATCAAAATATTATTGACAGCTACTTTCTGTGAGCACATTGAAGCTGTCATTCTGTTGTCTGTTGGCTCTATTATTGTTGTTGGTTGGGAGCTAACTATAGCTCCTTTAAAGGTATAGACTGCAGATATGAGCCTGGGTATCACAAACTCCACCTCAGACAATTCAGAACAACTGTTTCTAGATCAAAGTCCATTTTCTCCTGGATAAATTATGAGCCTCCTGGAATTCACCAGAAACATAGCTCAAATTACAAGGTACTTTAAATTTTTTTTTGACATCAGAACTTCTCCATTCTCACCAAGAATCAGTGCTTCAGCATCGATCAAGTTCTGAGATCAGAATTGGCTACATAATTTGTGGGACCCTGTGCAAATTGAAAATGCAGGAATTTTTGTTAAGAGATTATTAAGAATATAAAGACAGAGATAACAAAACATTGAAGGGAAGGGCCTTTCTGATCATGCATGATGACAAGGATTGCACACTTAGGAAGTTGGCCTGTGTGAAATAAGCTCTGCATGCTGATCAGATCCAGTACTTTCTTGCACAAATGGAACCATTTGTTCCATTAGGATTGCAATGTAATTCAAAGGAAAAGAAAAGTGTTTTCGAGAAATGAATCATAAAACTTTTGAAAGAAATGAACAATCTTCTTGCAAACATATGTACACTTTTTCTAGAGAGAATACATATGAATTCTTACAATTCTCAGCTATTGATTTCAGAAGATAGCTTTCCCAGATTGTAAGTTATCATACAAGATAAGAAGAATCCAGAATTCTTTTCCATTTTCTGGAAATTTTTCCATAGTTACCATTCATCCTTTAGATTTCACTGTGGAAATAATTGCTTCAATGAAACAAATACATACTAATGAGAAAAAAAATAGTTGTGTAATGTATGCCTGGAAAAGTATCAAACCTGATTAAAATTCAGACACCTAATAAGATACCAAGCTTTTATTAGTTTGGACAAATGAAAAGTAATACTATTATTTACTCATTCAACAAATATTTATCAAGTACCTATTATATGTCCAGAGAGGAGATACTAAAAAAATAAGATTATATACATATAACCTTATGTGATCATACACACACACAAACACACACACAAACACACACACACACATACAAATATATCATAGATTAGTGTAAAAATTTAAAAAGCAGGTAAAAAAGAATAGGAAGTGAAAAGGGTTTGAAATTTTAAATAAGATGGTGGTAGAAGTAAATTTCACTAAGAACATGACATTTGAGGAAGATGCAGGAATTCTGAGTCTTTTCAGTGTGTTAGTGGATGTGAAGAAATGGAAGACACACTGAAGGTGTGAAGAGACAGATGATAGAAGGGCTGAGAGGTGAGAAGGGGTGAGACCAGGGGCATAGGAGAAAGGGGTTGACTCTGTAAAGGGAAAAGATAATTAATTTTCGAGACGAGAAAAAATTGCTTAAAAATGAGTTCAGAGGGCTGGAGTTGTGGCTCAGTGGTAGAGTTCTTGCCAAGCATGTGTGAGGCACTGGGTTCAATCCTAAGCACACATAAAAACAAACAAATGGTATTTGTCCATCCACAACTAACAATATTTTTTAAAAATGAGTTTAGAGTCAAAGGGCGTTGTAAATTGTTGGCTTTTATTCAAAACTGAGGGACATTGGCAACTTTAAATCTTATGCAACATAAGATGAAGTCTAAAGAAACAATGGCAACATTAATAAAGAAAAGAAAAGTGCATGATAGAAAGGTAAGAATGTGTAACTTCGAGAACTGAGACTTAATGACTTAATGCGATATCTTATAAAGGAAGCACTAAGCAAAATAAGACTATTATTTTATAATCTTGAGAAAAACATAAAATATCTGAAGAAAATTCAGGGGATAGAAATTATCCAGCATACACCAGAAATTTATCTATTATCAATACACACTGATTCAGACTCCCCATTTCTGGCAATGAAAGTAAAAATGAATTATAGCATATCTCATTTTCTGGCATAAGAGTGCTTACGAAATTATGGATATGGGCAAATACTTTCCCAGAATTAAACTTTAAGACAAATTTGCCATAAACCCTTTTATGTTTAAGGAGAATTGGGAAATAAATAAATATTGTTTTTACTGCCTCATTATTAAAACTAAGGAATTGCTATTCACAATTTTATAAACCAAAGGGAACATCATCAAACCACAGTAAACAAGGGACTAAGTTACCTATTTGATGATGATCTCACAATATTGTGGTGTTTATTTTTGAAAAACTTAAGTTCTGAGTAAGATCCATTTAAGTTCATAGCAGAAGGCTGAGTTATGCATGGATGTATCTTAATATATAAATGCATTTTCCTGATAACTCTTTCAAGGTCCTAAAATAAAAGGGAGTAGAAATGAGATGTACAGTTTGACATAAAACCAGGCAAAAATAAACACACAAAGGAACATTAGGAGTAGAGAAATTCAATACTGTTACAGTTATGAATGAATGAATAGAATGGAAAAGCAGTTTAGATGCTGAGCTAAAACAGAACACAATAAAATTCATAAGGCAATTTTTTTTAAATTCAGAAAAATGTTGCATAAAACATAGAGAAATGTTTAAAATCTGTAACAGAACCTATAAAAAGGAGAGAGAGAGAGAGAGAGAGAGAGAGAGAGAGAGAGAGAGAGAGAGAGACTGACTCCCAGGTGCCAGAAATGATAGGCAACTCATTACTAGAGTGGAAAGTGTATTAAATGAAGGTAGATTACTAGATACAAATGTTGACCTGGTAGTCAGAGGTTGGGTTTAGTAACGATAGGAGAAGTTAAAATACAGCCTTCGCCTTCACGTGGGCAGGGAAATGGAACTGATAACTTCTTTTAGTAAGCAATAACCTAAAGATGATTTCTCCTCTGAGTAAGGGGAACAAAAAAACTGTCAAACCAGAGAAGCATTGGGGAAGTTTGCTCTGAGCAGGTCTCTGTTTGGGATAGCTATTCTTCTCCCAAGATGAGAAATCAAAACTTAAAGCTAAGCCTCTCCAGGATGTGCAATTTGAATTTATTCTACCCCCTATGGTGAGGGAAATCCAAGCTGAGACATTAATATTCAAACTGGTGCTGAACCTCAGTGGAACACACCGAGGGTGCCTGGCGCAAGCCAATGCGGAACTGCTCTATTGGGATCTTACTTCCACCCAGGTTTTGCACTCTGGGTTCACAGTTTTAAAAAAAAATGAATACACTCAAAATATAAAAATTCACAATAATAAAAGATAAAACATATGACATTATATTTAGCCCCACAAAATATATGTGGTGGTGTGTATCTCTAATCCCAGTGACTTGGGATCACATGTTCAAAGCCAGCCTCAGCAAATTAGCAAGGCACTAAGCAACTCAGCAAGACCCTGTCTCTAAATAAAAAATATAAAAAGGGCTGAGGATGTGGATGAGTGGTTAAGTATCCCTGGGTTCAATCTCTGGTACAAAAACAAACAAAAAAATCCATAAAAAGCTGAAGGATAAGCAACTTGAGTGATAGAAAAATATTTCTGAAAAAAATAAAATTGTTGAAAAGATTAAAGAAAAAAACTAATTTTCAAGACTAATAGTAATAATAATAATTTTAAAAAATTCAAAATTAAAGAAAAAAATAAGAACCAAAAATTATAGGACACTATGAAAAAGAACAGGCAGTTTTGGGGTTTAAAAATGTTAAATTTCTAGAGATGGAGCACAGTCATTTGAGTCAAACATCTCAATGAACTTGTTGCTTTATTAAATATCACATACAGCTGAAGAAAACGTAGCAATGCGGAAGATAGTGCAGAGAAGATTATTCAGAATGCATATGGGGTGATAAAAGGATAGAAAAGAGGTTTTGAGACATGAAGGATAGACTGAAAGCCCAAATACATGTCTAAAACCTGTTTCAGACAGAATAGAGCATGCCAGAGAGACTCTATGGAAACATAATGGCTCAGAGTTTTCTAGATATGGTGAAATAAATAAATTCCAAATAGAGGAGCACACTGAGACTGAAGAATAAATAAAAACCAAATAAATGTGATGGGTGTGAGCCAAACACATCATGCTGATACTACAAAATACAATGAAAAGACACTCCTAAGGCAACCTTGGGAAAGATGAGACACTATAAAATCTTTCAGTTAAAGAGAAAATTCCAAAAGACAAACTGGAAACACAATTTCATTGACAACAGATATATCAGTAGCAACTATAGAATCCAGAAAACAAAGAAAAATTCTTCCTGAGTGCTGAAGAAAGAAAACTGTTAGAATAGAATTCTGTTATCAAGGGAAACCATTATTCAAAGGTGAAAAAGAAAGACATTTCAGACCAGCCATTTGGGGTAGTGTGCCTCTCACAGACTCTCACAGAAAGAACTTTCTTTGCTAAGAGGAAAATGAAGTAAACAAGAGTGAGATGCAAGGAACGCTGGTGATCAAAAGGCTGCTGTTAAACATTAACCAGACAGAACAACAAACTGGATAAATTTATTTAAAGTTTACAGAGAAGAAAGCCAGAATAGTTAGGAAAGTCATGAAATAGAGGAGGGATGGGTTGGAACTCCATAAGACATTATTTTATTAGAGTAATGGTTGTGCTGGAGTGTGACGAATCAGTGGTCCAGAATAGAAAGCACAGAAATTGTTGTAAAATATGTTGAAATTTAGTATTAGATTAAGGTAAATCTTAAATCTTGTAGGGGGAGGGAACAGATTAAGCAATTAGTGTGTTAACACAACTGGTAGCTATTGGGTGAAAAAAGAAATCAATTTCTATCTAATCTCAAACCTCTCACCAAAATAAAACCTAAGTGAATCAAAGACTTAAAGGTCAAAAATTCAACTATAAGCACACTCTAAAAATATGGAGGAATATCTATTTAAAATCTTGACAAGGGGACACATTTCCAAGTTTGACCCCCCCAAAAAATTAATAAAAATGCTTATACAGAGAAAAAAATAACTAAAATTAAAATACAAATGCCAGTCTGAGAAAAATACTTGTAATTTATATAATAAACATGAGAAAAGAATCAACAACCAGTTTACAGAAAAATGGGCATAGGATGTGAAGTGACAGATTACATAGAAGGAAATGCCATTTTTTTTTTCTTTTTTGCTATAGGGGATTGAACCCAGGGATGCTTAACCACTGAGCTACATCCCCAGCCCTTTTTTGTATTTTATTTAGAGACAGGGTCTCACTGAGTTGTTTAGGACCTCGCTAAGTTGCTGAGGCTGGCTTTGAACTTGAGATCCTCCTGCCTCAGTCTTCCAAGTTTTGCTGGGGTTCCAGAGGTTCTTAATATGTGAACATATATAAAAAGGCATTTGAGGGCTGGGGATGTGGCTCAAGTGGTAGCGCGCTCACCTGGCATACGTGCAGCCCGGGTTTGATGCTCAGCACCACATACAAAGATGTTGTGTCCGGGCTGGGGTTGTGGCTCAGTGGTAGAATGCTTGCCTAGCACTTGTGAGGCCCTGGGTTCGATCCCCAGCACCACATAAAAATAAATAAAATAAAGGTATTATTTAAAAATAAATAAAATAAAGGTATTGTGTCCAACTACAACTAAAAATTAAATTTAAAAAAATAAAGAATAAAAAGGAATTTGACTTAAAATAGTAAGTGTGAAGGTTAATTTCATGTGTTGATATGACTAATTTAAAGAATTCCCAAATAGCTGGTAGAACATTTCTGGATATGTCTGTAGATGTTTCAGGAAGAGGTTGACATTTGACAATAAACTGGGTAAAGAAGATCTGCCCTTACCAATGCAGGCAAGATCACCAATTCCTTGAAGGCTTCAGTGGAACAAAATGTAGAGAAAGAGCAAAAGACTTGTCTTCTTGAGAGGGGACATCCATCTTCTGCAGCCCTTGGACACTGGGACACCAATTTACCTGATAATTGTCTGAGCCAATTCCCATAATAAATCTCTTCTGATACATCTATTTCTTAGGTTTTTCTGGAGAATTCTGACTAATACAATAAGATAAATGCAACTAAAATTCCAATTAGATGGGTGTTGGGGGTTTAGCTCAGTGGTAAACCACTTTGCTAGCATTTGCAAGACCCTGGGTTCAATCTCTAGCACCATAAAAACCAAACCAAACCAAACCAAACAAAAGTCCAATAGGATAGATTATTGGGCTCAGTGGTAGAGAGCTTGACTTGCTTGTGCAAGATGGATTCTTTACCTATCCAAGATGCAAACTACAAGAGTGTCTGACAAGGGTATATAGAGACATCATTTTTTTTCTTTCTCTTTTTTTACATCACCAGAAAAAAAAATGTATTTGGTTAGCCTATAAGGTGATTAGATAGGGAAGTGCTAGCTGATTCAAATAAACTCTAGAATTTCATTTACTTAATACTATCTTTCTTTTGCCAGGTGAGGTGGTGCATGCCTGTAATCCCAGCAGCTTGGGAGGCTGAAGCAGGAGGATCTTGAGTTCAAAGCCAGCCTCAGCAAAAGTGAGGCACTAAGCAACTCAGTGAGACCCTGTCTAAATAAAATACAAAATAGGGTTGGGGATGTGGCTCAGTGGTCGAGTGCCCTTGAGTTCAATCACCAGTAACCCCCTCAAAATATAAAAAATAAAAAAACTATCTATCTCTCCCTACACACACATACAACACACACACAATGTGCATAATATCTAGTGCAGAATTTCCAAGTAGCAGGAATAGGTGAGGGGAGGAAGGTGTAGGACTGAAGGTCTGACAATGAATATTGGTTGAGAATGACTCTGTCTTCTTCAACATATGGCTTTTAAGGTTGCCCTAAATATCAACATTCATTTAACAAAAGAAAAATCATGAAGAAGGCATGGGAATTTATAATGGGGCAGGATTCAGAAGGACAATAACAATAAAATGAATTTGGAGAATAATTTATGCTTTTTGAGGAATTTATACTACATATATATATATACATAATAAGATCAATACAAATATATTCACTTTAGTATTTTTTTTTTATCTCTACATGGTGCTGAGAATTGAACCCAGTGCCTCAGGCATGCTAGGCGGTGTGCTACAACTTGAGCCACATCCCCAGCCCCTACAGTATTGTTTTTTAAACAATCTCACTTTCCCTAGTAGGTGATTGGTTAAATAAGTTGTGATTCATGCATACAATAGCCATTATAAAAATTATAAAATCATTATATTATTATAAATTAGCATATATATAATTTATAATAGATAATGCATATTTATATTATTGTAAATAATTATATAAATTGTAAAAGATTGAAGCTCTACATATAGGTATGAAATAATCTCCAAGAAATATTTTTAGATGAAAAAACAACCTATAGAATAGTGTGGGTCATATGCTATCACTAACATGAGAAAAAAAGCTGGGTGTGGTGGTGAATGCCTTTAATCCCAGGAGCTTGGGAGGCAGGAGGATCATGAGTTCAAAGCCAGCCTCAGCAACTTAGTAAGACCCTAAGTAACTCAGCGAGACCCTGTCTCTAAATAAAATCTTAAAAAGGTTTGGGTATGTAGCTCAGTGGTTAAGCATTCCTGGGTTCAATCCCTAATACAAAAAAAAAAAAAAAAAAGCACACATACTTAAATGCCTAGGCTTCCTACCTTTGTTGGATATTCAAGAAACTGGTACTAATGGTTGCCTCTGGGGATAGGACCTTACAGGCAAGGGATAGAGATGGGAAGGAGACTTTTCATTGTATATTTGTATCTTAGACAGACACACACACACACACACACACACACACACACACATTATGTACAGTCTAGTCAAAACATAAAATATTTAAAAATAAACCAAGTGCCAGAGAACAATACTGTGGAAGATCATGAAAGTTAGACAGAAAGGTAGTGACGTGGTGTACACACATTCTAAACTTGAGATATTTTTAAGACAGGATGAAGCTTTGAGGAAACCACTGAAAGAACAGGTGTAAAATATTTAATCCTAAAACAGAGGCAGGGTAAAGAGAAGTCAATTGCTTCAACAGAAGGCAAAAAGAGAGGAACAAAAAGCACGAGACAGGATTGGCAGTAATAGATGCAAATAAATCAGAAATTACAATGAGTGTGAACTGATTAAACTCACAAGTAAAAAAGCAAGGTCATTTCAGACAGGCCCATCTAGATCAATAGCCTGCCAAGCACCAGAGACAGGAGAAAGGTCACCTTAGATCAGGTCCCAGCCAAACTGGGCCAAACCAGAAGAAACCCACAGCCAGCCCACAAAATCTTAATGAATATTAAATGCTTGCTGTTTTAAGCCACTATGTTTTGGCATGTTTTGTTATGTGACAAAAGCTAATTGATAGAGTTGGGATTTTAAAAATGATAATAAAATTCTCTTAACAGTTTTATGCTATTAAATTTGCAAACCTTTAAAGACAGTTTTCTTGAAAAACATTAACTACCCAGAATCAATTCAAAAAGAAAGAAAATATTAATAAATATAACACCAGTAACTAAACTATACATTCAGTTAAAAACACTAGGTTTAGAAATTTGTAGGAGATTTTTTTTAAAAAAACTGATCTTCAAATAACTGTTAATCTTCCAGAGAATTAGAAAGTAGAAATAAGGCACAAACTGGTATAATTTTATGTAAAATTACACAAGGACAGAATAGAGAAAGGAAAACTAAAAGTTAATACTGCTGATAAATATAGATGAAAGTGACCTAAATAAAATGCTACCAATAGCTTTGCACAGTGGCAATTATCATAGCCAACGAGGTTTATTCAAGTTGTGATTATTGTTAATTAAAATGCTAACAATAAAATCTAGCATTTGAATATGCATGTGTGTGTGTGTGTGTGTGTGTGTGTGTGTGTTTATTAATATGTCATGATCAAATAGACTTTATAGGGGCTGGAAGAGTTATATAGTAACAGAATACTTACGTAGCATGTATAAATCCCTGAGTGCCACTCAGCACTCAAATCTTTAATATAATTAAGAGCTTAAAAAGGAAACTTCATAGGATAAACCAAAAGGAAATTAATTATATGGAAAAAATTTTTTAAAGGAAACAGAATTGTCAATAGAAAAAAAATAGGATGTTTGGCAATGTCTAGTTGCCAATTTTGAGCACTTTTGAGTATTACATGATTAAACAAAAATCAACAGCATATTTATAAATAGTATGCTTAGATTTTCTTAAAAGAACACACAAAAAGAGATTAAAATAAAATGTGGAAAAATTATAGTGTTAAATCTTGGTGCTTGAACATAGAAATCTATTATAATTTTCCTTCTTTCTTTTTTTGCAGTATTGAGGACTGAACCCATGCCATATAGATATTAACATGCTAGGTAGCTGCTGCACCACTGAGCCACATCCCCATCCCTTTTTATTTTGTTTTGAGACAAAGTCTTGCAAAGTTGCCCAGGCTGGATCCACATTGTGAACTTCCTGCTTCAGCCTCCCAAATAGATGGATGACAGGCACACACCACTGCTTTCTAACTTTCTTTCTTTTCTAAAAAGAAAACTAGGTCAGAGCTCAATATTTTCTTAAGTTGCTTTTTATTTTTAAGTTGTTGATAAACCTTTATTTTGTTTATTTATATGCAGTGCTGAGAAATGAACCCAGTGCCTCACACATGCCAGGCAAGTGCACTACAGCTGAGCTCCAGTCCCTTAAGTTGCTTTTTTTAAAAACTAATTACTTGTGGTGAGGGGTACTGGGGTTGTGGCTCAGTGGTAGAGCACTCATCTGGCACGTGCAAGGCCCTGGGTTTGATCCACAGCACCACATAAAAATAAAGAAATAAAATAAAGGTATTATGTTTAACTACAACTAAAAATAAATATTTTTAAAATAACCAATTACTTAGTAAATTAAATTAAAGCATACAGGGGGAAATTGCATAGGGTTATTAAATATTAAAGGAAAGAAAAATTTTATTGAGATCAATCATAACAATTTGATAGCATCATATGTTATTTCCTTTGTACCATTATTTAATAAGCTTGTTTCATAGTCTGATTTAGAAAAGGTTGTTGTCATTCTATGCAATTTTTGTAAATTCTGAGAATGGGAGAGTGGTTCTCTCCATGAGATTGATTTCATTCAACATGGACATTAGTTAGCATTCTGGTGCATCAAAGACTTTAGTATATACTTCTAAAAGAACTTCGGGATTGCATGGATCTGCTCAGGCTGCCATAACAAAATACAACAGACTGGATGACTGTGAGCAGATAGTTGTTTTCTCAGATTTCTGGAAGCTAGAAATCAAAGATTGAGGTTCTGGCTGATCAGGTTCCTGAATGGCTTACAGATAGCTGTTCTTTGAAGTGTGAACTCAGAGACAGTCGGCTGACAAGCTCTCTGATGTCTGCTCTTATAAGACTACCCTTATGATCATTTATCCTCAACTAATTCTTGAGAGGGACCTCACCAAATATAGACATACTGGAGATTAATAGTTCAATGTGAATTTAGTCTGTAACAAGGATGTAAACCCTAAAAGAAGGCCAGGAGCTAAGGCTGCTGATTCTTGCACTTCAGGAAAAAAAAAAGTGACATGTTCTTAATTACTTTTAGAGAGTCAAGCATCTTTCATTGCAGAAAACAGAGCCTTTGAATATCTCAAATAAGCAATATAAATCTCACAGGAATCAAACTGAAGTCATAATTCCCATGGACTTCATGGAACTAGAGAGCCATCAGGGACAAGGTTATTCCATGCTTATAGTCTGGGAGCAGGTTCTTCTTACAGTGCTGACAATGAAAGACATGTCCACTATGGTTATTAACCATAAAGTTGTAATATACCCTAACAAATATCCCACTCATCCACACATTTACTACATTAGTAAATGTGTATTGTTAATACTAAAATTTGTATTGTTAATACTAAAATGTGTACTGTTAATACTAAAATTTCCTTTTACAAACTTCTTTATGCCATCTTCAATTATAAAATTCTGGAAATTATTGAACTATCCCCATATTTGAAAGTCACTGCATTTCCTTCTTTCTTACTTTTCTATTTTTTTTTCTTTTATGGTACTTGGGATTGAACCCAGAGGGAACTTTACCATTGAACTACATCCCCAGTCTGTTTTTTATTTTGAGACAGGGTCTCTCTAAGTTGCTTAGGGCCTTGCTAAAATGCTAAGGCTGATGATCCTCCTGTCCCAAATTGCTGTGATTTCAGGTGTCCACCATTGTGCCCAGCAAGTCACTGCATTTTAATATCCCAAATAAACAGAACTTTTCATTTTTATGGTTGATATAGAAAGTTTCCAAGGGATGCTTGAAATAATATAATATTATAAACAATATAAAATAAACTTATATAAATCAAAGTTCAATTTTAGTTTGACAAATATGTTCAATCTGTCATTGAATCATGATCTACTAAATACTGAAGTTAGATTTTATAACTATAAAGTTCTCCTTCTTTACAAGACCACATCATGTAAAGGTATCTTCTTTAAATTGCTATGTCAACTGGGCACAGTTGCACATACCTGTAATCTCAGAGGCTCAGGAAGCTAAGACAGGAGTATTGAAAGTTCAAAGTCAGCTTCAGCAACTTTGTGAGACTCTAAGCAATTCAGCAAGATCCTGTCTCAAAATAAAAAATGGGCTGGGAATGTGGCTCAGGGGTTCAGTGCCCTTGGGTTCAATTCCTGGTGCAAAAAAAAAAAAAAAAAACAAAAAAAAAACAAGCACACACAAAAAGCTATGTCAGTAAGCTTTCCATTATTGTAACCAGTTACCTGAGATAATCAGCTTATAAAGAGGAAAGATTTATTTTGGCTCACAGTGTTGGAGATTTTAGTCCGTTACTTGTTGGCCCCATTGCTTTTGGACCTGTGACAAGGCAGCACATCATGGTGGCAGCACATGGCAAAAACATTTACCTCATGGCCAGCATGTAAAAGAGATGAAGAAGAAGTGGCTGGAGTCCCAGTAGATCCTTGAAGGGAAAGTCTCCAGTGACTGGAAGACTAGGTTCTACCTCTTAAAGGTTTTGCTACCTCCCAATGGTGTCATGGGCTGGAGCCTGAGCCTTTAACACATAGGCCTTTAGGCAACACTTATCCAAACAACAGCAAATTCTATGAATATTTACAATGTGATGATATCTGCTCTGGATTGGTGGGCTGCTGAACTGATCCAGTCGTCAGCCTTCTTCATTTCCTATTTCTGCCTAAAATCACATCATATATGCCTAGAATCATGTCAGTGCCACTGGTAAGCTTTAGAAATCATATCTGTCACTGTTTGTTCAGGGAAACAAACCAGTAAGAGTACTTATTTGGTGAGTAGAGGCAGTTGTGTGGGCTTCCATTTGGCCTTTCCACAATAAAAACCTTCATTCCAAGAGTCAGGAAACCAACATGGGACAATTGCTAGCTGCTGAGAATACCTGTCCTAACTCTGCATGTCAGAACTGGAGAATAAGCATAGGAAGACCCTAATGAGCTTTTGCTGTGAAGTGGACCAAAGCCAAATCTCCGATAACTGCCTGACCTTCACAAGCCCCTACTCTAGATGGTGCGCCATGGTGGTGCCTTGGTTCTCCAGGAAAGATTGATAGGCTAGAGCTAGAGTTCCAGACTCTCCACAGAGTTTCATCTTCCCCAAAGCATATCGCCCAGGTCAATGACTGCAGGTCCCTTTGAGAAAGGTTAGGAGGAAGACTTATGATCTATATTTTTGGCTATGTGTCCAGGGAAACTGGCCTCACCTTTTTTCAAGAGGATCTCATCTCAGTGTGTGAATTTGGGGCTCAAGTCTGGGAATTGGCTCAAGTTTCTAGTGCAATTTAAGTTGAACTTGTCCTCAAACCTTGAGCTTTACTGCTTATTCAAGTCATGCTAAATACAACTAACTGATATTAAATTACTACACTACAGTGAGATTTCAGTGGAATCCCTATCTATCTAATGCAGACATAGGGACACTGTGGGAAAGTAGCCATCACCAACCATCTCTGCAGGTCAACTATTTCTGATTACTGCTTTGACTTTGCCACCCATCACATTAATTATAACCACCTTGTCTTTAGCAATTAAACAATGACACTTGGTTCTTGCCAACCCAGGAATCTTTGATTTCTGCCTACATCCTTTGATTCCAGGGTCAGTGAACTGAATCAGACTGTTAAAGCGACTCGGTTTCTTTAGCTAACACATCAAGTCCAGATCTCTGCTTCATATGCCCAAATCAATAAATTTGGCCAGATATACTTTCCATTCCTTCTATCCTGATCCCACACTGTTAGGATTTCAGACATATCCCACACATTTTTTATCAGTAAACATTGGTAATATCTTGTTCTTTTAGTGTCTTTGGTTCCTTCTCATAGGTCATACTTCACAACTGGCCTCCTGAGGCCTGCCAGGATTTAAGTCTGGGTAAAGATCTAAAAACGCTGAGAGATGGTGGGCACAGGTCCTGAGGAGGCCATTCTCTCAGGTTCTTCAGGCAAGGGGAGACTGACCTCAAACAGGAAAGAACGGGCTGCTTCTGTTAGCAGAGAAGCCTTGGCAGAATCTAGGGGTCAAGGGCCAGCTGCATTCAACTCTGCCCGTAGAGTCTCCATACCAATTTTCAACATCCCACTTTTTTCCCAATCAAGCCTTATTTGAACAAAAGAGACCCTGTGGGGTTGTAAATGCAAATGGTTTTGTAATCCAGTCACCTATAGGAATAGCCTCTGTTTTCAGTAACCTGGATTTCACTAATGCACAAAGTGGTTTCTTTTAGAACAGTCAGAAAAAGTGTATAATTCTAAATGTCCCTAGAACATCCTGGCTTGTGAGTGAAAATAAAATCACCTTATTTTTTGGGTCCCAAATTCTTTTACTTTGAAAACTCTCATGTACATAACTGTAAAACCTGGACCTCTTTTGAGGTTCTCTTCTATGGAGATGTGTCTAGATTTCTAGAGGTTGTTACACAGTGTCACACATCAGTGAAGCCACTCTGTATGATATTCGTTTCTTTCTTTCTTTTCTTTTTTTTTTTTTTGGTACTGAGCCACATCCCCAGCCCTTTTTTAGATTTTATTTAGAGACAGGGTCTTACTAAGTTGCTTAGGGCCTTGCTGAAGCTGGCTTTGAACTTGCAATCCTCCTGCCTCAGACTCCCAAACTGTTGGGATTACAGGTGTCCGCCACCTTGCCCAGCATGACATTCCTTTTCTTTGCTCTGAGCCTTTTGGCTTTGGGCCACCATTGTGATTCCAGCCAGGCTGCCGCTTGAAGCTGTCCTGTGAACTGAAGCTCAGCGCTCAGCCTAAGCTACTGTTCATGCAGTGGCCACTGATTCTGCTCTTTTGCTGTGCCCAGACACTTAGTGGCTGTTTCACCCTGACCCCCTTTCTCACCCTATGCTGTTGCTGCCATTAGGGATCCTGCATGACCCAAGGCTGTTACCCTATCAGGTTGCCTGCTGCTCTGTCCCCTTCGCTACCCAGCTGTCTCTCTTGGCTTTGGCTTCTACTGTGTAAACCCTATCCTCTGCATCTAGTCAGCTTCACTGTCACCACCCTCTGGCTGCTGCTGTTGGAGCCTCCCCTTTCTCTTCTAAAATGGGTAGGAAACTAAATATTTCCTCTTCCTTGTGTTTTGTCCTGTTGTGGAATTCCCATAGGGCTACTTGTGGCCAGTGGTGTTACACAATTTAAGGAGTCACGTCCTTCAGGATTATCCACACCCTCCCCCATACACGTTCATCCATGCTGGTGATTCATATTGGGACAGGGGCTGTGGGAAGGTTTGGTCTGAGGCGTTACTTTGTGCCTAGAACTCCTCTTGAGATCTCAGGCCCTATTACTGAGTTTATTTAACAGCCAGATCTCTTTCCTTGAAATCATGCCCAATTTCTCCCAGGAGCTACACCATGCATTTTTCTTTTCCCCAGTCTTCCTTTCAGCTTACATTCCTATCATGAACAGAGATCAGATACTTTTCCTAGAAGATGGCTTACCTCATGGTTCAATCAGTGAATACCAACAGATCCTGCTGGGGGTGCTGGCCTCCATTTACACTAGAATGTGAAGGATGGTCCCACCACCACAGGACTTTAAAAATCACATTTAGCATTCTAAAAGAGAAATGACACTATATATATGAGACAGGGTCTTGCTGAGTCACTTAGTGCCTGAGCAAGACCAGTCTCTAATATATATTTCAATCAAAACAGCCAGGGAGTAGGAGAAAAACCAGAAGAGTATGTTGTCCTGCAATTAAAAGGTAGAGGGTTTATGGAGGAAGGAGTGGCCAATGTCATAAAATGCTGGTTGGTTAGGAAAGATGAGGGCTGAGAATGGACCAATGGATTGATCAACATGGAAGTAATTTGGTGGCCTTGACAAAAAACAGTTTTGATAGAGTGGTGTGGGCAAAAGCCTTATTGGAGTTGGTTTAAGAGAGAGTGGAAGCCTGGTGTGTTGGCACATACCTGTAATCCCAGCTGCTCTGGAAGCTGACACAAGAGGATCTAGAGTTCAAAGCCAGCCTTAGCAACTTAACGAGGTACTAGCGACTCAGCAAGACCCTGTCTCTAAATAAAATTTTAAAAAGGGCTAGGGGTGTAGCTCAGTGGTAAAGTGTCCCTGGATTCAATCCCCAGTACCAAACAAAAGAGAGAGAGAGAGAGAGAGAGAGAGAGAGAGAGAGAGAAGAGAAGAGAAGACAAGACAGGTATGGTGGGACAGGTTTGTAGCTACTCAAAGGCTAAGGGAAGAAGATTTGAAGTTCAAGTCCAGTCTGAAAATAAAATTTATGAAGGGGCTAGGGATGTAGCTCAGTAGTAGTATGCTTGCCTAGCATGAGGTCCTTGGTTCAATCCCAGTATTTGGAAGAAAAAAAAGAAAAAAGAGGGAGAGAAAGAGGAACTGGGAAATGGAGAAAATTTACAGATACCTTTTGACAAATTTAGTTGTAAAGAAATTGGGCAGTAGATCGAGGGAAAGTAGGTCAAGAATAACTTTTTCTTCATTTTATTTAAGATGATATAAATAATAGCATCCTTATAGGCTGATGGAAGTAATTTAGTCAAGAGTGAAAAATTGAGTGAAAATTTGATAGGATTCCAGGGAGCAGAAATATATTTACTTGAGTGAGAGGGAATGACATCTTGTGTGGAGGGGAGGGGAGGGACTAGCTTTCAAACAGAACAGAAACAGTTCATCTACAGGAACAAGCCATTAGGGAGAGGTTTGGGTTTTATGTAGAAAATTGCATTCTTATTCTGATTTATATTATTGATCATAAGAAAGCTAGAGTGTTCATCAGATCAATAGAAAGCCAGCTTCAGAAGTAGAAGTGGTCCCTGAGGACAGCCTCCCCAGAACTCACCCAGCAGAAACCTACCTACCCTAGCCCCAGAGGGGAGGTCAGGAGACACACAACTGAAAACATGTTCTAGCCACACTCAGGGCAAGGCCAGAGAAGGCAGTCTTTCTGATGGTCACTGATATTCAATTCTGGTCTAAAGATGCTCCAGATAAGATTAAAATGTCAGGTGGGAATAGAGGAAAGAAAGAAACAATTATGTTTTCTAGTCAATTGGGTTCCATTTAGAACTAGCAAGGAAGAAGAAAGAGCGGGTAGAAAACAATTTTCTATTTTAAGTAAATGATAAGGATGAGTCAAATAAATTAGCTAAGAAACAGTGCTGGGAAGGAGAGAAAATAATCTTCTATTTTAAGAAAAATGGATAGCATGACAGCGACTTAATTACATTAGCTAAGAAAGCAGTTAGCGTTTATTATACCTTTCAGGGTGAGAGGGCTAACGACTTGAATCTGGGACAAAGCTGGAGGATTGAGCAGCAAAAAACAGTCAGAAGCAAAGCCGAGAGTAAGTGGCAGGATGAAGGGACAAAATCACATTGTCATCTGAAGGAATCGCTGGGAATGATACTGAGGAGTTGCAGATGCTATTCCTCCACCTGTGCCCGCCTCTGTGTCCATACCAGTTCACATGCCCATGTTACAGAAGCCTCTTGAGATAAAACAACTGGAGTAGGAGCAGATAAGATGCCATCTCCATCTGTGTCCCCTGCAGCATCGGTGGGCACTCTTCTGACAATACACATGCAGTAGAAATGCAAAAGCAAGTGCAGCGATGTGTGAGTCTTCATCACGCTTCATTTAATGGTTTGTTGTTGTTGTTTATTTTTGTGCAGTGCTGGGGATGGAACCCAGGGCCTTGCACATGCTAGGCAAACTCCACCACTAAGCTACACTCCCAGCCTCATTTTATGGTTTTTTTTTGTTTGTTTGTTTGTTTGTTTTGTACCAGGGATTGAACCCAGAGGTGCTTAAACCACTGAGCCACATCCCCAGCCTTTTTTTTATATTTTTATTTAGCTGAGTTGCTTAGGGCCTTGCTAAATTGCCGAGATTGGTTTTGAACTTGTAATCCTCCTGTCTCAGCCTCCAGAGCCGCAGGAATTACAGGCATGCACCATCATGCCTGGTTTCATTTTATGTTTGTTTTAAATTTATTGGAGCAATAGTTCTAGTTTCTTTGATTCAATGTCATTATCAAATAATGCAAAAAAATAGCTTACATATTAAGTGCTTACAATGCGCCAGGTATGTCCTAAGTAGTTAAAACATATTAATTAATTTCAGGTAGGCAGATTATTCTCCTTTTACAGATGAGGAAAGAGGCACAAAGAGGTTAGGTAACCTGTCTTTGCATACCTAGATAGTGGGGAAGTTGGAGGTGACCAGGCAGACTAATGGCAAATGCCAATGCTTTTAATCTCTATGATTTCATATCTATCTCAGGATTTAGGAATCTCTGTATTGCAAAGAACCCTTTACTGACTTTGTGTATGTTTATGAAATATTCCATTTTATCTTTGCATTATGAAGTTAATTCCAAATTATTGGAATTTTTTTAATCATCACAGAGAAAATCATAGCCACTTTTTCTTATGAATTCAAACAATTTCTGGAACCCTCATCCACATGAGCATTATGCACTGATGAGTCAGAGCTGTCAGAAAGGCTTGGGAAATGAGATCTTAAATTAATGTCTAAGGATGCTAACATTTTAACTTTACACCATGTTTACAGTGAATATTCTTCATATATTAATCACTTAAATGACTTCTGACTCTATGTGTACATATGTATCAATAGCCATGTTCTTTTTAAAAAATTTAGTTATTGATAGACCTTTGTTTTATTTATTTATATGCAGTGCTGAGAATCAAACCCAATGCCTCACACATGCCAGGCAAGTGCACTACTGCTGAGCCACAACCCCAGGCCCTAGCCACGTTCTTTTCAATACCAATATTTAACAATTAACAAAACATTAAATTTACGCAATTCACCTATGGAAAAGAACTGATGGAAAATGGAGAAGCAAGAGGAGAAAATAGTAAAGCAAGAGGAGAAAATAGTAAAGCAATGGAGAAGAAAAATAAAAAGGAAACATTCAGTTTTCAAGTAAATAGAAGCATGCTCCTTTTTCATTTAGAAATTGTTTGTAGAGGAGGCAAAAGGAGCAGGGAGTGTAGCTCAGTGGTAAAGCACATACTTAGCATGTGTAAGACTCTGGGTTTGATCCACAGCATTGAAAAATTAAAGAACAGAATGGATGAACAGAACATTTACAGACTTTATGAGGTACTCATGGAGACTTTCTAATCTTGCAGCACACCTGTGAGCCCAGCGGCTCAGGAGGCTGAAGCAGGAGGATTGTGAGTGCAAGATCAGCCTCAGCAATTTAGCAAGGCTCTAAACAACTCAGAGAGACCCTGTGTCAACATAAAATATAAAAGAGGGCAGATAATGTGGCTCAGTGGTTAAGTGCCCCTAGGTTCAATTCCTGGTACCAAAAAAGAAAAGAAAAAAGAAACAAGTATGTATGACTCGGAGATTGTAGTCAAATGTGCTCAGCCTCCTGATGATAGAACTGTGCTCAAGAAATGAGGTCATAGCATACATTTCACAAAAACACCACCTGGCCAGTGCCTCATCCTGAACAAGATTCCAATAATAGTCTGCCCTGATTTGCTTTGTCATCTTAAATAATGTATTATCTTCTGCCATTCTATCCCTCTTCCTACATCTATAACACCTATTCCATCAAGGTGCCATAAAGTCACACTACCTAAATGTGTTTTTGCAGATGCAAGTAAGTGCTATTTGCTCCTGGCTTGGAAATATTTCCTGCGAAAAAAAAGTCAAAAGTATTTTTAAAGCAGGGTTATTCTTAAAACAAATGACATAATTAAATGCAAGCATATAACCAGAAGATGATGAACTGACAACTTATATTTATAGAAATTCAATACTTCTAAGTAATTCCTGTATCAACCATTACTCAGTCACATTGACATAAATTATAGAGGAATTAGAACGATCATAACCAGATATAATCAAATACGTTATAGTTGCTGTGGCAACCCACAACTTTTCTTTTCCTGTATTGTGTTTGTATCAAAGCCACTACATGATGTTTTTACAAGTGATATTATAGCAGACCAAGTTCTAAGTACAATGGTTAATGACCCATCTCATTGAATGTGTTTTTCAGTCTTACGTGTTCACTATCCTGGAGGGAAGTAATAAAGTCCTACAGTTCCTGGGAAAAAAAAAGTCAGACTATTTTTAGTTTAAAGGGTCAGAATCTTATTATTCATCTGAAAAGGATACTGAGATACATTCAGAGTAAGCAATAAGTGTGGGCCAATATATTAAACTGCCACCAGGAAGCTTCCTATGCCAGTCTTAGTTAAATGGTAATTAATTTTTAAACCTTGAAATACAACAGGATTATATAGTTCACCATTTACTGGTGTAATCTACACCATGTCAATAGCAAAACTTTTTCTAAAATGTATTACGAGCCATTTTGATGCCATCACAAGATATAATAACTTAATATAAATCATACTTTCTTTTTCAATAAAAAGTTTTATTCTAGCATAACATACAAACATATATGCATACATGCATGCAAAAACCAAGACAAATCACAAGTACATAAACTCAATAAACTTTCACAGAGCAACTGCTCTCCTGATTTCATAGATCAAAATATAGTCAGGTGTCACTTAATGATGTTTCAGGCAACGATGGACTATGTGTACGACGGTGATGCCATAAGATTGTAATGGAGCTGGAAAGTTCCTATTGCCTAGACGTAGCTGTCCTAACATCACATCATAAGGTGACATGTTACTCATGTTTGTGGCGATGCTGATACAAATAAAATCACCACACTGCCAGTTATATCAAAGTATAGCACATGCAATTACGTAAAGTACATAGTAGTTGATAACGATAATAAATGACTGTTACTGATTTATGTATTTATTATACTACTTTTTATGATTATTTTAGAACATACTCCTTCTACTTATTTAAAAAGAGAGAGAGAGAGAGAGAGAGAGAGTTTACTGTAAAACACTCCAGCCCTAGCCTCATCTATCTTATCTCTTGCTTTCGTCAAGTCCACAGGGGTAACCAACCTTGACCATCTAGATTTGTATAAGTACACCTTGTGATGTTCCCATAAGAGCAGAGTCACCTGACAACACATTCTCAGAGCGCATCCCTTTTGAGTGACTCATGACTGTAGAATATTGCTAATACTCTAGTGGTTTCCTTGTCATTATCTGCCTTTTCTCAAAAGTTATCCACCACCCTGATTTCTACATCATAGATTGGTTTTAGTTTTCTAGAAACATGATTTCTTTTCCCCTTGAATCCAGGGACACTTACCCACTGAGCCACATTTCCAGCCCTTTTTATTTTTTATTTTGAGACAGAGTCTTGCTAAATTGTTTAGGGCCTAAGTTCCTAAGGCTGGCTTTGAATTTGTCATCCTCCTGCCTCCGTCTTCTGAGCTGCTGGGATTACAGGCATGCACCACTGCACCTGGCTAAAAACATGAACATTTTAATTAAAGTACAACAAATTCATGAAATGTATACAAATCAAAAGCATACAACCAACATCATATTTATCCATAGTCGCAATGAATTTCATAATGTGAACACCCATATACAATCAACATTCAGATTTTTTAAAATTTTAAAAATCAGAACATTACCAGCATCCCAGAAACCCTTCTTTTGTTCCCTTCTGGTCTTTTCTCCTACTTTAAGGGCAACTGCTCTCCTGATTTCTAAGTAAAATAGTTTCACCATATTTTTGAACTTTCATTCTCATTACTGTATAGTATCTAATGGCATAAATATGCCACAAGTTTTTCATTCTACTATTTTGGTGATGTGAATTGTTTCCAGTGTGGGACAATACATATAATAATGCTGTGGACATTTTTGTATATATCTTTGTGTGTATGTGTGTGTGTGTGTGTGTGTGTGTGTGTGTGTGTTACTGGAATTAAACACAGGAGTGCTTTTCCACTAAGCCATATCCTCAGTCCTTTTAAATTTTTTAATTTTAAGACATAGTCTCACTAAATTGCTGAAGGTCTTGCTAAGTTGCTGAAGCTGGCATCCATCTTGCGATCCTCCTACCTCATCCTTTCTAGTCCCTGGGATTACAGGTGTGTTCCACTGTGTCTAGCTATGCATATATTTTGGTGAAAAGAGTTCCATAGCTTTGAGTGCAAGTTCTGGGTCATAGGACATGTACATATCTTTCTTTAGTAGATAAAGCTGAACACATTTCTAAAGTTATACCAACTTGTGTATGATAAGCAGCATGTGAAAGTTCTAGTTGCTCCACATCTTTGCCATCTCTTGGTATCATCTATTATTTATATTTTGGTCATCTTTGTAGACAGGTAATGATATTACATCACAGTTTTATTTTTCTTTGCCATGATGACTGATATAGTCAAACAATTTTTCACAGGTTTATTGGTCAATTACATATCTCCTTTTCTGAGTTGTCAAAGTCTTATGCTCATTTTTCCAACATATGTCTTTTGTATACCGATTTGTAGGAATTCATTATATATTTTGGATATACATCAAATGTATGTATCATAAATATCTTCTTCCATTCTGAATTTTCCTGTTCACTTTTTTCCCTATGCACGTTCCTTTTGGTACTGGAGATTAAACCCAGGGGTATTCAACCACTGAGCCACATCCCCAGCCCTTTTTGTATTTTATTTAGAGACAGGGTTTCGGTGAGTTGCTTAGGGACTCACTAAGTTGCTGAGGCTGGCTTTGAACTTGTGGTCAGTTCAAAGCCTCCCAAGCCTCTGGAATTATAGGCGTATATCACTGTGCCTGGCCCTATTCACTTTATTAATGTGTTTTTAGCAAACAAATTTTCCTAAGTTCAATGTGCCTCAATTAATCAATGTTTTTCCTTTAGAGTTGATGCTTTTTTGTGTGTTCTAGTTAAGAACTCTATTGTTTGTGGGCTTTGGATGTGGCTCAAGCGGTAGCGCGCTTGCCTGGCATACGTGCAGCTCGGGTTCGATCCTTAGCACCACATACAAACAAAGATGTTGTGTCTGCTGAAAACTAAAAATTAAATATTAAAAAATTATCTCTCTCTCTCTAAAAAAAAAAGAAAAGAAGAACTCTATTGTTTATTATATTTAAATCTGCACCATTTGGAATGGATTTCTGAGTGTACCACTTATTGAAAAGAACATCTTTTCTAAACTATGATTTTGAGACAAGCGTATATGAGAGGCACATCGAAAAAAATCAGCCTTTAAAATCACAAATTGCCTTCAATTACTTGGCAAATTTGGAATGCTCTAGATTGGCAATATAGAAAATATAAGAAAATTAATTTCTTTGTCACTAGATCAAGGGTTAGTAGGCTTTTTATGTAGAGACAGTAAATGTTGTAGGCTTTGAGGGCCATACAGCCTCACAACCACTCAAATATGTGGCTTAGCAAGAAGGTTACCATGGACAATATGTAAGTGAGTGGCCATGGTTGCATTCCAATCAAACTTATAAAAACGTGGAGGGCTGGATTTGATCCAAATCCTGCTCCAGTCTGTCACCAAAATTATCTAATAATTATGCACTTGTTTATTTCCTTACATCAGTAAAAACTTCGTACAGGAATAAACCTCAGGCAGACCACTTGCCTGATCTCTCTTGGTGATAATGAGAGGTTGATATTGTTGATATTGTTGGAGGTGATATTGATTAACTCAGTCTAAACTGACTTAGTGGGAATGTAGCTCAGGAGTAGAGTACTGACCCAGCATTTGAGAGCCTGAGTGTAATTCAAGCTTAAAAAAAAAAAAGTCTAAGTTGCCTTAGTTCTTTGCTGATATCCATGGTAAGACTGTATGAATCAATAGTAAATCAATAGTAACTTTACCAGTGACCCACACCCAGGCAGATAAGTGGTAAGAGTCTCTGGAATGGTTTGAAAGGATTAACATGATATAAGTTTCTTTTATGGATAATAGGGAATGGGCTTCTTTTTTAAAATACATTTTTATCTGTTCTTTTTAGATATAAAATACATTTTTATTTTGAATTGGCACATGATGATCATAGTCTACTGTGTGGTACAGTGTGATATTTTAATACATGTATACAGTGAGTAATGATCAAGAGGGCATGGTGGCACATGCCTGTAATGCCAACAATTTAGGGGGTTGAGGCAGGAAAATCAAAAGTTTGAAGTCAGCATGGGTTACTTAGTGAAACCATGTCTCAAAATGAAAAATTAAAGAATGTTCTGGGATATAGCTCAGTGGTAGAGCATCCTTGGGTTCAATCCCCAGCACCACACACACAAAAATGTAACAATCAGAGTAGGGTAAACCATATGTATATCATCTCAAACATTTATCACTTCCTTGTGTTGAGAACATTCAAAATCCTTTTTATTAGCTATCCTGAAATGTATAATTAATTGTTATCAAATCTAGTTATCCCATTGGGCCATAGAACATTAGAAATTATTTATTCTATCCAATTGGCACCCTGTACCCATTACTTTGTTGAATCTGTTTTCTATCCTTTTCCCTTCTCAAAATCTATTAATGCAAAAGTTTCCTCCCATAGTGATTTTCCCTCAAAATCTATTAATGCAAAAGTTTCCTCCCATAGTGATTTTCTGTAAGTCTTGAAGGCCTTCTATAGTCTCTTAAATTTTCTTTTCTCTTCCTTTCTTTCTTTCTTTCTTTCGTCTAACTGGTTTTTTCAAAAGACCTGTCATTCATATATATATCACATGTATATATATATAACTAATATATGTATTATATATGCATTATATATATATATATATATATATATATATATATATATATTGCCAATAGACCTTTATTTTATTTATTTATATGCAGTGCTGAGAATCAAACCCAGTGCCTCACACCTGCTAGGTAAGTGCTCTACCACTGAGCTACAACCCCAGCCCCACAAGACCAGCCTTTAAGCTGCAAAATTCTTTCTTCTGCTTGATCTACTCTTCTACTGAGGCTTTCAAGCAGATTTGTTATTTCATTCATTGAGTTCCTTAGTACCAAGATTTGCATTTGGTTCTTTTTTAAAAATATTTTTAGTTGTAGATGGAAACAATACCTTTATTTTATTATTTATTTTTATGTGGCACTGAGGATTGAACCCAGTGCCACACGTACTAGGCAAGCACTCTGTGTTTGGTCCTTTTTAATGATCTCTGTGTCTTTGCTGAATTTCTCCTTCACATGTTGAAATGTCTTTCTAATTTCATTGAATTGTCTGTAATTCTTTTTGTATTTTATTAAGCTTTCTTAAAATCATTTTTTGAATTCTTTTTCATGCAATTCATTAATTTTCATTTCTTTGGGGTCTATTGCTAGAGTTATTGTGTTCCCTGGGAGGCATCATGTTACCTTGTTTTGTCATGGTTTTTGTGCCCCTACATTGATATTTGTGTATCAGGTGAATGAGATGCCTCTACAAATGTTATCAGATGGCTTTTATAGTAAAAGACTTTATCTTGATGACATGTCCTAGGATTTCAGTTGGATACACTGTGTTGACTTTGGCTCGAGGTGGGTGCATTAGCATATTGTCTGTGTAGCTTCTTCAACTGTAATTAGCATCAGTTGCTTAGTGCCTCACTTTTTCTGAGGCTGGCTTTGAACTTTGTCTGCAGGTGTCTCAGTGACCTAGGCTGCAGGGGTCATGGATTGTTATCTGTATAGCTCTCTTAGGTGGGACAGGCTCACTGACAGCTCTGAATATGGTGTACCTGGCTGCAGGTGTCAGGTGCCTGTCTATAGGTACATGAGGTGGAGCTGCCCCTGTAGGCACCAGTGAGTGCAGTGCAGTATGCCTGTTAGTGATGCAGTGTCCCTATGAGTATCTGAGAGTCACAAAGGTGACTTTACAGGGACTCTGGGCCCTGACCTGCTAAGGGCAGACTTCCCAGGTGTTTCATGGGACAGAGGGTGGGTGATTTGGTGTACTTGTCTACTTCTCAAGGCCTTAGCAGGCTGAGCTTCTGAGAAAATTCTGCTCAACTGCTTTTTGAGGCTGTAGGCAGATTGGTGGAGCTGTTTCCCAGGGGCCTTGGTGGGCTGAGCCATTCAGGGAAGTCTGCTTGGCTGCTTTCTGGGATGGTGGCTGTGTGGGGACACCCATCTGCTTCCTAGGGCTTTTGTTGGATGAGTTTCACAGGGTGGGCTGCCCAGCTACTTCCTAGAATAGAAGGAAGATAGGGGAGGCCACTTTCATAGGACTGGGTTGGCCAAGCTGCTAGGGGACGCTGCTTGGTGGCTTCCCAGGACACCAGGTGAATGTGGCTTCAGGATGGCACTGTGTATCATGAGCCTGCATGGGGCAGGCACAACATGGGTTGTTCTTTCTCTGGGGCAATGCAGCAGTGTGGTAACCTGTTAACTTCCCGAACTGGGCTTGGGGCCAGTGAGGGCTGTAGACTTCTCTAGTGGCAAATGCTTCAAGTGTCCATGGCATAAGTGAGGACTGCTGGGGCCTCCTTCTTAACTTTTCCCTGCCAAGTGAAATAACCTCTTGGTTGAGGGTTAATCTCAAGAGACAGGATGGTAGATGTCATGGGTTTAGTTCCCTTCCTTGTATGACTACCATGTATTCTTACTGTTCTGCAGCGTACAGCCCTCCATCTCAAACTTTCCAGTGAAGTAGCTGTTGTTTTTTCTTTGTTTTGGTCCTTTTTTGTGGAGGAACGTATGCCAAGCCCCTCCAGTTGACCTTCTTGCTGTTACCCTCCAGTGGGAATGGACCTCTTGAGGGAGCTCACTGGATCCTCCTCCGCCTCAGGTCATTTCACTGGCATCTTTTGGGGGACGTGAAGATTAGGGAAGTTTGCATCTAGGACCAGAAACATGGCTATGTCACCTGCTCTTTGTGAGGATGAGAGCTATATCTAAATTAGAGCCTATATCCTTACCCTGTGTCAATGGCTCTTTCTATCAATCTCTTCACAAATCTTAATAACAACCGCACTCCTGTTTATAGGCTATAACAACCTTCATTGTAAGTGAATACCAGCTATTGGTCTAAGCCAGAAACCAGTCAGAAAACCAATCACTATTAGTTTCAGGAGTCTAAATAAAAAAGATAAGTCATGAGGCATTTTGCTGAGGGGTTTCTGCTCCAGCTTCCCTCACTTATTGTCAAGTTTCCATGGGTAATTGTCATAACACTACATGCTGGGGATCGAACCCAGATGCAACCAGGCAAGTGCTCAATCACTGATATAGATCTCCAGCTCTTTTCTTCATTTTATTTTTTAAGGTAGTGTTTTGCTAAGTTGCCCAGGTTGACCTCTACTGCATCTGGCTACAATATATGTATGTGTGTGTGTGTATATATATATATATATATTTTTTTTTAATGAGTGTATTGTATCAGGGATCAAACCCAGGGCTGCACTATGCTGCACTAAGCAAGAACTGAGCAACATTCCCAGCTCCCCTATGTTTCTTTTCTTTCTTTCTTTCTTTTTTTTTTTTGGTGGGGGGTATTGGGAATTGAATTCAGGGGGCACTCAGCCACTGAGCCACATCCCCAGCCCTATTTTGTATTTTATTTAGAGACAGGGTCTCACTGAGTTGCTTAGTGCCTTGCTTTTGCTGAGGCTGGCTTTGAACTTGTGATCTTCCTGCCTCAGCCTCCCAAGCCACTGGGATTACAGGTGTGTGCCACTATGCCTGGTTCCCCCAAGTTTTAAAATGACAATTTACAACATTGTTTAAGAATCAGTGAGGTTTTTTTGTTTTGTTTTGTTTTGGGCAGTACTAGGGATCAAACCCAAGGCTTCATGTGTGCTAAGCAGGCATTCTACCACTGTGCTATATCCCCAGCCTGTCAGTGAAAATTAATTGAATTTTAGTTAGGTAGTTGTTTTCATTAATAAAATTGGGTGGGGTTTTTTGGTTTTGTTTTTGTTTTTTGGTACCAGGGATTGAACCCAGGGGTGCTTAACCACTAAGCCACATCCCCAGCTCTTATTATTTTTTTATTTTGAAACATGGTCTCACTAAGTTGTGTAGGACTTGATAAGTTGCTGAGGCTGGCTTTGAAGCTGTGATTCTCCTGCCTCAGCCTTTTGTGCCACTGGGATTACAGGCGTTCATCACTGAACCTGGTAGGATTGGGGTATCTTAGAGATAACAGCTCTAGATATCTTGGTTGTTAAATCTTCTCTGGAAGTGTCATCTCTCCTAACAAGATTTTTTACCTAGGCTTAGGTGTTTGAATCACAGGTTGCTCCCTCGACGTAAATGAGGCTCAGGAACTTTATTTTCTGGCAATTTGGAGTTGGTATCGAGGGATTTTTAACCTGAATGTGGCCCTTTTATTGACTAGAGGAGTTAAAACTCTGGAGCTACTGTTGGTAGCCATTTTCCTCATGTGAACTGAAAGATGGTGTGAGCTGGACTTCAGCAGCAGTGAATAAGGAAACAGCACAAAGATGGGGTGCAGGCCACCCGGGTTGCCTGTGGCACTCCATTCTGCTCCTGCAGCTCAGCTCCAACGCCAAGTCTGCAAGACACATATTTATTATTTAAATCAATCTCCCCTTTTCTTTTTCTTCTTCCTCCTCCCTTCCTTCCTGGAACCTTCTCTTTAAAAAGCTAAATCAAGTAGTTTTCTATTACTCAGAATTCTAACAGTTCTAACTAGTGCATCATCTATTCCAGACATCTCATTGTACAGGAATAGGACCAGAAGCCCAGGGATGATGAAGTTAATTATGAAAAGCCTTATTTGGTTTAGTGGGTCCCGAAAACAGCCCAGCCGTCCCTTTCAGAGGAAGTGTTCATTTCCCCAGCTCCTGGGAGTACTGGCTGCTAAAGGTTCACAGCTATGGCTCTTTTTGGGAGTTATCCCTAGTTAATAGAACTACCTCACTGTGGTTGTGCCTCTTCCCTGGGGTAGGCGGGCCTTCAATGCAAGAGAACAAAGTCCCAGTCTCCTTGCCTCATTCAGAACAATTCTGAAGGCTATTTCCGCTCCAGGCCCTATAACTGCTTTATAGTTCAACTGCCCTTTACCCAATCTGGCTTTCTTCACTTCCTCAAGCACTCTCTAATTTCCTTTCCTTTCCTTTCCTTTTCCTTTCCTTTCCTTTCCTTTTCCTTTCCTTTTCCTTTCTTTTCCTTTCCTTTTCCTTTCCTTTCCTTTCCCTTTCCTTTCCTTTTCCTTTCCTTTCCTTTCCTTTTCCTTTCCTTTCCAGGGGTTGAACCCAGAGCCACTTAATTATTGAACCACATCCCAAGCCCTTTCAAATTTGTAAATTTTGAGACAAGGTCTTCATGAGTTACTTAGGGCCTTGCTGAGTTGCTGAGGCTGGCTTTGAACCTGAGATCCTCCTACTTCAGTCTCCCAAGCTGCTGGGATTATAGTTGTGCGCCACCACGCCCGCAAAATCTTGTTTTTCTCATTCCAGTTTATATTTTGAAAAATGGGGTTAAGTGTGAGTGATTTTACACCTGGTTATTTCTTTAAGAGACTAAATACACATCATATTATGTATTTATTATGTTTTACAAACTTCATTCTGCTCAATTACTTTTACATTCTTAAAATCCTATGCCTAATCCCTATTTAGCACTAGTTATACTACAATTGCCCACCTTCTTGCTGGTCTTCTCTACTAGATTGTTTCTGTTGTTGAATCCTACCTTGAGATTCACCTTGGGCAAATATTTAATTAATGTTGGTTAAATACATGAAGAGATTGCATTCAGTTGAAATTAGGAAAAATATTATTGCAGAAAAAAGAACTCCTAACATGAAAGCCTGAATCATATTTAACTGAATAACATATCAGAAAACTAGATATATTAACAGTAGATTGTCAGAAAAACATGTACAAAACTTTATTTTCCTTTAAAAGAATAGCATCTGAAATTTTGAGTTGGAGAAGATGTGGACCCTTCCCTACAACAAAATTCTAGATAAGATTCAATACTAATTCCCTCTAGGATTTTATTTTGAATAATTTTAGAATGAGAAAAAAAATGAAAATCACTTTTTACTTTGTCTTTATGAACTCCTGGGTTTGGTTTTGTTTTGGTACTGGGGATTGAACCCAGGGGTATTTTACCACTGAGTCACAACCCCAGCCCTTTTCATTTCTTTTATTTTGAGACAGGGTCTCACTAAGTTGCTTAGAGCCTTCTAAATTGTTGAGGCTGGCCTTGAATTTGGGTATTTTTTTTTTTCAAAGAGAGAGTGAGAGAGGAGAGAGAGAGAGAGAGAGAGAGAGAGAGAGAGAGAGAGAGAGAGAGAGAGAGAGAATTTTTTAATATTTATTTTTTAGTTCTCGGCGGACACAACATCTTTGTTGGTATGTGGTGCTGAGGATCGAACCAGGGCCGCACGCATGCCAGGCGAGCGCGCTACCGCTTGAGCCATGTCCCCAGCCCCAGAATTTGGGTATTTTTTAATGAATGTGTTGGACTATTATTCAATTATGGTCATTATTTTTTTTTATGTACAAGTCCCAAATTTGACCATCTAGAGTTCCTTCAATTTAATTCCTGTGTCTTTTTTTTTTTTTTTTTTTTTGCCAGTGCTGGAGAATGAACCCTGAACCTTGTACATGCTGATAAGCACATACTTTACCACTGAGCTATACTCCCAGACATCCTGTGTCCCATTAACATGTCCCTATTAGCCTTCCAATGCTTTGTTTTCTACCACATACAACATAGCTATGCCAGAAAGAAAAGAGATCTGAAAACTTACAATCTGTGTATTGTAAGCTGATGCTGAGGTAGTTCTGGAGGCTGTTAGAAGACTTAGAAATAAGCCCTACTTGCTACACCCAGAGAGAATGTGAGGCAACATTTCAAAATGGATGAGAAATTTCTAGAATTGATGCACAACTTGAATCCTCAGAAAGATGAAAAATGCTAAGTGTTCAGTAGGATAAATCAACATAAGGGACTAGAACTGAGATCTCTGCTCAGGTACACAGCAACTCACAGGACTGGGACAGCCATGATGTAGGCTGAAAAACATCAACCTGAGGAAGGAGCAAGGTTCCATTGCATGGAGGAGAAATCACTGGTGAGAAGTGAAAACTGCCCTACCACGTGATGATTTAGAACCAAAAATTTCTTGAGTGGCATGGAAATCTCCTAAGTACTCTCAGGGTGCCTGGCAAAGACAAGCGTAAAATCTCTTAGAAGGACATTTCCAGAATCCACAACTCCACATGGGATCCTCATAGAATTAATAATGTACATCCAAGATATACATATAACAAGCTGGGCATGGTGGTACATGCCTGTGATCCGAGCAGCTCAAGAGGCTCAGACAGGAGGATCACAAGTTCAAAGCCAGTGAAGCGCTAAACAACTCAGTGAGATCCTGTCTCTAAATAAAATACAGGGGTTGAGTTTGTGGCTCTGGGGTAGGGCACTTGTCTAGCATGTGTGAGGCACTAGGTTCGAGTCTCAGTGCTGCATATCAATAAATGAATAAAATAAATAAAATACAGAATAGGGCTGGGGATAGGGCTCAGTGGTCAAGTGCCCCTGAGTTCAATACCCGTGCCCCCCCCCAAAAAGATACACATATGACAAAAGCTGACAAAACACATGAGGAAAGAATGTGTCACAAAGAGGAGTATTGATTATCTATGTAGTTGATAAAATAGGACTTTCTGAAAAGAGACTACATAAATCAGTATCTTAAATGATGAAAGATATAAAGAATCATAATGAACAAGTCACTGTGAAAAAGGAAGAGTGCATTTGATATAAAATATATAATGACTAAAAATTAAAAATGAAACTGCTGAAATAAAAAGAAGAAATACATGGGGTGCATGAATAGCAGATTAGACACAGCTGAAAAAAGAAGTAGAGCTGGATGCAGTGGCATATGTCTGTAAATCCCAGCTACCAGGAGTCTGAGGCAGGAGGACTGCAAATTTGAGGCCAGCCTGGGCAACTTAGCAAGACCCTGTCTCAAAATTAAAAGGTCTGGGGATGTAACTCAGTAGAGTACTCCTGGGCTCAATCTCTCCAGTAAAAGAAAAAATAATTAAAAAGAAAGAAAGAAAAAGAAAAAGCAAAAGAGAAAAAGAAGAAAGTAGTGAATCAGAGCAGGTAATGAATTATGAAATTGAGCAAATTAATAAGAAGGAAGTGTAATGAGCAGTATAAGAAATGACTAGGGGCTGGGGTTGTGGCTCAGTGGCAGAGCAATTGCCTAGCATGTGTGAGGCACTGGGTTCGATCCTCAGCATCACATACAAATAAATAAAAAATAAAGGTCCATCTACAATTAAAAAATATTTTTTTAAAAAAGATGACTAGCAGGAGCTTCAGAAGGAAAGAACAGAGATAGTGTGAGGCAATATTTGAAAATAGATGAGAAATTTCTAGAATTAATGTACAACTTGAATTCTCAAAGAGATGAAGAATACTAAGTATTCAGTAGGATAAATCAAAATAAAATCTCTACCTAGAATACCAAAGAAAAGACAAAAATCTTAAAAGCAATCATAATAAAAAGAATAGATGACTGGTGCACACCTGTAATCCCACCGACTCAGGAGGCTGAGGCAGGAGGATTGCAAGTTTGAAGCCAGCCTCAGCAATTTAGCAAGGCCCTAAGTAACTCAGTGAGGCCCCGTCTCAAAAAAAAGAGGAGGGGGCTGGGTTTGTGACTCAGTGGTAAAGGGTCCCTGAGTTCAATTCCCAGTACAAAAAAAAAAAAAAAAAAAAAGAAGAAGAAGAAGAAGAAGGAGAAGGAGAAGAAGAAGAAGAAGGAAAATGCTAAATATATTATTATTGGTAGGTATTTTGTGTAAAGTAAAAAGTTAATGATCAGTGGAGAGATACTATTTATTTATTTGGTACTGGGGATTGAACCCAAGGGTGCTTTACCACCAAGTTAGATCCCCAGCAACACCCCTGCCCTGCTTTTGTGTGGTACCAAAAACAAGAACAAAAACAAAACAAAAAAACAGGTCTTGCTAAGTTGCTTAGGGCCTCACTAAGTTGTGGTTGTGGAGGCTGGCTTTGAACTTGTGATTCTCCTTCCTCAGCCTCCCAAGTGGCTGCCTTTTTATGTTTTAAGATAGGGTCTTGCTAAGTTGCTCAGCCTGGCCTCAAACTTGCAATTCTTCTGCCTCACCCTCCCAGGTGTGCATCAGCACGCCCTACAATATTTAAATGTAAGCTGATTAACAAATATATTCAAAGAAATTGCCTTCATCACCTCCCCCAATTTCATCATGCCCATATTTTAATTCCTCCCTCCCACTTGTCCTCATGCCCTTATCTCTTGGTAACCACTAATCTGCTTTGTGAGGATAGATGTTTTCATTTTCCTTAGGTAAATATCTAGGAGAGGAAAATATGCAAGTGCTGTGAGTGAACTATGCCATTAACATAGATAAACACTTTTTTGTTTTTCCACAATGCCAGAATTTATTGAATGACAATAAATTCAGAAGTCTCACTAAGTTGCAATTCACCTGTGGGTGACCTGATATCAGAAGCTGGCAATCAAAAGTTCTTTTATTCTATTCCAATCTTAATTTCTTTTTTTTTATATTTATTTTTTAGTTTTAGATGGACACAATATCTTTATCTTTTAATTTTTTTTTATGCTGTGATGAGGATTGAACCCAGTGCCTCGCACATGCCAGGCGAGCTGCTACCACTTAAGCCACAACCTCAGCCTCTCCAATCTAAATTTCTAATATCTGCAATACTCAAATCATACATCCTACAAGTTATACATATTCATCTGTATATCACAGAAAGATCAAGGAAGGGTGAAGGTAACTGCAGGGCTACAGGATACTGTGCCAAGGGCACAAAGAGCAGATAGGAATGCAGAGTCGAAGAATCACTGGAGGTGGAAGAATAAAATTTTTAATGAACCAAGGTCCTCACTTGCCATACTATTGAGCTACATCTCCAGCCCTGTAGTCTTAGATTTTGCATGTAAGTCAATTTTTAGTTAATGTTTGTATATGGTATGAGTATGAATCAAAATTCTTATTTTTGGTTCTAAGTATAGAATTTTACTCTCCTTTGTCATGACTGATTTAGCTTTTTATGGATCTTCATTATTCCCCATAAAATTTTGAGTAAGTTTTAGAATAGTTCCAAAAGAAAAAAATAAAAAGACCTGTTGGAATTTTATTTGCAATTACAATGAAATTAGAGATCAGTTTGAAGAGGATGTGGGCACACAATGTTTCTCCAATTATCTCACTGAAACTCTTGCCAAAGTCATCAAAGTCACTTCCATGTTAAATCCAACTATTGATTCTTAGTCCCAATCATACTTGACCTGTTAGCAGCATTTGGCAAAGGAGATAACCTCTTTTTCAATGCTTATCTATACCAGGGATAAGCAACCTTTTTTTTTTTATGTAAAGAACAACCAAACAGAAAATTTAGACTTTGTTAACTGTGTAGTGTCTGCTGCAGTTACTAACTCTGCTATTGCAGACTGAAAGCAGTAGACTATGGAAATGAAGGAGCATGTGTTCAATAAAATTTTATTTACAAAAAAAGGTAATAAGTCAGATTTATCCCTTATGCTCCAAAGTTCGTTGATCTTTTCCTCTGTATTTTCCTTGTTTCACCTTACTGGAAACTTCTGTCTCTTCTGTTGTTGCTCCCTATCTCCTTAACCTGTTAACACAAAGTGTCCCAAGATCCATCCCTCTGCTTTCTTCTCCATAAGCAGTTTCTTGGTGATGCTTTCCAATGTTACGATTTTAAATACTTGGTTTATGTTCATGACTCCAAATTTCTATCTCCAGATCACTTATTGAACTCTAAATATTTTATCTAATGTCCTTTTAACATTTGCACTTGGAAATCTAATAGCCATCTTAATGCATATCCAAAACTAAACTCTTTTTGTTTAGACACAATCTTTTTTTTTTCTTTTTAGAGAGAGACAGAGAGGGGGAGAGAGAGAGAGAGAGAGAGAGAGAGAGAGAGAGAGAGAGAGAGAGAGAGAGAGAATTTTTAATAGTTATTTTTCAGTTTTCGGTGGACACAACATCTTTATTTTACGTGGTGCTGAGGATCGAACCCAGTGCCCCGCACATGCCAGGCGAGCGCATTACCGCTTGAGCCACATCCCCAGCCCCAATATATTTATTTATTTATTTTATGTGATGCCAAAGATCGAACCCAGTGCCTCACGCATATGAGACAAGTGCTCCACCACTGAGCTACAACCCCAGCCCCCAAACTAAACTATTGATCTTTCTTCACAAATCTACTCATCTTCAACATTATATTATTAAGGGCTTGCTGGAGAAACAGAATAGGACATACATCTATATTTACCTATCTACATCTATAGATATGAGGAGATTCTGTATAGGAATTGGCTTGTGTAGTTACAAAGGCCAAGAAGTCCTACAATCTGTCATCTGCAAACTGGAGAACAGAAAAAATGGTTGTGTAAGTCTTGAGTTCAAGAGCCTTAGAATAAGGTCTGATGGTATAAGTTCTGGCCTAAGTCTGAAAGCCTGGCAACTGGGAGCAGCAATGTCTGAAGACAGATGTCTTAGCTCAAGCAGAGAACAAATCCAATCTTCTGACACCCTTTTGTCTATTCCAGTCTTCCACAGAATTGGATGATGTCAGTGCACATTGGTGAGAACAATATATATACACACACACATATATTTATTTCTCACTAGTAATAAGTAAATACAAATTAATATACCATTTCATATCTACCAGCTTGATAAAAACAAGTTATAACAATTACAGTGACATACAGTGAGAATGTAGAGAAATGGGACTTCTCATTGTTGAGTAAACTGGCACAATGACTTTAAAGAACAATTTAAAGATTTCTTGAAAAGTTGAATACGCACATATCCTAAGACACAACAGTTCCTTTTCCTAGTATATATCCAGACAAACTTTTGCAATGGGTGTAAGAATTTGTGTGCTTTTTTTTTCAAATTGGTTTGCAATATGAAAAAACTGGAAACATTATTATCCATTGGATTAGTTTATTCTTATCATGAATAAAATGTAAAAGTGAAAGAGCTGTTCATGCAACAATAAAGACAAGTTTCTGGAACAATATAATAAAAAATATGCAGAATACATAGAACATAACACCACTCATTTACATTTTAAAACCACGATAGCATTTTTTTGTTAATACAGAAATTTCCATATATGATATATCCGAGTATACATTAGTATTTTTTTAGCTCTTTATGAATTGAATATGTACATTTTAAGTTTTGATGTCCACCCTTTCAAAAAGGCCCTCTAATTAACATGCCTTTGAAGATAGTGCCCATTTCCCCCACACACACTTTACTCTTTACAAATATAGAGTATAATTTCTTCTTTAAGTTGTAACAATTTGAAAGTATTTTAATTTACATTCACTAGAGACCATATAAATATTTTTTTGTTTTGTTTTTGTACCAGGGATTGAACCCAGGGGCGCTCAACCACTGAGCTACATCCCCAGCCCTTTTTATGTTTTGAAACAGAGCTGCTTAGGGCCTCACTAAGTTGCTTAGGCTAGCTTAGAACTTGCAATCCTCCTGCCTCAGCTTCCAGCACTGCTGGGATGACAGGTGTGTGCCACCACACCCAGTAAGACAATATTTTTTGTTTTCTATTTATTTATATAATTTTCCTGTTTTGCACTGAGTTACATTTTGCTAATGGATTACTAAAAGCACCTTTTTTTTCTTAACTACTTTAATCATTATAGAAGAGGCTTATAATTTTCTCTACAGTCTATAGTGGCTTCCACAGAACACACAAGTTTTACATTTTTATGTAGACATATATCAATCTGTTGGGATTTCAAGATTAAATTTTAAAGAATTGTCATTACAATTTTCAGTTGTACCAACTAGAACAACATAGTATCTCTCATTTTTAAGCGTTACAGTTTTTTTTTCAGTCTATTCCTTAGTTTGCTACTTTAAATAAGATCTTTTTTCCCACTGTATTTCTAGTTACAGCTGATAAATAAAGCTATATTAATTTTGATTTATCCACTTTTGAAATTTCCATTTGTTTACACTTGCATTTAAGTTATTTCCCATAAAACTTATTTGCCTTGTTGATGAGTATAGAAATTCCATCTATTCTTAACTGTGTGCTTTCCAGACACTGTAATGATATTGAAAGATCCTTCTACAGGAAAAATGAGAACCAACTTAAGTGTGACTCAGCCCTTAATTTTAATGTTCTGGATTAGATGTTATACAAACTACCTGCCATATTCTCCCTAAATTTAAATCTTCAGTGAAGGAGTCTTAGCTACCTATGCTTGCCAAATCTGATTCTCCTGCCATCCACCTTTTCTAACTTCAAGATTACAAACTCCTGCTGGGCCTTTGAGCCTAGGTTATCTCCAACTGGAATGCATACGATCCATTATCACTGTTTCAATAATCAAAGTGGAAAATTAGATTTGGGCCACAAAAATCCAGTGGGAACATGAGAAACTTTAAAAACAAAAAAACTAAATAAAAAAAGATTTAGTTAAATGTTGGCATTGTATAAGAGAGAAGGTAGGGGGCTGGAGATGTGGCTCAAGCGGTAGCACGCTCACCTGGCATGTGTGCGGCCCAGGTTTGATCCTCAGCACCACATATAAACAAAGATGTTGTGTCCACCGAAAACTAAAAAAAAAAAAAAATTAAAAAAAAGAATTCTCTCTCTCTCTCTCTCTCTTAAAAGAGAGAGAGAGAGAGAGAGAGAGAGAGAGAGAGAGAGAGAGAGAGAAGGTAGGTGCCTAGATAATCATTCTCAAAGTTTTTACAAAGGGTTTACAAAATAAACACTACATAAGTATAGTAATTTATACTCTCTAGAATCCTGACTCTTGCCCTTTGTTTTATAACAGACCAAGAACTCATAAACCATTTTGTTATTTAATGAAATTATTAAACAACTCATTAAAATTTATTTGAAATATGCATATGTTATCTAAGGAAAGGGTGCCAAATCTTTCAAAATTCTGTGACAGTCAAGCCTATTGTTGATATGTTGATATACTTCACAGGAACTTTATAATCTTAAGGAATTAAAGTACAATATTCTACCTACCTATTTCTATTATATGCATATTTTAAAGAAAATCTCTAAGCAATAAGCTTTAACAAAATAAAAATACAATTATTAATCTTTACTACTAATGATGACTAGTTTATAAAAAAGTTTGATGAGATACTTAAATGAATGTGAGTAAAAAATGAAAACAAATAATTCAATTTCTTAAAAGTTTTGAGCTTCTACACGTTTAATGGTACTGAAAAATTATAGTATATTATACATAATATATATAATTTTATTCACATAGTAAAAATTAAATACAAAGATGAAAAGTTATGAATCTTTTGACGTGTATAATTCATTTCACAGATTACTAACTTATCTCCTCAAAAGTATTAGGATGCGCTAGGTGTGGCGGTGCATGCCTGCACCCCAGGAGTTTGGGAGGCTGAGTCAGGAATACTGCAAATTCAAAGCCAGCCTTAGCAACTTAGTGAGGGCCTAAGCAACTTTGCAAAACCCTGTCTATAAAAAGGGCTGGGGGTGTGGCTCAGTGGTTAGGCATTTGGGTTCAATCCCTGGCACCAAAAAAAAAGATTTAAGATGCATAAAGGGTAGTCTCTGGTTTAATACTGAGTGTACTACATCTAAATAATTTTGATAATTTTTTGATTTTCTAAAATTTAATTTGTTTTCCAATTTGACATTTTATATCCTGTATAGATATACCAATGTTTTGCTAACAAATAAACTTGCATTGAGAATCTTGTAAAAAAATGTAAAACACTGTATCATCATCAAATGGAGAATGTTCACTATCAAATTGGAGAGAACACACTATTCATTGAGAAAGGGAACGATAAAGATACACAGATAAATGAGAAACAAGAAGAATGTTAATACAATTTTATAGCTTCTAGCATTAGATGGTAGAATGCTAGGGCCTTTTGTGATTCTTCAGTCTCATCCCAAGGATGGGACATGTAGAAGAAGAAAAGTCATTTAAGTTTTATTGATTTAAGCAAAGTGAATATAGCCATATGTTACATTTGCACAGTAAAGTCAACTGTGGTCTAAATACAGCTAATTCTAGTAAGGCCATACCCAGTTTGATTGAGCCCACCATTTCATTAAAACAATTAGGGTTTCTTTATTCCATAGTGACTCTAAGTGATTTTGAGGTTTTACTCATCTGTCTTTAGAAGACTGATTAAAAATGTCTTTATAAGGACACAGAGAACCTCTCTATTGTCTTAAAAAAAAAAAAGCTATAATTATTTATTAGCTTCAGAAATAATTCCAGTATACAGGAAACAAAGAATACCTTCTGTGGAGAGCTGTGCCTCTTTTGGCCATTTTAATAATTTGGAGACTAAACATTAATTTAATCTAATAATTTACATCTAATTAAATTTCCCATGGGAGGAAAACTTACAACTTTTCAAAACATGAAATTTTCAAATAACTTTGGTAAGAGCAGAACATTTATAAAGGTCTAAAAGAAGTGAATTTGATATACCTCCCTAAGTTTTACTTTAAGTTTGATTTTCAATGAAAATAAATTATCTTCTCTAATGTCCTTTAAAAATACTTAACTATAGGGCTGAGGATATAGCTCAGTGGCAGAGCAATTACCTAGCATGAATAGGCCATGGGTATAATCCCCAGCACCACAAAAACCAAAACCAAAACCAAAACTATGTTCTGTAGTTCTTAGCAATGTCCTTTTAATGTAGAATTAAATTATGATGTTACTCTTTAATTCATTCATTTTCAATATTTCCAGGACTTTTGCCAGTTACACATTTTATAGTTAAAATGTACAAAGTCTTGTTTTATCCTAGAAAATTCACTGCTTCTGAGTTGGTGTATCACAGTATGGTACATTTTCTAGAAGAAGATCTTTCCTAGGGACCAATTCTAAAAGAAAAACAGAGAGAATAATTAAAATTATTAAAATTATAATTATATAGTCATTATATTAGAATTAAATGTAAGTATAGTCATTTCCCCCTAAAATGTATAGTAAAATATTTAGTGTTAAGATAATCTTCTGGAATGGTCCTTACCTTAAGTCACTTCTTAGAGCAATGAAAAATAATACGCTTCAGTGACTAAATGCATCTGGCAGTATGAGAAAATTTTAAGGACACTGATTTTATTTCACATTAGAGTTGAGAAGCCTCTTGCTTGTATTTTTTGTTTTAGTTTTAGAGGATGGGACCAATTGGCATTTTCTCTTAAAGAGCCTTGCAGAACTCTTAATCAATTAGGTTTTAGGCTGCAAAGAATACCCCTTAACTAAATAATAGTTCAATCCATCTTGCTTTACAGATGAACTAGTAAATCTGCATTTTCTTTTTCAGTACCTTGTTGAAAGCAGGAAGAACTAACCAGCATGCACTGACATTCTGGCAATTTCTCTTAGCTGTAGCCTCAGGTAGTACTTGGTTTGTGTCCTAAGAAATAGAAAGAGGCCCTGACCTTATGTTTTACCACTATCTGGGTCACAAGCTTGAAGCCTATAGTGGTCAGGTCCATGATAATCATACTCCCTTCTACCCTTACTTTTTACTCTCTACTTTCGCATTTTAAGTTGTGTAATCTTCAGTACCTCACTTCTTGAGAAAACTTCTGTTGGTTTTAAACACAAGTGGATTAGGACTGATTAAGCAGAAAAAAACCCATTATTAATAGGTTTTTCATCTATTCATGGCATTGTTGTGAGGGCTAAAGAATCTGACAGGTTTGAGACTGTTTTCAGAAAAACAGCAAAACCATACCCTAGAACTGGCCTAATGATTAAAAACTGCCGCTCCAATGGAGCACTAGAAGAGCACTAGAAGAAACTGCCACCTTATGAAACACAATGTGCTATACTTCAGATGCTGCCAGAAACAACATTCCTACATCTCCCCTGCCACCAAATCCATGCCACTTTCCCATGAGGACCTGATCCTATAACCACTAATGCTACTCCTGCCAGTAAAAGAGATCTGTGCCAAGCCTCTGCCCTCAAGGTCATTTCTTTTGTTTGTTTGTTGGGGATTGAACCAAGGGCCTCATGCATATGAGGCAAACCTTCTATCTCTCAACTACACCGCTAGCCCCTCAAGTCCACTGCTGAACATGGGTAGGTGTGAGCTATCTATATCAAATGCTTGTGTCAGAAATGCAAAGGAAACTGAGGAACTGAATTTTCTTTATTCTATCTTGAGGATCTAGAACTTATGCAGATGAAAATTCCTAAGACAAAGGAAGACATTCAAAGAGTGGTAAATAACCAGAAAGCCTCTCGAATATCCACTACTCTATCCCTTCACTCAATTCTTCTTATTGTGTGATCTTTGGAATCAAAGGATACTCTATAATTGAATTTTTCTGTATTCATTAACTGCTAACACTTTAATTAGGCCAAACATACCACAGGTGTATTTACATAGTATATACTATTTTTCTATAATTTTATTTTATTGATTGTAAAATCTCTGACTTTGCTCTCCATGTTAGATGCCAAACACTATTAACCACATGAATCTATTTGACATTGCCAGATCTTTGATAAGGAACTGCACTGAGATCATGGTTTATTTCCTGTACTTTATAGGACCCTGAAAGCCTTATCTACTTTGGTCATATTATATGCATAATTTACAAAGTACTTCTTTTGAAATAAAAAGGCTTTAGCTCAATTATAGACCAAAATCAAAATTAAGGGCAGGAGTTTTTAAAAAAATCTATTATGGGTAGCATTGTTTATAAGAGTATGGCAATCAGAGAGACACTTTGAATATCAATAATTTATAAGATGTTAAAATATTTAACTCTGAAGTTACAGAAATGTTGCTAAATATATCAAGAACACAAATATAAATGATAAGTTGAAATTAGAGGCTGGGATTGTAGCTCAGTGGTGGAGCACTTGTCTCCCATGTGTGAGGCACCAGATTCGATCCTCAGCACCCACATAAAAATAAGTAAATAAATAAAAGTATTGTGTCCATCTACAACTAAAAATATTTTTTTAAAAAAGGCGGGGGTGCTGGGGAGACAGCTCAGTGGTAAAGCACCTGCCCAGCATGCATAAGGCCCTAAGTGCAATCCCTATCACCACATAAAAAATATATTTAAAAAAGAAGTTAGAGAACTTTAGAAAACTAAGTGTTTTGTTCCAAGAATCTATCCTTGCATATGGGGATCTGCTTATGTGCCTCTCTTACAGCATTGAAGGACTGAAGGAACATTTAAGAGCATTCTCCATAAATTCTAGTGCCCAGCACAAAGAGGATTCAATAAGTGTTTACTGAATCACATTAATTTGCCTTTAAATACAAATTCTAAGATAGTTGTAGGTAATGACAAATGTAAATAAATGAAAAGGCAGAAATTTTAAAACACATTTGAAAAAAGATTGCTTTTTTTTGTGTGTGTGTGGTACTGGGGATTTATCCCAGGAGTGTTCTACCACTGAGTCACTTCCCCAGCCCATTTTATTTGTTTTTTATTTTGACACAGGATCTCAAAATAAAAAAGTTGCTTAAGGCCTTGCTAAGATGCTGAAGCTGGCTTTGAACTTGCAATCCTCCTGCCTCAGCCTCCTAAGTCACATTACAGGCATGGTCCACTGTGTCTGGCTTCTAGTGCATTTGAAAAAAATGTATCATACCAATTTTCAAAGCACATTCCCATTTTGTTTGTCTTACATATATGCCACAGAAGAAGTTAAAAAGTATAGATGATCCTATTCAAAAACTATATACCAGGGGCTAGGGATATAGCTCAGTTGGTAGAGTACTTGCACAGGGCCCTGGGTTCAATCCCCAGTACCACAAACAAAAACAAAAACAAAACTATATACCATTAATATATAGTCACATGAAGTTCTGAGTTTTCTCGATACAATTTTTATGCATAAATTTGGTAACTATCTATAGAATGTATGGATGGATAAAGGTCAATTCTAAAACCATTTGACTAATATCCATGTTACATCAATAATCAAAGAGAAAGCAATTGTGGAACAATGAGTTAATTTCAGTATTTTTCTAAGTCATAGTTAAAGGCTCTGCTAGACCAATGATGAGAAGGGTATGAATCAAATGTTATGATTAATTCAAATTCGTGCAATTAAGATGATACGGAAAAAAAATCACAAAAACTAGCCAGTACTTGGGGAAAATAAGCAGTTTCCACAATATTTTTAAAAGATTTTTTTAAAATAAGAAAATTTTCCCAAAATGATTAAATTGTCATGTCTATAATAAAGAACTTTAAAATCACACACCATGATAAAGGAAGTTAGTTTTTTTTTAGAGAATTTTTAATATTTATTTTTAGCTATCGGCGGGCACAACATCTTTGTTTGATGTGGTGCTGAGGATGGAACCCGGGCCGCACGCATGCCAGGCGAGCACGCTACCATTTGAGCCACATCCCCAGCCCCGGAAGTTAGTATTTAAAAAGGAAAAAAATTACAAATTATATAAGATAAGGAGTTCTTGCTGAGTGAAATTCAATATTTAATTTTCAGTACAGATATTATTTGGAATGGAAGGAAAAGAGAAATTTAGAATTCATGCACAATTGCAAAAATGCAGTTTCATTTTATTATTTTCACTCTCTATTACCTTCATGTTGAGATATATAGATGTATATACATATACATCTAGAGAGATTCATAATCACAATTCTCAATTTTCTAAACAAGAAGCATAATTTTATTTCTCATTTTTATATGCAGGATAGACACTGGTAAAATATTCAGAGGAATTTGTCTAACATAACTTAATGGAATCAAATCTGTTCCATTTTGAACCTACAGAATAAAGAAGGAAAAAAAAAAAAAAAACATGGGAGGCACAGTGGTGCATGCCCAGTGCCTCAGGAGGCTGACATAGGAGGATAGCAAGTTCAAAGCTGGCCTCAGCAACTTAGCAAGCTGCTAAATAACTCAGTGAGACCCTGTCTCTAAATAAAATACAAAAAAGGGCTGGGGATGTGGCTCAGTGGATAAGCGCTCCTGGGTTCAATAACCCCCATACAAAAACAAACAAACAAACAAAAAAACACCAACAAACTATGGTGTTGAAAGTCAGGATAATGGCTACCCTTGTGGGAAAAAGGTTACTAGAAAAAACATGAGGACATGAAGAGACTTTTGGGATGCTGTAATATACAGCTTGATGTGGATGTTAGGTCTTTCACTTGGTAAAAATTCAATGAGTTGTACAATTATATATTGTGTACTTTTCTGTATATTTCCAATAGTCTATTTAAAAGCAATGATTTTGGCTGAGGATGTGGCTCAGTGGTTAAGTGCGCCCCTGAGTTATATCCCCAGTTTCCGCCCCCAAAAGGAGAACTTTAAAAGCAATGATTTTCTTTCTTTTCTTTTTTTTAAATATTTATCTTTATTTTATTTTTATGTGGTGCTAAGGATTGAACCCAGTGCCTCACGCATGCTCCACGAGCACTCTACCTCTGAGCCACAACCCCAGCCCCCTAAAAGCAATGATTTTCAATGTCATTGTTTTTTGTTGCTATTATCCCCCAAAATATTTCAGGGAGTGAAAACAATATATAATGTGAAATGAGATTCTACTGGATCCCATAAAGAGTCTCAAGGTATAATGGAGAATTCTTAATTATATTTCCATTTCCTATAATCCCAATTCTTCTGAATTAAAATAATTACAGAATAAAAGGTAAAAATTAGATTTAGTCGGGGCTGGGGATGTGGCTCAAGCGGTAGGGCGCTCGCCTGGCATGCGTGCGGCCCGGGTTCGATCCTCAGCACCACATACCAACAAAGATGTTGTGTCCGCCGAGAACTAAAATAAATAAATAAATAAATATTAAAAATTCTCTCTCTCTCGCTCTCTCTCCTCTCTCACTCTCTCTTTAAAAAAAAAATTAGATTTAATCTAGGTAAGTGATACATGAGCCTAGAAAAATTAAGAATCCCAAATAAATATGATGAAAATAGTAGTAATGTTTTTGTAACTACAGTTTTACAAATATAATCAGGGTATAAATTTAAAAATTAAAATGAAATCTGGTATAACAAAGTTTCATAATTCGGCATTTTTAGACTACCTTATTAATGCATACAATAAATATTATAGTGCCTGGCAAAATCAAGCTATTTTACTTATTAACATTAAAAGTGCTATAATTAAGAGGTAATGTGAGGTATGGTGGCACATGCTTGTTGGCCCAGATACTCAAGAGGTTAAGGCAGGAGGATTACAAGGGCCCAGGAATTTGAGTACAGCCTGAGCAAATAGCAAGACCCCATCTTTTAAAATAAAAGCAAACAAACAAACAAATAAAAGTGTTATAACTATTCAATATTTCAAAACACATTGCAGTCAGATTTTTTTTTTTTTTTTTTTTACTTACTCAGGGTATTGTGGTCTGTGTGAATGCCTTGTATAACAGATGTTCTAAGCAACAGTTCAACATCAGAACCTATTTTCATTAGCTGTTAAAAAAAAAAACAAACAACAAATCTTTTAGGAGTTTTATGTATATGTTTAATTTTTTTTAAATATTTCTGTTTACTTATTTTTATGTGGTGCTGAGGATCAAACCCAGTGCCTCACATGTGTGAGGCAAGCCACTGAACCACAGCCCCAGCCCTGAATGTTTAATTGAAATCTACAGTTTTACTACAATTTCTTCTTAGATAATATTGCTTTTAACTTTTTGCAACTATTCCAAATACACAAAAAGCTCATATAGTTTTACATGATGTTCCAAATAGATTTAGAGTATTTTTGGTAATAATGCATATTTTAAAATGTGTTTAAAATGCACAATAGTTGGGCAGAGGTTTGACTTTTTTTTTCTTTATACAGTTGAATGTTCTGAACATTAGAAAGAGTGTTGGCTTAGGAGTCAGAATCCCTGGAATCCAACTCCAGCTCTGTCATTAAGGAATGGCTTTGGATTAACTACCCACTCTTTTTCACTTTCAGACCTCATCAAATGCAAAATTAATAACTGGACTAAAACAGTGATTCCTAAAGCTGTGGACCCTTGAGGATCTTTGAAATTCTTTCAGGGATCTGAAAGTATTATGAACACAATCAAAATTGTTTTCATAATACTATATATAGCCATCTGCATTGTTTGTGAGTAGTAAAGCTTTCTCTGATACCTCTTTTTCTGGGGCTGGGGGATTAAACCTAGGAGACTCTATCACTGAGCTACACCCTCAGCCCCTTTTCTTAAGATTTTTATTTTAATATGGGATCTCACTAAATTGTTCAGGACCTTGACAAGTTGCTGAGACTGGCCTCAAACTTGCAATCCCCCTGCCTCAGCCTCCAAGTTGCTGGGATTATAGGTATATGCCTCCACACTCAGCAAAAATACCATTTTATACTAAGAGCTGTGATTTTTTAGACTCAGATATTTGTCAGACATCTTAAACATGAATGAAATGAATATGTCACTTCAAGAAAACAATTGATAGTATTTGCTGACAATGATGAAATTCAAGCTTTCCATTAAAAATTGGAATTCTGGAGAACTTGTATCTGCTATATGAGCTTGTAAGCTTTGCAATACTTAAAGATTTTTCTGATGAGATAGATATTAATATTAATAGATGTAATTTTATTTTATTTTTTATTTTTTTTAAAGAGAGAGGAGAGAGAGAGAGAGAGGAGAGAGAGAGAGAATTTTTTTTAATATTTATTTTTCAGTTCTCGGCGGACACAACATCTCTGTCTGTATGTGGTGCTGAGGATCGAACCCGGGCCGCACGCATGCCAGGCGAGCGCACCACCGCTTGAGCCACATCCCCAGCCCTATAGATGTAATTTTAAAATATCATACAATGGCTGAGTGTAGTGGCACACATGTGTAATCCCAAAGATTTGGGAGGCTGTGGCAGGAGCATTGCAAGTTTGAGGCTAGCCTCAGCAACTTAGTGAGGCCCTGTCTCAAAATAAAAAAGGGCTGAGGATGTAGCTCAGTGGTGCACCCCTGAGTTCACTCCCTGGAATACCCCACCCCCCCACACACACACAAAAAAATACACACACACACACAATGAACTACATTAACACATTTGGAAAATCTGTCTTTTCATGAAACTGTATTTTCCAAATCACCATTGTATAGTGTTATACAATCATGCATAGGTTAAAAAAAAAAATCTGTTTAAAAGAAAAGAGATTAAAATTCACCGGTCCAGCTGGGCACAAATTTGAAGCTAACCTGGTCAACTTAGTGAGACCCTGTCTCAAAATTTAAAAATTTTAAAAATAAAAGGGCTGGGATGTAGCTCAGTGATAGAGTGCCCCTGGGTTCAGTCACCAGTATTGGTACATGGCAGCGGGGAGTCATTATTCTACTAAATGAAGCTCTGAGTAAGAAAAGCCCTAAGTGAGAAAGAACTTAGCAGGAAGAGGTTAACAGTATAAAGGCTTTGAGACACTGAAGTTCTTTGTAGATTCAAGAACCCTCAAAATAAGGCACTGTGACTGAAAAGAAAGAGGGTACATGATTCAAGTTGAGGTGGGAATCAGATTCAGTCAAGTAGATATATAATCTTGTAGATCATGATAAGCATCAAAAGTTTTTTTTTTTTTTTTTTTCGCAGGGGAATGTGGGGGTGATGCAGAGGATTGAACACGGGGTCATGGGCACACCAGACAAGGGATCTACTACTGAGTTACATCCCCAGCCAGTAGATTTTTTTTTTTTAAGGGATAAAGATTGTGAATATAAGAGTGACCTGATGTGTGTGTTCTTAATGGATCACTCCCTTGAGAATAGGGAGCGAAGGTGGATGCAGGGAGTCCTGGTAGGAGGTTGATGCAATAATGCAGGGAGAGATGATGGTGGCTTGGATGAGGTGATAATGAGGGAGATGATAGGTGGCTGAATTCTGGATCTATTTTGAAGCGTAAACCAATAAGATCTATTGACAGATTGGATATGTGACAGGACAGCAGTCAAAAAAGAAAATGCCACCATTTTTGGTTTGAGAATCAAAAGGAGGGAGTTTCCACTAGCTAACGTGGAGAAGGCTATGGGAGAGCAAGCCCCACCTCCTGACTCCAGAAAGGGGCCTAGCAGAGTACCGAGGAAGACAGATGAGTCTTTTCTTCCATTGGAGGTGATAAACTGAGTTAAGTCCTAGAGCTAAGGCTGAAAATAGGTAAGATGTGGAAGAAGAGATGTGGGGGATCAGAGATGAGAAAGAGGTGGTCTGTATGAAATCTAGAGCCTCCCCCCAAAAAAATCCATTGGTCTACAGATAACAAAGTTCCATATTCCAAGGGACCTTTAAGAAATTGCCACTTGTCAAATATAGTATCAAAGAATATTCACAATTATCTGAAAAGGCTATTACATACTTCTACCCTTTTCCAACTATATATCTGTGTGAGACTGGACTTTCTTCAACCTAAAAAACATGTTGTAGAGGGCTGGGGTTGTGGCTCAGTGGTAGAGTGCTTGCCTAGCATGTGTGAGGCACTGGGTTCAATCTTCAGCACCACATACCAATAAACAAATAAATAAATAAAAGTATAATTAAAAAAAAACATGTTGTAGAGATTCAATAAAGAAGATGTCTAACTTCTACTGAAGCAGACATTAAAGAGATTTACAAAGATGCAAAATGATGTTACCCTTCTCATTAAATTTTTTAAAAAGTTATTTTTCATAAATAGTAATTTCTTTTTAAAAAATGTTTAAACTTTATTTCTACATGTAATGGGTTTATTTTTATTTTTTTTAAATTTTTAAAAACTTGTTTATAGACCTTTATTTATTTGTTTATACATGGTGTTGAGAATCGAACCCAGTGTCTCACACATGCCAGGCAAGTGCGATACCGCTGGGCCACAGATATAGCCCAATAATGGGTTTATTAATGTTATTTTAAAATGAATCAATATACTTTTAAAGAAATTGTAGGTTTAAGTTTCTAATATGTTAAATAGCTTTCTGAAGTCCTCTATTTTATTTTTAAAAATATTTTTTAGTTGTAGATGGACAAAATACCCTTATTTTATTTGTTTATTTTTATGTGGTGCCAGGATCAAACCCAGTGCCTTGCACATGCTAGGCAAGCACTCCACCACTGAACCACAACCCCAGCCCATTTTATTTTTATTTTATATTTTATTATACTATTAAAATCATACATAGTATATGGGTTCAATTTTACAAAATTACACATACAAGGAATTTGATTTCAGTCCCTATTCCTCTCTTTTTCGTCCTATTCTCCCTCTCCCTATTCTCCATCTACTCTACTGATCATTCTTTTGCTTATTTATTTATTTGTTTGTTTATTTATTTATTTCCCAGCACTCCACACGTGCTAGGCAAGCACTTTACTGCTGAGCCACAACTTCAGCCCCTTCTTTATTTATTTTTGATTGGTACTTTCAGCACATACATAAAAGTAAAATTCCCTTTGGTCCATTTATATATGAATATAACATGACTTTGTTAAATTCATTCTGTGTTTCTTTCCCTTTCCCTTCCTTGCTCCCTCTCGTTCTCCTACTTCTACTTCACTGATCTTCCCTTTATCTTTATGATACCCAATTCCCTCCTCCATTGTTTTTTTTCCCTTATTTCGCTCTATCTTCTACATGAGAGAAACATCTGACCCTGGATTTTCTGAGTCTGACTTATTTGGCATGCTTTTCTCCTTTTCCGTCCATTTACTGGCAAATATCATTATTTCATTCTTCTTTTTGGCCAAGTAAAACTCCACAGTGTATATATGCTGTATTTTTTTTTATCTACTCATATAATGATGGGCATCTGGACTGATTTCATAATTTGGCTATTGTGAACTGTGCTGCTATACATATTGAGGTGGATGTATCATTACAGTATGCTGATTTTAGTTCTTTTGGATAAATGCTAAGGAGTGGGATGACTGGGTCATATGATGTTTCCAGTCTCAGTTTTCTGAGGAACCTCCACACTACTTTCCAAAGTGGTTGTATTAATTTTGCAGTCCCACCAACAATGTATAAGTGTACTTTCCCCCCACACCTTCACCAGCATTTATTATTATTTATAGTCTTGAATTAATTGCCATTCTGACTGGAGTGAGATAAAATCTTAATGTAGCTTTGATATGCACTTCCCTGATTGCTAAAGATGTTGAACATTTTTACATATATTTGTTGGCCATTTGTGTTTCTTCTTTTGAGAATTTTCTGTTTAGTTCTTTTGCCATTTATTGATTGGGTTATCTGCTTTTTGGCAATTGAATTTTATGAGTTCTTTATATATTCTGGATATTAATTCCCTGTCACAGGAGTAGCTGGCAAAGGTTTTTTCCTATTCTGTAGGCTTTCTCTTCCTTCTCTTGATGGGTTTCCTTCATTGTGCAAAAGCTTTTTAATTTGATGACATCACACTTATTGATTCTTGATTTTATTTCTTGAGTTTTACGGGTCTTGTTAAGAAAGTCGGTGCCTATACCTATATGATGGAGTGTTGACTATGTTTTTTTTCCTAGCAGTTGCAAGGCTTTTGGTCTAGTTCCTAAGTCTGATTCATTTTGAATCGCAGGGTGAGACAGGGATCTAATTTCATTCTTCTATCTATGGATATTCAGTTTTCCCAGCACTATTTGTTTTAAAGGCTCTTTTCTCCAACATATATTTTGCCAACTTTGTCAAGTATCAAATGGCTATAAGTATGTGGATTTGCCTCTATCTTCTGTTCTATTCAATTGGCATACATGTCTATTTTGATACCAATACTGCAGTGTTTGTGCTACTATAGCTCTGCAGTATAATTTGACATCAGGTATTGTGATGCATTCTGCATCAATTTTCTTACTCAGAATTACTTACTTAGAATTGCTTTACCTATTCTGGGTCTCCTATTCTTCCAAATTAACTTAAGGACTGTTTTTTCTAGTTCTGTGAAGAATATCGGTATTTTGATGGGTTTACCTTGAATCTGTATATTGCTTTGGTAGTATGGCCATTTTATCAATATTACTCCTGCCTATCCAAGAACATGGGAGCTTTCTGGAGTCGTCAATTTTATTTTTTAAAATATTTTTTAGTTGTAGATGGACAAAATACCTTTATTTTATTTATTTTTCTATGGTGGCCAGGGATCAAACCCAGTGCCTCACTCATGCTAGGCAAGCACTCTACCACTGAGCCACAACCCCAGACCATTTTATTTTTATTTTATATTATACCATTAAAATTTCCATCTTCTAAGGTCTTCTTCAATTTCTTCAGTGTTCCATAGTTTTCCATTGAAAAGGTCTTTCACCTCCTTGGTTAGATTAATTCCAGTTTTTTTTTTAATATTATGAATAGGATATTATGAAAAGGATGGTTTTCCTGATTTCTTTCTCAGCTGAATTGCTATTAGAATATAGAAAAATTATTGAATTCTGATTGTTGACTTTCCATCCTGCTACTTTTCTAAATTCTTTATCAGCTCTAGGAGTCTTCTGGTGGGATTTTTGGGATCCTCTAGATATAGGATCATGTCATCAGCAAACAGTGATAGCTTGACTTCTTATTTTTCTATTTGTATTCCTTTGATTTCCTTCTCTTGCCTGATTGCTCTGGCTTGAGTTTCAAGAACTATATTGAGAAAAAGTTGTGAGAGTGGACAGCCTTGACTTGTTCCTGATTTTAGAAGAAAAGCTTTCAGTTTTTCTCCATTCAGTAATGATGTTGGCTTTAGGTTTGTAGAATATAGCCTTTATAATGATATAAGTTCTTTCTACCCCCATTTTCTCCAGTGTTTTTCTGAAAATATATATTTTAGTTGTAGATGAACACTATACCTTTATTTTATTATATTCATATGTGGTGCTGAGGATCAAACCCAGGGCCTTCCATGTGCTAGGTAAGTGCTCTACCAATGAGCCACAACCCCAGCCCCTCTTCATTATTCTTAACATGAATGGTTGCTGTATCTCATCAAAGGTGTTTTTTGCTCTTATTGAGATGATCATACAGTTCTTGTTCTTAATTCTAGGTAAGTGGTGAATTACATTTATTGATTTGCATGTGTTGATCAAATCTTGCATCCCTGGGATAAAGCCCACTTGGTCATGGTATATTATTATATATATATTTTGAGTGCAGCTTGCTAATATTTTATTAAGAATTTTTACATCTATCAGGGTATTGATCAGTAGTTTTCTTTCCTAGATATGTCTTTGCCTGATTTTGGGATCAGGGTTTTACTGCCTTTATAAAATGTATTTGGGAGTGTTTGCTCTCTTTCAATTTCACGGAATAATTTGAGAAAGACTAGGGTTAGATTTTCTTTAAAAGCCTGGTAGAACTCAAATGAGAATCCATCTGGTCCTAAACTTTTCTTCACTGACAGGCTTTTAATTGCTGTTTCAATTTCATTACTTGATATTGGTCTATTTAGGTTTTCTGACTCTTCCTGGTTCAATTTGGGCAGGTCATATGAGTTTAGAAATTTATCAGTGTCTTCTAGATTTTGCAGTTTATTAGAATATAAATTTTCAAAAAATTTTTCTAATGATCTTCTGGATTTCAGAAGCATCTGTGGTGATATCTCTTTTTTCATCTCTAATTCTGCTGATTTGGGTCTTCTCTCTATCTTTTGGTTAGTCTGGCTAAGGGTTTATAAATCTTTTTTTTTTTTTTTTTTGAAGAACCAACTCTTTGTTGCACTGACCCTGTATATTGTCTATTTATTCTTAATTTCATTAATTTTGGCTGTGGTCTAATTATTTCCTATCTTCTACTGATTTGGAGTTAGTTTATTCTTTTTCTAAGGCCTTGAGGAGAAGCATAAGATTATTTATTTGGAATCTCTCCATTTTCTTAATGCCTGCATTTCTTAGTGCCTGCACTCATTGCTATAACTTTTCCTCTTAGTACTGCTTTCAATAGTGTTCCAAAGACTTTGATATGTTAGATCTTTGTTTTCATTTGTTTCTAAGAATTTCTTGATTTCTTCTCTCATTTCTTCTTTGACCCAATCTTCATTTAAAAGAGTATTATTTAATCTCCATGTGTTTATGTGGTTTCTATTTTATTTCTTGCTGCTGGTTTCTAGTTTCATCATTATGGTCTGATAGGATGCGTGGGATTATATTGATTTTTTTTTTTTTTTGTATTTGCTAAGACTTACATTATGACCTAGAATATATTCTATTTTGGAAAAGTTTCCATGAACTGCTGAGAAGAAGGTAAATCAGTTGTTTGGGGGTAAAATATTCTGTATATGTCTATAAGGTCCATTTTATTTATAGTATTATTTAGGTTGAATACATCTTTATTGATTTTCTGCTCTGATGACCTGTCTAGTAGTAATAAGGGTGTGTTGAAGTCACCCAGTATTGTTATATTGGGATCTATCTGCGATTTAAGGAATATTTTCTTAATTAGGTACCTTGACATTTTATATATAAATGTGTGTGTATGTATGTGTGTGTATATATATATACACATTTATATATATGTCTCTTCTTGTTGGGACTGTTTCCTTCGCCAGTATATAAGGGCCTACTTTGTCTCTTTTGATTAATTTTTGCTTGAAATCAACTTTGTCAAATATGAGAATAGCTACTCCAGACTGTTTACAGACTCCATTTGAGTGGAAATTTTTTAACTTTTTACCTTCAGTCTGTGTCTTTGCCTATGAGTCTCTAGCAGAGAGGATATAGTTGGATCTTATTTTTTGATTCATTCCACTAATCTATGTCTTTTAATTGGGGAGTTGAGATTAATATTCAATATTATTCTGGATGTGTTTGTGGTTTACAGTCATTTTAATTTTTGTTTAGGTTTAATTGTTTTCATTCTCATTTAGATGATTAGTTTTCTATTGATCTTTATCTACTTGGGAGTTTTGGGATTTGTTTTTGGGTTCCTCTGTATACAGTTTGAGTATTCTTTGTAGTGTTGGCTTATTTGTCATTTAAGGGTCCTCAATTTTTAAGAGGGTAAAGGCATCCTGAGACTACCAAGTTAGAGAACTGCTAGTCTAGAAGATGCCTAGGATTCCTTTTGACACCAAGATTTCAAGAACCCTGTAATCTATGAGAATTTAATTATCAATAACTACTAAATAATATTTATATAGTTATTGAAAGTATAAAATATGTATTTACATAAAACAAACATCCAATATCTATATTGGTTAATGTTAGATTAATGTCCCATGTGTAAAATAAATTTGGGAGACTGTATATTCATGTTCCCAATTTAGTTGACAGAAAAAACTTTCAATTAAAAATCTTTTTTATTGAAACAGAGTCTCCCTTTGTTGCCCAGGCTAGTCTTAAACTCCTGGCCTCAAATCCTACCACTTAGCCTCTCAAGTGGCTGGGACTTGAGGCATGTGACATTAAAACATCCTTAATAATAATTTCAAAATTTAAAAATAATTACCATATTGTTGTTAATCCACCTACTGAATGGTCAATAGTACAAACTTCCTCATATATTCTTATTTAAAAAAAATATTTTCAGTTATAGATGGACATGAAACCTTTATTTTATTTATTTTTATGTGGTGCTGAGGATTAAACCCATTGCCTCACATGTGCCAGGCAAGTGCTCACCATTGAGCTTCAACACCAGACCCCTTCATATACTCTTTTTTCGGGGGGAAGGTACCAAGGATTAAACTCAGGGCACTTGACTACTGAACCACATCCCCAGCCCTATTTTGTATTTTATTTAGAGACAGGGTCTCACTGAGTTGTTTAGCAACCTTGCAGTTGCTGAGGCTGGCTTTGAACTCACGATCTTCGTGTCTCAGCCTTCCGAGCTGCTGGGATTACAGGCATATGCCACCATGCCTGGCTCCCTTCATATACTCTTGCTTTTTTTTTTGTTTTTGGCTCTTTTTGTTACCAGGAATTAAACCCAAGGACACTTAACTACTGAGCCACATCCCCAGACCTTTTTGATTTTGAAACAGAGTCTTCACTAAGTTGCTTGGGGCCTCACTAAGTTGCTGAGGCTGGCCTCGAATTTGCAATCTTCTTGTCTCAGCCTCCCATGTCACTGGGATTACAGACGTGTGCCAGTCTTCTTCCTAGTTATGATTTGATTACTGATTACACTGTCATCTTAACTTCTACCATAAATAAAAATTACATATTTCCTGTTTGTCCTATCATATGCTTAAGTGAAATCTTTCTTTTTTTTTTTTTAATATATACAGATGGAAATACTTAGGCTATGTCATTCTGTTTTATTAGCTCAACTATAACAGGTATTTACTATTTAAAAATAGTATATTTTTTTGCCAGGTACCATTGTACACACCTGTAATCCCAGCAACTCAGGAGGTGTAAGCAGGAGAACTGCAAGTTCAAAGCCAGCCTCTGCAAGTCAGCAAGACCCTAAGCAACTTAGCAAAACCCTGTCTCAAAATAAAAAATAAAAAGAGCTAGAGATGTGGCTCAGTGGTTGAGCACCCCTGGGTTCAATTCTTGGTACCAAATAAAATAAAATAAAATACTATTTTTCCTACTTAATATAAATGCATTTTATCATATTTCTTTAAAACTCATAAAAATTCCATTAAAAATGGAAGACTCTAATTTGTATTTTCCCTTTTACCAAACCAATTCTTTGAATCCTAACTAACCCTTGCAAAAATTCTCTATTTTTGTTTGCTTCATAAGGACCATTTCCCTACCTTTTTACAAAGATAGACACAGAAGTTCAGGATAGAGACATTGTATGTATATACATTATACAGGAAAAGAATCACCTGTGCTTCTTTTCTATGAGCATGTATTAAGAGTTCCATGGAGCTCACAGACTAATATCAGTAGAGTGTCTTCAACTATAGCAAGTGACCAAAAAGCAAATATGGAAGGCAAAGTAGAATAGTTCATAAACTGAGGCTGTGTATGCTATTAGATGATAGAAATTTAAAAAAAGGGGGGGGAGGGGTTGACCTGACTAGTTGAGCAGAAGTTCCCCTCTGGAGTTCCAAGTTATTACAACACTCTCCATAGTTTCAGTCACTTGCCTTAGGTGAAGACAGAATTTCATGGGTTTCTCTGTTGGTTCAGCTGCTCTTGGTTTGACCATGTCTACTTCCATGTTCTTTTCACAGGGCAACTTGGTGTCATTTGGGTGTAGGCAGATGATCTTGAGAAGGTGAGCCACACCAAACAAATGAAGGTTATCTATATTTGTGATGGTTTTATTTATCAAGTAATGGGTTTGACTTCATATATCCTTTCTATTTTCTATATAAGAGCTTTATTATATATGGGTCAAATTATATTATGATAGTATGTACCTGTATATAAATGTAATAACAAATCCTATCATTATGTACAATACAACTAAAATACACCAATAAAAAAAAAGAGCATTGTTATAATTTGAAAAACTCAATTACTGTACCTCTTTTATTTTCTTAGGAGAAGTTTCACTTTTATTACTTTTGAATTCTTCATTTATCTTTATTCTGGCTGCTAGAGAGAAAAAATATATTCAGTTATTTGCTTTAGAATTTAGAATTCCTGCCTCAACAATTTACATGTCATTCATTATATTATTCATTTCTCTTTCTATAGTATATAAAAGAGTTTGTTCCCATGTAAAACAAAGCATGAGAAATATATTAAATAAATCTCTTGGAGAGGTTTTTACAGGTAAATTTGTTTAAAAAATAAATAAATAAATAGGGGCTGTAGGTATAGCTGTGGGTAGAGCGCTTGCCTCTAATGCTCAAGGCCCTGGATTCAATCCCCAGCACCACAAAAAAAATAAATAAATAAACAAATAAATAAACTTTTAGCACTCTAATACTTTCCCTGCTTTTCACTCTATAGTTATTGGATTCTAAGAAATCCAAATGATTGCTAGTTTGTGTTTTTCTATTTTGTTTTGGTACTTGGGATTGAATCCAGGGTGTTCTACCACTTAGTTATATGCCCAGCCTTTTTATTTTTTATTTTGATATTTTGAGACATAGTCTCCCAAAGTTGCTGAGACTGGCCTTGAATTTGTAATTCTCTTGCTTCAACTTTTAAGTAGCTGGGATTATGGGTGTTCCCCATGATGCCCAGCCCAGCTTCATGCTTTTTTTCTATAAACCTAAGGACTTTGATTAAAAGTCTTTTGTTTTTCCAAGAAAGCAAAAGTCAACACATACAAGTGTGTTAAACTATATATGTACATACACTGACAATTAAATTGCCGAGGCTGTCCTCGAACTTGCAATTCTCTTGCCTCAGGCTCCAGGGTTGCTAAGATTATCACTTAAAAACTTTTAAAGCAGCTGGGCACAGTGGCTCATGCCATCATCCCAACAACTTGGGAATTTGTGAGGCAGGATTACAAGTTCGAGGCCAGTCTCAGCATCTTAGCAAGACCTCTGACAACAAAGAAAGGCCTTGTCTCAAAATTTAAAATAAAAAGGATTCGTGATGCAGCTCAGTGGTAAAGCACCCAAGTTCAAGCTCTAGTACCCCCCAACACCAAAATTAAAGCAATAAAAATATACCACGTTAACAGGGACTAGCCATAAAACCTTCCTTCTGTGTTTGATACATCTTTATATGTAAGGTGGTTAAGAGTCTGGGCTATGGAGCCAAGATTACTTAGGCTATATTCCAGTTCTACCTCTTATCATGTATAATGTGGGGTAAATCTTTTCACATTTTGTTAGTTTTTGCCTTGCAAAAGTAGGAGTTATAATAGTTACTACCCTATAGAGCTGATATGAGAATTAAATTAGGAATTTGTTTAAAGTACAGATGAAGCTGGGTACCGTGGCCTTGTCTATAATCCCAGCAGCTCAGTAGGCAAGAGGATCTTGAGTTCAAAGCCAGACTCAGCAACTTATTGAGGCCCTAAGTAATTCAGTGAGACCCTGTCTGTAAGGAAGTACAAAAAGGGGCTAGGGATATGGCTCAGTGGTTAATTCCTAGTACCAAGTAATAATAATAAAGTACATATGACATATATACCTTAATGTTTAAAAAAATTATTTCTGGTTAATTAGAAAATTTTTAACTCCTAAGGAAGTTGGGAATGAAGTTGACTATGACTATTACTGAACTTAAAGCTTATAGCTATAACTTCCAGATAAGATAGAAACTGCTTAAAACAGGGAGATGCTGAACTTGGAATCATCTGAGTTGGTTTTCTTTCTCAACTACTATGACTTCTTGACTAAAACTGGTATTTACAATATGATGGTACCTGGTCCTAAAACGTGAAAATATGATGAGAGAGAAACAGGTTTAATGATCTGAAAATAAGGCAAGTTATGGAGAACACTGAAATTCTGACCTACCATTTCCTGATTCTTTATTGAAAACCTGATTTAATTTTTTTTTCTTTAACTAGATATTCCTCAAAGAAATATGACAGAAGCAGGACATGGTGCCATATGCCTATAATCTCAGTGACTCAGTAGGCTGAGGGAGAGGGATCACAAGTTCAAAGCTAGCCTCAGCAACTTAGCGAGGCTCTAAGCAACTTAGTGAGACCCTATCTCAAAATAAAAAATAAGCTAGGTGCGGTGGCGCATGCCTGTGATCCCAGTGGCTTGGGAGGCTGAGACAGGAGTATTGCAAGTTCAAAACCAGCCTCAGCAAAAAGCGAGGTACTAGCAACTCAGTAAGACCCTGTCTCTAAATAAAATACAAAATAAGGCTGGGGATGTGGCCCAGTGGTCAAGTACCCCTGAGTTCAAACCCTGATACTAAAATAAATAAATAAAATTTAAAATAAAAGGGTTGGGGATGTGGCTCAATAGTTAAATGCCCCTGGATTCGATCCTTAGTACCAAAAAAAGTAATGTAAATAAATCTTTATAAACTATATATGTGTAAAATCAAAGATTTGGTTAAGGACCGGGGTTGTGGCTCAGTAGTAGAGTGCTTACCTAGCATGCATGAGGCACCAGGTTTGATCCCTGGCACCACATTAAAAAATAAATAAATAAAATAAAGTTATTGTGTTAATCTACAACTGAAAAAAAATTTTAAAAAGAAAGAAAGAAAGAAAGAAAAACTGCCCAGAATGTAGAATAAAAATCCAGAGAGAAATTAAGAGGAGAAAATTAAGAGAGTAATCCAGAACAGTTATATTAACAAGAACACCAACAAGAGAGAAAAAGAAGTAAAAAATCAAAAGGGAAATAATCTCAGAGGAGAGATAGTAAAGGTCATTCCGTAGACAGGTCTTAACCAAACAGGCAGGATTTCCAGAACAGAATAACAGCCATCTAAAAAATGAACTTGCTCCAGAGGGGTAAAAAATATATTTACCTTCTAATGCTCTGGGATCATTTTTAAAAACTTGTTGTCTTGTTCTGTGCAATGTTCTAAAGAGCTGTAAAACCTGTTAAGAAAATAAGAATTCAGACCTCACAAGAAAAACTTTCAATTTTCCATAATTGTATTACAAGAATTAACAGTCTTCCTTTTCTATTTGTTTCTTAAACTATTTTTCAAAATAACTCATGAAAAATCATGGTTTGCCATAATAACATTCCCTTTGCATTCAGATATATAGAAAGATATATAGATTGGAGATGCAGTTTAGTGGTAGAGTGTATTCTTAGCATGCATAGGCCCTAAGTTTAATCCTCAGTACCAAAAGTTTTAGCTTTATTTACAAAAAAGTTTTAGCTTTATTTTCCAAGAGAAAGTTCTCTGAATCAAAGAAAGAAAGGTTAAAAAGATAATAATCCTGTCAAAAATCAGTCTGCTTGCTGATCCATAATTGCAGGGGTAGGCAATGGGGAAAATGAAGGAACTGATTGGGCAAAGGGGAGGGAGGAAAGGTGTGAAGGCAGGGTGGGGGTGGGGTGGTGGAATGATATGGTTATCATTACCCTAGATACATGTATGACTGCACATATGGTGGGACACTACTGTAAGAAATGAAAAGTTGTGCTGCAATTGTGTACACTGAATCAAAATGCATTCTGCTGTCATACATACCTAATTAGAATAAATAAATTAATTAATTTAAATTTTTAAAAAATCAGTCTGCTAACCAACTTTACCAGTTTAGTATGTATTTGTTCACCTCTTTCTTAACATATTGAAGCTTTCATCTACTCTTGTTTGTTTGTTTGTTTTTGTGGTACTGGGGATTGAACCCAGGGCCTTGTGCATGGGAGGTAAGCACTCTACCAATTGAGCTATATCCTCAGCCCCATTTATCTACTCTTAAAATCATACACACACTTACACAAAATCATGAACTTATTATATCTGAAAAGAGCCAGAAAAAAAAAATGTTTCAGATAATTTAGGCAAGTTTAACTGCAGTTTCTCAAAGGCAGAGTGAAATGCTGAGACTTATGAATATTCAAAGTTTGTGTAAAAAAAAAAGAAAGAAAAGAACCTGGCATTTTTGTTAAAGATTATCAAGATTTTTTTATTTTTTAAATTGTAGATGAACATAATTTCTTTCTCCTTCCTTCCTTCCTTCCTTCCTTCCTTCCTTCCTTCCTTCCTTCCCTCCCTCCCTCCCTCCCTCCCTCCCTCCTTCCTTCCTTCCTTCCTTCCTTCCTTCCTTCCTTCCTTCCTTCCTTTCTTTCTTGTGCTGAGGATCGAACCTACTGCCTCACACATGCTAAGCAATCACTCTACACTGAGCTACAACCCCAGCCCTATCAAGCTGTTTTTTTTTTTTTTTTTTTTTGATAAGCTGAGGTCACCTCTCATTTCTCAAGTCCAAAATGGTACTCAATATTGCACTCCTTCCCTGTCCTCTCAATCTTGTTTTTATTATTTATTTATTTATTTATGTGGTGCTGAGGAGCAAACTCAGAGCCTCACCATTGAGCTATATCCCCAGCCCATGTTCTCAATTTTAGTTTTTGAGACCACTGAGCTTCAAGCCAAAAATGTTAAGGTCATCCTTTAAATCTACTCTACTCTTCATGTAGAACTTTAGGAATACCTCCCTAAACATTTTTATATCCCCCATCCTAAAACTAGTTCAGACCTTCCTATCTCTGTCTTAGATGACTTACAAAGGTATATCACTCTACCATCATTGCCTCCTTTCCTCCAATCTGTTTTCCAGATAATCTAACACTGAACATACTGCATGCCTGACACCATATTAAGGGTTTTACATGCATTAGAAAACTCGTAATATCAAAGGCAGATAACAATAACAACAAAAAAAGAAAAGAAAAAAAGAAAAAGAACCAGGCAAATTGGGAGCAGAAAACTCCAAAAATCTCTTGGATATCAACTGTATGAAAGCAAAAATTAGGTTGAGAAAATCTGCTCAGAACATAAAACAAAAATCCAGAGACAGAAATTGAGGAGAGAGGGCTGGGGTTATGGCTCAGTGATAGAGCATTTGCCTCACATGTGTGAGGCACTGGATTCAATCTCAGCAGCACATATAAATAAATGAATAAAATAAAGTCCATCAACAACTAAAAAAAAAATTATAATAAGTATCTTTAAAAAAAAAAAAAGAAGGGGCTGGGATAGAGCTCAGTTGGTAGAGTGCTTATCTCTCATGCACAAGGCCCTGGGTTCAATCCCCAACAACAAAAAAAAAAAAAAAAGGAAAGAAAGAAAGAAATTGAGGAGAGAAAATAAGAAAATTAAGAGAGTAATCTAAAGACCTAACAGTAATATCAGCAGGGGCACCAACAAGAAAGAAATGGAAGTAAAAAAGGAAAAGGACGATAATCAAGAACATTTTTCACCAAGTAAGGACACAAGTCACTAGACAGAAGGGTTCCACCAAGTGTAAAACACAAAAGTCACAGTTGCTTTTCAGTGAAATGCTAAGAATAAAATTAAGGGAAAAAACAGTTCACATTTAAAGTATTAGAAGGGCTGGGATTGTGGCTCAGCGGTAGAGCATTAACCTAGCACGGGCGGGACCTGGGTTCAATCCTCAGCACCACATAAAAATAAAGGCATAGGCTGGGGATGTGGCTCAAGCAGTAGCACGCATGAGCGCAGGGCGCTGGGTTCCATCTCATCAGCACCACATAAAAAAAATAAAATAAAGATGTTGTGTCCACCGAAAACTAAAAAATAAATATTAAAAAACTCTCAAAAAATAAAATAAAATAAAATAAAGATGTTATGCCCACCGAAAACTTAAAAAAATAAATATTAAAAAATTCTCTCTCTCTAAAATAAAAAATAAAAAAAATTAAAGGCATTGTGTTGTATCCCCCTACACCTAAAAAAATAAATATTAAAATAAATAAATAATTAAGTATTAGAAAATAAGAATGGCATATAACATCTAAATAATATCACTATGAGAAGACAAGAAAATGTTTTCAAATCTTGGAAAAAGTTAATAATTACACTCAATAATAATAGGAATAATATCAAAGATGAAAACTGTTTCTTCAAAAATTATACATTTTGAAGACAACGTATGAGAGTGAGACTAGTCCTCATCTTCTATAGCTAAATGTCAATAAAAAATATCTCAAAAGAGAAAGAAACCATAGCAGTTTAAACATGTTATTTAGAAATATGAAGTAAATCCCAGATGATTAAAATGATTAAAAAGCACTGATCTCTGGGAAGCAAGAATTGGGAATAAGTAGAAGAAAATGGGTGTCTACTGGTTTTCAATTTTACTTCTTAAACTTTACATATTTATCATCTTTATAAAATTTTATTTTAAAAAAGGAAAGGGAAAAGACACTATCAAAAAAGAAAAAAAGTTAGGTACTATGGCACACACTTGTAATCCCAGCAACCCAGGAGGCTGAGGCAGGAGATCCCAAGTTTTGGGTCAGACTTAGAAACTTTTAGTTTTGAGACCCTGTCTCAAAAAAAAAAAAAAAAAAAAATGGTCTGGGGCTCTAGCTCAGTGGTAAAGCACAACTGGGTTTAGATTCTAGTACCAAACAAAACCAAACAAAAACCAGCCAGGTACAAGAAGAACTTGGGAGGTTGAGGCAGACTGCCAACTATGAGTTCAGTCTAAGTGACAGAGTGAGACCCTATCTCAAAGAAACAGAAAAAAGAAAAAAAAACCCACAGAATGGTAGAAAATATCTGTAAATCATATAACTGATAAGGGCTTAATACCCAGAATATCAAAAGAACACTTATAACCCTAATTTTTAAAATATGCAAAGGATTTGAGTAGACATTTCTCCGAAAAAAGATGCACAAACGTCCAATGAGCTATGAAAGTGTTAGCAAGGATATGGAAAATACAAAATTCTTATATATTGTTGGTGAAAATGAAAAAAAATACAGCTGCTCTGGAAAAGTTTAGCAGTTGCTCAAAAAGTTAAAACACAGTCATCTCACAATCCAATAATTCGATTACAATTCTATTACTAGATATATACCCAAGAAAAATGAAAACATGTACGTTCACAGCAGCATTATTCATAATAGTCAAAAAGTAGAAACAACCTAAATGTCTACAACCTCATGAATAGGTAAACAAAATGTGGAATATCCATACTACTATGCTTTGAGTTGTGCATACTCCCAAAAGAAGTTGAAGTCCTAATCCCAGACACCTGTAAATGTGACTTTACTAGGAAATAAACTTTTTGCAAGATGTAATCAAGTTAAGATGAGGTCACTAGGGTGACCTACTCCAATGAGACTCCAATGTGGGGAAAATACCACACGAATTATAAACACACAGAGTGTAAGGGTCCGGCGAAACGTCGGAGGAAGAGACCACAAGAGACTGTCTTATGCAACAGCAGAAGGGAGGGTTTATTTGGAGACCAGCATGCTAGGGCCCAGAGCTCTCTATAGCAAAGAGAGATAGAGCCCTGAGAACAGCTTGAGCAGAGCTTATATACTTTCCCTGGAGAGGGCAGGGAGAGAAGTTACATTTTGTAGTTTGGCAGTTGAGAACAGCTCATTCTGGGAACAAGATTAGCAGACAGTCCACAGTTGGGGACAGCACATTCTGGGAACAAGATTAGCAGACAGTTCTTAAGATTTCAACAGTGTTTTGTTAAGCATTTAGAGAAACGGAGTGACAAGTACCTATTTTATTAACCTTTCAAGAGGAAAGAGAGCCTGGTGAAGACCAAGATAGAAACTGGAATGATACAACAGCAAGGCACAGAACCACCATTGGAAGCTAAGAAAAAGCAAGGAAAGACACCGCACAGTGTTTCAGAGGAAGTGTGGCCTTGCTGACATCTTGACCATGGATTTCTAGCCTCTGTTACTGTGAGACAATAAATTTCTGTTGTTCTAAGCCACACTGTTTATGGCAGGTTGAGTGTCCTTAGCCAAAATGTTTGGGACCAGAAATTTTCCAGATTTTGAGGTTTCTCAAAATTTTGGAATATTTGCATAAAATTATTGGATCAGCACCCCTAATCTGAAAATCTGAAATCCAAAATGCTCCAAAAATCTGAAACTTTTTAAGAATCACATTGATGCTCAACAAGTTTTATGGTTCAGAGCATTTCAGATTACCAATGTTGGTATTAGGGATGCTTAACCTGTACTTTATTAAGACAAATGTAGGAGACAAATGCAGATTTTGGTACTGGGAAATGGGATGCTGCTGTAACAAGTACCCAAAAATGTGCAAGTAGCTTTCTAATTGAATACTGTGTACAGGAAGGAAGAATTCTGAAGTGCTTGGTAGTAAAAGTTTTGACAGCCCTGAAGAGACTGTTGGCAAAAATATGGATTTTAAAGGCATCATAGTATAGCATATGCTTAACACTGTAAGGCCCTGGGTTCAATCTCAGCATACACACACTCACACAGATGCCATCATAGAAACCTGGAAATTTAATATTGCAAGAGTAGTAGAAGACATGTTGCAAGGAATTTCAGAAAGTGCGGAGAGGTAAACTAGACCTGGCACAAGCTTTTAGTCCCAGCTATTCAGGAAACTCAGGCAGTACAATTTTGCTTCTATTGTTGTGACTTACATTAAGGTGTATTGAAAGTTCAATAGAACAAGAGGACCGCTTTGTGGCTCCCTATTATTGATCAACCATAAACACACTGTTTTTCCTCAAAGTATTGTAGCATAGCATTTCTTCCTTTCTGTGCCTGTTTTGGCCAGTGACAACTGCAAGTCCTAATGGGCCACAATGTTGATATTTAAAGTCAAGAACTGGGCACTGGTAAGAAATGGGCATGGGCTCGACGAGAAAACAATCTGAGACCAGGTCTTTAGAGAGTAATGCAGATGGGTCCAGCACATCCCAAACTTTGAGAACTTGGGTCTCACAATTTCTGCTATTTATCGCTAAATATTACCTTTGCAAATAATTCTGCCGGGGCTCAGTTTCCTTTGGTTCCTACACTTCTGTACACCTTCTGATCATCTGAATAAACATTCCACATCATTGCATGGTTTTAACTCCGGATTGTGTTTAACATCTCCTGTACTTCTCAGAGACCTGAAATTGGTCCCTCAATTACTCAGAACTCAAGTGGCGTGCTTTTATCACACATAACACTCAGTGCCCGTTAGCACAAAGAACTAAGAACCGTAATGACTTCTCCCTCCCTTCTCCGCACCTGAATGAACCCACGACTGCCCTTCAGGGTTGGTCATCATCCTCCAGTAAGGGTCCCGAACCCCAGCCTCCAGAAACTCCAAACAACCTTCGCAAGGCCACGGCCACGAACTTATTACTCTTACCATCGGCACCGCACCCACTCCCTCCCCAGGCCCTGTCACCTTGGCCGCCTGACCCATGGCTCTCTTCGCGGTGGCGGCCACCACTCAAGCGGTTGAGTTGCCCCGCCTCTTGGCAACCAATCAAGGCCTGGCGTTGACGTCCAACTCCCGGTGGCCAAGTTCCTAGCGCGCCACAACCAATCATCACGCAGCATCTCCGTAGCCCCGCCTTCCTCGGAAGAACCAGGGAGAGGCATTTGCCAATTTACAACTGTAAAACCGCGAGAAGTACTGGAGCCCAATTACTGGCCAGAGGAAAAAGGAAATCACCTGGAAGCCATCTTTATTAGGGGCAGAATCACTTCCGTCTTGGGTGGTTATCTTTTTTTTCGGGCTTTGGTTGCGTTTCGAATATCTTGTATTTTAGCGTTTCCTGGTTGGGACAGTCTCTTTAGAAACGTGCATCAGTAACAATCAAGCGTTAACAACTACACTGGGCACTGATTGGAACGCTGATTTTTAAAAACTGATATTCTTTTATTCTTTCCAAGAAGGTGAAGTGAGTTACTTGCTGAAGTTCACATGGCTATTAAATGGAGGCCTGGGATACAGATGTGCTAAGCCTGATTACAAAGACTATCCATACCCTTTATATCCTACCTACTTAATTTGCCCTACTTGTTTTGCTAGAGGAGGAAATGGGTAACTTATTAACAGAATCATAACAGAAGCACTTTTAAATACAGTTTACTTTAGGAATTTGCAAGCAGTAAGAAAAATCTCAACCTCGTTCCTATGTCATAAGAGTTGTTCACCTTCTCTACCCCCACAAACTTTCAGATTAATTTCTAGGTACAATTGACTTTTTATAAAGAATGAAAGATTTGGAGTAATGGAACTCAAGGCCCCCTTTCCTCTCTATTGTCTGCATTTCAATATACTGCAAGTCATGAGAATAGTAGATAATAGTCTACATTATTATTATTATTATACTGGGGATTGAACCCGACAGAGCATTACCACTGACTATATCCCCAGCCCTTTTTATATTTTATTTTGAGACGTTTTGACCAAGTTGCTCCCGGCCTCACTGAATTGCTGAGGCTGGCCTTCAACTTATGAGCCTTCTGAGTCGCTGGGATTACATGTGTGTGCCACCGTGCCTGGCTTAAAAAAACATATTAAGGTGCATTAGATTTGTGGAAAAGCATTTGACATAATCAAGCAATTAAACCAATGTACTGGATATTGTATTGAATCCAGGACACGATAAATTAGTTGATCTTAAGACATTGTATTGTAGTGCCTTCTGAATGGTGACAATGATTAAAAGATGCTTTTTAAAAAAAAATTCCCCTTTAAAATCATAGCCCAATTTATTGAAAATTTGTAATTTATTGTGGTAATCTCTGGCTGACTAGGGTCCTGTATTCAACCAATCAAAATCCCACATCTGCTGATTTTGGCGAAGGTGGGGGGAGTACTGGGGATTTATCCCAGGGCTAATTTAACAATCACCTCAATTTAACAGCCTCAACCTTTTTTATTTTGAGACAGGGTCTCACTAGATGCTTGGGGCCTCACTAAATTGCTAAGGCTGGTCTTGAATTTATAATACCGTGTCTCAGCCTCCCCAGCTGTTGGGATTACAGGCCTGCACCACCATGCTTGATCATCTTCTGATATTTGAAAATTTAGTTCCTATAATGCCAAAATCAGTTCAATCTGTGGGTGCTTTTTTCTTATATAATCCTTTGTGGTTCCTTTCACTGTTCCACAAATGAAATAACTCTTTCTGATTGTTAAGGGAAAGCGTCCGTGTTTGTCTGCATCTGAAAGTGTACGGCCCAGAACCAAACAGGAAATTCCAACATCACATAAGTTCACAGAGCTTTGTTGTAGGGAGATAATGCCCTCCAAAAGATTATATGTCCAGGACCTTTGATTATATTACCTTATGTGATGAAAGGGGCTTTACAGATATGATTAAATTAAGAATTTAGGGATGGAATATTATCTTGGATGGTATGTTGTGCCTAACGAAAAACAAAGATTTTTTAAAATTTTTAATTTGACAGTAGAATGCATTTTGACACTTGTACACAAATGGAGCACAGATTCTTGATCCTTGGATAAAGATTATTGAAAGTAGAAAAAGGAAGAAGAGACAGGAAGAGACCTGAAGATACTCCCGCTCTCACTTTGAAGATGGAGGAGGCCACACACCAAGAGTGTAGGTGGTCTCTCGAAGGTGGAAAAGGTAAGAGAGTTGATTCACTTGTAGAGTCTTCAAAGAATGCAGCCCTTTTGACAATTTCATTTTAGCTGAGTAGAATCCAGTTTGACTTATGACTTCCAGGCCACTTGTGATGGCTCTTTCCATCATTAAAACCAACAGCAGAACATCTTCAAATCTCCACCCTGCTTCTGATATCACATCTCTCTCTCTCACTCCTGTGATGCAATCTCTTTCTTTCACTCACAAAGGGCCCTGTGATTACACTGGATCCCCGTGAATAATCCAGAAATCCCCCTACCTTGAGGTCCTTAATCAATCTGCAAAATCCCTTTTCCATGTAAGGTAACTTATTCATAGGCCCCAGGGATTAGGATATGGTGAAATTCCATCTACCTCATCCTCATTCGGTTGCAGTAGGAGGAGATGAGATAGGAGAAGCTGCCAGGATTTGAATATTATTCTGTGATGGAATGCCCTGGAATATTACCAGCAAAAGAGTGACATCATGATTTATATTTTGCAAAGATCACTTTGGGTACTGTGTGGCAAACTGATGACCATGAAAGCAGAGAGTCTTTCCAACTATAAGTCCCTCCAAGGACTCCAGGCCAGGCATGATATTGGATTAGAGTAGTGGGGATAGAGGAAGTGAGAATTAGGTTCATGATATCTGTTGAAAATGCCACAGAAGACTTGAGAATAATTTCAACTTGAGCAACTGGGTGAATGGTGCTATCATGGATATTGAATATAATAGGAGGAGGTTTTGGTTTGTTGTGGACAGAGTAAAACTATATTTCAAGGGCCTTGTAGACAGTAAGTGGAGGTGATGAGTAAGAAATAATTTACATCTTTTGGCTAGTATGGAATTAAGGGGAGAGGCAGGTCAGGAGACAAGTACCTAAGTGATTGCTTTATAGATGATACAGCCTTTAGATGACATGGAAGTTGTCTGTATTATTTATTATCCAAAATAGACACATTTTATCTCTTGAGACAGGGCTTCACTATGTTGCCCTCGCTGGCTCCAAGCTCCTGGGCTCAAGTGATCCTAATGCCTCAGTCTCCTTAGTAGCTGGGGCTAAAATAGCACTTTCTTTTTTCTTTTTCTTTCTTCCTCTTCTTTTCTTTTCTTTCTTTCTTTCTTTTTTTTTTTTTTTGACAATTTTAGACTTAAAGGAAAGTTGCCAGAAAAATACAGAATTTATATATGCCTTTCACTAAGATTCTCTAAATGCTGGGGCTCTGGCTCAGTGGTAGAGTGCTTGCCTAGCATGTTGCCTAGGTTCAATTCACAGCACTGCATATAAATAAATAAAATAAAGGTCCGATGACAACTAAAAATATTTTTTAAAAAAAGATTCTCCAAATGTTAACATTTTACTGTGATTACTTATCCTTCTCGATTTTTTTTTCCTCTGAACTGTCTGAGAGTAGGTTGCAGACATGATACTCCTATACTTCTAAATATGTCAGAGGATGTTTTCCTATAAAACATTCCTTTATACTGGTGGACCTCAAAGTGTGGTTCCAGGTTCAGCAGCAACCACGTTTCCTAGGAACATGTTAGAAACCTAACTTAGAGGACCCCACTTCAGACCAAATGATTTTGAAAATTTTGCTGTCATTAAAAAGGATATTAACATGAGGGGCTGGGGATGTGGCTCAAGCGGTAGCAAGCTCGCCTGGCTTGTGTGGGGTCTGGGTTCAGTCCTCAGCACCACATACAAACAAAGATGTTGTGCGTGCCGAAAACTAAAAAATATTTAAAAAAAAAATTCTGTCTCTGTCTCTCTCTCTCTGTCTAAAAAAAAAAAAAAAAAAAAAAAAAAAAAGGATATTAACATGATTTCAAAACTATTGTCTCATTTATAGGCATTATTTAGATTCCATGTCTTTGATAATAGAGGTTAAGGGGCACTTTTTTTTTTTAAAGAGAGAGTGAGAGAATTTTAATACTTTTTTTTTAGTATTTGGCGCACACAACATCTTTGTTTGTATGTGGTGCTGAGGATCGAACCTGGGCCGAACGCATGCCAGGCGAGCATGCTACCGCTTGAGCCACATCCCCAGCCACATCCCCAGCCCCTAAGGGGCACTTTTAAGATTAAAGGGAACCACTAGGAATAATTTTGCCAAAACAAAGTGGTTAAGTGTAATCATACAGGGCAATTCAGGAGGTATGGTTATAGTTTTCTGAATATGGACAATGGAGATTGTGTTATCTAAAAAGGAGGCCAAGAACAGAAACCACTGAGAAGTATGGAACTGAAGCTCACTGTGAAGGAAGGAGAAATGGCAGCGGAGAAGTAGTAGAGTGAAATCCACTGTTGAAAGGAGGGAATGGTCAACAGTAGCAAATGATGCCAGGGGATCTAGTATGATAACTAGAATTGTTAGTACTAAAAAGTACCCTTGATAAGCGAGAAATGGACTAAAAAGTGAAAGCTGAGAAAGTGGACACAATGTGCAAAGAACACTTTTTTAAAAGGAGCCAAGATATGGAAGGGGAGGTGGGATTAAGGAAGGCTTTGTTCCTTTAAGGTGAGGTGTTTTACACTTTGTTGATGACTGCTTGGGGGGGGGGGGCGGATCTTTGGAGAGCAGCCAAGGGCGTTTACAAATACTGATCCCTGGGTCTTATCCTCAGAGATTTGGATTTAATTGGTCTGGTGTATTGCCAGGTTCACAGGGAATTTTAAAAACTTCCCAAATGATTTTACTAACTTGTTTTGTTTGGGGCACTGAGGATTGAACCCAGAGATGCTCTATCGCTAAGCTACATCTCCTGCCTTTTAAAATCATTTATTTATTTTATTAAGAGTATTTATCCATTCTTTTGTGTTCGTGTGTGATATAGGGGATTGAACCCAAGGCTTTAAGCATGCTAGATAAGCATTCTATCACTGAGTTGTAATCCCAGACCTTACTTTTTATTTTGAACAGAGTGTTGCTAAATTGCTGAGGCTGGCTTCCAACTTGTGATCCTTCTGTCTCAGCCTCCTGAGTCGCTGGGATCACAGGCGTGTGCCAGAGATGGATACCAAAAAATAAATCCCCACTGCCAATAAATAAATAACATCTCCAAGTGACTTTAATGCGCAAAGTTGAGAGCCACTGCTAGGGAAAGAAACAACTTGATGCACAATGGACTTCATTGCTCTAGTCAAGACCTTAATTAAGTAGTTGAGAAAGGAAGTGTTAAGATGTCTCAGCCAGCAAACAGGGGCCAGCAGCACATAGTCAAATCTTTTTAGTTACAGCGTCCATTTTTTCCTACAAGGGTCTATAAGCAAATGAAAGGCTTAAGCCAATAGCTCCACTCCGCGGCAAACAAGAAAGAACGAAGGGAAAACGACCCGGGTGTGTCTCCTTGCAGGAGGTGCATTCGCTACTTCCGCGCCCTTGCCGCAGCCGCAACTGCAGCCCGGGTGGCTAGTACGCAGTCGCAGAACCACTTGAGCGCGCGAGCAGCGGTCCCTGCGCAGGCGTCGCCGGGACCGCGTGCACACGCCCTCTGCCGGTTCCCCGGGTTCGTCCCTCTTCTCGACTTCCCCCCTGGCCACCGTGCGGGAGGGTGGCCGAGATGGCAGATGAAATCGCCAAGGCTCAGGTGGCCCAGCCTTCTGACGGCGACACCATCTTCGAGAAGATAATCCGAAAGGAAATCCCCGCCAAAATCATTTTCGAGGATGACCAAGTAGGCGCTGGCACGTCTCGCTCGGGGGCTAAGGCGGGGCAATGGCCCGAGGACCCGCCGGTTTCCCTCGGAGGGGAGGGAAGGGGCCCTGCTGCCCCGGCCGTGCGCCCGCGTGGCCTCTACCTCGGGCCCCCAGCCAACGGGCAGGGCGGCGGGTATGGAGGCGGCCTGCCGGCGCGTGCCGGCGCTCCAGTTACGCGTTATCAGCCACGGGTGCGAGCCAGGCCGCCGGCCGCTCGTGGGGCCGCACACCGCGGAGCCTGGGCAGGCGTTGGGCGCGTGGGCTCCCCGGGAGCAACGCCCGCCGGCTCCGCGTCTGCCGCGGGCCTCGTCGGTGTCAGGAATCTCGCAATCTCGCCTGCGCTCTGCTTGACAGGGAGAAACCCGATCGCGCCCTGACTCAAGCCCAATCTCCGAGATCTCCCGCGCACAGCTGGCCCTCCCCGGGCGTCCCCGCGCCGCTTCGGCCCGCATGAACCGCACCGCACCGCAGGCACCGCGTTGCGCTGGCGGCCGCAGGGTCTCGCGGGGCGGGCTGGGATGTGCTCTCCTTGATCTCTACCGCTGAAAAACGTGCACTTAAGTTAGTGATTTCTTTCGTATTTCACGGGAAACAGTTTTATAACTTTTAGTTTTATAGTTCTTAAATAGTTAACTTCATTACTGGTGAAATCCTTGTTGATTAAACTTAAGAAATGTCTTGTGTGAATTATTTAGTGGACAGTTGTATTTATAGGTTTCGATTCCAGTATAAATAAAGCTGAGCAGGAGTTTGGCACATATAGGTAGAAAAACTTTTGTAAACATTTTGTTAAAAAACTTTTAAGAGGGCTGGGGTTGTGGTCAGAGGTGGAGCTCACCTAACACCTATGAGGCACTGGGTTCGATCCTCAGCACCACATAAAAATAAATAAAGTTACTGTGTCCATCTACAAACTCTAAGAAATAACGGAATAAAAGGAAACCAGTGCTACTGATACTAGATTCAAAGCGTTATCTATGGTTTAATTAGTTCTTTTGAGTTGAATTTTATTTAGATACTTTTGTTACTAGTTGGGAAGTTCTTTTGTTTTAGAAAAAGCATGTTTCTTTTTAAAAGTTTCCAGTTGCATTTTATAAATGCACGTTGAAATAAGGTCTTTTGTTCAGCACAACAGCATGATACAGCATTTTGTAGGGAATACCAAATAAAATTACTTCTGAGACAAATAAACATGCATGAGTTCTATTAAACAGCTTCCACCTTCAGTAAAGAACAAATGATATAAAGACATTCATATAGTATGTGTATTTACAGATACTTCTAATGTGGTAAATGATTTGTCAGAATGCTACTGTTCAGTTCCACAAAAGGTAACATATATGTTTCTTAAATAGTTGAGTTAAATGGGAAGAATACCTGTTTAAATATGAGACAAACATGTGATTACAAAACTGATTGATTCCTGTAAAGGGAAAAAAAAAAAACACAGAAATTACACAATCAGGACTCTGATCTAGATAAAGTGTGAGGGGACGGGAATCAGGTTTCCTTCAGAAATTATATATATATATATATATATATTATATATATTATATTATATATTATATATATATATGTGTGTGTGTGTGTGTGTGTGCGCGCGTGCTAGGAAGAGAGGATTTAGCACTTCAGATTGAGGAATGACTAGCATTTAAAATTAAACAGCAAAAGTTGGGTATGGAGGGAGAAAACATCTTTGAAGTAGAGGGGGAAAGCTCTGAGGATAGAGAGCTTGGTATAACTCTTGGTATAACAGTATAACTTGGAGGTAAAGAGTTTCAGGAGATCTGACTGGGGAGATGATGTGGTTAATTTCTTTAAGTTCCATAGAAGGGGTCATGGAGTCTGTATGTGCATTTTTTTTTTCTATTTTTTAGCATCTAGTACAGTGTCTCCCACATGGTTAGTGTTCAATGAATACTTGTTGAAAGAAAAAATTTAAGCCAAGCAGATAATATACTAAAACTTTGACTTTTTTTTTTAACCCCTTAGTGTCTTGCTTTCCATGACATTGCCCCTCAAGCACCAACACATTTTCTGGTGGTACCCAAGAAACATATAACCCAGATTTCTGCTGCAGAAGATGATGATGAAAATGTAAGTAAAATTCCAACACAGTTTATTTTATTGCTTTTTAAATTGGGAGATTATATTTTGTTCTTAAAGTGGTGTCATTTTTTCATCTTCCTAAGAGCATTACTGAGAAAAAACAAAGCATTGTGACACTTTGAAGTACTTCTGTACTTTATACAGAAGTAATTTTTGATTTTTATAAATTAGGCATATAGAGAAATAAATTAGATTTTATTGGCATGTCATAAGACCAAGAATTGGTGTGCTATATGATTGAATGAGAGGAAAAAAAAATACAAATAGAGAATATTAAAATTATGACCAAAATTTTGGTAATGACAAATCTTCTAAAGGATAATTTGTGCAAAAACATTCAAGGCATATACTGAAAGGAAACTCACTAGTTTGTGAAACTCCAAGTCAAATTTAATCATGTCTACCCAAAATAGATAACATTAGAATCCACATGCATATCTCAAAGTGAACCTCTCCAACACTCAATTACAAATGCACATTCCTATTATGTCTAAAAATCTGATTACTAAACCCATAATTGAGCAGGGACTGGCAGCTGGGCTGTGGGCCACATCTAACTGGCTGCTTATTTTTATAAATAAAGTTTTATTGGAATACAATAACTTTATTTGTTTAGTGTCCATGGCTACTTTTGTTCTACAATGACCCTTGAATAAAAGAAATTAAGAAATGTCTTGTGTGAATTATTTAGTGGACAGTTGTATTTATAGGTTTGGATTCCAGTATAAATAAAGTTTTTATTTATAGTTTTTTTAATGCCTTTATTTTATTTATTTGTTTTTATATGGTGCTAAGATTCGAACCTAGTTCCTCACAGGTTCGAGGCAAGTGCTCTACCACCCCAGCCCTTGAGTAGTTTTTAATAGAGGCCAAGTGACCCACTGTCTGACCCTTTGTAGAGAAAATTTGGTGACTCTTGGTTTAGAGGCAGTAGTACAGAAACAGAGGGGTAGTCATAATCTAATTACTTAGTTATATTGAAGCAACCAGGAAACCTGTGAAATTAAGATAGAAGTTGAGGGCTGGGGATGTAGCTCAGTGGTAGATCACTTACCTAGCATGCACAAGGCCCTGGGTTTAATTCTCAGCCCCCCAAATATATGTATTTCAAAAATTTCAAAAGCCCAACAGTCTTAGAATCGCATTGTACTAGTCAGACTTTAATATTTTTAATATTTCAGATCCCATTGATAGGATTGTGTAATATTGAAATGTGTCTGAACATTTTTCTTTCCCCTTACGACTTTCTTGGGTTAGAGGCAATGGGCCAGAAACAGAAAGAGAGGGTATTCAGAATCAATTGCTTAGCTCTATAGAGGGAATTAGAAAACCTGTGAAATTAAGATATAACTTGAAAAGTACACTGTAGTAGTTTTTCCTGTGGACATTGCCAGATCTCTTACATTGCCTGGGGACTTGTAGGACCTGTGGCAAATACCTGATTTCACTTTGGGTCATTTGTTTTTGTTTTTCAATAGGGTCAATGGGCAATTTGTCCTGTTTACACAGGAGTCTACCTATGTGTTACCAACTTTCTCTCCTAATAAAAGTTAGAGAGAGGCAGGTTGGTGACAGAACTTTAAAGTACCAGTTCATTGTTTGCTATTTCTCATGATAAGAGAACAAAGGGGATTAGCCTCTTTTCCCAACCTTTTTACAAGTTCTCAAGAAGTTCCCATGGCAAGAAAAGAGGGAAGGGAGAGAGAGTCTTAGGTTTTTTGTTCCCATTGCCTTAGTAAGCACCAGGACAGTAGGCTCTGCTGCCTATTCTGTGCAGAGCCAAACTGTATTTTAGTCAGCTTTTTCATTGCTGCAACAAAAGATCTGACAAAAACAATTTTAGAGGAGGAAAAGTTTATTTTTGGGCTCTTGGTTTCAGAGGTCTTAGTCCATAGACAGCTGGATCAATTGCTCTGGGCCTAAGGTGAGGCAGAATATAATGGTGGAAAAGTGAGGTGGAGGAAGGCAGCTCAGAATATGACACCAGGAAGCAGAGAGAGTTGTCACCACAGACAACATATAAGCTCCAAGGGCACGCTCCCAAGGACCCACCTCCACCCAACACACTCTTACCTGCCCACAGTTCCCACCCAGTTAATCTCTATCTATGGATTAATGCACTTATTATAATGGTTAAGGTTCTCAAACCCAATCGTTTCACCTCCGAGCTTTCTTGCATCATCTCGCACCTGTGCTTTTGGGGGAAACTTAGTATTGAAACAATAACACTTTGATTTGTTTTCAGTGATAAGACTTAAGAACACTGAAAGATTAAGAAAATGTTTTATATATCTTTTGTTTACTATTAACTCAATACAGTGGGCAAACTATATTATCAGTCTTCTACCTTCAGAAGGGTTTTGATTCCTTAGAGCAGACTTGCTTCTTTAATGTTGGGGGGCAGTAGCAAAGAGGCATTTTTGTGCCTTGATGAGTTTCTTCTATCTCAATGTAAGTAGCCCTGTACCAAAGGGAGAAGATCTAATGGGACTTCAAATTTATTTATTTATTTATTTTCTTTTGGCACTGGAGAACTTTGCCACTGAGCTACATACATCCTCGGACCTTTTTATTTTTATTTATTTTTTAAAAATAGTTTTTTAGTTGTCAACAGGCCTTTATTTTTTATTTATTTATATGAGGTGCTGAGAATCAAACCCAGTGCCTCACACATTCTAGGCAAGCGCTCTGCCCCTAGGCACAACCCCAGTCCAAGACCTTTTTATTTTATTTTTTATTTTGAGACGGGACCTGTACATACTGCCAAGTTTTTTTTTTTTTTTTTTTTTTGTACCAGGATTGAACCCAGGGGCGCTTAACCACAGAGCAAATCCCTAGCCCTTTTTTATATTTTACTTAGAGACAGGATCTTGCTGAGTTGGTTAGAGCCTTGCTAAGTTGCTGAGGCTGGCTTTGAACTTGCAATCCTCCTGCCTCAGCCTCCCGAGCCTCTTAGGAGTACAGGCATGTGCCACCGCACCTGGCGCCAAGGGTGTTATTGAGTTGCTGAGGCTGGCCTTGAACTTGTGATCCTACTATTTCAGTCTCCCAAGTCATTGGAATGACACATATACATATTTTTAGAAACACTTGGAATATAATTAAAGAGCTTTTTAATGGAGCAGTAAATTTTATATTTGATTTGTTTATTAAAATTAGTAATGACTAAGTATCTACTTTTAATGGGATTTTAATTATAAATTATGCTGTATTAGGATTAAGAGAGTTTCAGAATATTTGCCCAAGAGGGTGTGTGTTTCACCTTGGCAATATTTTAATTTGGTATTTAAACTTGACTGTTATTTAATGGCAAGAAGGTGTAAATTTCTTCTGCTTAAGAAACTCTTTTTCTTTTCCAGCTTCTTGGACATTTAATGATTGTTGGCAAGAAATGTGCTGCTGATCTAGGCCTGAAGAAGGGTTATAGGATGGTGGTGAATGAAGGTGCTGATGGAGGACAGTCTGTCTATCATGTTCATCTGCATGTTCTTGGAGGTCGGCAGATGAATTGGCCTCCTGGCTAAGCATGTATTAGATGGTTTTTCCTTCTCTAGGCAATGATTATGCTTGCATTTTCCAATATGTTAAGCAGCATGATTAATTGTGCCCTGGTCTGGAGATATTGGGAAAGTAATTTTAAATGCCTATACATAATAAATACATTGTTGCATGGTTTACTGTCTCTGAATTGATTGGTTCTTTGTATTTGATGGAATTTATGAAAGGTAGGTTCATATTTTGGAGATTTTGTGCCTTTTTTTTTTTTTTTTTTTTTTTGGACAGTGCTGGCTATTGAACCCAGAGCTTGGCAAGTGTTAGGAAGTGCTCTCCACCACTGAGCTGTACCCCTAGCTCATATTTCTTATATTTGCTTCCCCAGGAGGAACACAGCATTTGAATACTGCATTGTTATAATGGTGTGATTAGTCTTTGAAGACAAATCACAAGAGTTCACAAATTTGGCTTTGAAATATTCTTTCAGGCTAAAGTATTGGTCCAGGAGAAGATTTTCTAATCTAATTCTCATTCTCTAAGACCACAAGAGTAATGACATGATTGATCCAGAAGGTGGCAGTTTGGAGTCTATGAACAATATATTCAGTCCACATGTTTCCCCTATTCTTGAGATAATTTGAAAAGGATGAAAGTAGGTTTGTCATAGAATTTTTGATGACTGTGTAAAATCAAGATATTGATATTTCCTTGCTATTTAAACACTATCTGAATGTTTATTTTAAACACTTTTCCAAATAAAACCCACTATTTTAAATATGTAGGTCACATTAGCAAAAATAAAAGTTGTGGATCCTGGTTATATGGAGGTAGGGAGGGAAACTTAAGGTCTAAGTTCTTAATATAGACTGTTTTTTTGTCTTTCCAGGCACTATACCCTTTCTAAGTTTCTGTAAAGTAAATAACTGCTTCATGTGGGTACTTTATAGCTTTCCAAAATTTGAGATATCTGTTTTTGTCTCTTCTCCCATTCTCTTTAGGCTTATACATTCCTTCTATTAATCTCTAAAAAATTGGTTTAGTAGGGTTTTGACACGTTTACTTTTAAAAAAAATATTAACATTTTTACTTAATATTTTTGGCACTGGGGATTGAACTAAGGGCCACTTTACCACTGAGCTAAATCTCTAGCCCTTTTTATTTTTTTGAGACAGTCTCACTAAGTTATAAGGGCTCACTAATCTGCTGAGGCTGGCCTAGAACTTACAGTCTTCCTGCCTCAGCCTCCCAGGTTGCTGGAATTATAGACATGGGCCACATGCCTGGCTTTACACATTTAATGGAAAGCCATTTAAAAATTTTCTTTCCTTGGTGTTTTTTTTAATGTTTTTTATTTTTTTAGTTGCACACAATGCCTTTAATCCATTCATTTATTTTTGTGTGGTGCTAAGGATCAAACCCAGGGCCCTGTGCGTGCTAGGCGAGTACTCTACCGCTGAGCCACAATCCCAGCCCTCCTTAGTGATTTTTAAACTTCTTTTTTTGTGGGTGAGGGTTTAGGGAAATTAACCCTTCATGTATACTGTTAACAAGTAACTTTTCCTCAGTTTGTCTCCTTATTTTGTTTATGGTGTTTAAAATATTGGCACATTTAATGCATTAATTTTAAATTTCATTTCACAAGCTTTTCCCACCCCAGTGGGATTTATAAAAATTATTCTTGCCAAGTCCAGTGTTATACACCTGGCCAGCAGCTCAGGAGCCTGAGGCAGTAGGATGGTGAGTTCAAAGCCAATCTCAGCAGCTTAGCAAGGCCTTAAGTAACTTAGAAAGACTTTATCTCAAAATAATATACAAAAAAGGACTGGGATGTGGCTCAGTGATTAAGTGCCACTAGGTTCAATTCCTGGTACCAAAACAAAAATAATAATATTCTTCAGGGCTAGGACTATAGCTCAATTGATAGAGTGCTTGTCTAGCATGCACAAAACCCTAGTTTCAATCGCTAGTACCCCCTACTCCCCCAAACACAGAATTGCAATAACTAATAAAATAAATCTACTACCTGGAATTCCTTTTTCAATAACTGATGGCAATTTTTATTTCGATTATGAAAATAAAATGTTTAAATGCAAATGGTAGACTAGAAGACAACAAAAATAAAAACATGAGTAAAAATGGTAGGATTAGGAGTTTTTTTTTTTTAATCTCATTTTATTATTTAAAATATTTTTTGTAGGGCTGGAAGAATAGCTCAGTGGTGGAACACTTGCCTAGCATGCACAAAGCCCTGGATTCAATCCTTAAGTCTCATGAAAAAAATTTTTCTGAATGAACATATATTAATTTTATAAACAGGAAAGAAAAATCAATGTTTTGTTTTTCTTTTTTAAAATATTTATTTCTTTTAGTTGTACACAGTACCTTTGTTTGTTTATTTATTTTATGTGGTGTTGAGGATCTAACCCAGGGCCTCACATGTGCTAGGTGAACGCTATACCGCTGAGCCACAACCCCAGCCCCCTCAATGTTTTCTTTAATGTTGAAAATTTCTGTTAATATTTTTAACATTTGGGGCTGAGATTGTGGCTCAGCGGTAGAGCACTCTCCTAGCACGGGTGAGGCCCTGGGTTTGATCCACAGCACCACATAAAAATAAGTAAATGAAGATATTGTGTCCAACTAAAAAAAGAAATATTTAAAAAAATATTTTTAACATTTTATACCACATCTTATGTTGACATTCTAATAATACTATCCAATAATGTCCCAATCTTTTCTTGTGAAGACAGCTTATATATCTTTTTGACTTCAGAAATATTTGTTATTTCAGGAAGATTTTTCAAAGAAATCTGGTGATCTTCTACTTGAGAGATTAGGTATTTTTTATTTACTTGTTTTTCTCCCTCTTCAATGTAAGCAATTAAAATTGAAGTATCATTTGCTAAGATACCAAGTTTTTTTTCTTTTTTTTTAAGGTTTCATGTTTTTTTTTTAATATTTATTTTTTAGTTTTTTAGGTGGACACAATATCTTTATTTCATTTTTATGTGGTGCTGAGAATCAAACCCAGTGCCTCACGCATGTTAGGCAAGTGTGCTACCACTTGAGCCATATCCCCAGCCCCACAATTTTTGTTTTAAAGTCTGAAATATTGTTTGGAGAAAGGTTGAAAATAATTTCAGTAGATAAGAGTCTCATCTTGGGCTGAGGCTGTGGCTCAGCGATAGCACACTTGCCTGGCATTTGTGAGACACTGGGTTTGATCCTCAGCATCACATAAAAGTCTATCAACAACAAAAAAAAATTAAAAAAAGAATTAACTTCAGTTTTCTCAGATTGTAGAGGTGAACTGCTTTGTTTGTGGCCACAAGTATCTGAAATGGATCAACAGCCATTGTATTATTGTACTGATGTGCCTTCAATGGTGCCTTCCCATTTTTCTCAAGTCTCCAGCATTTTTTATATCTTTAAATAACAGAAGGGTCACCTGACTGGTCCTGGTCTGCCTGGAATTTGATTTAAAAAAAAGTATATCACAATCAAAATAATATAGAATAATATTATATATATTCTTAATATATATATTAATAATATAATAATATATATTCTTTTTTTCCCCTAGTATTTTTATGGTCTTATATTTCATACTGGGAGAAGGTCTGGAGTAAAATTTTGGAGGAATCTGTAGCATTGTACAAAATGAAATGTGAAACATTTGTAAAAGAGGGTTCAGTCCACTTTCTTCAGGTATATTGTGTTTCCCACTGCTTTAGTCAAGCCAGTGTTAAGTCAGGTGGACAACCACTAACTTATCTTGCTGATTCTGTCCATGACCTGTCTCTACCTTACATTGTCCTGTGGCAGATGTTCACCAAACTTCATGTGATAGCCAGTCTTCCAAGATAGCCCATAAGTATCCTTACTTCTAGGGTCTTTGCATAATCTCCTAATGAACCAGAGCTGGTTTGGGGGACCAATAACATTTAGAAGTGACAGGGTATGATTTCTGAGGCTAGGTAATGTAGGTCATTCTGGCTTACACCGTGGTCTCTAGGATTGCTTGCTAGAATGTACCTCCCAAAATTTATAACTTCCAGTGATAGTATGGGGAGACTGGGCCTTTTGTAGGTGATAAGAAATGTCGTGCTTTTATAAAGACAGACTGAGATTTCCCTGTCCCCTTTTACCATGTGAGGACCCAAAAGGAGACCCAGTGTTAGTCAGGAAGTGGGTCCTCACCAGACAGTGAATCTGCCATTGCCTCGCATCCTGGATTTCCCAGTCTCCCAAACTGAGAAACAAATTTACTATTATTTATAAGCCACCTAGTCTTTAGTGTTTTGTTATGGTATCCCTAACAGACTCACTTGGGGGATGCCATCTGCTATGGCTGAGGACATAGCAGCCCACTGGAAAAGCCTATGTTGAGAGACAATGAGGCCTGCCAACAGCTAGCAATAATGTGAGCTGTGTGAATAAACTACTTTGGGAGTAGATTTCCCAGCCCCAGTCAAACCTTTCTTTAGATAATTGGAGTCCTGTTCAATATATGACTGCAAACTCATGGGACTCCATTGCAAAATATCTTTCAAATTCCTGACCTTCAGAAATTGAGAGAATAATACCGCATTAAGCCACAAATTTGGGAGTAATTTGTTATGTAATAATAAACCCTGTTATTTTTTAAAAATATTTTTTTTAGTTGCAGATGGACACAATACCTTTATTTATTTGTTTATATTTTTATGTGGTACCAGGGATCGAACCCAGTGCCTTATACATACTAGGCAAGTGCTGTACTACTAAGCCACAAACCTGGCCCCCTGTTCTCTTCTTTGCATTCCTTTAGATGTGTGGGACCATATCCCTGTAGTCAGTCAGTAAGATGGGTGAGAAAGTGGTCCCTACCATTTCCAAGTCCCTGAAAATCCTCCTATGCTATCTATCCCTCAGTGCTTCCTCTTTCCTTTTGCTGACAAGATGCAGAAAGAATCTAGCAGAGGAGACTGAGCTGTTTGATGGAAGGAGCTTGGGTCCCTGAATGGCTGAATGGAGCAGTCAGTCTTCATATTCCTAACCCATACTGGATTGTATTCATGTTAAGTCACTAACATTTTAAGGTTTAGGTGATGTTAGTTAAAAGAGTATTTACAGTAATTAATACACTATGATTTAGGAGGGGTGGAACTTACTACCTTGAATGAGGTGGCTTGAGATTTTAACAATCATCACAACCTTTTTTGGGGGGAGTGGGGTACAGGGGATTGAACTAGGGGGCACCACTGAGACACATCCCCAGCCCCATTTTTATATATTATTTAGAGACAGGGTCTCACTGAGTTGCTTAGTGCCTCACCACTGTGAGGCTGGCTTTGAACTCTTGATCCTCCTGCCTTAATATCTCTTAAAATGTTGGGATTACAGGTGTGCGCCATCGCGCCCAGCCTTCACAACCTATAAAATTAGCTAAGAGGTTGAGACTGTCAGGGTAAGATAGATTGGAATTTGGAAATAACAATTCGGTTTATACATAGACTAAACCATTTTCTGTGGGGATTCATTGGAGATTACAGCCAATGATCAGTTGACCCTATTCCTTTAGGCCTACTGTGAGGTAATATATTATGGCAGGAATATGGTCAAATCATGAGTCAAGGAGCAAAAAGAGAGAGGAAGAAGCCAGGGTTCCATAATCCCTTTGAGGGTATACCTCCAATGACCTAAAAGCCTTCCATGAGGCCCCACTTCCTGAAATTTCTATCACTTGCCGACAATGCTACTCTGGGGACCAAGCCTTTAACACATGATCCTTTGGGCTTCATTGAGAATCCAAACTGTGGTTGGGTGTTTTGGTGCACACCTGAAGTCCCAGTTACTCCAGAGGCAGGAGGACCATAAGTTTGAGGCCAGCCTGGGCAATTTAGTGAGACTGGGGATGTAGCTCAGTGGTAGAGTGCCTCTGGGTCCAATCCCCAGTTCAAAAACAAAAACAAAACAAAACAAAAAATCCCCCAAATTATAGCAGAGCCTGAATTGGATATGACTCTTTATATTAAATGGAATGTTTTAGATCAGAAGTGATAGGTGCAGACAATTCAAAAGACTTTGTTTGGCGGGACACGATGACACACACTTGTCATCCCAGCAACTTAGCTGAGACAGGATGATCACAAGTTCAAGCCCAAAGCAATTAATGAGACCCCATCTCAAAAAGTAAAAAAGGGGCTGGAGATGTGGCTCAGTGGAAAAGCACCCCTGGATTCAATCCCTGGTACAAAAAAAAAAAAAAAACTTAGTTTATCATTTGAGGTAATTTGCTTGAGTAAACCAATGAGAAAAATCAAAATATTCTTTTAAAACTTATTTAAAACGTGTATTTTTCATTTATGTAGAATAGCCTACATAATATAAAACACAGATTTAAATAGCATAGGGCTTTTTTTTTTTTTTTTTTTTTTTTTGTCTTTTGGTACTCAGGATTGAACCCAAGGGTGCTTAAGCACTGAGCCACATTCCCAGCTCTTTTTATTCTGAGACAGGGTCTTGCCAAGTTGCTTAGGGAAAAAAACTAAATTGGTAAAATATGGGGGTAAGAGAGAGATGTGAAGAATTTATTATTTTTTGAGATTCTATAGATCTCATGGGCAGTTTCCATGGTGTTTTTTTTTTTCCTTTTTTATCTTAAGGTACTAGGAATTGAACCCAGGGCCTCGTGCATGTAAGGCAAGCACTCTACCACTGAGCAATATTCTCAGCTCTCCATGCTGGTTTCGCCTAAGCTTAGTCATGCTGCCATGAAAGTGGGAAGGTCCAAGATGACACTACTCAGATATCTCAGGATTGGTACTTGTTGTCAGCTGGAATCTCCAGATGATGCAAATTTCTCTCCCCCTCCTCCTCCCCCCCTCCTCCCCCTCCTCTTCCTCCCTCCTCCTCCTCCTCCTCCTCCTCCTCCTCCTCCTCCTCCTCCTCCTCCTCCTCCTCCTCCTCCTCTCTTCTTCTTCTTCTTCTTCTTCTTCTTCTTCTCTCTCTCTCTCTCTCTCTCTCTCTCTCTCTCTCATACTGGGGTTTGAACCCAGGGGCACTTAACTACAGAGCCACATCCCCAGCCCTTTTTATTTTTTATTTTTGAGACAGGGTTTCACAACATTCCTTCTAGCCTCATTAAATTGCTGACACTGGTCTTGAACTTGTGATCCTCCTGCCTCAGCCTCCTGCATCGTTGGGATTACAGGCTTGAGCCACTGCACTGGGCTGCAAATGTCTCTTGAAGCTTCAGAATTCAAATAATATCACTTCAACCTCATTCTGTTGGTCAAAGCAAGTTGAGAGGTCAACTGGATTAAAAGGGTTTGAAAACTAGACTTCACTTCTGCGTGGGAGAAGGAGAAAAGTCACATTATTTTGGGGAATAATGATGACCATGATTATAATGATATTGATACTAAATATAAAAGTATTATTTATTTAGTGCCTGTTATAAAATGGGTACTGTGCTATATGTATTAAATATGGTATTGCTGAAACTAAGTTTGTATATCTCCCTTACATCCTATGGCATTTGCTCAGAGTGTCATGTGTAATGGAAACTTGTAATTATTGATGTCCAGATTTTGAACACCCTTCCTAATTGAGGGATTCTTTGCCTCCTAGAAGAGAAGTTGAAACGAAGAGAAACCTAGTATTCTACCTTCTCTGCCAAATGGGATCTTGGCCCTTGACTTAGACTCTGCCAATCAGATGCACTTATCTGGGGATTTTGAATTTGAAACTACTGACACAGAGAAACAAGGACAGTGGAGATTTCTTCTTGGTGTCGGTGGCAGCAGCATCAAGTTGGCAAGCACAATGGTGTCTGTGTTGCCAACCCTTGGATCCAGTGTTAAATACCAGGGAAGACAACAGTGCAAGCTGTGGTTCCTGTGTTTAGTGGCAGCAGTAGCAGCAGCCCAGAAGATTGGCTCAGTGATTCTATTTAGATTGGAGTATTGTCTGCATAACTCATCTTCATTCTTGCTTGTTTTCCCATTCATCTGTAAACCATCCATTAAATATTATTTCAAGAAGTTAACTAACAGAGATATTTTTAGCAGGGATCATCGTAGGCCATAGATCCTCAGGGAAGGTGGGGTGGAGTGGTGGAGAGCAGGTGGGCACTGGTCAATTGGACTGATTGGGAGGAAGACAAGAAGAATCCAGCTAACATTAGGAGAAAAATGTTCACAGCCCATGGAAAATAGGACCAAATAGCTATTTAAATCTCATCTCTGATCACCTCTATTGATGTGACAATTGAAAACAAGACTTTTTGCTTCCGGATGCTCTTGCCACATAAAGGATAGGCTAGATTCAAGAACTGTGGAAGTGCTGGGCACAGTGGTGCACGCTTGTAATCCCAGCAGCTCGGGAGGCTGAGGCAGGAGGATTACAAATTCAAAGCCAGCCTCAGCAATTTGGCAAGGAGCTAAGCAATTCAGTGAGACCCTGTCCCTAAATAAAATACAAAAATAGGGCTGGGATGTGGCTCAGTGGTCAAGTGCCCCTGAGTACTGCCCCGCTCTGCCAAAAAAAAATTTTTTTTAAATGTAAAGGTAATGAGATTGCTTTTTTGTTTGTTTGTTTTTGGTACTGAGGATTTAACCCAGGGGTGCTTTACCATTGAACTACATCTCCAGTCTTTTTTTTTTTTTTTTTTTGAGACAGAGTCTCATTGAACTGTTAAATTGCTGAGGCTGACCTCAAACTTGTGATCTTCCTGCCTCAGCTCCTGAGTCACTGTGATCTCACGTATGTGCCACCATGTCCAGCTTTGTGATTGCTTTTAAAATTGCTGAACAACTTAAAGGAAGAGTGACAAGATAAGAGTTATAAATTGTTAATTCATATTATCGATTGAAACCCAAGGATCTTCTGTGATTCTGCTATAAAAATATGTACAAAATTTTACACGACATACATTCTTGGAACTGAAGAACATAAGAGTTACAAACGAAACACAACGTTTGATCCTCATGATTGCCAAATCTTATTAGTTTAATCCATAGCCTTTGTAGTCTCTTTGAGAAGTTTCTTATGGGAAGTTGATCTGTGAAACACACAGAAAACACAATTCAAGTTACTTTTGAACATAGCACACTGACTGCATCCTTAATAATAAAAGTTCTAAGGACAATGACAAATAAAAATAAATCTTTCAGGAGGTGAGTGGCTGGGGTTGTGGCTCAGTGGTAGAGTGCTTGCCTAGTATGCATGAGGCACTGGGTTCGATCCCTGCCACCACATAAATAATAAATAAAAGTATTGTGTCCATCTACAACTAAAAAAGTATTTAAAAATAAATAAATAAATCTTTAATTTTATTTCATGGGCTTGTTGTTGGTGTGTAGTTGAGAAACACTTCTGTGTATTACAGGATAGAACAATAAGTAAAAATATTGGTATGAATAGGAATCAGAATTTTCATTGTGGGGGAAGAAAGATAACCCTAAAACATCAAACAGGGGAAGGTGAAAAATAAACCCCATGAAGTTGGGGGTTCATGGGGAGATCAACATACACTGATGATTTAAAAAAAGAAAGACAAGCCAGGCATGGTAGCACACACCTGTAATTGCAACAACCTGGGAGGCTGATGCAGAAGGATCACAAATTCAAAGCCAACTTTGGCAACTTAGCAAAACCCTGTCTCAAAATAAAAATTTTGAAGAGAGTTGGGGATATAGCCCAGTGCCTCTGGGTTCAATCTTAGTACTGGAAAAAAAAAAGACACTTCTAGGGCTGGGGTTGTAGCTCAGTGGTAAAGTGCCTGCCCAGCATATGTGAAGCACTGGGTTCGATTCTCAGCACCACATATGAATAAATAAATAAAGGCCCATTGACAACTAAAAAATATATAAAAATATATACTTCTAGGATTATTAGAGAAATATGAATATACTATATTAGTTGATACATTGAATTGTTCATTTTCCTAGGTAGATAATTGTGTTGTGGGTTTTAGGAGAGTGTCCTTAGAGGACACATGCTAAAGTATTTAGGAGTAAGGTAAAATGTAAGGATATCTGCAATTTACCCATTAGCAGTCAATCCCCATTTCCCCCCAAACTGAACTCTGGGTAACCACAAATCTACTTTCTATTATAGACTTGCCTATTGTGGACATTTCATATAAATAGAGCAACAGAGTATGTAACCTTGTATGATTGGCTTCTTTTATTTTGCATCCATGTTGTAACTAGTATCAAAAACTCCATTCATTTTTATTGCTAAATAATATTCTGACCAAGTGTCAAATATGGTGTAACCTTAGAAAATATAATAAATAAACAAAAACAAAAAAATAATAATATTCTGTTGTTTGGATATGCCGCGTTTTGTCTGTCTATTCATCAATTGATGAACATTTCAGTTGCTTCCACATTTGGCTATTCTGAATAATATTGCTACAAACATTCAGGGACAAGTTTTTGTGTGGATGTCTGTTTTAATTTCTCTTAGGTATTTGCTTAAGAGTTGTGTCTGTCGGTTTTTCATCTTTGTGACCAAAATACTTGAGCAGAACAACTTAAAGTAGGAAAGATTTATTTTGATTCAGTTTCAATCCATGGTCAGCCAGCTGCATTGCTTTGGGCCTGAGGCAAGGCAGGATATGGTGGGAGAAGGGCATGGCGGAGGAAAGCTGCCGGACTCACAGCAGCTGGAAAACAAAGAGAGGGGTTGGGGACAAGATATAGTCCCCAAGAGCATACCCCCAAGGACTCACATCCCTCAACATGGCCCCCTCCTACAGTTTCCACCACCTCCCAATAGTCCACTGAAATTTTTAATCCATCAAGTAGATGAGGTTAGTGTCTTCATGCTCCAATTATTTCCTTAAAAAAAAATCATATCTGAACATTGTTGCACTGGGGACTAAGCTTTCAACACATAAGTCTTTGGGGACACTTCATATCCAAACTATAACAGGAGTGGACTTGCTCATAATGGTTACTCAATTGGTCATGTGGCTACTCTGTTAACCTTTGAAAGAACTGCCAAATTCTTTTCCAAAGTGACTGAGCATTTTACAATCCCAGTAGCAGGGAATGAGGATTTTGATTCCTCTATATCTTAGCCAATGCCTTCAAGATTCTCTATTTTATTGGAGTACAAGTTTTCAAAATAATTTCAAATTATCTTCTATATTTCTGTAGTGTCTATTGTGATATTTCCTTTTTCATCACATATGTTAGTAATTTGAGTTTTCTCTCTCCTTCTCCTTTGTTAGCATGGCTAAGTGTTTGTCAATTTTATTTTTTTCAAAGAACCAACTTTTTGTTTTGTCAATTTTTTCAATTGTTTCTTTTGTTTTAATTTCATTGATTTCAGCTCTGATTTTAATTATTTCCTGTCTTCTACTGCTTTTGGTGTTGATTTGTTCTCTTTTTTCTAGGGCTTTGGATGTAATGTTAGGTCATTTATTTGTTGACTTTTTCTTCTTTTAAGGAATGAACTCCATGCAGTGAACTTTCCTCTTAGTGCTGCCTTCAAAGTGTCCCAGAGAATTTCAATATGTTGTATCAGTGTTCTCATTTACCTTTAAGAATTTTTTAATCTCCTCCTTGATGTCTTTTGCAACCCATTGTTCATTAATAGCATGTTATTTAGTCTCCAAGTGTTGGAGTAGTTTTATTTTTTATTTTATTATTGATTTCTAATTTCATTCCATTGTGATGTGACATAATGCAGGGTAGTATCTCTACTTTTTTGTATTTGGTAAGAGTTGCTTTGTGGCATAATATATTGTGTATTTTAGAGAAGGATCCTTATGCTGCTGATAAGAAAGTGTATTTGCTTGTTGAAGGATGAAATATTCTCTTATATGTCCTTTTAGTCTAAGTTATTGATTGTATTATTGAGTTCTATAGTTTCTTTGTTCAGCTTTTGTTTGGAAGATCTATCCAGTGGTGAAAGAGGTGTGTTAAAGTCACCCAGAATTATTGTGTTGTGGCTTATTTGACTCTTAAACTTTAGAAGAGTTTGATGAATATAGATGCTCCATTATTTGGGGCATATGTATTTATAATTGTCATGTCTTGTTGGTGTATGGTTCCCTTGAGCAGTATGTAGGGTCCTTCTTTATATCTTTTGATTAGCTTTAGCTTAAAGTCTACTTTGATACAAGGCTGGAAACGCCTGCCTGCTTCCACAGTCCATGTGAGTGGTATGATTTTTCTCAACCCTTCACCTTCAGTCTATGTATGTCTTTTCCTATGAAATGAGTCTCTTGGAGGCATCATATTGTTGGGTCTATGTTTTTTAATCCAATCTGCTAGCCAATATTTTTTGATTGGTGAGTTTAGGCCATTAACATTCAGGGTTATTATTGAGACATGATTTGTATTCCCAATCATTTTTGTTATTTAACTTGCCTTGGTTTCTCCTTTGATTAGTTTTTCCTTTAGTGATTTTCATTGTTTTTAATTTTCTTTTCAAAGAATATTTTGCCAAGGATGTTTTGTAGTGCAGGCTTTCTACCTGTAAATTCTTTTATCATGGAAGGTTTTATTTCTTCATCAAATCTAAAGCTTAGTTTTGCTGGATACAAGATTCTTGGTTGGTATCCATCTTCTTTCAAACTTGATATATGATATTCCATATACATATGTTCTACCTTTTAGGGTCTGAGTTGAAAAATCTGCATATAAACTAATTGGTTTCCCCATAAACTAATTGGTTCCCCCTAAATGTAATCTGATTCCTTTCTCTTGTGGCTTTTAATATTCTCTTTATTTAATAATATCAATAATGTTCTCTCTTTATTCTGTATGTTAGGCATTTTCATTATAATGTGCCTTAGTGTGGATCAGTTGTAATTTTGTAAGTTTGGTGTCCTGTAAGCCTCTTGAATTTGGTTTTCCAACTCTTATGTTTGGAAAATTTTCTGATATTATTTCATTGAATAGAGTGTTTATTCTTTTGGTTTGGAACTCTATGCCTTCCTCTATCCCAATAATTTTAAATTTGTTTTTTTTAATGCTATCCTATATTTCTTGAATGTTCTGATCATGGTTTCTTCCCATTTTCACTCTGTAGTCTATATTCTTTTCAAGATTATATATTTTGTCTTCATTGTCTGAGGTCTGCCGCAGTCTAGCTGGGCACAGAATCACGAGCCACTCAAGCAGGAACAAAACTTTATTTTTGAAAATGCCACCAATACCCCGTAGGCGCCCGGCAAGCAAGCCGGTCCACCCACGCGGATCGCGTCTACCACTGGAGCCCAGGACCTCCCCCGGAATTCCCTCCTACTATCCTTCCCCAACCAATGGGAACTCTCCAGGAGTCCCGTAACATGAGTCCCGTAGCAGGCCAAGGTGAACAGCAGGAGTCCAATTTCCATATGAATGTAAATCTTAACATAATCATATCATCTCCATGGCTAGCTGGTGTCACCTTACAACCAAAAGTACCATGCATCATATTATTTGGTTGTGGCTCCTAGCAGAGGTGCTGTCTTCCAAGTGGTCTAATATGTTGGTGATGCTTTCAAGTGAACTTTTAATTGGTTTATTGTTTTATTTCAAGGATTTCTGTTTGGTCTTTCTTAAGAACCTCTATCTCCCTATTGAAGTAAACTTTTGATTTCTGTATTTGTTTATCTTTGTCGAAATGATCGTTTGCTGCCTGTATTTGCTCTCTTATATCATCCTTTAATTCACAGAACATTTTAATTATGTACATCCTGGACACCTTCTTTGTCATTTCATCTGCCATGCTGGCCATGGATTCTAATAATGTGACATCTTGATTTGTTTGGGACACTTTCTTTCCTTGTCTTTTCATATTGCTCATGTGTCTTTCTTTCTAGCTCTGGATCAGAGGTGTATACGTTTTTACCCCATAGGTTTATAGTCCCCCTGTAGGGTTCCAATACCTTTCCTTTGAGGGGTAGGACAATGTTAACAGATCCCATTATAAACACTATACCACCTAAAAATAAGTAGTTGCTAATAGACATTTATAGTTTGGTCACAACATACAGAAATGGTGAATTCAGTTATTATCTATAATATAATCAGTAGGTTTGTAAAAGGGTTTATAGTTTCTGATGGTAGACAAAAAACCAGGGGTGAGGTGTAGGAAGATATGCTGAGAAGGTAGGAGGTGAGGATGTAGAGTTATTGTTATCTTAGAAAGTGTGAAAGAGAAATCTAAGGAAGAAGGTTAGTAGCAGGAGAATAGAGAGGGATTAATTTGGAGTAGACAAGTAAGAGGGAAGACAGTAGAGTACATAAGATAAACACACATGTATATTAAGAAAAATAAAAAATGTTAAAATAGTAAAAATTGGAGAAAAAATTTTAAAAAAAGAAAAAAAGGGAATATACAACACAACTGTAATGTATTATTCAGTCGTCTCAGACCTCAATATCCTAATTCATGCAAAGTACTTGGTTTCACATATGTTGGGGGTGTGAGGGCAGGAGAATAGAGGGGGAGAAGAAAGAAAAAAGGAAAAAAAATCTCGAAGAAACAAGGATTGTTTTGGTTGGAGATCCGCATCTTTTCCTTCCCTTCTCATCCAATGGGTGGGTTCGTCTGTTGTTAGCTAGTATCTCCTACCTCAGGATGGTGAAGGTAACCAGGGAAGAAGGGTGTGGGTGAAGGACACCTTGAAGTGGGGTGTGGCACCTGCTGTCCAGAAGTGAACTGCACCTCAGGGATCTCTTTTTGGGCCTGCTCCTGTGATGTGAGCGCCTGGTGTTATCTCCTTATCTCGCCTGAAGACCTCCCAGTTCCTGGTCTCAACAGTTTCTAAACTGCATCACACTCACCCTCTCCCTTACTGCTTCTGAATAAGGGACCTTTCTCTGTGTGTCCCTTTGGGGATGGTCTGCACCTATCCCGCTGAGAGCTGTTTTCTTGTTGGGCACTCACTGAGCCACATTAGCGACTGCTGGGGAGAGAGATCAGTTAGAAACTGGGTACCTGGCCAGCTGGAGTTCCATACTAGGAGTTGCCCCCACTAAAGATGGTTATGAAGGTGACCCAAGATGGAGGTGTTTGCTTTCAACAATGGGGTGTTGGATCGGGTTGGGGGAGCTGGGCAATGGTGTTGGACAATGAGTTCAGAGACTGGGTCTATGGAATGCAGCATGTGGTTGTGGCTGTCTCTAGAGCCTGTGTGTAGTTCCCTGGTGCAGGCAGCTGGGTGCATAGGGGACTATCTCCGTTGCTGCAGAGTCCCAAGATGGAGGCGACCAGGGGAGCCTCATGTTGGTTGATGGGGGTGATCCACACAGGAGTGGTGGCTGGAGATTCTGTGGGTGTTTAGCTGTCAGGTGTCCTGCATGGGAACTGCGTTGGGGATTTCTGTTCGGGTTGGTGGCCAAAAGTTTTTCACAGGTGCTAATGCCCTCCATGGTCCTGCTCGGGCACCTGGTAGTCCTGCATGTGTGAGTAGTTGGGAGACCTACTCTGATGCTGAGGCCTGCATGGGCACGGTGGCGGTGATTCCTGTGTGGAAGCAGGAATATCACTTCCAGAGAAACAGTATTCTCACTTCCTGAGACCCAGGTCACAGAGTGACACAGAATGCTGCCTCTCTCTGGCCTGCCATCTTGGATCCCCCTAGATACTTTTCTTTGGGAGGACTGAATCCAGGGGTGTTTTACACTGAGCCACATCCCCAGCCCTTTTTATTTTTTAATTTGAGACAGGGTCTCACTAAGTTGCTTAGGGCCTCACTAATTTGCTGGGTCAGGCTTCACACTTCCTGCCTCAGCCTGAGTCACTGGGATTTTAGATGTGTGCCACCCTGCCTGGTTGGACACTAGATTCTTATCAGATATATACATTACATAGATTTTCCCTCATTCTCTAGGTTATCTACTCCCTTTCTTCATGAAATCCTTTGAATCACAAAAAAAATTATTTAAGTGATGTCCAATTTATTTTTTCCTTTGTTGTTTATGTTTTTGTTGTCTTGTCTAAGAAACCATTGCTTAATGAAGGTCACAAGTTTTACAATTATATTTTCTTCAAAAGTTTTTGTTGGGAGTCTCCCTGAGAACTCCCCGGGCCTTTCAGATAAGGAGCCTCTAATGCAACATGGCAGCCAGCGGGCAAGTTGCCAGTGGGTGGATAACAAGTTGTTTTGAAAATTTGTAATTGGTCCTCCCGTCTTCTGCGCTCGTGGACAGTTCGTGCCCCCCATGAATCTTATGCAGGGCAGAACTGCGTGCACCATAGGTGATGACCTGACCTTTACTATGATTGGCCCCGGGAGCTTCCTGGTTTAAGATAACTGACTCTCACTTTCTATATAAGCTAGAACCAGCTTGCAGTAAAGTGCTTCATCTTTGTCACTGCTATCTGTGTGTGTGCATTTTAATCTCCGATGATGAACCTTGGCCTTTCCGTTTTAGTGTTAGCTCTTGCATTTAGGCTTTTGATCCATTTTAAGTTTTTGTATATAGTGTAAGGCTAGACTTCATTGTTTTGCTTGTGGGTATCCAGTTATTCCAGTACTGGCCATTCTTTGAACACACCATTCTTTGCCTGTTTGTCTTGGCACCCTTGTCAAAATCAATTGACCATAAATGTGAGGATTTTATCTCTGGACTTTTAATTCTATTCTGTCAGCACCATACTGTCTTAACTTTTTAGCTTTGTTTTAATTGTAGAATTGGTAAGTATGAGTTTTTCAATGTTAGTTTTCAAGATTATTTTGACTGTTCTGTGTCTTCTGCATTTTATACGAAATTTTTAAAATATAGATTTTATTTTTAGAGCATTTTGAGGTTTACATAGCCTCCCTTAATATCACCATCCTCTACCAGGATAGTACTTTGTTATAATCCATGAAATGTGTTGGCACAACATCATCACCTAAGAGCCATAATTTAGGATGCACTCTTGTTTTTTTTTTTTTTTTTTTTTTTTGTACATCTATGCGGTTTGACAGATATGTACTGCCACGTATCCACATCATAGTATCATTTAGGCTTTTGATCCATTTTTTTAAAATATTTATTTATTTAGGTTTTTTTTGGCAGACACAACATCTTTGTTGGTATGTGGTGCTGAGGATCGAACCCGGGCCGCACGCATGCCAGGCGAGCGCGCTACCACTTGAGCCACATCCCTAGCCCCTTGATCCATTTTTGATCTAGTTTCATTGTCCTAAAAAGTCCTCTGTGGGGAGCCATTCTGACACGTGATTGGGTGACTCCCGTTAAGGGCCTGAGGCACTCTGGCTGTGTCTGAGTTATCCCGACCCTTTCCTGATGAGAGAGCCCATCCGTGTGGGGGTGTGCGTAACCACTGACCCTGGAGACCCAATCACTGACCCTGACCTTGGAGTGCAGCCCCCCCTCAACCTTCATTGGATGGAATTCTCCCCTGAATCTCTTGTCCCCCCAAATAAAAGGCTACTCCCCGGCGTGTTCGCTCTCTCTCTCCTGCTAGCCCAGAGTAATCCTCGCTGCCCTGCTGAGCGGCTTGAGGAGGGAAACAGAGAGGCGAGCCGTCTTGGACCTAGCATTAAAATAAGGTACTGTCTGTGTGTTTTATTTTGATCTCTTCTAACTAACTGAATGCCAGAACCTCATTAATGAAACCACTGCGCAGGCCGCAAGGTAGAATTGGCGCCCAAGAGGGGGGCATTCTGAATTAGTTAGATTGAGTGGGAGCGCGCGCTAAAAAGATTAAGGGAAAGAGAAAATAAAGGAAAGTAAGGAATAAAGAATAAAGAAAAGGAAGAGGTGACATTTGGGTCACAAAAGTAATAAAGAGGATAAGGAAAATAAGAAATAAGATAAGAGAAAGGAAGAAGTGACATTTGGGTCACAAAAGTACCAGGAGATATTGAAGGAAAGAGACGTTAATTTACTTAAAATGGGAAATTCTACTTCTTTGGATAAGGAAATGTATCTGACTATTTTAGACAGTATAATTAATCAGAAAGGAAAACAGATAAAGAAAACTCAGTTATTGCAATTCTTAAAGATTGTAGGTGAATATTGTCCTTGGTTTTGTGACCAAGAGTCTCCAAATTTACTTACTTGGGAGAAATTAGGAAGAAAGTTACAGAGAGTTTGTCTTTCTACTGAAATACCTGGAGGCATAGAGAATATACAGAAAACTTGGACAGCCCTAGAAGTTTGTCTCTTTGAATACATGGACCAGAGTCCGTGGCCGCCAGAAGAGCTTCTGAGAGGTATTCAAAGAGCCATTAGGTCTATTCAAATGGAAAATCAGCCTGAAGCTAAATTAATTTCCTTTCCTTTGAGCCGTTTTAAAACAAAAGCGCTAGGAGCTAAAACAAAGGTTAGAATTGTGCAAGCTAGCCCGCAGACAGATTGTACAGAACAGCATGATAAAGAAGAAACATCTCTAATCTTGGAGAGCCCTCCAGAAGTGGTAAACAATCTTCCTGGAGAGGAAAATACAAAGGAAACTCCTAGTGGGGCTCAGGTTTCTTCTCAGCCACGTGAGTTAGAAACCCAAATTCCAAATGGCGATAGTACAGAGTCTGATAGCAGCTCACAGTCTGAGGAAGAAGAATTAGACATAGAAACTCAGGACTTAGAGAGAAATTTTAATAGATTGCATTTAGCACCACCTGCCCAAGCTTTTAAAATTCGGCCGGTACCTGCTAGAAGGACCAAATTTAACAGGTGTGCTGAATTAAAGATGACTTTTCTTACCCCAGTTCAGCAAGGTATTAAGAAGGCTCAAGAAATGGGAGAGGATACTACTGGTTTTCACCTCTTTCCAGTTTTTGAGCAAACTAATGAACAAGATCAGAGAGTTAGAGTTCATGCTGTAATCCCTTTTAAAACTATCAAGGAATTGAAAAATGCATGTGAAATGTACGGCCCAAATTCGCCTTTTGTTCAGAGTCTGATAGAAAATATTTGCTCACAACCCCTTCCTCCTAGTGATTGGATTTTTTTAGCCAGATCTTGTCTGAGCGGGGGAGATTACTTGCTTTGGAAAACTTACTGGACTGATTTTTGTAATGAACAAGCAGAAAGGAACAGGAGACAGGGCATAGAAATGCCAGTAACGATGTTTTTAGGGACTGAAGATTTCGCTGATTTAGAAAGACAGCTAAATTATGATTTTGTAGTGTACAATCATATAACTGATTGTGCAAAACGTGCCTGGAGACAAATTGTCCCCAAGGACCAGTCCAATTTAGTTCTTACCAAAATCAGACAAGGTGCCAATGAGACTTATTCAGATTTCGTAGCCCGACTATATCAGGCTGCGAACAGGTCCATCGGGGACCCAGGAGCTAGCGAATTTATTGTTAGGCAATTGGCTTTTGAGAACGCAAACAAAATTTGCCAGGATGTTCTCCGTCCCCATCGTAAAAAAGGAACAATTTCTGAGTATATTCGCTTGTGTTCTGACTTAGATTCCACTCAGTTGCAAACGGTGGCCTTAGCAACAGTATTAAAGGAAACTTTGGGGCCACAAAATTCAGTTCAGAAGTCCCGCGGCAGGTGTTACGTTTGCGGAAAACCCGGTCATTTCGCCCGCGAATGTCGCCAACGCAATTTTAGGTTTAGGGCTCCATCTACTGGCGATAATAGATATTGCAGGACTCGGCGCCACGTGGTTGATTCGGGTGGCACGGATGAGCCCGCCTTCTCGCCACAAGTATTTCCTCCTAGCGAGGGGACAAAAAACTTCCATTCGGCCCCTCCCCGGGCCCAGAAACAATATGGGGAGACGTCGCACAGTGTGACGTCACTAGCGGCGCCGACCAGGACAGTCCGCGATTTTTACCGGAACAGAGACATGGATCACAGACAGTTTTCTTAGGACCTTCAGAGACAGTTGAATTAGATCCTGAAACGGGACCAACACAAATCCCTACTGGGATTTCCGGGCCGCTTCCTGAGAATACTGTAGGTTTAATTTTGGGGCGTAATAATTTAAAGGGAGCTATTGAAGTAATACCTGGTGTGATAGATTCAGAATTTAAAGGACAATTATATGTTACTGTAAGATCCAATTATGCCCTAAGACTCACCCCAAAGGATATTTTTGCTCAATTAATATTATTGCCTTGTGTCTCAGAAAGGCACCTGCCGGCAGATTCAGTTTCTAAACCGCCAGACAGAGTATATTGGTCCCAGTTAGTGCGACAAGAACGCCCTTTATTAAAACTTAGAATTAATAATAAAAATTTCCTAGGAATAATTGACACAGGGGCTGATAGCTCAATATTGTCCAGCCGGTTTTGGCCCAGGACATGGCCTTTACATACAGCATCAGCTAACCTAGAAGGAATAGGAAAAATTTCACAGCCTGCTCAAAGTGCCAACTATCTCCGTTGGGAAGATTCTGATGGGAACAGTGGAATATTTAAGCCTTATGTGTTAGAGTCTTTACCAGCTAATCTATGGGGAAGAGATATATTAGCCAAAATGGGACTACTACTAGTTACCCCAAATTCTATAAGGTCAGTTGAGGAAATTAACCAGAGGTATTTTCCTGGAGATGATAGGGAAACCTTTCAGGAAGAATATCTGTTTACAAGTCAGTCTCCACGACAAGGATTAATGAATACTTCAGGCCAAAATTTTTACTAGGGGCACTGAGTACTTCCCCGATCCTTAAGACAGCTGAAAAAGTCACATGGCTCACAGAAGAGCCTATTTGGATCTCTCAGTGGCCCATCTCAGGGGAAAAACTTAAAATAATTCATAGATTAGTTGAGGAACAACTTCAGGCTGGTCATATTGAACCAACACTTAGCCCTTGGAATACACCTATTTTTGTTATTAAGAAAAAGTCAGGAAATTGGAGATTACTACAGGATTTAAGGGCAATAAACCAGGCAATTCAGCCTATGGGATCATTACAGCCAGGACTTCCCTCCCCCACAGCCATTCCTTTAGATTATAGCTTGATGGTAATAGATTTAAAAGACTGTTTTTTCTCTATAAGGTTACATCCTGAAGATTGTGAAAAATTTGCTTTCACTGTCCCAGCAGTTAATTTTAAGGAACCTGTTAAAAGATACTGCTGGAAAGTCCTTCCTCAGGGAATGCGTAATAGTCCTACACTATGCCAAAAATATGTTGACCAGGCAATAGATCCCATTAGAAATAACTTCCCTGATGCATATATTATTCATTTTATGGATGATATATTATTGGCCCATGCTAATCCAGAAATACTTTCAGAAATTTTTACTCAGTTAGAGACCTCACTTACAACTATGGGTTTATGTATAGCTCCTCAAAAAATTCAAAAGGTATCTCCTTTTCAATATCTAGGTCAGATAATTCAAGGGAGTACAATCCGTCCTCAAAATCTTCAGATAAGAGTTAAAGAGTTACATACCCTTAATGATTTTCAAAAATTATTAGGAGATATTAACTGGCTAAGACCATCCTTAAAGTTAACTACTTCTGAGTTAAGTCCTTTATTTCAGATATTACAAGGAAATCCTTCTCCAACCTCTCCACGTCAACTAACTTTGGAGGCCAAAGCAGCCTTAAGGAAAGTAGAAATTGCAATTAAAAATGCACAGCTTACTAAAATAGATCCTAAAGAAATAATGTATTTATTAATATTTCCAACTGAGCATACCCCAACAGGAGCCGTATGACAAAAATTAGGAGTTATTGAATGGATTTACTTATCTCACTCCCCTCAAAAAACATTAATTCCTTTTCATGATTCTATAGCTCAATTAGTAATTAAGGGTAGGACTAGGATTTTACAATTAATTGGATCTGAGCCTGATATCATAATTATTCCATTTTCTGTTCAACAGACTAATTGGCTTTTTCAAACTTCTACCTCATGGCAGATAGCTTTTGCAGATTTTCCTGGGCAGATAGATAGCCATTATCCTCGTGATAAGATTGTACAATTTGCATCATTAACATCACTTATTTTTCCAAAGATTGTACGTTCTCATCCAATAGAGGGAGCTTTATCGGTGTTCACAGATGGTTCCAGCTCTGGTAAGGCAGGTTTCTTCAGCCGTGTTCACACAGAGGTAATACAAACTTCTTATACTTCAGCTCAAAGGGCAGAACTTCAAGCCCTGATTTTGGCCTTAGATTATTTTTCAAATGAGCCTATTAATATCTATTCTGACAGCTTATATGCAGTCAGAGTTACCAAAAATATTGAAACCTCAGTTATTGGGTTTACTTCATCACAGGAGTTATTTGAATTATTTCATACTTTACAAAAGACAGTGCTAATGAGGAAGTACCCATGTTTTATTACACACATCCGTGCACATGCTGACCTCCCTGGACCTTTGGTTGCAGGTAATGATAATATTGATAAATTAGTAGCTTTTTGTCAACAGATGTCTTCATATGACTGTGCCCTAGCTTCCCATTCCTTGCATCATCAAAATGCTTCTAGCTTACGTAAAAAATTCAGTATTACCAGAGAACAGGCTCGTCAGATTGTAAGCCAATGCCCTAAGTGTGTTATTTACACTCCATCTCTGCCATCAGGGGTAAATCCCCGTGGTTTAAAACCAAATCAAATATGGCAAATGGATGTAACTCATATTCCTCAATTTGGTAAGCAATGTTATGTGCATGTCATAGTGGACACTTATTCTAGATTTATTTTTGCCACAGCACATACTAAGGAAAATACTCAACATGTAATTTCTCATTGCTTAGCAGCTTTTTCCGTTTTAGGGTGTCCTATGCAGATTAAAACAGATAATGCTCCAGCTTATGTAAGCTCTGCTTTTCAACAATTTTGCCAAGAGTTTCAAATTAATCATAAAACAAAAATTCCTTATAACCCCCAAGGTCAAGCCATTGTAGAACGAGCTCATTTATCTATTAAACTTCAATTACAAAAATTAAAAAGGGGGAATAAGATAATGACTCCCCAAAATAGCCTTAATCATGCCTTATTTGTTTTAAATTTTTTAAACTGTGACACAGAAGGTCACACTGCTGCTGAGAGGCAAATGTCTCCCTCGGTGACAGGCCCTTTAGGCAGAGTTCTGTGGAAAGATTTACAGACTGGTCAGTGGAAGGGCCCAGATCCGGTAATATCATGGGGCCGAGGGCATGCTTGTATTTTTCCAGAAGGTGCTTTTCGTCCTATCTGGGTGCCTGAACGTGCTATCAGACATGGAGGAGATAGAACCCAGACTCAAGCGACTGAGGATTGACCCGGAGGAGCCACAACCCAGAAGGAGGAGATATCGGAAAAAGATGAAGAAAGACCAGATTGAACCAGCCGAGAAGCTGATTTCATGGAAAGATGTGAAGAAACTGACAACCCAGGCTTCCCAAATACTTCGACGCCTAGGAAAGAACAGGACCCCAGTCTTGATGGTAGCGACAGTAATTGCCCTACTGGGCTGTCAGGTAAAAGGGAATCAAGTAGACACTTATTGGACATATTTCCCAGATCCACCCCTGGTACACCCAGCTGTGTGGACTGGAGAATCTATTCCAGTATTTACTAATGACTCATTCATGATGGGAGGATTTACAGATACTCATATTACTCCCAGTCATGTGACTAGATTTAATTATTCTGGCTACAGTGCCCAATTGCCTTTATGTTGGTCACATGATAAACATGCTGGCTGTCTAAAAGTATCATTTGAAGAAAAGACAGCGATTGGTAAACCTAGACTGACAAATAATTCTATTTATGGAGACTTAAAACCTAATACTAGATCAGTAATTAAGATGGGACTTTCCCATAACAAGCCAGTCATTTCTGCAAAACCTCCACCGGTACCCCACTGTCCAAATAGTTCTATAATTGAAATTGGCACCTTTCCTAAATGGATGGATTGTGTAAATACCTTTCCTGTACAACATAAGGTGTCTAAAGCTAGTGGGTATATTTTAGACTGGTCTCCAAAAATTGATAAGAGACAATTACGAAGAAATTCTGCTATGACACCTGCAGGATTTGTTAGTAATATTTTGACTTATAGTGAAGGAGGCATTCAAAGAGATATTTGGCGTTTAATTGCTGCCTCAGAATATTTACATTTTACAGATAAACCTTTACCAAAATTTGTTGGCAAGAACTGTAAAGAGGGATCTTGCTATGGCCTAAGAGCCTGTGTCCAATCTCCTTATGTTTTAATTATTGAAAATGTAAAAGTTAAATGGATAGATGATAGATATTTTGTTACTTGTAATAAGTGCAACCTAACCAATTGTATTTCTAGGTATAATGGAGAAAAAGAAGTGCTGATACTTCATCAGCCCTCTTTTGTTTTATTACCTGCTAATATTTCAGAGCCATGGTATGCTGATGCTGGTTTACAAGTCCTACAACAAATTCATGCCCAGCTAACAAGACCTAAACGTGCTATTGGAGTCATAATTGTTGGTGTCTTAGCACTGGTCTCATTTATTGCCTCAACCGTCTCTGCATCTCTGACATTGTCTCAGAATATTCAGCATGCGAAATTTCTTAATAATTTAGCTCAAAATACTTCCAAGGCTCTGCGTAATCAAGTAAATATTGATGAAAGGATTGAAACTAAATTAAACGCCTTAGAGGCGACTGTTATTAACATTGGTAATGAACTTTCAGCCTTAAAATTTAAGAAAAGGCTTAAATGCCATGCTAATTATAAGTATGTATGTGTTACAGCTGCCAAGTACAATACTTCTCTCTGGGATTGGGAGAAAGTTAAAAACCATTTATTAGGTATTTGGCAAAATAGTAATAATAGCTTGGATATTCTGGAACTTCATCACCATATCCAAGACATTCAGAATAATAGAGCTGATTTTTCAGATCCTTCTTCTTTGGCTAACCAAATATTAAAGGAGTTAAATGGATTCAACCCTGGAAATATTCTTAAACACTCCGCTTGGTACCTTATTGGATTATTCTCTTTGCTGTTAATTCTCTTTTGTATTGTAACTATAGGATGGCGAGTCTTCCAATCAAGAATCCGGGGACTCCAGAGAGTGAACCGCCGCCTCATTGTTAAGAATAGAAAGGGGGAATATGTGGGGAGCCATTCTGACACGTGATTGGGTGACTCCCGTTAAGGGCCTGAGGCGCTCTGGCTGTGTCGGAGTTATCCCGACCCTTTCCTGATGAGAGAGCCCATCCGTGTGGGGGTGTGCGTAACCACTGACCCTGGAGACCCAATCACTGACCCTGACCTTGGAGTGCAGCCCCCCCTCAACCTTCATTGGATGGAATTCTCCCCTGAATCTCTTGTCCCCCCAAATAAAAGGCTACTCCCCGGCGTGTTCGCTCTCTCTCTCCTGCTAGCCCAGAGTAATCCTCGCTGCCCTGCTGAGCGGCTTGAGGAGGGAAACAGAGAGGCGAGCCGTCTTGGACCTAGCATTAAAATAAGGTACTGTCTGTGTGTTTTATTTTGATCTCTTCTAACTAACTGAATGCCAGAACCTCATTAATGAAACCACTGCGCAGGCCGCGTGGTAGAGTCCTCTGTATTTTACCTTTTCATTTCTTCTTCCTCATTTTTAATTTTTATTTATTTTACTGCAAATGGAACCCAGAGCTGTAATTACACACGATAAGCAAATGCTCTACCACTGAGCTACATCCCAAACCCCTTCATTAATCTTTTGACTATCTTCATACATAGCTTTTCCTTTCCCAGAATGTCATGTGGTTGAAGTCATTTTAGGTAGCCTTTTCAATTTGGCTTCTTTCACTTAGCAATATGTATTTAAATCTTCTCCTTTTATTTTTGTCAACCAATATGTTATTTCTTTTATGCATTGAATAACATTTCATTTTCTGAATATACCACAGTTTATTCATGGAACTGAAGGATATCTTGGTTGCTTCCAAGTTTGGGCAATTATGGGTAAAGATACTAGGAATATCCAAGTGCAGTTTTTGTGTGGACATAAGTTTTAGACTCATTTAGATAAGTACCCAGAAGTATATAGCTGCAATTTATTATGCAGCTATGTTATAATTTTAAGAAACTGTCAACTTCTCTTCCAAAGCAATTGTACTGTTTTGTATTTCCACCGATAGTGAATGAGAATTCCTGATGCTTCTTATTTTCACCAGCATTTGGTGTCCTCAACAGGATCTCATATACAGTAGTCTAGAAATTCACTAAGGACTTCATGTTGCACACATATTTATATGCTATTGCCATCTTTGGTGGGGTGTGTATTCAGGCCTTTTGCCCTCTACCAACTCAGCTATATCCCTATCCTATCCCCTTTTGTCCCTTTTTAATTGTCCTGTTTATTCTTTTACAATTGAGTTTTCAGGGTTCTTTAGAGGTGTGTGTGCTTGTGTGTGTGTGTGTGTGTGTGTGTGTGTGTGGTACTAGGGATCAAACTAGGAATTGCTCTATTTCTGAACTACATTCTAAGCCCCTTTTTAAAATCTCACTAAGTTGTTGAGGATGGCCTTGAACTTGTGATCCTCCTTCACCAGCTTCCTGAGTAGCTAGAATTACAGGCATGCACCAATGTGCCTGAGGAGTTCTTTGATATTTTGGATAATAGTCCTTTGTTGAATATGTCCTTTGAAAATATTTTCTCCCAGTATATGGCTTTTTTTTCATTCTTTTGGTAGTGTCTTTATTTTTATTTTTTAAGAATTTAAACTTTGTTTTTATGTGGTGCTCAGGATCGAACCCACTGCCTCAAACCTGCCAGACAAGTGCTCTACCACTGAGCTACAACCCCAGCCCCTTGGCAGTGTCTTTACAGAGTGGACAATTTTAATTCTAATGAAGTCTAGCATGCTAATACAAATGGTAATACAAATGGTATTTTTTTTTTACTTCAGTTCTAGTTGTTCATTGCTGGCATGTATCAAAGTGACCGACTTTCCTATATTAGCCTTGCATCCTGCAACTTTATTGTGAATATTTGTTAGTTCCAGGAGTTTTTTTTTTTCCTTTCCAATCAATATGACTTTCATTTTCATTTCCTATTTTATTGCCTTTGTAGGACTTCCAGTGTTGAAAAGGAGTGCTGATAAGGAACAACCTTGCCTTCATCCTGATTTTAACAGGAAAGCATCAAATTTAAGTATGATGTTAATTGTAGTTTTTTTTTAGATGTTCTGTATCAAGTTGAAGAAGTTCCCTCTATTCTTATTTTGGTGAAGTTTTTCTGTTGGATTTTGCCAAACATTTTTTTTTCTCACTTATTGATATAATCAAGTGGTTTTTCTTTGTTGGCCTGTTGATGTGGTCGATTACATCACCTAGACTTCTCTTCCTTCTTCCTTCTTCTAGTGGGGACCGAACCCAGGACCTCACACATGCTAGGCAAGAATCCTACCATTTTGAAACAGGATCATGCTAAATTGTCCAGGCTGGTCTTTAATTTGCAATCCTCCTGCCTCAGCCTCTAAAGTAGCTTGGATTATAGATATGCACCACCATGCTTGGCGTACTGATTTTCAAATTGGCTTACAAGATTTGCTATCTGGAATAAGTTCCACTTGGTTGTGATATAATTTTTTTTATACATGGTAGGCTTAAATTTGATAGTATTTTGTTGAGCATTTTTGTAACTGTATTCTTAAGAAATGTTGAGTTTTCTTTTCACATGTCTTTTTTTTTTGTATTAGAGTAATGTTAATCTCATAGAATGAATTAGGAAATATTCCCTCTGCATCTGTCTTCTGGAAGAATTATAGAAACTTGGTGTAATTTCTTCCTTAAATATTTGATAGAACTCAATAGAGAAACCATCTCATTTTCTATTTTGGAAGATTATTTATGACTGATTAAACATCTTTAATAGACATAGTCCTATTCAGATTGCCTATTTCTCCTCATGCAAATTTTGGCAGATTGTGTCTTTCCAGGAATTGGTCCATTTCATCTAGATTATCAATCAAATTTGTGGGCCTAGAGTTATTCATAGATTTTTTTTGTGTGTGTGTGTGTGTGTGTGTGTGTGTTCTGAGGATTGAACCCAGGGATGCTTAACCACTGAGCCACATTCTCAGCCCTATTTTGTATTTTATTTAGAGACGGGGTCTCACTGAGTTGCTTAGCACCTCACTTTTGCTGAGGGTGGCTTTGAACTCCCGATTCTCTTGCCTCACCTCCCAAGCCACTGGGATTACAGGTGTGTGCCACTGCACATGGCCATAGTATATTTTTAAAATTATTATTATTCTCTTAATGTCCATAGGCTCTCTTGTGATGGTCTTTTCATTTCTGATACTGGCAATTTGTATCTTTTTTTCCCCCCTTAGCTTAGCTAGAGAATTTCAGATTTTATTAATCTTTTCAAAGTGTCAGCTTTTAATTTTATTGATTTTCTCTACTGATTTCCCATTTTAAATTGTATTGATTTCTACTCTTATTTTTTTACTACTACTATTAAGTTTAGATTTTGCTCTTCTTCCTCTGCTTTACTAAGGTATAAATTTGGATTATTGGTTTTTGGTTTCTTTTGAAATATATACATTCAATCCTATAAATTTCCCTGTAAGCATTGCTTTCATTGCATCCCACAAATTTTTATTAGTTGTATTTTAACTTAGTTCAAAATATTTAATTTTTTCCCTTGGGGTTTCTTCATTTTACCCAAACATTTATATGATTTTTTTTATTTTTCTGAAAAAAAATTTGTGAGAATGTTTCATCTTTATTATTGGTAGAAATGAGGTTAGAGGTTTTGTGCTTTTGCTAAAGCTCAGAATTAAACAAGTTTAACCCAGGAGACAGAGCTAAGAGGTTAGGGGACAAACAGGAAATGTAAACTTCTTGAGGGCAGCTGACTTGCAAGAGGAAGAAGGTCAGAGCTGAGAATTTACAATAATGGTTATTCTTCACAGGTTTACCAATCAGGTAATTCACTGCTCCTACCTGGGAAAGGAGTGATAAAAGGGGGAAGAGTGTGTTTAGGAAAAAGCCCTCCTCGTGGAAGCCAGAAGAAGAGAAAACATATTTTATTCCTACATTTTCCAGCTTGTTTTTTTTTAAATTTTGTTTATCTTTTTTAGTAAATGATGGTATGATTATATAATCCTCTTTTACTTTTCAACAAGGTAGAACATCTTTGCACTATAGATGAATTCTCTTCAGAAATGTAAGATTGCACAGAAGATTACAGTCGATTAAAGTCTATTAGTCTACTAAAGACTAGGATCTCAAAGAAGATGACAAGCACAGCAAAGAGTTTAGAATAATCAAATTTCCCATTTGATTATTTCTCTCCAGGGCTTCAATTCTCTATTCCAGAAGCACCAGGAAATCTTGTTTTGTCTAAATGAGTCTATTGATCTAGCAATTTCGTAGGAACAAAAATGTGTCCAAGTCTGGTAAAAGTTGTTTCCGCGGTTCCTTTCAAAGGTTCTAGCTGATCTGAGTGGAAGTCCATGGTGGCACAAATGTTAGTTTTCTAATGGAGGCTGAGACAGAGATGGCAATTCATGAGGGATTCATGCAGAAAATTCAAGCAGAGCCACAGCACGTACCAGCTCAGCCCTGGAAACTAAAAGCACTGTGTTTTAGGCATGAAAATCAATGTTGGCTATATAACTTTGAACAATCCAGTCATGTCCCTGAATTTCATGAAGCTGAAGGTCAATAGGAGGAAAAGAAATAACTAAACCATTATGTTGTTCTTTGAAGGAAAGGAGAAGGGAGGATCATTGTAGAGAGTAAGGAGAACACACTTGAGAATAAGTAGTGGTATCCATGAGCATCAGAATGATGTGATCTCTTGCTCTTTTAATCCACTGATTTCGCTATGAAGTCTGTAATCAACAAGAGGCCTTCTCAGTTCTACCTCCCTTAATGAAACTGCTCCCCACAAATCAATCAGTTCTCTTCTGGGCATCATTCTGGGATTGTTGGTGGGAGTTTAGATTCTGACCTCAGAAGTAAACACTATTTCAAAGGTTGAAAAATTAATTCTTGCCAAGTGCAGTGGTGCACACCTGTAATCCCAGCAGCTTGGGAGGCTGAGGCAGGAGGACTGCAAGTTCAAAGACAGCCTCAGCAATTTAGTGAGGCCCTAAGCAACTTAGTGAGACCCTGTCTCAAAATACAAAATAAAATGGACTGGGGATGTGGCTCAGTGATAAATAGCCCTGGTTTCAATCCCCAGTACTAGAAAAAAAAGAAGAAGAAGAAGAAGAAGAAGAAGAAGAAGAAGAAGAAGAAGAAGAAGAAGAAGAAGAAGAAGAAGAAGAAGAAGAAAGAAAGAAAGAAAGAAAGAAAAGAAAAAAGTGAGTTCTTTATTTTCCATCCCAGTTGTCATATTGCCCAATGTAGCATATCAGAGTTTCTGCATGAGATTGAGTGAAAATATTAAGATACTCTAATAACAAAAACTTCAAAACAATATTTCCCATAACAGAAATATAAATCATCTCATTATCACATACCCAGAGAAATATGAAAGTCCAGAGACAAGTCCCCTTGCAAGTTTAAGCCCAGTATCAATTAAATACAAAGGAATTAAAATCCAAAATCAAATTCTCTTGCTTTAGTGAGTTAGAAGTCTAAAATTATTCAAGTCCAAACCCCATCTTCTTTTCCTCCTTGATCTTATACAGTGGCTCTACATGTGACCCTAGGAGTTCCTTGTGTAGTTGTGGTTTCAGTGGCCTGTGATAGAAGGGTGTGCTTTTTTCAGGATTTTAGAAACAGTACCTCTTCAGAGTCAAGTTTCTCCTGAGTTTCCTAGTTGAAAAAGTTCAAAATATTCACAGGCCCTGGTATAACTACAAATTTAGGAAAGAGACTCCGCCCCCCAAAGCAGGTCATGGTCTCTTTCTGTTTCAACAAACTTAGAAGATGGGCAATTAATGAGCAGAAAAGTCCACACTCAATCACTCCCATAACCTCTCCAGTTGGGTCTTTCCAGCCTAGGAGGAGACTACTCTCTACTTTTGTGTGTGTGGCAGTGCTGGGGATCAAATCCAGCTCCAAGTGCATACTAGGCAGGAATTCTACCACTGAGCTTCACACCCAGCCCTAGGCAGATACTACTTAGTTTGCACTTCTTCAACTCTGAAGTCTCTAAATACCTGCCTGAGGTCATTTAGTCCCACTTTATTTCTCATTTCCTCAAGAGTACAGGACTTCAGCACTAACTTGATTTTAATCCTGAGGGTACTGGGATCACTGGCATGCTGGTAAAGTCTTTTTGTCATATTTTATTGTTTTTATAGGAAAAATGATTTCAGAAATTATATCAGAAAAGAAGCTGTGTTAGGGCTGGGGACATAGCTCAGCGGTGGATCGCTTGCCTAACATTCACCAGGACCTGGATTCCATCCCCAACACCAAAACCAAATCAAACAAGTGTTTTAGAAGAACTTACCATTAAAGGAAAGCAGCACATGAGATATACAAAGAAACTGAGAAAAGAAAAAAAAAACAATAAGGAAAAGTTTACATAACACCATCACAAGGCAGCAAAGCATCAAAATGAATGAAAATTATGATCAAAAGTCAGTAGGAATTAAAAACCTTACTGAAACCATGCCCTCACAAGAGGAGAAGTGGAGCCTCAGGGCTCCGCAGGACAGGGCAGGTGGCAGAGGTGGGCTCTGCAAGGGGCCTGCGGGGAAGGGGTGTGGCATGAGCACGTGTTTTGCCGCCTCTGGGCGGTGGCGGGTCAGGCAGGCTTCCAGCTGCCGCTAGATGCTTGGCCATCCACGCCTGTACCCGCCACCGGCCCCGCAGCAGAAGCACCCTCCTCCTGCACTTGTCCTTCCGCAGATCCCCATCCTCCTTCCACTGGCGGCAGCTGGGTCCTTGTGTGTATGAACCTCCACCAGAGCTCCCGGTTTCAGCCAAACCAGTCCTCTAAGCCTGGCCCCAGCCTGGTTGAATTTCTCAGTGTGAGCATTGTGACGTCACTCTTGATCACTTTAGCTGCTATAACCAGGCAACCTAAGGTTCATTTACTGTCGCCATAGAAACGGCCTTGGAGCCATAGGCGGAGCCCCAGGGAAGACAGAGGCTGACTCCTGGGTAGAGACGAGCCACCCGAAAGTCTCCCTATGCCTCAAAGGGCTCCAGCGCGCACCTACCCACGGCCATCTCCTGCTCTCGAGCTTAGTGGCATCCGCTGTCCATTCTTACCCAGGAGTCACCTGGAGACCGGGTTGGGGTGATCCTGGGCCTTTGATCTGGCCCAGCCCCGTGTATTTCTTGGTAAACGTGTGCCGTCTATCTCCATTCTACAGTACAGGCAGGCAGCATTAGAGATGGCCACATCTCCAGTTGGGTCTTTCCAGCCTAGGAGGAGACTACTAGGAGTCTGAATGGGGAAGGACAGCTGTGAAGAGTCATCTAGGCAGGGAGCAGGAGGTGGGAGGTTTACAGGGCCTTCAAAGGATGGAGCTCAAGAGGGTGGATGGCCTGAGGTAGAAGGTCCCATGCAATATAGCTGGGGCTCAATCAGGAAATGAGGTGTCACGGAAAAGGTCTGGGTGTCAGGGTCTGGCATTGGGCAGTCTGTGCAACACTGTGAGGAGACTCTTGATACGCCTCCTGCTGGTCCCCTCCTTTCCCTCACCCACTTCTCTTTTTTTTTTTAATTTTTAATATTTTTTTAGTTGTAGTGGACACAATACCTTTATTTTATTTATTTATTTTTAATGTAGTGCTGAGGATCAAATCCAGGGCCTCACACGTGCTAACCGAGTGCTCTACCACTAAGCCACAACCCCAGCCCCATCCCTCACCCACTTCTGACCATTGCTAAGGAGCCCACTCAAGCCCCTACCACCATTTTCCACCACTCAGAGGCCGCTCTTGGGCTTCCCATTCCTCTTCCGCATATATCTTTTCTCATCTAGGCCCAGTGTCCAGTGCTTTACTAATTTATTGCAGCTCCTGTCCTCCCACCCAAGTGTCACCTATACAAGTTGTTGGGAGTCCACCGGTCCAAAGACTAACTTCCCCATCCATTGAGAAAAGCCATCCAATGGTGAGTCCTGCTGGCTCACATGATCCTTACCCACCAATCAGACTAGCCCTGCTGGCTCACATGATCCTTACCCACCAATCAGAAAGCACCCCATGCCAACTGTCAAACCCTTCAACCATATAACTGTCAAACCACCGCTGGATCTATAAATATGCAGAGCTGTTCTTCAATAAATGGGCATTTTCTCCAACAAGGAGCCTTGTTTGTTCTTTCACAAGTTATGCACAGCTCTCCTGGGTGACGATGGCTATCTGGAAGATCTAAAGTGCTACAGGGTCAAGGATACAGCATGTTATTACTTCAATGCAAATGACACATGAGAGACATCAGCCATCAGTGGAATGTGGAAGAATTAACCACGAACCACTGAAGAACAGGAAACAAAGACCAAAAGGGAACTGATATAGGGAACAAAATAAATTAAGGATTTTTTTCCTCTATAAGGAAGAAACTGGACAGCAGAGAATAAAATTGTCCTAATCTGCAAGTTTCCTTTTGTTACCAAACCCAGATTCAGAAGTTCATCCCGTGGAAAGACCAATGTCTGAGAAACATGAATTGGAAAGACAGAATTAACACCAAAACTGAATGGAGCACAGTTCTCCACCCACCTCTTGTCCCACAGAAAGTTGGAGGTCCTTATACAGGCATAGCCTAATTCCGTTCTCAATCTACTCCAGGAAATGAAAAGTCCCCAAGATTAAAGGTAGCTTAAATTATAAGGCCTTTATTATTACAAACCAGAGCAATGTCAGGCAAGTGACTTTGGAGGCTAGGTGACTTGGGAGGCTGAAAACATCCATTGCAATTTCATAGAAAAGCTGGGCACAGTGGCATGTGCTTGTAATCTCAACTACTTGAGAAGTAGGCTGAGGCCCAAGAATCATTTGAGTCCATGAATTCAAGCCCAGCCTGGGCAACATAGCAAGACATTGTCTCAAATAAAAACCAAATTTTATGTAAGATCAACATTGTCCATGAAGAAAGAAAACCTCTGTAGGCACCAGCAGAACACAGCTCAGGCCCTCTTGGCTAAAGATGGGTCATGTTCACACACACAGTAGTTAGAGGGAATGAGAACCCCTCTGAACTCAGGTCCCAGGCTCTGGAGAGAGAACAAGTCCTGCTGTCCCTGAAGATATTGGGTGACTAAGCTGGAGAAGTTGACATGGGTTCAACCATGGGTTTTGACAGAAACTTGAGAAGGTCAGGAAATGCAACATAATTTCTGAATAACTGGCACCACAAGGTACCTGCCCTGTGTGAATGTTCATGTGAGGCCCAACATCTCATTGATGAATCCTGCTGTGTGGACAGCACAGCTAGAGCCTCCCTGTAGCCTAATTTTTCTGGTGCCAGATGAGGTGGGAGCTTAAGCTGTAGGCCTTCCCACACTCACTGCACTCAGGGCATTTCTCCTGTGTGCACTTTCTGATGCTGAACAAGGTGGGAGGCCTTTCTCCCATGTGAACCCTTTGGTGTGCAATAAAGTCAGAGCTTTGACTAAAGAATTTCCCACATTCCATGTCCTCAAAAGGCTTTGTCTTGTGAATTCTCTGTTTAATGAGGGTATATTTGTGGCCAAAGGATTTCATACAACCACTGCAATTATAAGGATTTTTCTCCAGTATGGATGCTTTCATGCTGAACAAGGGTGGATTTGTGTATGAAGACTTTCCCACAATCATTGCACTTATAAGGCCTTGTTCCATTGTGCACTGACTGGTGTACAATTAGGCAACATAGCAAGACATTGTCTCAAATAAAAACCAAATTTTATGTAAGATCAACATTGTCCATGAAGAAAGAAAACCTAGAGTGATGGTTAAAGTATTTTCCACACTCACCACACTTATAAGGCATTTCTCCTGTGTGGATTCTCTTGTGCTGGACAAATGTATCTTAGCAACTGAAAGCTTTCCCACATTCATGGCACTTGTAATGCATTTGTCCAACATGCAGGACCTCCCTGATCGCAGTTCTCTTGGCTGTCTTCCTCTTGCTATGGGTGATCTTTTGTTGGCAACAGCGCAAGCTAGCCTGGAAGTCCTTCTGCTCCACCTCACGGGTAAAGAGCCTCTCTAATAAGTGAGGTTCTTCTGTAATGCCAGATTTGAAGGACCCCAATAGAACTCCAGGAGCCAAATCCGATGCAATCACACAAGAGTCTTTATTGCAAGCTGGAGCCTGGACTCACCATTTCTGATGTAGGGTCCCAGGGAGTGAGTCCCGGTCCTTTGCTGAGTGAGATTTTATAGGTTTTGGGGGGATACTCTATGCATCACACAGCAAATCATTCCATACTGCAGGAAAATCAAACAACTCTTAACATTGATTAGCACATTCACTGGCCGGAACAAGTTGGGTAGGGGTGATTGGCTACTACTAACTGGTGTAGGCCACGAGGGGTGTACGTGGTAACCTACATGGTTTCCCAACATGTTATCAACCACCATAAACTCCTGGGGGGTCATCTGGCATCCCAGATATTTTCCCTGTCTCATGCTGATTGGAGGTTACTAGGGGGTTGCTATAGGTCCTCACCTAGCCTAACTGAGTCAGGGACATCCTGGTGCCACAGATGTCTCCTGTTATTTGCTTACAAACAACTCAGCAGGGTGGATATGTGGGTGAAAACAAGCCCTGCTGTTCTCACCCACTTACCTAGGAGTGCTCTGTGGGTTTTTCCAAGGACAAGGATCACACCCCCTCCCTTAGGACAGGCCTTGATGTACAAGCTGCTGTTATTTTTTTATTTTCAAAAATGGAGTCACATCAGTTTCTCACTTCACCAATGAAGTCCTGCCTTCATCAATTTGTGAAGGTTTCTCTACATTGTATGCTTCAAGTCCTGATTAAAGTTTGCCACTGAACCAGAACTGTCTCCCACATGCCCCATATGTGTGTTCCTTCCAGGAGCAAAACATGTTTCAAGATGGGGCCACATACATCACAAGGGTGAGCCACTCAGGTGGGTGGAGTTGCTGTAGTGGTACTACTGTGCAACACTCCTACAGAAACGCTCTGCTTTGAAGGCACTCATGCTTCTTCCTTGGCTCAGCAACCAACAACCCTGAGGTTCTCGCCCGCCGCTTATGCATCTGCAATAAGTCCGACTCCTCGCCCTGGCCCTGGTGGGGGGCGCTGCTTGTAGCTCCGCTCGCACTCCGGGCCAGGAGCTCCGCCGCAGCTACGCGGGACTCCCGCCCATCCGCCGGCCGGTTCCTCCCGCGGGATTCCCGAGCCGAGCGAGCGGAGCGCAGCACCCAACCCGCGTAGCCGCTGTGCGGCGGGGACGGCGCCCCCTCCCGGCCTCCCCGCATCCGTCAGTCTGGGACTGTTCGCATCTGGTTAGTCTTAATAAGTGGCCTGTGTATAGAGAGGAAGCCGGGTTTGTAGTGTTTGCTGATTTCTGTAGCATCAGTACTTTCACCATGGCCAATGTTAAATGATGGATTGAAAGTGAAGTTGGGAGCAGTGCAGCAGAAAGCGTCACACAGCAGCGGCACCACGCAGCCAAGGCAGATAAAAATGACTCCACGACCCGGGACCATAGGGCTGCGGATACAGCTCAGCAGCAGGGTGCCTGCCTTCCATGCATTAAGCCTTGGGTTCAATCCCCAATCCCACAAAAACCTAGGCAATAGCAAAGTTATAAAAAAAATTAGGAAGAAATTATGTTTGATCAATGGAAGTGTAACTGATGTGATTCTGCAATCTGTATACGGGGTAAAAATGGGAATTCATAACCCACTTGAATCAAAGTGTGAAATATGATACCTCAAGAACTATGTAATGTTTTGAACAACCAACAATAAAAAAAAAGAAATTATGTTTGAATATATATATATATATATATATATATATATATATATATACACATACATACATATATATACCTCTAGTGCTGTAAGGAGACAGATGAGAATGGTGGGAACACAAGGTTAAGAGAAAAGGTATAGGGAATAAAATGGGCCCATTGTACTGATGACCCGCCCCCCAAGCTTTCCTTGCCAAAAAGCAATTCCTTACAGCCCAGTCTGGCCTAGAAGGTCAGGCAGTCAGTGTAGGTAATAAATGATGGGGTCAATAGAGGAGGACAACTGGTTATCAAAGAACAATGCGTTGTTAACCTCTGTGATCATGCTATGCTCCTGGGCATGTTGGGTTGCTAACAATTAACCTCCACATCCCTGCTCCCACTATCTATGGAGAAGGAAGAGAAGGCTAAAACTAAAAGAGGGGTTCTGGGGTCTATAAAAGAACAACACCAACGTCCTCCCATGGGTACCCAGCTCTGGGGCCCTTTCTCTTGGAAGAAGTCTCTCTCTACCACTTTCTTAAATAAAACTTGCTTTCTACGCTTGTCGGGGTATTTTGCTGGGATTCCTGATCTCCAAGATGTGTTATCACTGCCATGTTTATTGCACTATTTGCCATAACCAAGAAATGGAAACAATGTTAAGTGTCCATCAACTGATAAATAAATGAGGTACGTATTCACAACAGAATACTATCAGCCATAGAAAGGATGAAATCCGGTCCCTGTGACAACATGGATAGAACTACAGGTCATTATGTTAAGTGAAAGAAAAGTACCACAAGATCTCACTCGTACATGGAATCTGAAAGAGTTGATCCACAGAAGTTGAGAGTGGACTGGTGATTAACAGAGGGTAGGGAGAGAAGACGGGGAAGAGTGGAGAAAAGTGAAGTTAGGAGGATCAACCCATCAATGGGTGCTAAGATCAGGAGGAGACCCTTAGGGTGTAGGTGATTATAGAAAATGATAATATACTATATATTAAAAAAAAAACTAGGGGAAGGACCTAAGTATGAAGAGCCAGGTATGTGAGCATTAGTGGAGCCCAGGGGACAGAGTCTCTTGGGTCCAGAGTTAGGAATATTCCTGAAGGAAGCAGCATGTAAGCTGGACTCGGTTTTGTTCAGTATCTACTCAGCCCTTCTCAAATATCTCCCATGGACAAGGAAGGATGGCCACATTCTCTGTATGTTCCACCTTCTCCCATTCAGGGTTCTCTGTACAGAATAGGCACAGAGAGATGACTCCTGAAGCTTCCTATCAACTCAGATTGGCCTGTCACAACTTTTAACAAGGGCTTTCTTGTTTAATAGTTAGGTTCTTTCTAGGGCTGGGGATGTGGCTCAAGCCGTAGCGTGCTCACCTGGCATGCGTGTGGCCCAGGTTCGATCCTCGGCACCACATACAAACAAAGATGTTGTGTCAGCCAAATACTAAAAATAAATAAATATTTAAAAAAATAGTTAGGTTCTTTCTAAATTAAAGGAGACCTTTCTTTCTTTCTTGGTACTGGGGATTGAACTCAGTGGTGCTCTAACCCCAGCTATAGCCCCATCTTTATTCTTTTTTTAAACATGTATTTTTTAGTTGTAGTTGTTCACAATACCTTTATTTTATTTATATGTGGTGCTGAGGATCGAACACAGTGCCTAACAAATGCTAGGCAAGCGCTCTACCTCTGAGCCAACAACCTCAGCACTCCCAGACCTTATTCTTTTTTTTTTTTTTTTTTTTTTTTTATTATGAGACAGGGTCTCACTCAATTGCCCAGGCTGGCCTAGAACTTTGGATCCTCCTGCTTCAGGCTCCTGAGTAACTGAGATTACAAGTGTGTATGTACCACCATACGTAGTGTAAAGGAGCTATATTTTTCTAATAGCATTAATATATGCTCTTTGTTTAAAACTCAGATATATAACTGTAAAGAAGAAAGTAAGCTGGTACATTCCTGTAATCCCAGCTACTTAGGAGGCTGAGGCTGGAGGATCACAAATTTGAGGCTATTCTGGGCAATTAAACAAGACCCCAAAGGGATGGGGATGTAGTCCAGTGGTACAGTTCACTTGAGTTCCTTCATTCAGAAGAACAGGAAGAAGAGGAGGAGGAGGAGGAGGAGGAGGAGGAGGAGGAGGAGGAGGAGGAGGAGGAGGAGGAGATTTAATGTACCATCCTTTCACATTTGTCAAGTATTTTGGAAAAAAATGAGGGTAAATCTACATGTCATTACATGTTTTTAATTAGGATTTTACTTAGCAATACATCATAGACATTCATTATATTCAAATGGTATGGTCATATTGCCTTGTGTGGTGGTACTGTGATCTATTTAGCCAAACTTACGTGGTACCTAATTTGTTTTCAATTTTTCTGTAATAAAACAATGCTGCCTAGCTTGATGGCACAGGTCTGAAATCCCAGTGACTCTAGAGGCTGAGGCAGGAGAATCACGTGTTCAAGGCCAGCTTCAGCAAAAGCAAAGTGCTAAGCAACTCAGTGAGACCCTGTCTCTAATAAAATACAAAATAGGGCTGGGGATGTGGCTCAGTGGTGGAGTGACCCTGAGTTCAATCCCCAGTACCCCCCCCCCAAAAAAAAAACCCCACAAAAATGCTAACCCACTGGCTTCTAATTAACTGACAATTTGAATTTTATCCACAAGGGGGAAGCAAGCAACCATGCCAAGATTTTTTAAAAAATTTAAAACTCCATTCAGACTGGAATGCTGTCAGCCTGAAAGCCCAGCTATTCCAGAGGCTGAGACAAGAGGATCACAAATTCCAGACCAGCAAGGGCAATTTAGCAAGACCCTATCTCAAAATACAAGTTTTATAAAAGAGCTGTGAGTGCAGCTCAATGGTACAGTGCTTGCCTAGCTTGTGTGAGGCCCTGGGCTCAATCCCCAGTATCAAAAAGAAAAGAAAATAATGTTCATAAACTTGCCCCAACCTTAGTATTAATTAATGTTCACATTATCCCCATTATACAGATATGAAAATGGGTGTGGACAGCCAGGCACAGTGGCACATACCTGTAATACCAGCAACTCGGGAGGCTGAAGCAGGAGGATCATGAGTTCAAAGCCAGCCTCAGCAAAAGCAAGGAGCTAAGCAACTCATTGAAATTCAAAATAAGGCTGGGAATGTGGCTCAGTATTGAGTGCCCCTGGGTTTAATCCCTGATAACCACCCCCAGCCCCCCCCCCAAAAAGAAAATAGATGTGGGTAAAGTATTTTGTGCAGATCTCACCAAGCAGTATATGCTAAGGTGGAATGTGAAGCCGTTTTCTGATTCTGGATCACTGACTATACTGCTTCCATGGGACTCTGAATAAATTAACTGTAGTTCAACATCCTGCCTGCATTCCATTCAGTTCTAGGCACTGTGGGAGCTGGGGGGGGGGTGACCCTATGAGGCATGTAGAAATAGACAAGAGGGTCCCTGCCCCACAGGTGTGAGGACAGATTTATTCATAAGTAATGGAATGACTAAACACAATAATAAAAGGAGGACCAGGAAGGCAGGTGATTCACTTTGACAGCGAGGCTGGGCATGGTTTTGTGAAGGAGGTACAATAGCATTAAGAGCTAAGGTGTATTGGTATTACTCTGCCACAGATGTTATGCTAGGCGCTTCACATATGTATCTCATTAAAACTTTCCCATGGGGGCTGGAAATATAGCTCAGTTGGTAGAGTGCTTGCTTATTATCCACATAGGCCTTGGGTTCAATCCTCAGCACCATCAAAAACAAACAAACAAACAAACAAAAAAACTTCCCACAGACCTGGAAGGTGTTACACTCTTTTTTTTCCAGAAAAGAAAACTGATAGTCAAAGAAGTTGAGAAACTGAAACTAGATACTCATGACAGAACATCCGAACCTGTGCCTTTAATGCGGATTTTGAAGGCCTGGGTTTTTGAAGGGTTGTTGTACTTTCAACAGGCAGAGCTGGAAGAAACTTCTAAGAAAGTCTAGTGACTCGAGAGGCTGAGGCAGGAGGATTGCAAGTTTGAGGCCAGCCTCAGTAACTTAAGGAGGCAACGGTCTCAAAACAAACAAAAATAAAAAGAACTGGGGATGTGGTTCAGTGGTTAAGTGCCCCTGGGTTTAATCCCCAATATGAGAAAGAGAGAGAGGGAGGGTAGAAAGCCTTGGAGGCAAGAAATGCAAGGCACTTTTGAGAACGGTAGTAGGAGAAGGAATCTGAAGAGCTAAAACCAGAGGGAGAAAACTGAACCAGAATGGAGAAGTCCGTGAATAGCAAGCCTGGAACATTCTATTGTATTTTGTTTTCAGGAGGGAACCAACCAACCAAAAAGAATGATGTCATGTGTTTTGCAAACATTAATTTGGTGCATTGTGTAAGGGGACCAGGAGCCTAGTTAGGGTTGTTAAAATAATCCTGGCAAGATAACTAGAGAAGAAATGAGAACCGAAAGACATTACCCAGATAAAATCCACAAGATCTGGCATCTCATTAGGTGTTGGGGAAGGCAGAGGAGAAAACTGTGATTAAGGTTTCCATGTTGGGCTGGGGATGTGGCTCAAGCGGAAGCGCGCTCGCCTGGCATACGTGCGGCCCGGGTTCGATCCTCAGCACCACATACTAACAAAGATGTTGTGTCCGCCGAGAACTAAAAAATAAATATTAAAAATTCTCTCTCTCTCTCTCTCTCTCTCTCTCTCTCTCTCTCTCTCTCTCTCTCTCTCTCCCCTCTCTCACTCTCTCTTCAAAAAAAAAAAAAAAAAAAAAAGGTTTCCACGTTTAGGCAACCAGGAGAATGTTGGTTAGTGTGTCCACCAGGAAAGGGACTGGGGTTGGGGACAGGAAAACTCACCTTTCTTACAAAAGGTGGAAAGACCCGAGGGATGTGTGAGTGATGTTCAGTGTGGAGGTGAAAATAGGGAGCTGGCAAATTAGACATGGTGTCTGAGACTATGAAGAAATCACCCAGGGAACTGGCCGGAGTATCTATTTGGGATTCTGCCCAGGATGCATGAACACTCATTACCTGGAATTCCACTGCCAGGTTTCTATCCTAGAGACACAAAAAAAAAGTATAGGAAAGAGCCAGGTATAGTGGCACTCACCTATAATCCCAGCAATTTGGGAGGCTGCGGCAGGAGAATTGCAAGTTCGAGGTGAGAATCAACAATTTAGTGAGGCCCTTAGCAACTCAGTGAGACCCTGTCTCAAAAGAAAACATTAAAAAAATAAAATAAAAAAGACCTGGGGATAGAGCTCAGCATCCCTAATATAAACAACAAAACAAACAAACAAAACAGCAGTTACAAAGTAAGAAGGTTAAAGGGATTGACCTGGTCAGACCTGGTATGTAGAGTGGGTGAGAAAAGCAGGCTGTAATATAATAATAATGTATACTACTACTTACAAAAAAAAAAAAAAGACAAAAAATGCTGTTGCATATATTTTAAATGATGTGTGTATAGAAATAGAGAAAACTCAAGAAGAATGAGCATATTGCTAGCTAGGCTAGAGAAGAATTGTGACAAAAATGTAGAGAAGAAGGTGTTAAATGGGATTTTAGCCAGAGTTGTCAAGTTTTAATTTTGCAAGAATGTAATTGTATATTACTAATCCAAATAAAAATTTGTATTCTCAAACAAATTTTTAAAAAAGGTTGAATGGGAGGAAGAAAGAATGGAAAAGACAGGGACATGTCTCAAGGCATTGGGTAGGGCAGTATTACTGGGAATACTGGGAGAAGTTTCTGGAATGCAAAGTGGAGGGGGCCCACTGCACTGAGCAACCCTGCAGAGACAGCGGCCAGCAGGATGAGTCCGGTGAGCTTGGTTGCTTTTCAACACCTTTCAATTACAGCGACAAGCTCCTGTGTCCTTGAAAGGTCACCGCGTGTCCCACCACTGCCTTGGAATGAGATGGTGTTTGTCCTCTTCTGAGTTGTAAATATCCTGAGACGTTTCATCCAATCCTTAGTTTGAACACGCCTTCCCTTTCCCAGAAATTCCACAGTGGTGTTCCTAGTGTTTCCATTCCTGTCCTTCAAGCTGCCCACTCATTCCAGCCTCAGCAAATTCCTGCCTCCTCTCTTTTCTGCCATTCAAAAAAAGTCCCATTCCAGATCGCATTCAAGAGAACTGCCACGGGGAGGGCTGGGGCTCAGAAAATGATACGCCAAAGCAAAGGACTCAGATGTGAAGTTTCTCCTTGACCTTCTCTGGTTCTTTTCTACCTTGGCCTCCACTTTTTTTTTTCCCTTAAAGAAAGTGGTAGAAATTAGAGCCTCCTTTCCCCTAAAGTCCCTTGCCTTTCTGTCTTGGTTAACCATAAAGAAATTCTCTGACCTACCTTATCTGATAGCACATCATAAAACCCCCATTTCAGAAGGGGTCCTGCCCTGTATCCAGGAGGAAGGGGTGCTTTACAAGGAGGCCAAGAGGAATCTGAGTAGCCAGGTCTTCCTGGGTTCCCCACTCCACTCCGTCTGTTAACTTTAGCTCGCACCATTTTGTCCAGTTGTATTTCTATATGGCTGACCTTGCCTTATCAAATGCAAGCACAAAATGAATAGCTCACCCTAGGTGGGTGTGTGTGTGTGTGTGTGTGTGTGTGTGTGTGTGTGTTGCTAGGGACTCAACTCAGGAGGCTTTACCGCTGATCTAAATACCCAGCCCTTTTTATTTAAAAAATTTTTTTCAGGGCCAAGGATGGAGATTGGGGCTGAGGATGGAACTCAGGGCCTTGCACGTGCTAAGCAAGCATTCTGCCCCTGAGCTAAATCCCCAACCCCCCTTTTATTTTTAATTTATTTTTAATTTTTATTGTTGGTTGTTCAAAACATTACATAGTTCTTGACATATCATATTTCACACTTTGATTCAAGTGGGTTATGAACTCCCATTTTTACCCCGTATACAGACTGCAGAATCACATCGGTTACACATCCACTGATTTACTAATTGCCATACTACTGTCTGTTGTATTCTGCTGCCTTTCCTATCCCCCCCTCCCCCCCCTTCTCTCTCTACGCCATTATTTTTTAAATTTTGAGACAGGATCTCTCTAGGTTTCCCAGGCTGGCCTTGAACTTGCTATTCCTTAAGACTCTCTAGGATTACAGGCATGTGCCACTGTGCCCAGCACAACCTCCATATTTGGATCTTCTATATGGAGGCTCTTGTGCCAGGTAAAATAATCAGATGAATCTGTTAGGCACATCCTTTGTTAACCTATGTTTTGTAATAGAAGTACCAGCTGTGACCCTTTATGCTGCTCAGGGAAAGAATCATCCTCTCTTCTGCCCCTAGGGGCCTTTTATAAATTTATTTATCTCTCTATCTATTTATTTTTATCAGGATTGAACTCAGGGGCACTCAACCACTGAGCCACATCTCCAGCTTTTTTATTTATTTTATTTAGAGACAGGGTCTCGCTGAGTTGCTTAGAGCCTTGCTAAATTGCTGAAGTTGGCTTTGAATTTGTGATCCTCCTGCCTCAGCTTCCTGAGCCACTGGGATTACAGGTGTGGGCTACGTGTCTGGCTTATGGAATTTCTTAAGGGACACACAGAATAGGGTAACAAGTAATGACTGAGCGCACAGAGATGTCTTACATTGTACTCACCTCATAGAAAGTATCTCAACTCCTTTTTTTCAACAACCCCCATAGGTCTGTACTATGATAACCCTCATTTCAGAGCCAAGACTTTGAGTGATGAAGTGAACTAATGTTACATAAACTGATAAGTGCTGCCAAGCATGGCTATGTGTGTGTCTCCTGTGCAAGTTTGTTCTAGTGATTGATTGTGGGATGGGGGACTGATGAGGTGGGCCAGGGAACAACTTCTTGGGTACAAAAAGGATCCAATTTACCAAGTGCCTGTGTAAACATCATTTCACTGGATTTCACCACAGTGCTCTAATGATGGGGGGTCATTAGAAAAAAATGACAAGATGAGTCAGTCAAATTTTGCAATCCCTTAAAGTGGCCAGCTCTGGCTTTTAGGACCCCTGAATCTACTACTATACAGCCTTGAGCCAGTCTGCAAGGGTGGGAGTGGGCAGAATGAGTGCTCTCTGTGGCCCCCTTTGGTAAGGCTTTTTCAGGATCACAGGTTCCTAGTAGCCATTCCCCCAGTTTGGGAAATTCTTGGCCAGGCACCCTCTGCTCCCAACCCAGGAGATAAACCTAAGTGGCAGAGGAGCCAATTTCCTGGGGTTAATAAACAGTCTGTTTATAGCCAGGGGCAGTCAAGGGGCAGGAACCAGCATGCTGGGAGGTCAAGCTCCTTCTGAAGGCTGGAGTTGCTCATAAACATTCCCCCAGTGCGCCTTCTGGGACGGAAGGACAACTCTGGGCCTGCTGCCCTTGCTGGGGCAGAGTGCCAAGGCCCCCTGCTTCCTTCCTTCTCTCTCCCACTGTGGCTCTCCTCCTCTCTCTTTTCCTGTCTCCTGCTCTCCTTCCCTGTTTTCTCTAGTGGAAGAGGATGTTTGCACAGTCGACACACCTAATAAGTTTGGGTGGGCCTTAGGACCTTAGTTTCCTCCCTTGTCAAATGAGAGGATGATGGTGCCTTCAGTGCAGGATGTATGAGAAAATCCCTGGCAGTGTCTGGCCCCTGCAGTGCACATCTGAAACATGTTCATGTTCCCCTTTCACCCTCTGCTCTCACCCTTCTCCCTAATCCAGGCTTCTCTTCCCACTTTCTTGCTCCAGCCCTGCCTCATCTACTTTGGCCACTTGGAACTTTCTTCCTGGGATTCTGCTTCCTGGGAGGATGGACAGAAGAGCCAGGTTCCATTCTGAAGAGCACTGGTCACCAGGCTGACCCTGTGACTCCCTGACGAGGCCACACCCTAGGCCTCTCTGCTTTTAATGAACCCCCCCCCCCCCAGGGATTTAGGGGGTGGAGGAGGCTATAGACTGGGGGAGGCTATGACATCTTAAGGTTTGGCTTATTTTGGCCCCTCAATCTGGCTCTTTCAATGGCTAAATGATCAGTGAACATCAGGAAAATGACTGTGTGGCTTTGGGCGAGTCTCCTTCGTTCTCTGGGCTTCAGCGAAGTGTGGCAGGAAGTGAATAAGTACAGAAGAAGTGCAAGCTGTGGAGCCAGACTGTCTGAGATGGAACCCCATCTCCACCAACTATCAGCCTGGACTACTTTGTTTTTCCTTTTTCCTCTTTTAAAAGTTTGAGGTCATCCTCAGCCCTTTTTGTTTTTCATTTTGAGACAGTCTCACTAAGTTGCTTAGGGCCAGGCTAAGTTGCTGAGGCTAGCTTTGAACTTCAGATCCTCCTGCCTCAGCTGCCTGAGCTGCTGGGATTACAGGTGTGCACCTCTGCACCCAGCCCCAGTTTGGATTACTTAAACCCTCTATGCCTCAGTTTCCTTATGTAAAATGCAATTTATAGTATACTTGCCTTATTGGGTTGTTTTGAGAATTAAGGAAATGAGTCTGTCTGTAGCTCTTAGAATAGAGCCCACAGTTGGTACTCAATCTTAGCTATCAGATGTAAGTGGATAGAGAGAATAGGCATATGTGTGCACGTGAGGAAGCTGGATATTCTCTAGGGATATTTATTCTAAAGTTCTTCTCACATTCTTCCTCTTTGTTGACTGTCAGATGAAAACAGTGCAGTATCTTGAACACAAAGTATTTGATTTTCCCAGAGAGCTTAGGAAACTAGTCAAGGACTTTCAAAGTCAGATGGAGCCCTTAGAAGTCAGCTGGTCCAACTCCTCATCATGCAGAATTCTAGAACAGGGAGGACCAGAGACTATGAGATTTGCCTGAGATGGCAGAGCTTCCATGACAGTAAAATAAGACAGTGACACATGGGGCAGGAGTGATGGAAAGGGGACAATGGAAAGGACTGCCTGGGGTTGTTAGGATGCTGAGTGGCAGAGTCTCAGGTTTCATGCCCTCTAGCATTCTTGATTCAGACTAACCCCATGGCCAAGATACTGGGCACAACTCTGGCATCGTGAGTAATCATAACTGTCTAATGAGGAGAGACTGCATCCCAAGCAGCGCACCAAATGCTTCCACACACACTATCTCAGTTCATGCAAAATCCCCTTTTTACTGGTGAGGAAAGATGCCTTGTCCAAGGTGAAACAATTAGAAAGGGAAGAACTGGGGGGATCTGAATCTGAGTTTCTCTAATGCCAAAACCAAGGTTCTCATGCTACACTCTTGAAATGTTTCCCAGGGAACCTTGATGCTTGAGCCTACAAGCCAGAAATAAGGATCTTGGCTTAGCTGGCCAAGCAGATAATAACAGTGGATTAGCTTGGGCTTCTGGTCATCTTTCCAACCCCTTCTACCCCAACCCACAAGACATGATCCTGAAGGAGAGCAGGTTCTTTCTATCAAGGACCCTGCCTCTCCACCATCTTTTCCCTGAGGGTGGGGGAAGTAGTGTATATTCTTGGAAGTGAGAGGGATTAAAGACTGGGGTGAAATTTTTGGCTCACTGGCCTGGTCTTTCAGAGTTCAGCCAGGGCCTTGCCTTGATTTAGACAAGAGGAACATAAACAGATGGAAATGAAAGGGTGGCTAATAAAGTTACAGGAGGTCATTGTCTTACACTAGGTTCCTAACCTGGGCCGCAACAGGATGGAGTCCTTAACTGAAATTAAACTGTCATCTGACCTTCCAAGAAATCATCAGAGAGATAAAGATCAAATTCCCAAACAAGCTAGTTACAATTGGTGTCATATTGAACTTCCTTCTGCCTTAATCCTTATATAATAAAAAAGATAAACTGAAGTGATCTGATGTTAATTTTTTATTTTCTCTTCCCTGTCCCCACCTTACAAGGAAAGGAGCATTGAAACACCAGTTCACCTTTTGTTCTTTGTTTCTGCTTTCTTTAACCTTTCTCTGTTCTCTGCTTGGTTCACTGGAACACTTATTCTATTTGATGATGCGTTGCCTCTTTCTAGAGTAGAAAGCAATGCCAATAAAGATCTTTAAAAGTTTGAGGTCAGCCTCAGCAACTTAGCTAGGCTGTAAGTAACTCAGTGAGACCCTGTCTGATGGGTTGATTCCAGCGTGTGTTCCAGCTAAGCCCTGTATGGGTGAGTCTCAAAAATAAAAAGGGCTGAAGATGTGACTCAGTGGTTAAGTGCCCCTGGGTTCAATCCTCACTATCGAAAAAAAAAAAAAAAAAGAAACAAAGAAAGAAAGAAACAAAAAAAGATCTTTAAGCTTGGTGTGTTAGCGCAGGTCTGTATTCCCAGCAACTCCAGAGGCTGAGGCAAGAGAATTACAAATTCAAGGCCATCCTGGGCAACTTAGCAAGATTCTGTCTCAAAATATAGAAAAGTAAACAGGACTAGGGATGTATCTCAGTGGTAAAGTGACCCTGGGTTCAATTCCCAGTAAGCGTCCCCCCCCCAAAAAAAAAAGTAAAAAAGAACTTTTTCCTCTCACAAAAGTAAAGTTTATAGTAGATATGAATCGGCCACTTTAATGTACTTTGAGAAGGGATAATGAATGCAAACCTCTCTATGGTGGTAGGAACCATATCTGTTATGTCGAGGGGCCATATACTCTGTGCCCAGCCCAGAGCCTGACCATAGTCAATACTCAATAACTATGTGGGGAACGAATAAACAAATGGTGGATAGAAGGAGGAGCACAGAAGCCTGGGCCAGGAAACCTGAGTTGCATCTTTGGGCTCCATGGCTTACCACAACCCTTGGGCAAGTCACTTTGGCTCCGTGAGCCTTGGTTGAACTCAGGGATGTTTTACTGCTGAGCCACATCCCCAGCACTTTTTATTTTTTTGAGACAGGATCTCACTAAGTTGCTTAGGGCCTTACTAAATTGCTGAGGCTGGACTCAACCTTGAGATCCTCCTACTTCAGCCTCCTGAGCCACTGGGATTATAGGTATGTGCCACCATGCCTGGCTGTTTTTTCATGTTTGTAAAATAGATACCATGGTAGTTTCTACTTCACAGGGCTTTGAAAGCAGCATTCAGTGGGAGAAGTAGTCCCTTAAACACTGAGTGTCAATCTAACAGTTGAACTCTGCTTCAGAAGGAGGCTGGGTTTAATAATCTATTCCCAGGACCTTCAGGGACAGAGGAAGGCTGAAGGTATAATTCTAGGAATGGAGATTAAACATGAAAAAGTCAGTAAAGTTGGATGGAGAATGTAGCATTTAGAAGGGTGCAATAAGCCAGGCAAGCATAACGGAGTCTTCAGACTCACCCATGCAAGGCTCAGCTGAAGCACAGGCTGGAATCAACCCGTCAGATGACGTGTAGATCATCTTGTCTATACTCCTCCCACCTTCTCCAGGGAGAGAGCTGAAGTTGAGGTGACAAAGACCCAGGTATTCCAAATCTTAGTCAAGGCTACTCCTTCTACATCATGATCACAAGGGAAAGTGTGCGGGAGAGTCTAAGAAACTGACTGGCCCAAGGGGAAAAAGCCTTTTGTAGCAACTGTTTAAATAGGGCTTCAAAATAGGAAATAGGGGCCGGGGGTGTAGCTCAGTGGTGAGGAGCTTGCCTAGCATTGCAAGGCCTTGAGTTCAATCCCAGCACTGCCCCCCACCAAAAAAGAGGGGCGGAGGAGAGAGAGAGAGAGAGAGAGAGAGAGAGAGAGAGAGAGAGAGAGAGAGAGAGAGAGAGAGATATCATGTTAAAGAAGAGAAGGAACTGGACGCAGTGACACACCTGTGATTCTAGCAACTTGGGAAGCTAAGGCAGGAGGATTACCAGTTTGAAGCCAACCTTGGCAATTTTGTGAGGCCCTAAGAAATTTAGTGAGACCCTGTCTCAAAATTTAGAAAAAAATAAAAGGACTGAGGATGTAGCTCAGTGGTAAAGTGCCCTTGCATTTAACCCCAGTTACCACCCCCTCCCATAAGAAAAGGAGGAACAGAAGGAGGAAAGATTAAAATAATTTCTTATGCCTGTACAGATTCTGTTTCAAAACGATTTCATCTGGAGTAGTCTGTAAATGTGTGGAGTTACTGTAGAGAATACCGATGAGACATCAGAAAATCCACTTCCATCACCAAGCTCTACCATCTCGATGATCTTGGGTGCATCCTCTTGTAGATCCTCAGAATTGTCATTTGAAGGCTGAGGGTAATAGTCTCTGACCCACAGAGCTGATCCTGGGGTCTGTTAGGAAGCAGAAGTGGAAGGAACTTGTATACTCTGTCAAATTCTCAACAAATGGGCAACATGGCAAGGTAGTCCCAAGAGAGAAACCAAGTGGGTGAGTCAGACCATTCACTTAACCTTTTGTATCTCAGTCTCCTCACCTAAAACATGGATGTGGTGGGGATCAAATACAATGTAGTATTTGCTCATACCAAGCATGGAACATGCTGTTACTTACTATTACTTATTGAGTTTGAGAGATTTTTTTCCCCTTTAATCCTCACAATAATCCTATGAGGTAGGGATACTAGTGGCCTCATCTTGCAGACTAGGGAACTAGGCCTAGAGAGAAGAGCTGTTTACCTGAGATCAATTATGCCAGGCATAGTGGTATATGTGCCTGTAATCCCAGAGAATTGGGAGGCTGAGACAAAAGGATTGAAAGTTTGAGGCCAGTCTCAGCAATGTAGCAAGGTCTTAAGCAATTTAGTGAGACCCTGTCTCAAAATAAAAAATAAAAAGGGCTAGGGATGTGGTTCAGTGGTAAAGCACCCCTGGGCTCAATTCCTGATACAAAAAAAAAAAAAAAAAACCCAAACTAATTGATAGATAGCAAAGCCAGATTGGAGTCTGAGTGCCCTGTTACACCAAGTGGGCAAAGATCAGAATTTGAGAACAGGACTGGTTGTAGGTGTGCACTTCTGTAATCCCAGCAGCTCAGGAGATTGAGGCAAGAGGACTGTAAATTCAAAGCCAGCCTCAGCAATTTAGTAGGCCCTAAGCAACCTAATGAGACCCTGTCTCAAAACAAAACATAAAAGGGCTGGGAATTTAGCAGCTCAGTGGTTAAGTGCCCCTGGGTTCAATCCCTGGTACCAAAAAAAAAAAAAAAAAAAAAAAGAATTTGGGAACAGGAACAGATATAGTGGCACATGCCTAGAGGGAGGCTAGGGCAAAAGGATTAAGACCAGACCCTGTCTCAAAATAAAATCAAAAAGGGCTGGGGATGCAGCTCAGTGGGAGAGAGTTTGGTAGCATGTGTAAGGCCCTGGGTTCAATCCCTAGTATAGGAGAAGGAGAAAGCATTTGGGAGCAAGGCAGGCAGCTGGGACTGTCTGTCAGTGGAGGTCAAGGAATGTGCAGTCACAAAGCCAAGATTCTGGAAGCTACTGAAGCATTTCCAACTTTAAATTGCAAAGTCAGAGCTCAGTCAGAGTCTTATTTCACCAGGGGTTTGAAAGGCTGAGAAAAATAAGCACTGGGTTTCAGAACCATCTGGGTTATTTATTCCCTGCATGACCCTAGGCTAATCTCTGGGGCTAGGTTTCCCCAGCTGTAAATTGAAAGATCAACATTTCTCACACTTGAATCAAGCTCCAAGTCACCCAAAGATCTTGTCAAAAGGCAGATTCTGATTCTCAGTAGGTCTGGAGAAGAATCGAAATTCTGTTTTTCTGACCAGCTCCCACCAGTGCCAAGTCTCCAAGTCTAGGGATCACACCTGGAGTAAAAGAACCAGATTGTCTCTGAGGTCCCTTCTGGGTTGACAATCTCTATACACCAAAGCCTGAGAAATATAAGAATGGATTTTGCCCCAGATACCTCAGAGTATTTTGGGGTTCAGAGTGAGGACCAGGTTATTCCCTTGAACCACAGACTCCTTGAAAAAGGAACTCGATGTCTAGAACTTCCTGAAGTTCCTTTTCTGAGCCACATCCCTCTGAGGGAGTTGGGGGAGGAGGCTTGTCCCTGACAAAGACAAAGGGAAAGCCATAAGAGACATCCCCAAATCATGTTTCTCCTTTGTTTTTTTCTCATTCACTGCTCACTGAGTCACATCTGTGTGCCTGGTACCCTCTTGGAGCTGGGTTATGGCAGAGGAGGAGACTCACGCTGCTTCCATTCTAACTGGGAAGAGAATAGAATAGACCGCAAATAGGTAGATACATAACTGCACGAAGTCATTTAAAACCAGGAAAAGCAATAAAAGAATAACAAAGTGATGGGGTGGGAGACTCTGTCTGCCATCCTCAAGATGAACTCCAAGACCATAACGTCCCCTCCCATCTGCCCTTGTTTGCTTCTGCAGCCTTACCTCTTCTGACCTTTCACCTTGAACTCTGTTCCAGCCACACAGAACATGGGATATCAGAGCTGCAAGGAGCCAACCAGCCTCTGATCCAGTGGTTCCTTCAGCTCCAAACATACTTTGTTGGTCTGTCACACTCAGCTAACCCCTCCCACTTGTCACCTCCACTAGGAAGCCAACCCTGCTGCTATTGATTCCTCCCTGAGCAGAAGCATCCACCACCCTGTCCAGTAAGTTGGCTTTCACATCTCGCTCCACCAGACAGGACCTCAGTCTTGTTTACTCTGATTTGATGAATCCCCAGGAGCCAGCACAGTGCATAGCACATAGTAGGTGCTTAATAAATGCCTGTTGAATTAATTAACACTTAATTAATTAGTTTGAGAGCTCAACAACATGAGGGAAAGTCATTAACAAGACATGACTCTGGATACAAGGAATGAATTGGAAGGAAAAGAAAATACAAACAAAGATGTTGTGTCCGGCAATAACTAAAAAATAAATATTAAAAATTCTCTCTCTCTCTTTAAAAAAAAAAAAGAATGAGGTGGACCTGTCCATTTGTTAGCTGTGGTCAGGTTGAGAGAAAGGCAGGAGTTGTGATAAACTACTTATGTCCTCTGGGTGTTCTGGTTGAGTGTAGTCCTCACTGTTTTTTGTGCCTTGGTAGGTAACCTACAGGAAGTAGTTGTTTACTGCTTAGTGACTCTTTAAGAAAGGTTTTTATTGCTAGTAGAGCCCTCTGGTCACCCAGCTGAACCCTAACCTAGATGGATGAGGAGTAGACAGAACGAGGCCAGCAAAGACACAGGTAGGCTCTCCACCACCAAGAAGCGAGGAAAGGGATATATGTTGGGTTTCAGGTACATAGGACATCTAAGAGAAGCAAAGGAACATTTTGGCTGAAAGCTTGGAGCTGTATTCAGCTGAGGTGTCATTTTTATAGATGCTTGTATTTTCTCTGGGGCCCTGGAAAAACCACTCAGAGCCTCAGCTTCTCAGATGAGAAGGTTGAATGAGATGTTCTTGGGGATGCCTCCCCTTTTTAAAACTCTCCCTCCAACTAAGTGGGCCCCAGAGGAGGTGGGACTCACTATATCCTGCTATGGTCTTTAGGTCTGTGTTCCTCCAAAATCCATATGTTCCAACCCTAACTCCTCAGGTGATGAGATTAAGAAGTGGGGCTTTGGTTTTTTGTTTTGGTACCAGGAAGCCAGCTTACCCACTGAGTCACATCCCCAGCCTTTGAAATTTATTTTATTTAGAGACAGGGTCTCACTGAGTTGCTTAGGGCTTCACTAAATTGCCAAGGCTGGCTTTGAACTTGCCATCCTCCTGCCGCAGCCTCCCAAGAGGCTGGCGTTACAGGCGTGTGCCACCGTGTCCAGCAGAAGTAGGGTTTTCAGAAGGTGATTAAGTCACAAGAGTGGAACTCTCATGAGAGGGATTAGTGCCTTTATGAAAGAGACCCAAGAACTCTGGGAAATAAGTTTCTGTTGTTTATATGCCATCTAATTTATGTGTTGGGTTTTTTTGTTCATTTTTATTTTGTAGTGCTGGGGATTGAATCCAGGGGTGCTTTACCACTGAGCTACTTTTCCAATACTTTTTTTTTTTTAATTTTTAAACTTTATTTATTTATATGTGGTGCTGAGGATCTAACCCAGTGTCTCACACATGCTAAGCAAGCTCTCTACCACTGAGCCACAACCCCAGCCCCCAACCCTTTTTGAGACAGAGTCTCACTAAGTTGCTGGGACCGGCCTCAAATGTACAATCCTCTTGCCTCAGACTCCTAAATTGCTGGGGTTGCAGGCATGCACCACCATGCCTGGCTGTGTGCTATTTTGTTCTAGTAGCCCAAATGGACTAAGACTATTCCCTTTCAGGTCAACTCAACAAACCTAGTAGTTGGCAGGCTAGACCCCACTGAGATTTAATTGGGAGATTTACAGAAAAGAGTTAACATAGCAGGACTGAGACTGATATCCCTAAGAAAGGCCTGCTATATTTAGCTCTTTATTTATTTATTTATTTTTAGTTGTAGGTGGACACAATATCTTTATTTTATTTATTTATTTTTATGTGGTGCTGAGGATCGAACCCAGTGCCTTACACATGCTACGCAAGCTCCCTATCACTGAGCTACAATCCCAGCCCTATATTTGGCTCTTGGTTGGCATTTGGACACTTACTTCTATTTCCAGAGGATTTCCATCATCCCATCATTAATAAGAGTGGCTCACTGTGACAAAACTGTATCAAACAATTCAGCCTATGTTGAATATCTACTTTCGTTCTGGGAGACTAAAATTTGGTATGTGCTCAGGTTAAGAATGCCTATGTGACTATTCCTCAATAACAATCCTGGGCACTGAGACTCTAATGAGCGTCCCTATCCCTGGTGGACAGCATTTTAGACAGACTGTCATGTTCCCTTGCTAGAGGAATTAAGCAATCCTGTTTGACTCAGCTGAGAGAGGACTTTCAGAAGTTTGTACCTGGCATCCTCTGGACTTGGTCCCACACATACTTTCCTTTTGCTGATTTTGTAATCCTTTGCTATAATAAATCATAGTATCAGAGGCTTTTATGCTGAATTCTGTGAATCCTTGGAGGAAATCATTAACTCTGGAGGTGGCCTTGGGGACTTTCAACAGGGGATAAGGCTAGATTTCACAGAGGAAACCGTAGTCTTATACCAATCCCTTATGAGTATATAGCTCAAACCAGCACTGTCCAACAAAAATACAAGTCAAATCTGATATAAAATATTATCGAGATAGTTTGACCTTCCTTTTTTCATACTAAGTCTTTAAAAAACAGTGTGTATTTTACAATCACAGTACACATCAATTTGGACAAGCCATAGTTTGAAGAGCTCGGTAGCCACACATGGGGCTGCCATGTTGGACGGTACTGGGTGTAGAGATTTGTGGCAAGGCCTCTGAAGACAGCATATCTGGGTCTGAATCCTGGTTCTGCCACTTACCAACTGCATGATCTTAAGTTACTTAACCTCTCTCTCTATTAGTTTCTTCATCTGTGAAATAAGGATAATGATGTTAACTATCTTATGAGGTTGTAGGGGTTTTCCAAAAAGTTCATAAATCAAAGGCAGCACCTGGCATGTCTAGGCTGTTGGGTGGAAGCTAGCTGCTACTCTCATTATCTTAAATCTTGGCCCTTAGAAATCAACTTGTCCAACTCCTTGCTCCATGATGAGAAGACAGGCCCAAAGTTTGGAAAACATTTGTTTTAGAAACAAAGTCTCCAGTCTCCCACTCTTCCCTTGATTGACACCACCCCTACTCCCGCCTTCCAGCAGACTTTGAGATTGGATCTGCCAATCATATAGGAAACCAGAAGCTCCAGGGCCCCACCTGGATTCTGCAATCCCTCCTTGATTGCAAAACAGGGCCACTGTTTGAAATTGGCAGCAAAGCATTGGGGGCTGGGCCTGCCTTCTGCTGCCTCCATCTGGACTTACGGATTGGGCTGGCTGACCATATCACTGAGTCTAGAACCTAAGTACTTACTCAGCAATAGCAGGGCTGCTTTTCTTTGTCTTGGTTTTTCCAGCCATTTTTGTTTATTAACTCATGTTCTATCTTCCTTGGAGGTACAATTCATCAGCACTTTCAACAAACAAACCTGTTTAGTCATCTTTGTTGCTGTTTACCCACTAAGCACATAGTTGGTGAGCTCTTTATGTATACCTCAAGGAAAGAAGGCCAAGAGGTAGTGGGCACCCAATTATCCAGGATGCAGAAGAGCACATTCTTAGACTGAAAACAAAACTAGTTTCTGGTTTTTCCATAGCATGTGTTTTTACCCTTGCTTCCCAAAGCCCAATGTAAATCATCTACTCTCCAGTGACTCAGAGCAACTCACATGGTAAATCCTACTAGCAGCTGAAATCTGTCTTGTGGGCTCCAAATTGTTAGCCCATGTTGGCCTGAAGCTCTGCCTATTCTATATGCCAAATAGCGCTTTGATTGACATTAATTTATTTAATAAATATATATCAAGCAGCTAACAGATATCAAATCCTGTTCAAAATACTAGAAATAAAGTCTTTGTGGATCTTATCATTTAGTGGAGAAAACAGGTAACAAGAAACGATGATAAAGAATGACAAAGGAGGGACTGAAGTTGTGGCTCAGTGGTAGAGCACTTGCCTAGCATGCGTGAAGCCCTGGGTTAGATTTTTAGCACTGCATATTAAATAAATGAAGAAAATAAAGATCCATCAACATCTAAAAATTATTTTAAAAAAAAGAATGACAAAGGGTTGATATATAGAAAGTGCCAAATACTCTAAGAACTAGAGTAGAGCCAGGGGACCTGAATAAAACTCTTTCCTTAAGAAGTGTCACTAGAGGGCTGGGGTTGTGGCTCACTTGCCTAGCATGTGTGAAACACTGGGTTCGATTCTCAGCACCACATAAAAATAAATAAATAAATAAAGGTATTGTGTTCATCTACAATTAAAAAACATATTTAAAAAAAAGAAGTGACATTGACAGAGAACTCAATAGTGGGTAGAAGAAAACCAGTTAAAGAGAAAGTAGTTTGGATGTTTCCAGCAGAGGGAATGGCAGAGATAAAACCTGGAGGTGAGACTGAAGGGCATATACAGCTGCAGTGTGTTGGAAAAACATGAAGAAGTGGATAGATGTTGAGGGCATTATCGGAAGCACTAAGGAATTGGAACTTTAACCCTAGGGCAATTGAGAACTGCCTGGTGGAGCATAACATCTTTCAAAACATGAGTCCCTGGGAACCAATCAACCAAATGTGCTGATGGAAAGACTGGTAGGTGCTGTTTTCATCTTCATCTTCATGCTCTTTGGTCAGTGATCAGACCTCCTCTGAAAGTAGAATGCAGCAGGGTCTCCTCAATGCCAGGGCATGCACCCCACCCAAGCCTCCCACCTCACTGCCATGTTCTCAGGGCTCCTAGGTTTTGTGTGGCATAGGCTTTTCTTAGACCCTGAACTGAAAAGCCAGGGAGGCCACTGCTGAGAGATTATCAAAGACCCTTGTTTCACAGGTGGGCCAAATGAGACCTCGCAAAGGAAAATAACTTCTCTGTGACTCTATAGCAACCTAGAGCAGCCCCTTAGGCCTCTGGATCCTTCTTGCCCCCCACCCAAAGAAACTGAACACCAGCCCCAGGACTCAGGCCAGACAAGTGAGGAACATAGGGTGCAAAACTTACAGTGACGTTCCCTCTTAGGTCCTGCCCTGCACACTTGCATGACCCTAGGTGTCTCACTTGCCTCTCCATAGCTGGATCTGCTGGTCGTACTGTTGAGGGCAAGGACTGTAGCTTCTAGAAACCTCTTCAACATTTCTCATGGTGTTAGGTGCTAGGTATATACTCAGCTGGGTCACTGGATGCCTACTGGTGCTAATGAACATGGATTTCTGATAAACTGATATATACCCAGATGTTTGTATCTTTGGGCAACTATGAACCTCAAAAAAATCACAGAACAACATTGAGAAGATCCGGGACTGGAGTCTGGAGACCTGGATTCTGGTTTATTTTCTGCCACCATTTTGCTGTGGGAACTTGGGTAAGTTGTTCTCCAACTCTAGGTTTCAGTGAAATGAAGTATTTGGATAAATAATATTGATTGAGCACATATACTGTCAATCACTGTTCATATGCTTCTGTGCTTTAAATTGTCTAAAGACTCCCTGGCTTGGTGCAGTGGTACATCCCTATAATTCTAATGACTTGAGAAGCTGAGACAGGAGGATTGCAAGTTCCGAGCCAGCCTCAGCTGTTTAGTGAGCTCCTGTCTCAAAAAATAAAAAGGGTTGGGGATGTAGCTCAATGGTAGGGCACCCCTGTGCCACAAAAAAAAAAAAAAAAAAAAAAAAAAAAAAAAAAAAAGATTTCTTGGCCTCTAAGATTCCTTCCATTTCAATATGCAAACATGTTGTGGTTTGAGGAAGAAAGATTTCCTGAAGGATGAGAAACAGACCTTTCAAGAACCTCTGGTTCTTGAATCATAGTTAAGGTATTTCTTGGTCAGAAGAGATTTCTAGAGGGTTCCTAATCCTGAGACTAATACCATGAGGACTAAGGGCAGGATGGCTGTCTCAGAATCACCCTAGGAACATGTTGGAAGGCAGATTCTCAGCCTCTCCTCCTAGAGATTCTAATGCAGTCATTCTGAAGTTGGACCCAGGAATCTGTACTAATGGCTTCCCTGGTACTCAGAAAAATTTGTGAATTGCCGATTTCAGCCCATTCCCCAACTGTAGGTAAGATTATGCCTGCACAGTAGAGACCTACAGCTGCCTGGCCTGATGGGGAGTATCTCCTAACAGAGAAACACATTTAATGATTGATTAGCTCAGCAAATATTAAACATCTACTGAGTTCAGGTCCTGGCCAGGTGGGAATCATGGGCCCTACCCTCAAGTGATTTCTGGGCTAAATCTGTCACTTAAAACTCATCACTCACCAGAGCCAGAAGGGCCTGAGAGATCATTAACCAATCCCATCATTACACAATTGGGGAAACTGAGGCTCAGAGAGGAAAAGTAATGTGCCCAAGACTGTACAGTTATGTATGTAATATTCTTATGTGTCAATTAAAAGAAAGAAAGAAAAAAGACTACACAGGGAGCAAAAGTATTTTCTGCTGCCAAACCAGCAGAGGCATCCCGTGCCTTACCCAGGAGGGGAATGCACTTAAAATCCCAGTTCACCTACAATGTTTCTTAAGTACTATCCTACATATGGTAACTGTTCCAGAAGGTCTAACTTCAGATCTTGCTGAATTTTAAAATCATCAACATCAGGGCAGGACCATCACAGGGTAATTTTTAAAGCTTGGGGAGTAAGAATTACTTCTCAGAACTGTTCTTGGGTGTTTTGGGGCCCCCTGGTCCTGGAGAACATTGTGCTTGTTTCCTCCCGCACTTTGGAGCCCTAAGAGGAGAGGACCGCCTCCGGCGTTCACCGAGGACCTCACTCCCATCTCTCTGCCCAGACTTGCTTATGTCACTGTCGCCCAGGGCCTGGGGAAGGGGGAGAGAGAAGGGCGGGCGCGACTTGCCCCTGAAATCCTAGCTGCGCTGCGATTGGCTACGAGGATCCCGACCTGGCTGCGGATTGGCCACCGCTGAGGGCTAGAAAGGTGACTTGGAGCTTCGGACACCTCAGACCGACGGTGATCCTGCAGCTGACAGCGTCTGAGGCACGCCTGAGACGCTCCCCCAGCCCGCCATGGCCGGGTTCCTCCGGGCATCCTGCCTTCTCTCCCTGCTCCTGGCGGGCTTCGTCCCGCCGAGCCGGGGACAAGAGAAGTCGAAGGTGAGTGAGCTTCCAGGGCGGGAGACAGGGAAGTGAACGTAGCTGCCAGGTGTCCATCTCACAGTAGCGAGGCACCTCTCTTCCCAGGTTTCCCTGCAGAAAGGCGACACCCAGGTTCGAGGGACATCGTTAACTTTGTTTGCCTCCCCCTCCACCCCAAGGACCTCCACCGGTGACCATAGATCTATTCGAAGTTCCATCTAATCCAGACCTGGGTCCTCCAGGTTGGCAGAATAAATGGGGAGAAAGGCATCCCTCACGGCTACCTCTGGGGAAGGGGGTCGTCTTGCTACATCTATGTCAGTAGGTGCTAACTGCTGTCCTCCAGTAGGGTGGGGTGGTGAGGTGGCACTACCCAGAAAGAGGCCCAGTGACAGCCTCTGGGTTGGCTTTGCATGTTCCCAGGGAGATGGTAGTAAGGAGAAAGGGAGGACAAATGCAGCAGGATGGCCCTGGTCTTCAGGAACTGCCTGGGGGCTCTTCTACCCCAGATATATAACCACAGGTAGAACCACCCACATGGATTCCAGGGCATTGGCAGAAGAAGCAGAGATTTGTGACTGAAAGAATGTTGAATGGGCAATGCAGAACACTCAGTATCCTAAGTCTCCACCCCTTTCAGGGCCTCAGCTTCTCCATCTTCAGGGCAGGGGTGGGGTAGAGGAAGGACACAACGAAACAGATGACTTCAGAAGCAGTCAAATCAATAAACTGTCCTCTGAGGAGTTTCCTGTGGGACAGCCTCACTACCAATGATCCACTGTCCACATTGCCTGAGCAAACCTGGTAGTTGGAGAGAGCTGGGGATCATCAACTCCGAAGGAGAGGCCCAATTCCCTGAGCCTCAGTCTATCGCCAGCAGGGTGTGTGACTTTAGAGTAGGAGTGGGGATGCTGAAGAAGATTGGGGATGAACCAGCATGCTTATCTCCTTGGTGAAAATGTGCCTGGGTGGATCCTGTAGACTCCTCCTCTTCCCCAGGGCAGAGAGGCAGAAACCAGAAGTAGGAATAGACCCAAAGAGAAGGATTTCTATCTCTACCCTCCCAGTATACACCCCACCCCACCCCACCAACGTGCTTATGTACTTATTAAAAAAAATTTTTTTAGTTGTAGATGGACACAATACCTTTATTTTATTTGTTTTATTTATTTATTATTATTTTTTTTTAATGTGGTGCCAGGGATCAAATCCAGTACCTCACACATGCTAGCAAACACTCTACCCCAGCCCATAGCTTTGAACTTTTATTTCTTTTTTTTTTTTTAAAAGAGTGAGAGACAGAGAGAGAGAGAGAGAGAGAGAGAGAGAGAGAGAGAGAGAATTTTTTAATATTTATTTTTTAGTTCTCGGCGGACACAACATCTTTGTTGGTATGTGGTGCTGAGGATCGAACCCGGGCCGCACGCATGCCAGGCGAGCGCGCTACCGCTTGAGCCACATCCCCAGCCCTGAACTTTTATTTCTAAAATCCTTTGGGTCTTTATTCTAAGATCTTATAAGTTCATGCTATGTCCAATATTCCATCTACTTCTCAGGAAGTCCAGTCCAAGAGCAATTTCCTCTGTCTGTTTCTAACCCCTTTGCTCTTCCATGAGTCTGCTCTTCCTTGGAGTCAGGTCTAAGTCTGGAGGGCCATGAAGCTCTCCTTTCTATCCAGGCTTGTTTATAACTACCAGCTCTGAAGGCATTTTCTAGGGCAGGCATGGGACTGAGTTTTGAATTAGGCTGTGGAGTAGGGGTGGGGGTGGACCATGGGCAGGTCAGCACCATGGAGTCTGTCCCAGCCCCTAGGAGAAAGGAAGATTCATCCTTGCCCTAAGAAGGCTGGCAGTGAAGGAATGGATGCCATGAATGATTCAACATGGCCATGTGTTTTCTTCAGAACTCTGGGTAGGCAAGAATGGATTCAGAGAAAACAGGATGAGTATGGTCTAGAAGTCTTAGGGTGAAATCTGATCATATCAGACCCAACCAGCCAGGACTTGCTGGCTAATGACAGCCTGGGTATGCTCATCTATCCTCCTAGGCCTTAGAGTTGAGATGCCACAGCTCTGGCTTCTAGGACCTAACCATTTACTTTGTCCCTACCATCAGGACAAAGGGATGGAGAGTGGGGCATGTGCAGAATGGGGTGGACCGCAGGTGATTCAGCTCCAGAGAGATGTTTTCCTCTTCCAACTCTAAGGGAGGGGCTAGGAACAAAGGGAACCCTCCTTTCCTCCTTGCCTCCTCAGTGTAGCTTAAGGCTGCCCAGGCTCCCTGTCCTTGCTGTACAAAAGGAAACGTTGCAGACGCTGGAAAGAATGACAGCTGCTGACGTGCACGGGATCCTAGTAACCACTGGTTTCTAAGTGACTAAACGAGGCAGAGAGAATCATGGAACCACAGGTTGACGTCAGGGCTGAAGGGCTCTTAAGACAGCAGTGAATCTGACTCCCTCTTACAAAGGCGGTACCCAGACCCAGGTCTCCTGCCTCCCAGCACAGTCCTCCTTCAACAGCATCTCGTTGATGGGAGAAGAGAAAGACACAGACCTGCAGCCCTAGCCAGCCAGGGCCCTCACTGTTGTCCCTGGCCCTGCCACCAACTCTTGGGTCACCAGAACGCTCCTCTCCTGGATTGAGGCACTTTCGTGGCCTCTCCCCTCTGCCGTCTGGTACTACCCCCTACCATGGGCCACCCTGACCTGTCAGTCCGAATCCATAGCACTAGCCTCACTAGCTGCGGCAGTAAGTGTGGAGGCTGCCACTCATCCTTCCTCCTGGTGACAGACACCCTGCCCAGTGCACCGCCCTCACATTGGCTGGTGAACATTGGCTTCTCTCCTCTCAATAATGGAGGAACCTCAGGGCCTTTTACCCCAGATGCAGACAGAATAATCTCAATCCCTTGACCTGTGCCTTTCTTTCCAAGAGATTTTAAGCCTGTCTCAATCTGCCAGTGGATTCTCACAGCTGTTTTGAGAGGCAATTGGGATTATCTTCAGACCAAGGATCCCAGAGTAAAATTTACTTGCCCAGGGCCAACAGCCAGCCGGACTGGTACCTGATGAGATGGGTGCCAGTTGCCCCACCCTCACCCGGAAACTGCCTAGAAGTTGATGCTCCCGTTTGTTTGTAAGCTCTGATTGTTTAGTCAACCTCTTGGCTTTTTTCCTGTCCACATCCCAGAGATCATGTTTAGCTGAGGGTGGAGTGGAGGAGGTAGGAGGCTGCCAGACCTTTGTGGCCAGCTGGGCTGTTGGTTTGTTTGCGTTTTAAGGTGGAAGTGACCCCAGTTGTGACCTAGGAGGCTGCAGGGCAGGAGGAATAATGAGTTTGGGTCTTGGTCCGGCTCAGTCAGCAGAAGTCACGTGGTATGGACTATTAGACTCATGTGAAGCAGAGAATTTTCACCAGAGCCAAGAAAAGAGCTTGCAGTGGCCAGGGAATGACCTGGCAGAGGCAGTCCAGCCTCACCCGCCTCAGCCTGCAGCCACTTCATGACAGACAGGTCATCTATACCCTGCTGGGGCCACGCCCTCCTGGGTGGATCACTTCCTTCACCCAGTTAGGTCCAGGAACCTTGCCCCAGCAGTGCATTTTCCAGAATTGAAGGGAAAGAAGGGAGTGAATTTACGCCTCTATTGCTCACCACCTGTCACTGTCCTAGCCAGGTCTCTCAGGCCAGTTTTTGCTCCATTTGTTTACCATTTTTTTCATTCTTATCAGATGACAGGGCCCATAAAGATCACCTAATACAATGGCTTCAAGCTTTTCCCTTTGCTTCACAACCCACCTGCTGAGTCATGTTGTCATTGCAGTGACCAACTTTCAAGAGTAGACCCAAGAGTTTTGTCTTCCAGGTCTGGGACAAGGGATGGGGTAGAGAGGGGTCCTGGGCAACATTTTGCTGGCAAGGTGTAATCCCATCCCTTCCTCTCCCACTGATGGTGACGCTGTCAAGCCATCTGGATTGAGACTGGCTGATCCAGTTCAAGGTGAGGCCAGGGGAAGAGGAAGGGCCAATCCAAGATCATACAGTGGCAGAGCAGGAGGCAGAACTGAGGTATCCTAAATCACAGTGCCACCGTGCTCCATCCCTCCTTGTCCTGGGGGCTGCCTGCGGAGCAGCAGTTAGGCAGAGAGAAGGTATGTTCGTCATTGTCACAACAGCTCACCTGAGAACATGTAGTATATGCTAGGCATGGTTTTACCTTTATAGCCACATCTAACCCTTACCAGAGGCCTTTCCTTATTCCTGGCTCCTGGTCTTCCTTCCCTATTTCATAACATCTTCCCAAGTCTGGAGGCAGATTGGCGCCTCTGAATCACCACTCACACTGATGCTTCCTCCTTTCTGCTCAGTTTTTCCTTCCCGATGGCCTAATGCAGGTCTCACCATCACTTTCCGGGACTATTGCAGCAGCCACTCATCCATCAGTCCATCCAGTAAGATTTACCAGCTCCCAGCACCAGGGCAGTCGCCCTTGAGCCTTGTAAATATTGTAACATATGATGTGGAAAATTATCCCGAAGTGATTTCTAGGGTTCCATAGCCCTCTCTTATTAAGTGCTTAAATGTTAATAGGAAATGTTAATTAAGCACTTGAGCGTCTCATCATCATTATCTTACACAGGGAATTAGGAGGCTCGGTTCTAGTCCAGTTCATTTTTGGTGTGGTCTTGTGCTCCCTGTTGGGATCTTTCATTAACTTCAAATGAAAAAATGTCCAAGTTTCCTTCCAGCTCTAACTGTTCCCTGCTGCTGGTCTTTTTCTCTTCCAGACAGACTGCCATGGTGGCATGAGTGGCACCATCTATGAGTATGGTGCCCTCACCATCGATGGAGAGGAGTACATTCCCTTTAAGCAATACTCTGGCAAATACATCCTCTTTGTCAACGTGGCCAGCTACTGAGGTTTGACAGACCAGTACCTTGGTAAGACCCTGCCCTTCCTCCACTGCTCTGTTTGGAGCTGTTTCTGTCACTTGGACACATCTCAATCATAGGAGCTTCTCTGGTGCAAGGGGAGAAAGGGTGATAGTGGCCATGAGATTCCAAACTCCAGGTCCCGATTATACAATGTTCCACAGTTTTGTGAGGATTCTTTTATAAGCCTAAGGTCTGATCATCTTTGGGCATATTCCAGGAGATTCCTGGCTGTCCTTCTTCATCCCTGGGCACCTCAGTGGCCTGGAAGCAGAGGGATGGAGAAGGTGGTTTGGGGCTCCAGGTTCCCTTTACCAGCAACTGGCTGAGAATGGCTTATCTTCCTTCCTTGGCACCTCAGCACCTCTCTTGGCCGCACTTTGGAAAACAGGCCATTGGCATGAGGCCCCACGGTGTGTGCAGGTGGATGGGAGGATGAGAGGGTGGGTCTCATTGGGACAGTCCATTCTAGAATAAACTTTAAAGATGACCTAGTTCAGCCTTCACCTGTCCTTAACGAACAGGTAAATGTATTAAGGCTCAGCCTGAAGAAACAAGTTAACCAGGATCACAAAACTACTAGTGACAGAACTGGGTATTTGACCCAGGCTTCATATTCCCTAATATCCTTATTTCTTTCTCAATTGGAGCAGAGTAGGAGCCCAATGGAGTAAGCAAGCCAAAGGCCTCTTTCAGCACCCAAGGGAAGGGGTTGAGCACCCTGGAGGGGCTGGGGCCAGCTGGCAGAGCTTGGGGGGGGGCAAGGGTAGTCTGACCCTGAAATCAGTTCCTGGAGGTGGAGTGACAGCAGGCCCAGTGGCAGTGAGCACTCTGTCCTGAATGCTCTGTCCAGCCCTTGGAACAGAGCAGAGTGTGTTTGCACCAGAGGTAGGCTGGGTGTGGGCAATGCATGCAAGGCCAGGGGTTCTGAGGAAACTGGGGAGTCGGCCAGAGCCTCCCTTGGGCTCCTGAATTCCCAGAGGATGGAGTGTTGTGAGGGCCCCACTCCACCCCAAGGAAGCCTTGTGTCTAGGGATGAATAGTTCTTGCTCCAGGAAACTCAATCCTATGAGCTCTGAAGAGCCCTCAGTTGGTGGTGGCCTTGGCAGTGGACCAGAGACTGCTGATTTGAGGAAGGGTATTTCTGTCTTTTCCCCCAAACCTCCCATCCAGGTTAGTTAGGGTGACAGGGCCTGAATTCCAGCAATACCACAAACTCACCGGATGCTCTTGGGCAAGTCCTTCCCTTGTCAGGCCTGTGATTTCAGCTGTATATTGGTGAGCCGCAGGAGGGGGACAGACCAGGCAGGGCTCCTCACCAGGCTACCCTGCCTCTGCTCTCTCCTCGACCCAGAACTGAATGCACTACAGGAAGAGCTTGGACCATTTGGTCTGGTCATTCTGGGCTTCCCCTGCAACCAATTCGGAAAACAGGAGCCAGGAGAGAATTCAGAGATCCTACCCAGCCTCAAGTGAGTGTCCACTGAGTCCTGTGTTGACCCTCCACAGTGGCATTTAGGAGCCATTCAGAACCACTCTCCCCTTCTACAAACCCCATTTAGTGGAATGAGGGGAAAGTGAGACAGGAAAGAGAAAGGGATGATGGGGCAGAGCTTATCAAGAGGAGGAGGGAGAACTGAGGTGGGGGTTACTGAGAAGGGACCAAGCTGGACAAAGAAGACACAAGTCACACACTATGCTTGTGCCCATCCAATAGTCATTGGCTCCCACTGCCCACCCTGGATAAAACCAGACTCCCAACACTCCCTCTGCTGTTCTGCCCCTTTCCTCATTTCTGAGCCCTGTGCCCATCTAAGAACATTCCCTGCAGGTATGTCCGACCAGGTGGTGGCTTCGTCCCTAATTTCCAGCTCTTTGAGAAGGGGGATGTGAATGGGGACAAAGAGCAGAAGTTTTACACTTTCCTGAAGGTGAGTGAGCAGCCACTGGGGAGGAGGCTCTCTTCCCTCTGACTGCACAGGGCAGAGCTGCTCCTGACCTAGCCCTCAAGAGACAAAGCCTAGGTTGCCCTCCCCAGATCCTAGGCTCTTAGAGAATTTCTTGGTATCTGACTATTATTCCAAGTAGAGGGCTTTGCAGTCCCTAGGATCTTATCAGCCCATTTTACAGATAAGGCCCAGGCCGGGCACTGGAAGGGACAGGTTAAGGGCCTCACAATCTTCTAATCACTTCCAATGGGGACTGGAAGTCTGGTACCCAAACTGGTGCTTTCTTCTCAGCACCAGGCTGTTCCACCCCCAGGAAGGCAGGGGGAGGGAAGGAAGAGGGGGAGGGAAGGAAGAGGGAAAGGGAGGGAGGGACCCCAGCCAGGTTGATGCCACTTTTACTCCTGCTCCAGAACTCCTGTCCTCCCACCTCGGAGCTCCTGGGCTCACCTGGACGCCTCTTCTGGGAACCCATGAAAATCCATGACATCCGCTGGAACTTTGAGAAGTTCCTGGTGGGGCCAGATGGCATACCCATCATGCGATGGTACCACCGGACCACAGTCAACAATGTCAAGATGGACATCCTGGCCTACATGAGGCAGCAGGCAACCCTGAGGGCCAGGGGGTAGTAACTGATACCTGTTCCACCCCATGTCCACCATGCAGGGGCTGGGGAGGGACTCCATTCAGGAAGGATTCCATGATTCCAAGTATATTATACACCCATCACAGACCCCTTTCTTATTACAAAAGGACCCAGCTTGACACAAACATGAGTCTGTACCACTGTGTGTGTGGGTGTTCGCACACCTGTGAATCTACCTGTGTGTCCTGCAGAATGCTGGACAGTGATACCCTTTCCTCTCCAATTCTCTATTCCAATGAGAACAATTTGCTTTCAGCCTAAAGGAAAAACCAGTGCTAGGTCTGACTGCACTACTCTAACCTGATCTCAGCCTTGGGGCCAGCATCTCCTACTGCCTCCAAGTACCACCAGTGAAGTCCCCGGAAATTTCTGGGTCTCCCACACTGCCTAACCATCCTTCTCCTTCCTGAAGGGCCCTCCCAAGCACCTGTCCCCACCCCACAATGCTCCCTGAGATCAGCCAAGGCAGAAGTGAGTGTGAGGGCCACTTACCCCATGTCAGGGATGGCATCTCTATGAGGGAGGGGCCCGAAGCCCTTGTGGGCGGGCCTCCCCTGAGCCTGCCCAAGGTCCAGCCTTTAGTGCATTCAGGCTGACACCCATGGCAGGGATGCCTCCCCTGCTCCTTGGGAGGATGTGTTCTCTCCTCTCACCCTGTCTACTGGCATTGCTCACATCCTACCTGCCCAGTAAAGGCCTTTCTGCAGCAGTTCAGTCTACTGTGGTGCTTCCTCAATGGTGGCTGTCCCAGCATGTGGGGAGAGGGTTAAAGAGAGGAGGAAGAGAAGTGAGGGAGTGCGCTGGGCCCTGCTTTTTTTTTTGGCACGGGGGATTGAACTCAGGGGTACTTGGTCACTGAGCCACATCCCCAGCCCTATTTCATATTTTATTTAGAGACAGAGTCTCACTGAGTTGCTTAGCACCTCACTTTTGCTGAGGCTGGCTCTGAACTTGTGATCCTCCTGCCTCAGCCTCCTGAGCAGCTGGGATTACCGTGTGCACCACCGTGCTCAGCCCTCTGGTGTCCTCTTTTTGACTTTCATCTAGATCTACTGTGCTTCTCTCACTCAGCATCTTGAGTTCATTCACACCAGTTCATGTCACCTCTCATCTGCAAGATGGCTAGGGCTGAGAAGTGTTTCATTTGAAAAAGGGGGAGACTGAGGCTCACTCCTTACCCCAGGTCTCCTGGTGAGCGAGAGGCAAAACTTGAATTTAAAGCAAGGTCCCTTGGCTCCCAGCCTAGGCTCCTTATACCGCTCCTCAAATACTGGTAATGTTCTCAGGGAAATGGGAGAAAGGGGTATAGAACCTGAAAAGCGGCATTCTGATTGGCTGAGAGGGGAACATTAGGACAAAAAAGAATACCAGTCACAGAATGTTGATTTTCCACTTGGATTTATGTCCAAGATGCGTGCAAACAGCTGCCTAGGAACAGACAGCCACCTAGATACAGTCCTCCGACACCACAAACCTCTAGCCTGGGGGCGAAGGGCCTGAACTCCAGGGCCTGGCAGCTTCAGTCTGGGGTCCCTCAGCAGATATGGCTGGCCTGGCCCTCATCCCAGGTGGTGACACCTCTCATGAGGCTATTGTAGGTGGAGTGGAGAGGGCCCCAACGTCAGAATACCCTGTCTTTCTTTCCTGCTCTGGAGATAAACCCATTCTTCCTGCAGCTCCTCACAGAGGGGTAGGGATGGACATGGGACAGGTCCTGCTACAGAGCTGGAAGCAAAAATTGAACACACACATGAACTGGATGTGGCGCCTGGAGGGGCTGGAACCACTTCTGTGGAGGTTCTGAAAGAAGGGGTCTGGGCTGCAATCCACTCTAAAGATGGAAGTCCAGCTGCTTCAAAGAAAGATGGCAGGTCAGCCAGGTGAGGGCTCTCAACTTGGTGACAGGAAGCAGGGCGGTGAGTTTCTCCTGGTCATCGCCAGATGAGGAGCCCATGTGGAAGCCTTGTGGGTGGAGCCTCCCCAGTCTTGTAAACAGTTCAGGGATGGAGGTATGAGCCATCTGCACGTCTCAGCCTCCTGTCCAGCTGCGGCTCTGGCCACAAAGAATATGTGGCTTCTAGTTTTCGGTAATCTGAGGTCAGCTGGCTCTCCAAGACGAAGATAGAGCCAAATGACACAATCTGGTCTCACTGGGGCCCCTCATGGTCGTTTTTTGCAGACTCTAAATAAACAAAAATGTTGAAGACTTAAGAATTATGTGGTACAGTCAGTTTCAAAGTCTTCTATGGAAGGCAACTCAGTCCCTGTGAAATAAATAACAGCTTGCAACTGACTGCCAGGCTGTGTCTTAGGAACATTCAACATGTAATCCTCACCCTGTGGAGTAAGCCCATCATTACCTCCTTCGTGGAGGAGGGAAGTGAGACGCAGAAATTTTAAAAAGATCTGCCTAAAGTCCCAGCTGCAGGAAGTAGTAGAGCTGGGATATGAACCCAGTCACTGTCACTCTGGCTCCAGCTCCTAGAAGTGAGTAGTTATGGGGGAGGGGTCATCCTTGCCCACCAGGCCACCCTCTGCCACTCATCAAAGCAGCCTCCAAGGGCTCCACAAACCCACTGGAAATGACTGATCAGTTTGATATCTTCCTTCTTCCTGGCACCAAATCCTACAATCCACACTCCCTGCAAGTCATCCATTCTGCTCTCACTAGCCTCTGCTCTCATTACCTCCTTATAACTGGCTTCTTTTCTCCACAATTTTAACTCTGGATAAGAAGTTCTTCATGCTGAGATGGACTTGGTCTCCCTATAGCTCCCACCCACTAGTTGTGATTCTGTTCCCAGAGCTCCACTGGTAAGGCAGTGCCTTCTGTTTCATGAGAGTCCTACAGGGAGGTGAGGACAGTCATTACAGCCTCACTCTGATTGGTGAATGCAGCCCCAGGCCTCTTATAACCTCTATGGCAAACACTATGGCCAGAGGGAGCTTTCCAAAATGCTAATCTGGTCATTCCACTCTGCTTTAAGACATCCAGTGACTCCATAACATGCTTAGGGTACAAACTAGCATTCCTTCCGTACTCTGCAAGGCCCCATACAGCGTAGACCTGCCAGGCCTTTACCTGTGTCTTGTCCCCTCTCTCTCTTTCCCCATGTTGTTCCTGGCTGGTTTTCCCCACACCAGCCTTCCATCAGCTTGCGTCAGCCACTCTCCTTCCATCCTCTTACCAAAGTGTTACAGGTTGGATCTAAATGTTCTGTAAAGGCATTTTGCAGAACAAATGCTAAAGGTATGGTTACCAGCCTGTGGCCCTATTGGGAAATAGTGGAGCATCTAGGAGGTGGGGCCTAGTGGGAGGAAGTCAGGTTGCTGAGGCGCTCGGCATGTGACAACAAACTAGAATGAACGAATGCATGATTTCAGTTCCCTCACTCTGGAGCCAACATCAATTCTCTTCCAACAGTACTTAAGAGAGCTAGGCCTCTCAAATCAAACTGGATCAAACCCCCCCAGATCAAACTGGAGCAATACTGGTAGATAAGTTACCTTCTCCAGGGGGCGACAAGCTCCTGTACTAGGGGATCACACTCACCGGGGTCGGCAGGCCTGGTGGAAGGTGGGTCTGTCACTTGGGCGCTCTGATTCCGCATTGTGGGTGGACGCCAGGTATATTCTGGCTGCAACGAAACTGGTGCTTAATAATCAATAACACACTCAGAAATTACAACAGCAGATATAATGCCAAATCATAATAAACAAACATCAACTAACCAAGTATAATTTAATCCTTACAACCATCCTGGTTATCATTCTTAGGTGAGGAAACTGAGGCTCAGAGGGTTAAGAAACATTATCTAGCTAGGAAAGTAGCCAAGCTTGGTTTTGAATCCAGGTCTCTACAGCTATAGAATCAAACTCTTTAGCACATGCTACTCCAGTGCTAAAATAAGACATGTATAGAGGATGCTCACACCAGGGAAAGCCAGAGAGGGCTGGATGGTAGGCTGCTGTAATTGTCCAGGGGAAGCTGGGGTGTCTGTGCGGTAGAGGGACTGCTGAAGATGGGGCAGGGGACAGCAGCTCTTTGGAAAAATAATAAGAGGAAAGCAAAAAAAGAAAAATGTGATAAGAGAAAAGGAAGAGGAGGGGGAAAAGGGAGAGAAACATAGTGACGCTCTGGAATCCGGCACATGTGGAGATGATAAAGAGTCAAGCCCAAATGGACCTCCCTGGCCTGGGCCTGGAGGGCGCCCTCCTTCCTGTCCTGAGCTGTTACTCAGTCTTCTCCTTTCTATACCAGTAACCCTGAACAGCTGTGGGCTGCAGAATTCTGACTCCTAGGAGAGCAGGCCAGACCTAGGCCCTGGACACCTGCCTGCCACCATGGTGCTGCTCATGAATTGCTGAGGCTGCAGTGTCTGACACCTTCACTTGACCTTCCTCTCTGGAAAAGGCCTGGAATAGCCCCTGTGTGTGTTCTTGAGGGAAGGAGGGGCAGACTCACCAGATGGAAGAGGCGCGAGTTGGGGAGTGGGGGTGGATGCTCCATGGCCATGGGTGGTGGAGGGTAGCGGATCTGGGACCAATCCTCAAAGCCATGGTGTGGCACCATGGCTGGTGTGGGTGGGTAGGCATAGAGGTAGGGCCCACAGAGGTGTTCCGGAAGGGGGTCTACATGGTATCGTTCTTCTGAGGCCTGTAAGAAAGGTTCACATCTGACCCTGGCTGCAACAGGCTACACAAGCCATCCTAGTGGCACCTATCTCACTTCCGTAGAATCTTAGCTTTCTAAAGGTACTAAAGGCTGAGACATGGACATGGGAGGTGGGACTTGCCGGCTGGTACATGGCACGGAAGGCGAGTACGGGCATATGCAAAGATGGTACATGAACTTGGAAGGGTGGCACCTGGCATAAACAACTGGCACATGAACTCAAAAAGCAGGTACACACATACGAAAGACTAGTACATGCCATAAAACCTGGTACATGAGAATGGAAGGGTGGTACCTGGGCACTGAAGGTTGGGTACAGGGCCACAGGTATCCATGATGACAGTCACTGTGTCCTAAGCACTTACTCTGAGCCAATGACTGCTCTGTGCCTGTTTCACCACATTGGTTGACAGAGAGTGTCAGCACACAGCCCCTCCCATCAGACTGCACCCCTGGAGAAGGTAAGATGTGATGAGTGCTGCCTCCTCCCTTAAGATGCTCACCTTTGCTTTCCTCTTCTGCTGTTTGAGGGTTTCTTTTGCCTTCTCAAATTCTTTGAATGATTTTATCTGGAGAAGGGAGGAAGAGAAGCCTGTTGGCACAGGTAGTTCCTAGCCAGGTCTAGGCCCAGTGCCTAATTAGACCAGAAAGTGGACTGGCTGAGGGCCTAAGTACCTCTCTGGGTCATTGTGCCTAGGCTAGTCCCAGAAAAGGCCCCTGGGGCCCCACACAACATAGGCTACTAGCTGTGGGGTGAGCCTCTCACCATGGGTGGTCTGAACACAGTCAGCAGGTTTGTGTGAGCCTCACTGCTTCCGTATTAATATTTTTCAGTTCCACTGTGAGTGGGTGGGTGAATAAGGGCCAATTCCTAAATTTGTTCCTGTAGGCATCAAAACTGATTGTGGAAAGTAAGAGCTAGAGATGCCTTAGAGTTAGTACTCAGACCTAGAGGGAATCTGAGGTCTCTGAGAAAAGCTTCAGTCTCTTGGACAACTGCCCTGCCCTGAGATTGTCTGGCTTCTGTTGAATTCTTCCACGTCAACATTTTATATCGGGTCAGAGGGCAAGGGATTTGCCAAGGTCATAGAGAAGTTTGGTAGCAGAGCTGGAAAGGAACCAGAGAGTGTCCTGACAAAGAAAGGCCCTCTAATTCTTACTCCTCCCAATAAGGACAGTCTAATGCCCCTTCCTTAGTCCATTTGTTCCCACCTGGGCATTGGACAAGGTGACCTGGGCCTGCAGTTTCTCCACCTGCTTCTTCAGTTCCTCCTTCTCCTCATTCATTCTCTCCCGGTCACTGCGCTCCCTCTGGAAGTCCTCTTCAAAGATCTTCACCTGGAGGGCACGGTGGGGTAGGTGGGGGAGTGGGCATCTTAGCAGAAACTCCAACTGCTCAGGCCCATACCCCATGCCTCCTGCTGGAGGCAACTGATATCAGGGCTGGTTTTGCCCTGTCTCAGGGTCACCACAGGGAATGGGATGGGTGCATCTAGAGCCCCCGCCCACAACTTCAAACAGAGTAGTTCTGTGTCCTTCTAATATTCTGGGCTTCAAGGCAGGACTTTATTTGAATGAAAGATTCATGTTAAAAAAATAAAAATAAAAGGCTGAAAGCCATCAACCAGTCCAATCCTTTCATCTGCCAAGGCCCACAAAGAGGCGGAGGCCACATAGGCCACAGAACCAGTGCATGGCGGCAGACTGGAGTTTGGGTCTGCTGACTCTCAGAGAAAAGGACTCATCGCTCTCCCAGGATTTTGGGTGTCCGGGCAAAGGACAGGTTAGGCAGGGCCCTTGCTCCAAGCCTACAGCTTCACACCTCACAGCAGATCACTGAGATGCTGCCTGGGGCCAAGAAAATTTAGGGGATGAAAAGAGTTGTATAAGCAGCACAGAGACACAGGGGACAGCCATCACCTTTCAACGGCCTGCCAGTCTCCCATATCCCAAAGAGAAAGACTGTTTCACGCTAGTAAGTCTGTGCTATCTTTCCAGTGCTTGCCAATCTCTGAGAAAGAGGGCTCAAGTTCACAGTATTCACCAGGCAAGAGTATCCGGTTATAGTTCAATAACACCGTTTTGCTTTTATTGTATTTATTGCTCATAGTTACTTTCTATTTGTGGCAAATAAATAGGTTTTTCCATGTATAGTAGTGATAGAAAGTTCCCTTTAAAATAGACTTAAACTTAATTTTTTACACATAAGTAAGAACCAAGTAGGGCACAGAGATGGCTAAGTCATAAAGGTGGCAGAAGAGTGGACTTAAGCCAGAGACACGCTGCTGGAAACAATAAACCTACACCCGGGCAGGGGTCCTGCCAATGGCCAGGGAATGGACTCCTATTTACATGACCCCACGCCCATGCTGACTCTCAGGAATGCCCAACTCCCCTGCAGTCTCACCTGCTGTTTTAGTAACTCGTTTTGTGTCACCAGTTCCTGTTTCCTTAGGAGGCCAGCAGCTCCTTCTGGGCTCCCAAAAGCTGTTGGTGGAGATGATGGGGAGGCCTGGATGCTCAGTGCTTCCTCTAGAGCCTGGGATCAGATAGAGAAGGGAGAGAATCACAGGGAACCCCTGGAATTCAGGCCCCTTTGGAGCTCATTCCCAGGGATCCTCTTCATGATAGTAATAATCACCACCACCAGTACAGCTTAATAAATGCTGCCCTATTTATTAACATTTTGTACACATCCCCTCATTTGAGCCTCTCCACAGTTCTATGAAAAAAAGACTCTGATCATCACCCCTATTTTACAAATGTGAAAACCGTGGCTCAGAGACCCAAAGTGACTTGTCCAAGGTCACACAGCCAGTGCATGGCAATGTAGGAATTCAAACCCAGCATATGCTCTTAACCAGCAGGCTAAACTGTAGAAGGGGAAATCTCCTCTTAACAGATGCAGCTCAATTCTTAGTATTGAGACCTAGAAAGAATCTGAGGTCCCTGAGAGATGCTTCAGTTCCTTGGATAACTACCTTACCCTGAGATTCTTCAGCATCTGTTAGATTTTTCAACATAGCAATCCGTTCCCATTCAAGCCAGCCCTTCCACTTTAACTCTTGTAGTTACATTATGCTGGGTTTTAATTTCTTCTTATGCAAGATTTTATCTAACACTGATGATAAACTGAAACATCAACAAATAACATTTTGAAATAAAAACAGGAAAGCACCCTTGATCTACCATGTTCACCAAATAATGTTTTTTATGTAAAACACTATGCTCACATCTTTTAAAAGGCTTCTATTAACTACTTTTCTCCTTTAACCCTATTAACTGTTAACTTTAGAGCTCTGGAACATCTCTCAAGGCTGGTCACCCTTCATCACCACCTGGACTTCAGCCCCTGACCAGCAGGGACTCTGCATGCCAGGCCTCAGCATTGCTGACAGTGTCTCCTACAATGTTTCTGTCTCTGAGGGGAAACAGAGGGCCTTCCCAGCTGGGACTTGGGCCCCTATTCAGGCCCCAGCTCCCTAGATACGAGGAAAGTGCTGAACCAGTAGCCAATTCAGGATGCTCTGAAGGGAAGTGATGGCTTCACTTTTTTCTTCTATTCCACTCCATTTTTTAGATGAGAAAACTGAGGTCCAGGCACAGGGAGAGGACTGCCTGAGGCTACCTGCCTTGCATGACTCATTCACACAGATGTCTCTATTCCCAGCTCTTCCATTAAAGCCAACTCTGCCACTGGGAAGTACCTGCCTGGATTCAGACCTCCAATCTCCCCAGCTCAGGGCAGATCATTTTTCTTCTGGGGAATAGGTCCCAAGGCCCCTGACTCAGCATAATCAATGACTATAAAATATCAAAACCAAATAGAGGGGGTGGGGTGTAGCTTAGTGGTACAGTACTTGCTAATATGGTGAAGGCCCTGGGTTCGATCCCTAGCACCGCGACAAACAAAAAATAAATAGAAAGAGATGCCCCAGCAGGGCTTCGACCCAGGGAAAAACAAACTCATGCTAGAGTCCACTGTGAACAGAGTCAGGAGACAGAGGGAAAGGAAAAACAATTAGCATGGAGGGAAAAGCTGAGCCACAAACTGAACAGCTCCTTCTGGCTTGCCAAGGGCTTCCTTTCAAAGCCCCCTCCTGTCAGCTTCTCCCTTAAACACCTTGGCTGGAGGTAAAGCGGGGCTAGAATGCTTCCCACCAAGATTCAGATGGCAAAAAAGAGGCTAGAGTGGCTAAGCTGGGACCAGAACCAGGCCTCAACCAGGCCTGTCCCATTGCAACTTACCCTGGTACAGACAAGAGAGTTTCTAGTTCACCCAGCCTCCACCCTGGGTACCTGTCCCCCCAGATCCCACTTCACAAGGGTGAGACCCCTGGGCCCGTGCTCATCCATTCTCTTCACTGGTGTTTCCTGAAAACATGCTTGGTGCCAGCACTGGGCAATGCCCTGGGTAAATGCCCTGGTGAGGATTTGTGCCTCATTGCTAGATGGAAAGACAGTAGAGGAAGGAACTACCAGGGAATGAGAAAGGCTGTGAAAAGAGCTGCTGAATTTTAGGAGTTTAAAACAGGGTGATCTAAAAGATACCCAGGGAAGGCTTTGTTGAGTTAGTGATGCTAAAGCTCACCCTGAACAATCAGTAGGGCTGGTATCAGGGTGAAGGGCAGCATGTAGAGCATCAGAGTAAAGGCTGGCACTGCTGGAAGAGGTAGCAGGTGCAAAGGTCTAGAGGAGAGCGAGCCCAGGCTCCAGCAAGGGCTAGATCACTCAGGGCATGGGGAGGCAACAGTAAAGCGGGCAGGGACTGTGACGTCAGCTCACTGACCAACAAGTCGCCTCTCCTAGGTTGAGGGTACCAGCAATGGGGTGGGTCTTTCCCTCCCCATCCAGGGGACAAGAGCCAAGATGCCTACCTTGTTGAGCCGCTGGATCTCCTTTTCCTGGTACTCTCGCTGCCGCGTGAGCGGGCTCAGCTGATCCTGCAGGTACTTGACCTTCTGACGCAGCTCCTTGGCCTCTGCTGTCAGCTGCTCCTTGTTGTTCTGTAGGGAGCACGGGGTTGGTAAGCAGGGAGCCTCTCCAGGAGGTCTTTGTTAATCTTGACACTCGGGCCCTGCATACTTAACAGACTAGTACAGTTCATGAAAGAAAGGCTTTCTATAATTCAAACTATGGTCCTCACTCAACAATATCATCTACACCAACAGCAGACAGGGTCACCCACAAACTTAGTCCAAGAATCTGAACAGGCAGAACAATGGATGTAAGATTATATCCATGAAACAGAAAAAGGGGGGAATGAAAGACCCCAGCCCCATAACCTAAGGCCGGATTATGAAAAGTAGAAAGTATGTAGTAAACAGGTGAGCTCACCACATGACCTGTTAGAAAGGGCACCCTGACCACATCACAGGACATGCTTGAACAAACTGGGATCATAAGCGGGAACAGGGAGGAAACACAATGTAAACCTGTGAGATTAATGAGTTTTTCGGGAAACTATAGTGAAAAATAAGTTTATCATAGTGAAAAACAAGTTTATCATAGTGAAAAACAAGTTTACCCTTTAAGTGACGTGTATGCTGGATTCAAAAATACCTGTTATTGTGCTAGGTGGAAAACAACTCCTTTTTTCCTATAAAAGATCTGTACCCCAAAGCCCGGTGTGCCAGTTCACCAAAGCTTCGGCTGAGGTTTTGCTGTGCACCCGCAGGCGCCTGTGTATTAATAAACTTGCCTCTTGCTTTTGCAGCCAGTGTGACGCTAGTTCTCTTTTGGATGGGGGATTTGAGGGTCTGGGGGACCCCCTGTTCTGCCTGCCCCAGCCCTCCCTCATCAACACCTCCTTCTCTCTCTCAGCCACCTTCTCACAATGCTCCTGAGTAAGGCACTTGATAAAAATATGGTGATGCCCACACAATCTTGCCCTCAAGGAAGGGATGCCTGGAGGAGTGAAAGACCCTAAGTTCTGACACCAGCAACTCCATCAACCAGCAGAGATCCTGGACCCCATCCTAGCCCTTTTGTTTGAGCTTACTTAAATGCCAAGGGTAACAGGGTTCTTAACATGAGTCACAGAGGGACCTTGGGAGAGCTGTGCCTGAAACTGAGCATATAACTGTCTGTGTCTACCAGATTCGCACGGGGGTCTTCTGTGATCCATGGGGAGTGAGGAACTATTGACAAATTCTAAAGAAGCTTTCAGCTTGTAGTCTCTTAGTTTAGAGGATAGATGATACTCAAGGACATAAATGTAGCTCCCAGGTGTTCCTCTAGAAAGAAACACACAGGTAGTGTGGAGTTATAAGAAAGATCATCGCATCTGAGAAGAAATCAGGGAAGATGTCAAGGTGAGCACATCTGTCATGATACTAGGAAACCAGGATTTCTGCATCACAGATAGCCCCAGCAAGTATGGCCACTACAGATAGCATAAAGACACAGGTCCCGTAATCAATGGAAAATGGGGGAGGTGACTTACTTAAGGCCATAGCACTCTGGGCTAGAATCCAGGTGTCCATTACTCTTTCTCCTTCTGGTCAAAGGAAGTGTTCACTACAGTGGGCAGACCAGGCACACCCCAAATAAACTGAATTTCTATGTGTCCAAATGTGAAAAACGGTCTGGAAATAGATGTACCAAAATGGTGTACAGGGGTTACCACTAGGGAAGGCCCAGAATTGGGGTAGTAAGCATTCCAGGAAAACTTTCACTTTATTTGGTAGTGTGTCAACATTCTACAATGGTGCATTCACAGCATGAGGATCAGGAGAGAGACCACAGGGTCAGCATTCACCCAGCCCTGTGTGACCTTACTCGTTATTCCACAAACTGGTAGGTGAGCTGCTTCCAGCCAGAGATGGCTCAGAATACATGGCAGCTGCCCTGCTTAAGAGGCTCTAGAATGAAGCATGGCCTCGAGTGCCAAGTGCTTATCTATAGGGCCACACTCTGGAAACATTCCACTGTCAGATTCCAGGGATTTGTCTCACATACTAAAGTGAGTGAGGGGACCGTGAGCTAGGATATCTGGCTGCGAGTCATAGAACATAACTATGCACTCATGAGAAAACCCAGATGGTGTCCTCCCAACTAAATCTTCAAGGTAAGGTAGGGGGTGGTCACAGATGCAGGCTGGCTGCCCAGATAAGCCTCCTGGGTGCCACATGCTCATGGAAGAAACTCTGAAATGCAATTCATGTTTAAAATGTCCTTTAAAAAATCTAGGCAAGGGGCTGGGGCTATGGCTCAGCGATAGAGCACTCGCCTAGCATGTGCAAGGCTCTGTGTTCAATCCTAAGAACCACATAAAATAAATTTAAAAAAAAAGGTATTGTGCCAACTACAACTGAAAAAATATTTGAAAAAAAATCTAGGCAAAGTTGGGTGTGGTGGTGAATGCCTATAATCCTCAGTGACTTGGTATGCTGAGGCAGGAAAATGGCAAATTCAAGGTCAGCCTCAGCACCTCAGTGAGGCCCTAAGCAACTTAGATTGTGTCTCAAAATAAAAAAAATAAAAAGGGTTGGGGATGTATCTCAGTGGTAAAATCCCCTGGGTTTGATCCTTCTGCGCATGTGTGTGTGTGCGTGTGTGTGTGCATGCGCGCGCTCACACACACACACACACACACACACAAAGTCTAGGTAAAAGAAGCCAGTGTCCAGTTCCACCAAGGGATGACACGGTGACATGAGTAAAACTCCGAAGGTCTGGGAGTCATGTGGCTTTTCCTCTTTAAGCTACTCCAGGATCCTGAAGGGCTATGGATGGCATTAGTCACACATGCTTTGGCAGATGCCATTTCTTCAAGGACCTGCTGGTCCTCTAGGATGAATCTGGTCCCCATTCCCCATTCTGTCCACTCTCTGATTCCTATAACTTCTTTGTAATACTTAATATATTTTCACTTCAATTAGTTGTTTAGCATCTCTTCCCCAGTCAGGGCAGGGTTGGATAGTTCACATTGAATCTCTATGTCCAGCTCAGTGCCTCAGGCATGCTCTGGTGAAAATTGACTAGACAAACGAATAAATAAAACTTTGCCTGTTAGCACCTCCCCTCAAAATCCTATCACTATGCTAAAGAGTTGGTAGAATGGTCCCTCCAGACTGCTTCTATCATATATATATATATATATATATATATATATATATATATATATATATATATATATTTTTTTTTTTTTTTGGCTTTACTGGGGATTAAACCCAGGGGTGCTCTACCACTGAGCTACACCCCTAACCCTTTTTATTTTTTTAAGACATTAATACAAGGTCTCCCTAAGTTGCCCCAGATGGCCTTGAATTTGCAGGAGGAAGATGCCACATAATTGGGATTACAGGAATGTGCCACAGGGCCCAGACTGGATCACTTTCATATCATGTGCTTCCTGTATCATTTCTATTTCTTACAGAAATCTTTCTATAAGATTTTTTGATAAGTTTTGAGAAAATACAAAATAATTTTAAAAAGAACTACAGAGCAAATCATTTTTTCATATGTTACTCTCTAAATGGTTTTACCATTTAGAAATAAAATAAATAAAAGATAGGTCACCCTTTGCCTTTCTCCTTTCTTCAAGACCCCTGTCCATATATTCACACACATATATGCACTACACACGTGCATACACAGGCATGCTTAGTCATAAGGTCACTCTTTATGAATTTAGGATTTAATCTTCTTTCTTTTCACAACAGTTTTTCTATACATGTTTATACATCTAGATCAAGTTCATTTAAGAGAGCTTGAAATGCGAGGAGAATCTGCAATAACTAATCACAGTTTCTAAATTTTTAACTACTTGTGATACCTCATGGGAATTTTTTCTCTTTACACATTTTTTATTGGCACATTATAGTTGTAGATAATGATGAGATTTGTGGTTACATATTGTACATGCACAAAATATAACAATATAATTTGGCCAATATCATTCCCCAGTACATCCCTCCTCCCTTTGGGCTTCCCACCCCTTGGTCCCCTTTCTTTACTGATCTCCCTTTGATTTTTGTGAGGCTCCCTCCCGCCATCTTTATTTTCCATTTTCCTCTCTAGCTTCCACACATGAGAGAAAACACTATCAGTTTCTAAGACTGTAACTGAACAAACCTCACTGAAAACAAGAAAATTTGAAAAGCAACAGCTAATCTAATCGTTTTTATTTTCAGAAGGAAAACTGAGGCAAAGGGAAGGAAAATGCCTCTGCCCTTGGCCACACAGCTCTTGAGCACTTGAGCTAGAACCTGGGCCTCCTGACTCTACCCTTGGCTCACTGACTCCATGGACTGGTGGCTAAAAGGGAGGGGAGTGCTGAAATCACAAGGCACAGGGGTCACACTTGCCTCCTCCATTTCAATCTTGGACTTGGCCAGCAGGAGCTTGCGGTCAAAGTCTCGCTGCTTCTGCTCCCGCTCAGCTTCTAGGTCAGTCACCTGCTTCTGCAGGTCTGCTAGCTTCTGGCGCAGCTCAGTGATCTGGGTTCAGAGGCAGAGAAAGGGACTGCATGAGGGCCGGGGTAGGGGATGTGCCTGGGACGTGGGCAGGGCTTGGCTTCTATGGGGCCTCTGACACTGCCACGGAGCTTCTCATATGGACCATCCTGGGGCTCAGCGTGGCCTCCCCACAAGGCTCAAAACTGTTGAGAAGGAAGCAGCAAGACTAAGTATGCCCTAAGAGCCTAGCCAAGAACCCCCACCTTACCTTCTGCTCATATTGCTGCTTCATGGACCGGAAATGCTGGTCCCACTGCTTATTCACTTCTAGCAGCTGTGGGGAAAGATGAGGGTTAGAAGCAGAGAAGGAACATGGAGCACCAACACTCCATGACTTAGTCAACACTAAGACAGGAAAACAGTAATCATTTTGGTGTAGGATCATGGAGCATGCACCTTTTCAGAGGGCAATTGGATTATGTACTAAAATTTCATGTTTTTATTATCTTGAACCTAATACTTCCACTATGAAAAATTTAACCAACAGAAACACTTACACAAGGTGCAAATATATATAGACTGATCATCTTAGCCATGTTTATATTACCAAAAAAAAAAAAAAATCCAGAGGCCAACATTTGTGTAGAAGATAGGTTAAGTATACTATAATGTAAAAAGATACTGCAGATATTCAGAAAATAAGGCATCTACTACATTTTCTTAGTTCAAAGATAATACTAATTATAGGCCCCCTCTTGATGTAATAATTCCTCAACTCTACATCATTAAATACATAAAACAATGGAAAAGGGTATCCCAATTTCAGAAACATTATATGTGAAAAATATTTAGAACTGAAGGAATATGGCATATATAGATAGAAACAGGTACCCTCAAAGACAGCTGATTTTAAAAGAAAAAAGACTAATTTATAAAGTAGTTTGTATCATTTTATTTTTATGCATTAAAAAACTGAGAAATATGGAATAAACTGGTATTAGTTGCTGTTATCTTTAAGAAATGATATTCTCAATTTTTTAAAATAATGAGCACTGCATTACTTTTTTTAATAATTTTTTTTAAGAGAGAGAGAGAGAAAGAGAATTTTTTAATATTTATTTTTTAGTTCTCGGCGGACACAACATCTTTGTTGGTATGTGGTGCTGAGGATCGAACCCGGGCCGCACGCATGCCAGGCGAGCGCGCTACCGCTTGAGCCACATCCCCAGCCCCGAGCACTGCATGCATTATTTCTGAAATCTAAAAAGAAACCTTTCTAACAATCACCTAAAATTAATATGCACGTAACCAACTTTCATATGTGAAGAAGGACAGAGGGGCAGAGGCTCAGGGTCTGGGAAAGGAGCAGTGAGGAGAAAAGGAGCCTAGGGAGGAAGGATAGTACCAAGGCCTCTAGAAAGAAATTGGGCTTTTACCTAGGCCTGGAAAGACCACGCTGTGTGGGGGAAAAAGGTGGAGGAGGAAGACCATGAGATACCAGGGGAGAGCCCGAACTTTTGAAGACTCTGGGCCAGTGAGAAGTTGTGTTTCAGGAGGGCAGGGGACCCTCCTTCATGTCAGACCCCCCCCTGAGCTGCAGGTGCAGTCAGAGGAATTCTCCATCCCCAATACTGAAACTCACCTGAGCTATCACCTGTTCCCACCATCCATTGTGTATTTTGGGAGCCTTCTTAAACCCTTCCATTGTCCCCAGTAATTTCAGGTTGTGCCACAAATTCCATTTACTCAGAGTGACCCCCGTGGGCAGTTCAAGAGAAGACAGCAGACCTCTTCCTTGGGTGTATGGTTCAGTGGTCACCATGGCAACTCCCCATGGTAACTTGGGACTAACTGGAGCCTAGAGGCCAGGCGAGTCCTTTATCCTGCTGGTCCCAGGAGGGAAGAAGGGTCTTTCCTGACTACCCCTCCAGCCACTTACCTCCATGCGCTGCTGCTCCAGCATCTTCACCTTCTTCTCAGCTGTACCCAAGGCCCCCACATCTGGGACCTTACCTGCCATTACACCAGCCTAGGGAGAAACACAGAGGGTCTTTAACAAAGCCTTGAATAAAAATTGTCTTACCCATACACCTCCATGGTCTAGCCCTCCCACATCCGACTTCTCTACTCCTCCCACCTACCGAAACACCGATAACCATCCCAAGCATGACTCCCCCTTCTGGAAGTCATGATGAGGCTCATGGTGGCTGCCAGATGCTGCCCCCTCCCCACAACTGCCTTCCCTGCTTAAGCTGTATCTCCCTGCTCTGGCCACTCTCCCTCCGCCTACACACATTATGGGCCCAAATACTCTGGCCTGGGAGCAAGGAGTTACATAGTTGTTAAAGAATTATAAAACTTTTATAAAAATTAAAGATTTATAAAATATTTAAAAATATTTTTCATATAAAACAAAAGTGTATGTGTATGCATGATTGATATACACATATGTATTTCCAGCTCTGTCCTCTGGAAGGGCCTAAAACTGACACGGTAGCAATAAGCACACCTTGTACGCACAGCTTAGTTTCTAAATACCATTTTCCAGTAAAAAAAAAAAAAAAAATCAGGGATCCTTGGAGAAATGAATTTCAGAGCAGGGGTAGGGAAAATATAAATTGAATTTGGAGTATCATATAGTGCCAGAAAGTAAGGAAGTGCTCATAATAATAAAACAACAACCATAATAACTAATAGTAATAGAGACATGGGCTGGGATTGTGGCTCAGTGGTAGAGCGCTTGCCTAGTATGTGTGAGGCACTGGGTTCGAACCTCAGCACCACATATAAATAAACAAAAAATGAAGGCCCATTGACAACTAAAAAATATTAAAAAAAAATAGAGGCATATCAAAGGGTCACAGGAAACAACTTCAAAGAGCTTCCCAAGCCAAAGCTTAACAATTTGAACAGCTAAATCAAAACACTATTGGGTTACAAACCAATGTACAAAACAAGTATCCTTGAAACCATACTGATAGCAAGAAATAGCTGAACAAATAGATAAATAGATGAGAAGGGATAGCTCTTCTTTGTAAGAGAATTTCAATTAATAAATATGGAAAGAATGAGAGAAATAAAATCATTAAAATACTACAGTAATCAGGCGTGGTGGTGTACAATTGTAATCTTAGCAGCTCAGGAGGCTGAGGTAGGAGGATCACAAATTCAAAGTGAGCCTCAGCAATTCAGCTAGATCCTAAGCAACTTAGTGCGACCCTGTCTCTAAATAAAATATAAAAAGGTCTGAGGATGTGGCTCAGTGATTAAGCACCCTCTGGGTTCAGTCTCTGATACAAAAAAAAAAAAAAAAAAAAAAAAAAAGCTATAGTAATACTGCAGAAGAGATCCAACAGTGAGTACTTCACATGTGTTAGGTAAGCGCTAATCAGTAAAGTTAAGGAGAAACAGGGTGTTTGCATAGTCTCAAAGTTTCTCCTCAAAAATAGTTGTTGATTACTTTTATGAGTCACTTTTATCGTAGTGCAACTTGACAGTAGCACCTTTGCCAAGTGATCAAGGTTAGCAGTAGTAACATATTCTGACATCATGAACCCTAAGATGAGGTACTGAGAAGGGGCCAGCAAACTTCACTTGTGTACTCAGAATGTTACTTCTGTGAGACTCTTGCCAAATCTGTAACTGCAATCTAATCTTTGGAAAACATTAGGTAAACCCAAGTTGAGGATCATTCTACAAAACAAGTAGCCAGTATGGCTCAAAAGTGCCAAGGGCATGAAAAATGAGGATCAGATGAGAACTGTCACAAACTGGAGGAGACCAAGAAGACTGGCGTCCTTCATACCTCCCTGACAACATAATGCAATGTGGGATCCTGGATTAAATCCCAGAACAAATCAAGACACGAATGAAAGACTAGTGATATCTGAATAAAGTCTGCAGTGTAGTTAATAGCATGATACTGTGGTTAATTCCTAGTTTTGGTAACTGAACCATGGTTATTTAAGATGTTAACATTAGGGGAAGCTAGAGGAAGGGGATGTGAGAACTGAACTCTGGATTGTTTCATTTTTTTGTTGTACAAAGTTATCTCAAAATGAAAAGTTTTTAAAATAAAAATCAGTAAATAAAAAGTGTTAGGTGAAACCAAAGAATAATGAGTGTAGAACTTGAACACTGGCTCTATCTCCAAGCCCTTCTGTGAGGTAGGCCAAGACCTGGGCCTCTCGCCCTTAATATGAGATTAACAGGCGATGGTCTATGCAGGCCCCATATGGACCTCTGATGTTTGAGTCCACTCTCTGACTTCAATTTGTCCTGGAGTCATATTCTATTTTTATATTCTCTTTATTCCCTGCCTTCTAATTCACCTCCATGCTCTCCCAGGCTTGTGAGGTTCAAGTGCCCCCTACAGGCTAAGGCCTGTAAGAACACTATGGCAGCAGAAGCGAGGCAGGGAGCAGAGAGCTCTCTCCAGGTAAGAGAGCTCTTCTCCTTTGAGAAATGGGAGACAGGTCACCCTCTTGGAACCTGCTATCTCCTGGAAGGGAGCTGTGCTTATCTGTCATGGTTGATGGCTACTGGGAAAGAAAGAAGCAGGAGAATGCCGGGCTCCTGGATGGCATGCCCTGAATCTCTACCGAGAGCAATCTATGTGGAAGAGTAAGAAAGAACTGTAGGGTTAGCAGACCTGGCTGCTACCACCAAATGTGCCATTAAAAGCAATAGCTGGGGCTGGGGTTGTGGCTCAGTGGTAGAGCACTTGCCTAGCATGTGTGAGGCACTGGGTTCAATTCTCAGCACCACATACACATAAGTAAAATAAAGGTCCATCAACAACCAAATATTAGAAAATATCAGAAAAAAAAATTAGAAAAATATTTAAAAATATTAGAAAATATTTAAAAATATTAGAAAAAAAGCAATAGCTAATGCTTACCATTTACTCCAATAAACCACCTCATGTCCATTCGCATCACTAAATCTTCCCAACAATTCCTTGTGGGAGGTGTTACATCTCCATTTTACAGAGGAGGAAACTGAAGCCCAGAGTGTATATGTAACTTGTCTAGGGTCACAGTGCTGGCCTGAGGTGGAGCCAGAATTCCACCCATATGCAGCGCCAGGGCACAGGCTTCACACCTCCCTGGAATACACGCCTCTCATGGGACCAGAGGCCCTGGATCCCAAGCACAGAGATGTCCTAGGTGTATGGGCAAGTCGCTTCCTCTTTCTGACAGTCCAGTAAGAGCCTCTGGCCTTTCAAGATAAGTCAGGTAAGATAAGATGATACAAAAGGTTTTGGAAAGGCCAGCTGACAGAATTCCATACCTGAGGTGACTCAACACCTAGAAGAGACCAGGAGAATTCACAAGCCACCTCCTTAAGAGGGCAGGTAAGGCAGACTGAACAAGAGAAGGGCTTCATGCGCTGGGATTCAGAAGGCCAGGAGTGAGCAGACCTTGGCCATTTAGCAATGGGTTTCCCTGACCATGCCCTCGCCTGCTTGATAGCAGGTGACACAGGAATCTGAACTGCACAATGACACATGACCTCTTCAAACCTCTTGCCACAGCTGTAAAGTGGCAAGCCCTGCCTACTTCAGTGTAGAGAGAAGGCTAAAATGGGATAATGGATTTGAAAGTCCTGACTCTCTATTGCCACATAATAATGAGGAATTACATTATTAAGGTAATTACTACTATTTCATAGGAGTAGGGTTTGTCAAAGACATTCAGTTACTATGTAGCTGTTAAATCCCACTTAAGGGAAAGAATACATTGAGAAAGAGTTGGGACTCAGGGGTATGGTGAAGACTGGGCAAGGGGTTCTTGGGACCAGGCTGTACCAGGCTTAGAAGTGGAGGCAAGAGGAAGAAGTGGTCCAGCTCTGTGGCATTATCAAACCATGCCTGTGGCCAGCACCTTCTTCTCTCCATTTCAGAGGCTTCTGTGGAGCTTAACAGAATCCCCAGAGATTGTTCAACCCAATGCCCTAATTCTGCCTGGAATACAGGTATGTTAAATTGACTTTTGGGAGCTGCCCTTTAAGAAAGATCTTGACAAACTGGCGTTGTTTGGGGAATATTGCCCAGACTGAGCCAAAGACTCAGTGCAATGAGTCTATAAGCAATGGCCTTCTATAAGCAATGGCCAAAGGAATTGCAGTTAGTCAGAAGAGAAGGCCTGTCAGGGCCACAGGGCTATGCATTGCCAGCAGTTCTTAGCTTGTGTTCCAGGGAGTGAGACATTCTGTGGGGCAGAAGCAGAATAAAACCTGAAAAGTGGAAGCTCCAAGGAGGCGGATGGTAGGTCAAGCTATGGAACTGCATCTACCAACTAGAACTTTCTCCCAGCAGAACTATGTGCAGGAGGTAATAAACTCACTATCACTGGAGGTGGTAAAGGGATGCTGGGTACCAGCAACTGAGGCTGCTGTTGAATTTCTGACCACATACCTGCTGTTGTCCAGCCATACCCTTCTTGATGTTACCCTCCAACTTTGGTGAGCCTGGCTGACCACAGGCACTCTCTTTGTTGCTGCTGCTGCTCATCAACAACTTCTTAAGCTCCATATTTTCTTCCCTGGGTTGGAGGCAAACAGAGAAGTCACAATAGCAGCACTAGGTCAAAAAGTCAATAGGGCTTTCTGACTTTCTATTACATGAGTTGCAGAGGTGTCCTGGGAAGCACACCAAGACCCTGAAACATACTTAAAGGAGAACCCTGAGGGGCATCAATAAGCCACACTGCTGGCAGTCTGATCCTCAGGGTTTCCCTAATTCTGGCATGGCTGTATACATGATATCTTCAGAATGCATGTAAACACTGCATAATCTGGGTCATATTCTAGTAAGAAAGCTCCACCTTCTCCAGTTACTACCATATGTCTTGGGGAGAGCAGGAGAAAGCCTGATCGGTCCTGAGCACCTTATCAACATGTGCTAATATCCTGTGTTAACGCAGAAAGAGCAGGATGTAGGACTCAGAGCCTTTGGTGGGAATGGTATTTAGCCATCACCTATTAACATTTCTTCATCTTCACTGGATTTATTTTTAAAGTTATCTTCTATTTAGTATAGGTAATATTGCTTTCCATTTTTGCGATACTGGGGATTGAACCCAGGACCTTGCACATGCTAGGCAAGTGCTTTACCACTGAGCTACATTACTTGTGTTTTTAATTTTTATTTTGAAACAAGGTCTTGTTAAGTTGCTGAGGCTGGCCTAGAACCTATGATTCTCCTGCTTCAATTTCCTGAGAGGCTGAGGTTTCAGCATTGGCCAACATTGTTCAGCTTGTACTTTTGCCTTCTAACACATGAGTCACTCCTCCAGCCTGGGTTTTTGGATTCATGGATGGAGTCAGCATGGCAATAACTTGTTCATCCAAAAGTTAATAAAGATGAGCTCATTCAAAATGGCACAACATCTAGTTATCACAGCCTGGTCCCAATAAGAAGTTATTACTTCCTATTGATTGTAATAAAGGGATGGTCGGTAGGGGGGAGACAGTGACAAGTCTTGGCTTGCTGACCCAGACTTCCCCTGCATGTACTCAGCCCAGGTGGTACTCAATGGGATTCAGCACTCATGTTACCCAGGACCATAGTGTTGGCAAGAATTGTGGCCACACTAGTGAATGCACAAGGAGACCCAGGTTCTTATTGTGAGACCTAAAGCAAGTCCCTTGCCTCTCTCTGGGCCTCAGTCTTTCCTCACACAATGACGGGTTTGGCCTACATGATTGCAAAGAGCTTTTTTGAGCTCTTACAGTCAAGGACAATGTTTTCCTGGGTGTGATCCTGGGCCCACTTTACATCATGGTCACAGAGAGCCTCGGTGAAATGAAGACTCCTATGTCTTACCTAAGACTGGCCAGCTCTGTCTTGCAGAGGAGGGAGGGGTTGGAGTATAAATTAGTAATGCCCCTGACCCTCAGTTCAGATTAGATCTGATGTTCTCAGGAAAACTGAGTGGTGCAAGATGGCAACCAGCAGGGGGCAGCAAAGTCCTGAGCCCTCCCCCACACAGCATGCTAGACAACCAACCAACAGGCTGAGGAGACAAGTTCCCAAGGCAGAAGGACAATTTGTATCAACATTCTGCATTTCTCAAGGTACTCTATACATAGACACTTCCCAAAGTATGAGAAGAGCTAGACAGAAATACCAAAGGAGCCAAGAGATTGGGCTTCTGAACAGGCCTCCAGAGTCCTGAGTCCTCATCCCAGAAACCAGTGCTATGCCCCACCCCTTACTCCTCACTCCTTCTCTAGGGGTCTGGACTTACCTCAGCCTCTCAGCAGCCTGATCCCGCTGTTCTAGGCCCTTGTCCAGCTTGGCTTTCAGGGCTTCATTCTCCTTCCGAAGCTGTTCACATAGGGTCTGTGGGGCAGACAGGTGGGCAAGGCCAGGTAAGGAGAGGGTACATCCCAAATGCAGGTTCACACTGGAAAACAGGGGAGTGGCTCCTGCTGCCCAGGTACCAGCACCTCATCCTCTTTGGCCTCACCCAAACACTTCCATGCCAGCTGGCCCCTTCAGGGTCCTCCACACATCCGCTCCCTCAGGAGCAGGCTATGAGGACCCCTGACCAAGAATCAGTCACAGGCCTCCCGGTCCTCTCGCTCATTCCCCATCAGAGCGCTCCACCCCCTCTTCCTTCACTGTTCCTACTGCCAACCAGCTAGGAGACACACAGTAGCCAAGCCTTACGCCGTGGCTCACGCTTCACTTCTGAGATTTGTCCCCTCCTCTACAACTGCTCCTCCTCTGCCTCCCTTTAGGGTTGCTATGAGGGATGAGTAAGACCGAGTGTAAGTGTCCTGGGAATGGACTGTCACCTGATGACAGGGGAGGACTTGTGTTGGGAGCCAGGCAAGGTGGTGAGTGGCCAGGCCCAGGGCCTTCCAGGTGAGTGGGGAGGGGCAGGTGCCCCCAGCAGTGCTCAAACAGTGTCAGATGGAGATGCTGAATCTTTCAACAAATATTCACTGAGCACCTACTGCATGCCAGCTATGTAGCTAAGTGGTTGTCCATGCAGTACCTCGTGAGTGCCTCACAACTTTGCCAGAGCGAGGTAATTCGCCTCTATGTTACAGAGAGAAACTGTCTGCTATGAAGAATCACCACTGGAGCTGGGCACTGTAGTGCACACCTGTAATCCCAGTAACTTGGGAGGCTGAGGCAGGAGGATTACAAGTTCGAAGCCAGCCTCAGAAACTTAGTGAGGCCCTAAGCAACTTAGTGAGACCCTGCTTCAAAATAAAAAATAAAAAGAGGTGGAGATGTGGATCAATGATAGAGTGTCCCTGAACTCAATTCCCAGTAGCAAATAAGCAAGTAAGTAAATAAATAAACAAATCACCAATGGAAGCCAGGTACTATGGCACAAGTCTGTGATCCCAGCTAGTTGGGAGGTGGAGGCAGGAGAATGGAAGTTTTGAAATTCAGCTAGACCCCTAAGTAACTTAGCAAGATCCTGTCTCAAAATAAAATACAAAGGACAGGGGATGTAGCTCAGTGGTATTGCCCCTGGGGTTCAATCAAAGAGAAAAAAAAATCACTACTGCAATTACACTCCATCTGGCACACCCTAACCTGGCATCTCTTTCCTCAGTGCTGAAAAAGCAGAGAAGGGAGAGGCAGAGCCCAAGGAGAGAGCCTGGGATTTGGCTGGGCAGGGACCTTGGTTCTCTAGACATTTTCCAACTGCTCCCTTCCATTCCCAGGCTGGGGACAGTGGTGCAATACTTTCCCCACAGCAAGGGTTAACAAGGATGATTTGTATTCTCTAATGGTGCACCCTTGGGGCCTGGGACTCTAAGGAACTATGTGGAGCAGAAACAACCCCTGCCACCCAGAACAGGAGGCAAAACTGTCATATCTAGGGAGATTCCAGAGTTGTCCGCTTCCTTTCTGACTAATGCAGGAGAGTCCTGGAAGGTCTGAATGGAGAAGAAAGCCTTGCCCTGGAGGGTGGCTGAACAATGTGGGTGCAGAGGAAACAGAAAACAGTTGTTACTGGCTTTCCCAACGCCTCAGCAGAGAATTATGTGCCATATCTGGTCTTGAACGTTGAATGAACCAAGAAACAAATCAAAGGCTACATTAGGAGGAACCAAATTAATCTATCTCTGCCCACAGGCTATGTAAATACAAGGGATGAAATAGCCCCGGGTTGGGCCTCCAGAGAGCAGAATTATCTTGCTCCTGATCACTAAGGAAAGGCCAGAAAGAGGCCTCACCTTCTGCCCTGTCCCTCCAGGATAGAGGTTGTTACTTTAGAGTCTCTGGTAAATGTCCTGGGCACAAAATGGCCCAGGATAGGATCAGTAAAGGTCAAAAGAGGATCACTTTCCATCACAGGGGCTAAGAGAGTTCACCTGTGAGGTTTTTTTTTGTTCATTTTGTTCATTCTTTCACTCACTCATTTATTTACCAAATGTTCTAAGTATCAAGTACTGGGATACAATGGTGAATATGATGGTTAAGGTACCTGCCCCCCACATGAAGCTCATGTTCTAGCAGAGAGAACTTGAAGAAAAAAGATAGATGAGCCGGGTGCAGTGGTGCACACCTGTAATCCCAATGGCTCTGGAGGCTAAGGCAAGAGGATCACAAGTTCAAAGCCGATCTCAGCAATGGCAAGGTGCTAAGCAACTCAGTGAGATCTTGTCTCTAAATAAAATACAAAATAGGGCTGGAGATGTGGCTTAGTGGTTGAGTGCCCCCCAGTGCCAAAAAAAAAAAAAAAAAAAGATAAAGATCAAACCAACTAATAAAATTATTGCAAACTATGGTAACAGCTAAAAAGAAAACAAACAGGAGCCCTGATATAAAAAGATAACAGAGGTTCAGTGGGAATCCTTTCAGGAGGCCAGAATCTATTCCCATTTGAGCTGGAATGTGGATGCTCAAAGTGATCTTGGCACATATGCTGCACCAGGTTCACTTTCCAAGGCGTGGCTTGGACATCTCAAGAAGCCTTGGGGGAACTGGAAAGAGCTCCCCTCCCTCGGTCTGGCCCTGTATGTCCTGTGCAGCCCACTCCCGTTACTTCTCCAGCCTCAAGGGGGAAGGTTGTCCTGTGTGCACCTCAGTCCCCTATTCCTCTCCTCATGCCACATCCCCAGTCTGGACATTCCTGCTGTTGTCAACCCAAGGGCTGCCCACAGTCACATAAGGTGGACTTCCCCTTCTCCCATCAATTGGGCACTTGAATATCTGTTGACAGGAGCAAGATCAGAGACTGGCACAGAGGGAGGTCTACAGGAGCAGACGGGACTTTAAAACTAGTTCTGTCACCACAGTGAAAGGTGCTCATGTCCAGAGCAGGTCTAGGGGCCTCAGCTTCACTATCTTGGGAATGGTCACCATTTACAAATGGATCCTTCTCAGTCCAAACCCTCAAGGCTAAGATGACCATGATCATCCAATCCTAACAGTCACCACTTTTCTAGTATTTACATTGTACTAGGTACTTTCTGTACATTGCCTCATTTACTAGGGCAGTCCCAAGAGGGAAGTATTCCAAGCACATGTTACTGACAGGGACAGTGGTGGATGGAGAGGATGAGTGACTTGCCAAGCAATAAAAAAAGCAAGGACTGGGCTAGGGCTGTGGCTCAGTGGTAGAGCGCTTGCCTAGCATGTGTAAGGCACTGGGCTCAATTCTCAGCACTGCATATAAATAAATGGAATAAATGTCCGTTCATACACACATACACACACACACAAGGACCACATAAATCCCAGCCTAGCAAGGGAATCTGACCCTTCCCCAACACAGGGAGGCTTTATTTTTGGGAGGGTGGGGGGAAGACTATGTTGGAGATTGAACCCAGGGATGTTCTATCACTGAGCCAAATCCCCATTTTTATTTTTTATTTTGAGGCAGGATCTCATTAAGCTGCTTAGGGCCTTGTTAAGGTGTCAAAGATGTTTTTGAACTTGTGATTCTCCTGCCTTAGCCTCCAAGTTGCTGAGATGATAGGCATGCACCACCATGCCCATATAGGGAGGCTTTTAAGAATTCAGTCAGCAAAGTAGGTTGGGATGGTGGTTAAGAACATGAACTTTGAGCTGACCTCTGGTCCCTCCCTCCCTCCACTTGCATGTGCAGAACAAAGGCAGGACCACACCCAGCCTGCCTGATTCCCAGCCCACAGGGTATCCCCAACCATGCAATTGCATTGCCCACCTCATATTTCCTCATTTCCTTTCTCTTCTTCATATCTTCCCATAACTCCCTTACTCCACTGTACCACCAGGAACAAAAAGAACCAAATCTGCTGAAACAGAGTTCCCCATGACACCTCAGGGTCCCAGGAAGGGCTGGAGGGTGGGGAAGCATTAGGGTGGGCAGTGCACCTGGCCATCCCAAGTGGCTCCCCCTCACCTGCCTTACCTGCAGGATGGAGGTGCGCTGCTCGTTCTTGTGCACCTTGGAAGCCAGCCGGTTGAACTCCAGGGCCATGCGGCCCAGATGGGTGAAGAGCTGGCTGTGGTCGGGCTCCTCAGCACACACACTCAGGGTGGTCTCCAGCCGCTGCAGGTGCAGCATCAGGTTGCTGTCCTCATGGGGCAGGGGACCTAGCTCCTGGTGGAGGCGGGGGTGGAATACTCTTCACTCAACCTGAGTAGGCACTGTCAGCCCATTCTCCTACTGCTTCCCCATTCCTCATGACTCAGTTTCCCCCTGTGGCCCCAACTCAGCCCGTGGAAATTCTCCAGTTACACAGGTTCCCTATCTGGGGCTGACTCACAGGGCAGGCCCCAGGACTCTCAGGTCACTGGTTGGCTCAACAGCACAGGGCCACCTTCCTCCCACACTCTAAGCCTTGTAGAATGCTCCGTCCTTCTTCACAGGCTTCTGATAAGGAGGAATTAATGCACAGGAGTGGCAGTCCCAGAGAAGGGGTATCCCTCTATATACTGCTTCCTTAGCTCAGGGAGACCAGAGAGCCATGACTCATATGTGTCTTCTGGGGAATGTTCCACATAGTCATCTGCTTCTCAGAGGACTCAAGATTCAAAATAGGTGAGGAATCACAGCTTTAGACTTGTTTCAAAGAGTCCCAACCTAGTATAGTATATAAGAATGGAACAGACTGGGCCAGATAGTCTAACCCCACTCTCCTGCTGGCTCTAGAACACTCCTACCACACATTGCCTTAATCATGCCTCTTCCTCACCTTGCCCAAGGACACACAATGGTACCTTACCACTGACTGCATCAAGCAGGTCTCCGAGGCCCTACAGAGCAGGTCCCACCTGCAGTGGCATCTGGCCAGCCTTCCCACCTTTGCCTGCCTGACACCTCACACCAGGCCCCTTGGTTTTCCAGGCTTCATCAGGCAGTGTCCTTTCTGACTCTACAAGTCTTGCTTACCTTTCTCCGAGCCTGCCCTCAATCCAGCTCTTTCAGCAGGCCTCCCCTAGACATTTGTGGAACCACATGACATCAAAGCTACAGGGACCTCAGGGTTTGAGTTGGAAAACTGAGGCACAGGGAGAAGGAACTTGTTCAAGGCCACCCAGTGAGCCAGTGGCAGAGACAGGAGTACAACTGAAGTTCCCTGGGAGCAACCCAGTGCTCTGCCTCGCAGACCTCCTGCTTCCTGGAACCCTGCGACAACTGCACTTTCAGCAAATGCTGATTCCATGTTAGCATGGTATTCTGATAAGAGACAATGCTGCCTCCTCAACTCTGCTGCCTGTTTCCACACAGGACCTGAGGTGGCTGATGCTGCTCTATTTGAGGCTCATGAAGGACTTAGAATCCCTTAGATTTCTCCAGTTATTCCTCAAGCTTCCAGAGGGCAGAAGGTGGTCTTGTTTTGCATAGATGAGGTACAGTGCAGGGCCAAGGAGAAACTTCTTAAAGAGATATAGTTACTGGTCCAAGGTGAAACACTCTCTGCAATTCTGGGGGATCTCACTTCCTCAGCCAGCATCTTATAGTCCTCAGGGACAGGACAGGATAAGAGACATGAGGTCCCACAAAGCAAAGAGATCCTTTCTAACACTCAGAGCTGCCTGATGTGGTAATAAGTCTCTCATCACTGAAGGCATGCTGGATGGCTTCCTGCTGGGGTCCTGAGTGGGAAATGACATATAAGAGCAGCAGGAGGGATCAAACTAACAGTGAAGGGTTTGATTATGTATTGCTGGCAATAATGATTAAAAAAAAAACAACTCCCAGTGGGAGGGGAGGGAGAAGAAGGTAGGAATTCAAGGCCTCTGAAGAATTTTTTAGACTTTTATAATAGTTTTCCAATAAGTCTGTGTGTGTACATACACTACACACGCATGGTCTGTGTGTCTAAGTTGAAAGGTTAGACTCCAACACGTACCCAGGAGGGGACACTGGGAGGAGCCAGGAGCCTACACAGAGGGTAAATCACCTGCCTTAAATGGTCCTGGGCCTTCCTGACCGTTTCTTTCCCCACAGGCTAAGAGCCCACAGACCCAAGGGGCTGAGTCATAATGTGTGGCCCAGAGGCCAACAGGGCTGGCAGAGTGCCCAGGTTTTCACAACAGTCAGATGCCCGTGTGTCCTGTCAGGGAAGTCACTGGCTCAGGGATTTGCATATGAGAGCGAGAAGCACCCCCTGCTACGGCCCCTCTGTGTCCCCAAGTGACTCCAGAGTGCCCAAGGGATCTGAGCGGTAAGCATGCCTTTCATGCAGGGACAGGTGACTGAGACAGAGAAAACAGTAGACCATGCTCAGGGGGCCTGGCCGTCCACTCACCATTGGGTTTCTGATGTGGCCGCGGCTTTCTGGTGGAGAATTCTGTTCTTCGGTGTGGACGATTTCAAATTCAGAGGAGGTGCCCTGTTGAGAAGGGAATTAGAACTTGCCAAAGAGAAGACACCCCAGCTCTCTTCTGAGACGGGCTACTGAGAGTAACAAGCAGGTAGAACAAAGGACAAGATCTCATCTCACATCTAGCTCAAGCAGGTGGCCTACTGTGTACAGAGGGAGCCAGCCCAGTTGAACTCATGGATGGCTACACATTGCTCCTGGGAGATCACAGGGCAGGATTCCTGATAAACACCTTACCCTCTGTGATCTGAGGGCCATACTCCTCCAGGCCCAGTTTCCTCATCCATAAAATAGCGATGTTTGACTAGCTGACCTTGAACTGCTAGCATTTCAGGGTCACTTTTTTTTTAAGGTCTTATACTTCTGAAACGTGTCCATGCACTTCATTATTTCTCAAAGAAAACCATGAAGTAGGTCAGAGGGTTATATCCCCTTTGGACAGATGAAGAAACTGAGGTCATACAGTTTATTGTTAATACTAGCACAGGACTGGGCCCAAGACTGCAGATCCTGCTATGGCACCAGAGCTGTCTCCTAGGTCTGGGTCTGACTGGTCTTCCAGGTTATATAAACAGAGGTATTATTGCCTCCATCAAACAAGGTCCTGTGCTGGCCTTGCCAATCCAGTCCAGGAGATCTCAGAGCAGACTGATCTAAGAAAAGTGCCAAAGAGGGGAGAGGAGGGGAGGGGAGGGGGGATAGTAGAGGATAGGAAAGGCAGCAGAATACAACATACATGAGTATGTCAATATGTAAATCAATGGAAGTGTAACTGATGTGATTCTGCAATCTGTATACGGGGTAAAAATGGGAGTTCATAACCCACTTGAATCAAAGTGTGAAATATGATATATCAAGAACTATGTAATGTTTTGAACCAACAATAAAAAAAAATTAAAAAAAAAAAAAAGAAAAGTGCCAAAGATGGTTCAACAAACATGGAGACTTTTTCAAATTCACCCAAATCCAAGGTGGCTAACCAATCCCATATTTTTTCACATCTCTCAGCCATTTCAAATGGAATTCACTGGTTGTTCAACCAACTGACAGGTCCATGGTCCATGTGAACCTGCATGTGGCTCTAGGATTCTCATTAAACCTGGCCTACAAAGACTATTTCAGCCTTCCCCTTGTCCTGGGATGGGGCAGGACAGTGGGAGAAACTGCCCAGCTTCCATCTGAGTCTCACAGCCACCATGACCCCAACTTTAGTCTCAGTCCTTCCCTAGAAAATCCTTTCTCCTCTACATTTTCCAGTTTGACCTAGAAAAAGGCCCTTCTCTCCCTGGACATGATCTTTAGAATGAAGGTGCTAAACTATATAATGCCTTGGGTGCTTTCTAGTCTTAGAGTATCAAGAAAACCTTCCCACGCCAACTCTGCAAGAGATCGTTTCTGAGCCCTCCCCAAAAGTGCGAGTTCCAGGTCACGTGTGCCTGTCTTCCGCGCTCTGTGCAGTCAGTGCACACTGAACTTTGAGCAACCTAGTAAATGAGAAACTTCTTGGACATACCAGGGTCTTTCTGATAGTTTTAACTATAACTTTCATTTCAAAATGGGGAAACTGACACTTCAAAAAGCTTGAGATTGACTTGCTCAACATCACCAAGTAAGTCAGAATGCAGCTCATGACTCAACCCTCTTTCTTTTTGTTCTGTTATCTGCCAGTGGTACATTGAGGTCAGGTGACCTCCAGCCACAACTCCAAATGTAACTTACACTGGAAGGAGGTTTGGGGGCTGACGCTGATTTGTCACTGGGGCACGCAGGGGCAGCGGGAGGTGCTGGAGTATTTGTGTCCTCTCCTGGAAAAATCAAGAGAGCAGGGCTGAAGAGATTGGGAAAGGGAGAGCCCCAGATACCAGCTCCTCGAGGACAACGCTAGACAGAAGAGTGCTCAGACAGAGGTCTCCACTTGAGTCAGGGAAATGGGAGGAGCCCCATTGGGCCTGAGAGCCTGTGAGAACAATGAGCCCTGGAATGATGGGGACAGAGCCTGGGCAGAGAGATGCTTTAGGCAACAATGAATGGGAGGGTGGTCTGTGATCAAGGATAAATGGGGAGGATGTGGGTTTCAGAATGAAAAGGGGAGTTTACTATGAAAAGTCTAGGAAGTTTGGGGTCCAGGGAAAGGCAGAAGCACCCGGATTCCTCTCTTACCTGTGAGTTCAGTAAGGTGGTCAAAGGAGCTCAAGGAGGGACATGGTGGGTGCGGCTCGCTGTCCTTGACCAGCTCCTCTGCCTTCTGGCGAAGCCGGGATGCTTCCATCTGGGACTCTTCCAGAAGCTCCCCTGGAGAGAAACAGGGAGCAGGAGCAGAAAGGACTTACTCAGCTCTGGCAAATCTGCCTCTTCAGGCTCCAGGCCCTGGCTTTCCTCCCACCATTGCTTTGGGGGCCACGTGGGACAAACCCCATCCTGGACACCAACAGAACCAGGCGAGGGAGAGGAAGCAGGCTCAGGCTCAGGGAAGCAGGAGTGCAAGGGAGCTGGGAAACTCCTGGCCCCTGGCACTGCACTCCTGCCCTGCTCCTCTGCACCTGTAATCCCAAGGATTCAGGAGGCTGAGACAGGAGGACAGCAAGTTCAAGGACAGCCTCAGCAACTTCGTGAGACCTAGTCTCAAAATAAAAAATAAAGAAAAGGTCTGGGGATGTAGCTCAGTGGTAAAGTGCACCTGGGTTCAATCCCAAGTATCTTAAAAAAAAAAAAAACAAAAAAAAAAAAACGCAAGCCAGGGTCTCCCACCATGGTGCCCCACAACAAGCCACAGCCTAAGCCCCAGGTCAGGGGCTGTCTGCAGGACCGAGACAATACCACCCAGCACTAGGACTCAGCTTCCTTCTCCTGCAGCTGGGGAAGGGGAAAAACCACCCCTCCTTCCCCACCCTGCCAAGCAAGAGAGAAAACATTTTAAAAATCAGGGAGCTGGGTCCCCCACCCGCAAACCCGGGATCAGAGAATATAGAGAAGGTGGCATCAAGGCAAAGGCAGAGTTTCGGGAGCATGGGGAAATGGCAAAGGCCTCGCAAGGAGCGGGAGAGATGGCTTGGCCCGGGTGCTGATGTGGGGATGATTCAGTCAGGTGGAGGTAGCAGTGTGACAGCCTGAGCAGAAGCCAGGAGGAGAGCAGTGCGTGGCCTCCAGCTACCAGTGGCCAGCAAGCTCTGCTCCCTCCTACCAGCTGGCACTGTGTGCTGGCTGCCCCGGGGCGGCCAGCTCTCCCCACCTCTCATGCCCAGGAAGACAGGCCCTCTGGCTCCAGGGCCACAGTCTGGGCCTTCCTGCTCCCTCTCCCCCATCTCATGCATCCCTCCTGGTCCCCGCTGGCACCCTGTGGAGTAGTGGGGAACCGGGCTGGGAATTCTTCATGCATGCTATGTAAGCGCATGAAGAGGCACCTGCGGGGCAGAAGCCAATGCTGGGCAGCAGGGACAGAGGGATGATGGGCAGAGGCACAGGCCAGCTGTATACTCTCCTATTGGGCAGGGGCTGCTGGCGTCACAGCCTGTGGGAAGGCAGCTCACGGGGAGGGAGCAGGCTTTACCTAACATCTTTATCCCTTGCATTTTTTCTTTCAGCCGGGAATTCTCCTCCACTAGGCGCTCAAAAGCTGCTGATGCCTCTCCTGGAGGCACGCTGCCCCCAGGGTCGTAGATCCGGTAGGGTCCTCTCCCTTCCATGAGGGTGGCTCAGCCCTTGCCGTGGTGCCCACCTGGCTGTAAGGACAACAGCAGTATATCAAGGGGCTGGCCAGGCATTTTTTCTGGGGAAGCTCTAGTCTGTGAATGCTCCAAAAAGCAGTTCTCCCTAACTCAGAGCAGAACATAGCACTTTGGGCTGGTCTGACCACAGTACAGCAGAACAATCACCCCCTTTGATTTAGACACTCTGCTTCTATTAATATAACCAAAGAACGGCATCAGTTTCTTAACCAGCCTCACTGAACTCACTACTAGTTCATTTGAAACGGTATAACCAACTATAGGGTGCAATGTGGAATACAAGAAAGAACCTGAACTTGGAGTCAAAAAACATAAACTCATGTCCTGTCCGTGATGTCCGGGAGGACAGGGATCATACCCGTTTGCCCACTGCATCCTCAGTGCCCAGCACAAAGTTAGCTATGAAGTGAATGCCAAATAAACACTAACCAAATGAATAAATAACCTTACCATTAACGCACTGTGGGAGGGTGAGGAGTCCCTCCCCCTCTCTGAGGAAGGGAAATGAGAGTCATAAACTAAATCAGTGATCTTTAAAGTAAAAAAGAAAAATCCTGACTAATATTTGATAAACTGTCACCCTCTTTCTTTGTCTGTCCCTTCCAATTCTAATGAACAGAAGAATTTTCCACCAAACCTCTGCCGATGTATACAGAAAGTTTTCTGAATTAATCTATTTAATTCCAACTGTTGTATTTCACTTGAGATCACTTTGAGGGCGATTTCAGCATCCTGGTTCTGTGACTTAGTAGAGTCTCCTTCCTTCCTTCACTGATGACAGACTGAGCTACTCCTTGCTGAGTCTAGGTGCTGGAGGATTATCAATAAACCAGACAAGACTCTTCATGAGGCTACTTTCTAATGGTGGAGGCAGAGGGGTGTTGGGTGATGAGCTGGGCTGAACTGGACCAGCCCCAGGGCACCAACGCCTCATCAAATGGGAGCGCTCCTAAGGCTTCCGCTGGGCACCTTGGAAAGACTCCGGGTCAAGAAACCACTCCACGATCATCACCTTGAGGCAAAGACCGCCTCAATCAGGAGTCCTCACAGGCCCTTGGGAATCCACACAGTGCCGGCTGAAAGAAGGGAGTGGGCAGGGTCAGCAACGACGCCAACTGGCCAGACCTACAGTCAGCGCTTCAGATGCATCCTCCCCTCAGCTGCACAGCAATCCTAAGATGCTTCCAAGATCACCCTCATTTTAAAAGGGAAACAATCGGCCAGATGACAAGGCCAGCCGGTGAGCACCAGATGCAAAGCCAGCTCTGCCTGCTCTCTGCACAGCAGGACCAGAATTCCCTCACCTAGACAGGGAATTCAAGTCTCTTGGGAGTGGGGCACCAGGCTACCAAGTAACCTCTGGCCGTTTCCCTGACAGATGGAGTCACTGAGATCAAATGAGAGAGGAAGAAAACCAAGGTTGTGATGAGCAGGACCTTCCCCCAGTGGGTGGAAGACAAGAACTGCAAGGGGCACCCACGCCCTGCTGGGCCCCAAGAGGCAAAGGACAGCTGCCCACACACCAACTTAGGAGTCATTGCTTGCTGGCGGAGGCTTGTTTGTAACTGGAAAGGTCAATGCTACATGGCAGCGCAATAAAGCACAGAAGTATCCTCCAAATTAAGAGTCAGTGTGGGTGAGGCACACAGCAAGGGGCTGGAAATGCTGCAGACGTGAGGGTCCTTCTCTGCTCACTGTCTCCCTATGTGCCTGGCCACCAGCACGCAATATATTTAACTGCCTGCATTTGCCCATTTGTCTGGGAACTTCCCGAGGCAGGAGCAGGAAGTTTTTTTGGTATCTCTTAATTCCCACCTCCACAGGAAAGTGGTCATCACTGAGATGAAGAGTTCACAAATGGGGAAACTGAGGGCTGAAGGGGTCAGAGTGGAGCTACCTTTAATGGCACACAGCAGCAGGTGTCCTGCTTTCTGTTGCCCCCCACCAATAGCTCACCATCAACACAGCATGATGATCTGGGTCATTCTGACTCCATGTCTGGCTTACTCAGTTTAGAAGCTCCGTGAGAGTGGGGACTGAGTGACGTTCTGTGTCGGGACAATTTCAGAGAATGGTGTAGAGCAGCGTCTCAATACGCTCAAATTCAGAGCAGAAAGACCAAAAGGATCCTGCCCCACCTCTTGAGAGCGATATCTAAACACCCAGAGAGAGCCTTACCATGAGCCCTGACCAGAGGCCCTGTGGACCACCACACCCTTCAGGCCCTCACAGAGGCCCGGATGACACCATGACAGGGCAGGATACAGGCTCAGCACCTGAGACCCCCTCCACATCTTCCAAATCATGCCACGCGAGGGAGCCAATGAAGAGGCTCAGGCCATGGGAGCAAAACGGGGTGGACAGGGCTTTCCTCCCTCCTCCACCCTTGGTGTCAGGTACTAGCCTGGGAAAGAGATCGGGCTGCCAGGTGAGGATGGGGTGTGTGGGAGACACTCAGGAGAAACAGTCTCCTGGGAGAAAATCCTCTGGGGATCAGAGCGGCCACCGAGGGAGGGCCTGGGCTGCTGGAGAAAAGACAAAGAGAGGGATGGGGAATTTCCAGGCCTCCTGACCTCAGAGCCAGCTGGCCAGCGGCAGTTCCAAGATGATGCTGGGCAGATAGGAACCCAGAGAGGGGAGTCATCTCAGGATGACAGAGGTGAGTGGGAATGTCCCAATCCATCCACCACCAGGAGGCACAGACTTCCTCAGAATCATTCAGTGCACAAGGGACTACAGCAGAGTAGGAGGCTGGCATGGCCAGCGTCACCCCCTTGGCCACATACCACAGAGAGCTTGGAAAAGGAACTCCAAGGGGCCTGTCCTGGTGACTTCTCTGCCACCCACTCTCAGCATATAGACTGTCGCTTTGTTTCCTTGTGTGCAAGAGGAGTTGTCTGGACTAGACAGAAACTGGGTGCGGTCTTAATGCTGGCTGCAGGATCGGAGGAGACCCAAGCCTTGGAAGCTGGCAGCAAGTCAAGGGAAGAGAAGGGACCAGCATGCTGGAGACAATGTGGCCTTTGAATCAGGAAGAGAGGGTCCAACCAAGGCAGGGGACAGGGAGAGGCAGAGTGAGGGGTTCAGGATGCCATATTGAACGACGTGCTCAGGTGCAAGGGCCCCGAGAGAGCCCTTCTCAGATGTTGCCCCTGGGGCCTCACCCCACTAATCCTACTCTGTCTGCCCTGCATGTTGTGGGACACTGGACCAGTCACCCACCTTTTCTGAGCTTCAGTTGCCTCATCTGCAAAATAGAAATAATACAACCTACCTGGAATAGGATCAAAATAATTAAACTATGAGCATGGTTGGGGGAGAGTTTTCACTTTCTTCTTCCTGATGATTTGATTTATTTAACAAGGAACATTATTTTTTTTATAATAAAACTTCAAAAATAACAATAATGAATATATAGTATGCAGCTCAGTATTTAGCAAATAGGTGCTTAGCAGAAGGCCGGGGCACCCCCTCACCTGTGTCCAGCTGATCTAGCACCATGACTTCTTCCCAACCACTCCCTCTTTTAATGGAGCATCCCAGGATCTCTAGCCTCTCAGTAAGCTGGGTTGGGATTTCTACTTAACTTCTGGCAACCTGCAAATAACCTCTGACTGCTGGCCCCAGTCCAACAGACAGCAGATCTAACACCTTAGCTAGTGAAGACATGGCTCACAGAAACCCACGAACCACAGCGCTGCGCTCATGAAAGACTGGGAGTCATCTGAGTCTCACTTCCTGCGACTGTAAAGAGCGAGATCTTGCGATTTCATTCAAAGATGACAGGAAGCACACAGCCATGAAGTCACACTGCAGACTAAAGAAAACTCTGTCCACATTCTCATCTTACGATGACCTCCAATCCTCCCCATCAATTTTGAGGTTGGGAAAACTGTGGCCCCAGGCCCATCCATCACTGATCAGGTAAGACTTTTGGGACAGTGAAACGACTGTGTATGATACGCTAATGGTGGACACGTCGTTATACTTCTTTTTTAAAAATACTTATTTTTCAGTTTCTGGTGGACATAACATCTTTATTTTATTTTATGTGGTGCTGAGGATCAAACCCAGTGCTCTGCGCATGCCAGGCGAGCGCGTTACCGCTTGAGCCACATCCCCAGCCCATGTCGTTATACATCTGTTCAAACCCAGAGAATGTGCAACACTAACAGTGAACCCAAGTGCAAATGACAGGGCACTGGATGATGATGATGTGTCCACACAGAAGTCTGCAGCATTAATAAACACACAACTCTGCAGGGGGTGCTGATAATAGGGAGGCTGTGCATGTTGGAGGCAGGAAATCTATGTGCCTGCCTCTTAGTAATGCTGTGAAACTAAAACTGCTCCAAAAATATGAAGTCTTAAAAAACAAAACAAAACAGGTAACTGTCAGCTCTCCTACCAGAAGCGACCCAGCCCTGTTCTGGACAGTGTGCACTCAGGGAGCCCACTCCAGCACCCTCCCCAGTGGGGAGACTAGGGCTTCACACCGGAGTCTTGGCAATCAGGCAGTGATCAAGGGGCTGCCAGAATACAGTCCAATTAATATGGGAACTGGATCTAGTGAAGGTACACTAGGGCAAACACCTTCCCCTCCGGGCCTTCATTTCCTACAGGGAGGAGAATATGACAACAGCAATAACACAACACAGTTGGGCTGCACAATCTAAGGTCCCTTCTAGTTCCAACAGTTCAGAATTCTCAACTCACCATCACCACTTTCTGTGACCCTCTTTCCTTAAGGCTATGATCCTCAGTCTCATCCCAAGGCCAAGGAGGATTTCCCAGACACCAATCCTCCAGCGAAAGTGTGCAGGGTGCTGCTGCCTGCCCAAGAGCAGTCCAAGACCCTGGGCTGATGGAGGTCCACAGCCCTTCACCAGGTCTACCCTCCTCCCTGACATGCACCAGGCCTCCAGGAAAGCCCAAGGACTCTGTGTCCCTCAGAAGCAGCACATATCTGTCCTGTGTCCTTCCTCTCCCCTCCCTTCGGCTAAGCCACTGCAGAGGGACCTCCGTTGCATCTAACCCAGGCCACAGCACTCCTGCAAACACCCAAGCAGCCTGGACCATCCACTGGCTAAAAACACTGCAAAAGCAGCTTCGGGACAGCTAACTAAAGCTAAGGGGGAAGGTGACAGCTTGTTAGATACCACCATCATTATGCACACTGCCTCATTTTCTTCTTACCACCCAGGGAGGAAAGTTGTGTCCCTGCTTTTAACCCCTTTGTCTACAGAACATCATCTCTATTTTTCAGATAAGGAAGTAGACTCAGAGAGGTTAAGTTATCTTCCTAAGGACACAAGGCTGGTTAGTGGTAGGACAAGTAATCTAGCCTTGCTCTGTGACCCTTCAACACTGGGTCCCTTTCACTGTCCTGCTGCCAGGGAGGCGGGAGTTTGAAGTTCTGGGTGGGCTTCCTGATGCTCCAGAACAAGCCCAGCTTTCCTGTCCCTGCCTTTACGCTTTGCATACAGTGAGGCCCAGTCTGCTCAGGGTCACCTGAAGTTTCCAGGCTGGGCATCTCAGGCTGGAAACAGGCTCAGGAGAAATTTAGTCCTATGCTCGTCGGGCCCACAGAGGAGCCACAGCACTCTGGCTGGCCATCTTTAGCCAGCCGGACCTCCACAACGAATTCCCCAGGCAACTTCTGGGCAGCTAACACAGGCCGCAGTCAGGGTGCCCCCAGTTAGGCTTCCACTGGCCTGTGTTCTACCCTCGGGCTCCCCTGAAATACAGAACAAAATGCTCCCTTTTTACTCAGCTATGGAGAGGTTGAGAACCTCAAGTGGGTTCTTGTAGACCTGTTCCTTGCACTGTCCCCAAAGACACTAGCTTCCACAACACTCCCCAAACCCCACCCACAAGTCCACACCCCCCCATCTACAAACTCACCCTGGAATTCAACACAGCACTCCAGGTGGGGGCTGCCTGGCCAGACACAGACAGATTTTCATCTCCACCCTTTTAGGAATTATATTTCTACTGACACAGCCTTGGTGTACACTTGCTTTTTGTATAGATAGGTTGCCTCCAGTAAAAAGTGTCTGCTACAGTTTGGATGTAGAAGGTCTTCCAAAGGCCCATGTCTTAAAGGCTTGGTCTCCAAGGTAGCACTACTGGAAATGGTAGACCTACAGGGAGGTACTTAGGTCAATGGGGACATGCCATCAAAGGGGATTATGGGATCCCAGGCTATTCCTTTTCTTTGCTTCCGGGCTGACGAGGGGAACAGTTTTACTTTGCCACATGCTCCTGTGAAGATGTGCTACCTTGCCACAGGCCCAAAGCATAAGGCCAACCAATCACGGACTGGAACCTCCAAAACTGCAAATCAGAATAAACCTTTTCTCTTTATAATTTTCTCAGGCATTTCATTATTTGACAGAAGGCTGACTAACACAGCGTCCTTTCTCCATGTTATTAACAGCACGTGTGCATGGCCAACTGGCTAAGAACAAAGTACTGCTACAGAAAAGTGTGCTCGAGGAGGTTTCCCTAACCTAATGGGCCAGGACTTGACAACTGATTCAGCGATCCTCTATCAAGCCATCTAGAGATCTTTGCACACACACGGGTTGGGCAAAGACGTGCACAGCCACAGGCTTTGTTACAGTAAAAAAATGACCTGAATATCCATTGAGAAAGGACTAGTTAAATATACTACAGTGCATTTACTCAAGGAATACTATATAGTCATCAAAACAATGAAGTAAACTGCTTTGCCATCACACACACACACAAATGCCCATAAAATAAAAAGCGAATTGCAGATTTACACATATAATAGGATACTATCTTTAAAAAAGCAACAACTCTATGTGTGTGTCTGGGTGTAAAATCTTATATATGCACAGAAAAAGGAAAACTAGGAGCCAAACTGTGCCTATGAGACAGCTCCAGAGAAGGACCTGGCTTAGGAGCTGAAAGCTAAAAAACTTTCTATTTTACCTACAATATTTTAGCTTGTAATATGGAAAAACTAGTCTGGTTCTTATGCAATTAAAAAGTTAATTTTTAAATTTATCATGGGGATAGCGAAGTGGAGGAGGAGGAGAGAGAGGACAACTTTCACTTCTTACCTTTTCCTTTGGGAACTGCTTGAGTTTGGTAGGATTTTCCCCCATAGAGCATTATTACTCTGTAACTTTTTAAATGAAGATTTTAAAATAATATTTTAAAAAACAATTTAAGTGGCTTGACAAGATCACAAGGACCACTGTTCTGGCACCAAATGAGGCTGCAGGGCTGCAGGTCAGGGGTGGGAACTTCTTTACCATGTGCCTGCTTTGTGCACAGTCAACCCATAGGGATGCAATAGAGAATAAAGAAGTCAAGTCTGGGGACAGGTTATCTAGCTAAGGAATTCTGTGTTTGGAGAGGCGACAACCGTAGAGGAGAGGTACACCTGGGACCTTAAAGGTTCTGGCTTTGGTAAGGGGAGCTGGCTTTGAGGACAGCGAGGCAGATGTAGAACAGGACACCTGCCCTGCTGGTGAGGCAACAGAGCCCAGAGTGCAGAACTTGACTCAACCCACATCATCTTCAAGGAACAAAGTGGAATCCAAACTGATCATCACATCACTAGTCCCAACTTGCTTTTCCCTGTCCCAACAGCCCCCTGAGAAGGGATGGGAAGGCGGCCCAAGCAACACCTCTATGCCTTCCTTACCAGTGCCTTCCTCTTCTCTGCTGGGATTCCCAAGAAGGCCACACCATCACCACTGGCCAGTGAGCCTGGCTTCCCTCCCAGGGGTCAGAGCCTCCCTGAGCCCAACAAACAGCTATGGGAAGAGAGAGTACCAAGCCCGACCTTAGGGCAGGCTGGGAGTTCCGACCATCTCCCAGTCCCCAGCATGTAAGAGCTAGCTTACTCAACCCTGTAACTCTCCACTCAAAGAAGGAAGATGTCAGGTTTTGAGAATTCCCCTTATACCAAATATGGTGGAAAGAGGATTTAACAGAACCAAGCCTGGCTCTGCTCCCTCCCTGAGTGACCTTGGGCAGGCTTCACTTTCCTTCTCTCTCATGTGTAGACCAAGCAGAAATGACAGACCTGTTTGAATACCTTGAAGTGCTAACCAGTAGCTGCCATAATAGCTGTGAAAGCACTAAGATGGGAAACGCAGGACAGGTGAGAAGTAATCAGGTTAAAGCCAAGGATTCGTGTTTCAACAACCGAGGGCTGATAATTACCTACATAAAGAGGAAAATGAATAAATATACATTTAATAATAAATAAATAAATTCCCAGGTACTTTCACATCAGAAATACCACACAGTAGTGAAAAATGAGTGGACCAGAGTTACAGATATAAACATGGATGAATCCCACAAATATACTAAACAAACAAGCAAGCTGTGGAAGAATAATGAAAATATGATAGCACTTAATTTACATTTTAAGAAATATGAAGCAATTGGGTGTGATACACAGGAGCACACCTGTAATCCCAGCAACTTGGAAGGCTGAGGCAGGAAGAGTGCAAGTTCAAAGCAAGCCTTAGCAATTTAGTGAGGCCCTAAGCAACTCAGTGAGACCCTGTCTCAAAATTAAAAACCTTAAGAAAGGCTGGGGGTGTGGATCAGTGTTTAAGTGCCCCCAGGTTCAATCCACAGTACCAAACAAACGAAAAAGAAACAATATTATGCTATTTAGAAATGTACACATTCATTAAAAAAATAAAGAAATACAGGAGAATACTACTAAATTCAGAATATTTGTTTCTTCTTGGGATGGTGACCAGGGAGAAATTTTAGGTGTGTGGAAAATACATTCATCTCTTGAATGAGATGAATGAGCACCCAGTCTTTATCTGAAAGACTCAGTAGTATTTCTACAAGTCAATGTCGCTGATTACCAGGGTTCAGGGTCAGGCAAAGGTAGCACTTATGGAGGCAGAAGCAAGGGTGTGAAGGGACCAGGGCTCCCAGACCACTGCCCAAGCCAGCTGCGATGAAGGCCAAGGATGAGGGGTCCAAAGGCCTCCAAAAACAGGACGAGTGTTTTGTAGGGTGAGTGGAGACCAAATCATGGGCACCCCCATGCCTGCCCTAAATATACCAGCTCTGGCCTCTGAACAGGTCTCTTTGGTGACAGGACTGACTGCCACAGCACCGACCCCTCACTCTCCACTGGGCTGTCCCGCTTCCCAGCCACACAGGCCCTCCAGGACACTGGATCCTGTCTCTCAGGGAAAAGCCTGAGGGTAAGGTCTTTGGGAGAGAAGTACTCAGTCCTGCAGGGACAGCCCTGACACAAAGAGCCAGCTACTCTCCAGTCATCCGTTCCAATCGGAAGAGTGACTGTCCTGGGCTGGTCACAGGAAGAACATCAAGAACTTCCTGCAGTGGCTCTGGTGGCTGCCCAGGCTTATCTCTTAGGGTTAGAGCTGTGCCTTCCCCTGGCAGCTCCTCTGAGGACCTCAGTACTCTGCTCATGCAGAGGCCAGGAACAGGGTGGGCAGGTACTAGACACCAGGAAGGTGGCTCAGAAAGCCCTGGCCCAAAGGTAAGAGCTTGGAACCTGCTGGAGCCAACAAGATGGTGGCCCGACCACAGGGCTGTTACAATTTTAGGGCTTCCATAGAATGTCCTGCCAGGCAGTGCCATTCCTTTTATGCAGCTAGGAATCCAAAGCCAGCAAGAGGCTGAGACCTGCCCAGGATCTCTTAGTGACACAGAGGGGCCAAAACCAGGTCTTGTGGTGGCCACCTATGCATTCTGTCAACACGCCACACCACCGCCCTCCTTTCCTCAGAGTGATCAGGTGAGCCATGAAGGAAAAAGGATGTAGAAAGAAGCAACAAATTGGACAGAGGGCCACAGAAGAAAGATGTCTGTAATAACCCTCGAAGTGGGCTTGGGGTGTAGCTTAGGGGTTCAGCACATACTTAGCATGCTCCAGGCCCTGAGTTCAATCCCCATACCACAAAAAAGAAGAGAGAAAAGAAAATATTGGAAGGGGTTGCCTACAGGCAGCAGTTCCCCAACTCCAGGTGGGGTCAAGCAGGGGGACGAGGGTGCCATGGAAGGCATTCAGGCCAGATGCTCTCGGAGCCCCTCCCACAGCTGAGTTCCCACCACTCCAAAGAAGGACAGGCACTTGAGACAAAGCAAAGAATGACCATTCAGAGACAGAGTGGTACACAAGTTGGTAGAAGGCTGGAGGCAAGTGATTCAGAAGCACAGGAAACAGGACCATCCTCACCTATTGAAATCTTTTTTTTTTTTTTTAAATCTTTCTACAGCTTCGTCATTAGCCTTGGGAACAGTAAGAGCTGCTGGTATTCACTGAGGGCTGGGCACGTGTTGGCCCTGCATTGAGTGTCTGAAACACATGGTCTCAGGAATCCATCACTCCAGAGGTGGACCTGATGTTGCACAGGGCCACAGGTGAGGAAGGGCAGGCCCAGAGTGGCAGAGGCAGCCCCACCCAGGTCTGCACCAGGGGTTCTTCAAGAGCCACTGGATCAGATGCTCTGGTGGTGCAGCCCAGCAACCTGAGTTTAACAAGCCTCCCTCCCTCAAGTTCAGGAACCAACTGCTCTAATTCCCAATGCTGCTAACTGGGAAAAAGAGACACTTCTACGCCTCTTGTCTTTTCGGGTCATTCCTAGCCCAACTGATCAGGTCCCCCAACCCAGGAGGTCCTTACTCCAAATCTTCTGCATTGTCCACTAAGCCCCAACCCCATTCTACATCTCATCATCTTCTAGGGTCTGTCCTTGAAGTCATATCCTCCCCAAAGCCCCCGGGAACACCTAATGCTTGAAATAACTTCACACCCCAGTCACAATTATGCCAGGAAACTCACGTGGCACTTGCTGGCACACAGTGCCTTCCAGGTACTGCTCATAGCTCTCCACTTGACTGCGTGTTTCTGGAAGCCCAAGTCTGTTCCTTATACATCTATGTCCTGACCCTGCATAGCACAAGGCATAGAGAGGCATCAGCATAGGTTTGCTAACTATCAGAAGAGGGGAGATGCCTTGGGAAAGCAGACTCCCATTCTCATCCTGCCTTCCTATATCTAGGGCTCAGCTTCCTTATCTGTGAAATGCACCAGTATTCTAGTTTCTTCTTCACTGGATAAACCCAACAGAGCCTCACCCCAGACTCTTCTCCAGTGTTATAGTCACACAGGAAGACTAAAGAGGTCCCTGCCTTCAGCATCATATTCTAGGAAAAGAGAAAGACAATAAATAAAATGATTAGATGCCAGCCCATGAAGTTCTGTACATATACTTTCTCATTTGCAAATAAACAAACTTATTTCTGAGCTTGATGAAATCATAAAAAAATAGACAGTAATGTGACAGAAAGTGAAAAAAAGGGGTACTTTGCATAGAAAGGTCAGGGAAGGCCCCTCTGAGGAGGTGACATTTGAGCTGAGACTTGACAGATAAGGAAAACCAGCCATGGGAAGAGCTGGGGAAAGGTGTTCCAGGCAGAGGGAACGGTAGGTGTGCAGGCTTAGGGTGAGAACAAGCTGGGCATGCTGGAGTATCCCTCCAGGCTGGCGTGGTGTGGCTAAGCCACACCTAGTGCAGGAGGAAAATAATAACCAATGGAGGGAGGCAGACAAACAGCCTCCTACAATGCTGCCACGCTCAAATCAGGTCGGCCTGACCCAACCAGGACATCCGGGCCCCAAGTCATAGGCAGTACTGGGGGTAAGGGTATGAGTCAGACCCCACAGCTTCCTGGGGCCTCAAAAGACCTGGTATAGGTATCCAGGGGCAGGCACCAACCCTCAGCCATGCTATACCCACGCCCACAGGACACCCATGGGTTGGGGACTACATGGTCACGCAAGTATATAGGACACAGGACACTCCCACCAATAGCTTCCAAAGGGGCATGATCAAATGCTTCCACGAAGGGCTAGTCCCTGATCACATTATTTGAACACAGCCAGAACAATAGCCTCAGCCAGTAGAAAGGGAAGAAGGTTCAGGTATAAGGCTTATTAGTCTTGGGCAAGTCTTAACCTTTTTGGGCCTTAGTTTCTTTCTCTGAAAATGAGATTACCACAAGGTTGTTATACTGAGCCAGGTGTGTTGGTGCACACCTGTAATCCCAGAGGTTTGGGAGGCTGAGGCAGGAAGATTACAAGTTCAAGGCCAGCCTCAGCAAGACCCTAAGCAACTCAGCGAGACCCTGTCTCTAAATAAAAAAAGGGCTGGGTATGTGGCTCAGTGGTTAAGCATCCCTGGGTTCAATCCCCAGTGTGTCCCCCACTCCTGTCCCCCAAAAAGAAACACTGACTGTAAAGCACTGTGCCTGGCACATGGAAGTATTCATAAATGTAAGCTATTAATACTACCATTATTGGTTTCTTTGCTGCCTCAGTTTGCTCTGCTGCAAAAGGAATATTAATACAATGCCACTGGATTGCTGAATTTGATCTAATAAATATTCTACCCTCCTAATACAATATCCTCTGTCAAGGTAAAAAAAAAGTTCTGAGAACCTCTTTTTTTGACCTCTCATCAGGCACAAAAATCCCCTCCATCACACCCCCATTATTTGGAAAATGAGTAAGAGCTGATTAAATCCTATTTTGACGTTACTGTGAAATAAAAATGATGCATTAGGAATCCACACATTTCCCTGCACTGTCATTCTGTAAGGAGGTGTGGATGGATGTTGCTGATTCTTTTGCATCATCCACAAAAGTCCCTCCCTCCCCTTATAAAAACACAATTTCTCACTTGGTCACACAAAATTCCCACCCATTCTTTGTATATAAAATTAATAAATGTAATGAAGTAACACAATTACTTTCATATACATTCATTCTCCCTCCCTCTCTCTCTCTCTCTCTCTCTCTCTCTCTCTCTCTCACACACACACACACACACACACACACACACACACACGTGTGCGTGAGCACACAAATGTCCTACAGTGCAAAACTCGACCAACAGTAAAAACTCCACCCCTGAAGTCACTCCCAGTAACTAACAACATCTACCCTGCACATGCAAACAAACGTCTCCAACAGTGTGCAAAATATGTTCCAACAAAAACAGTACAGCAGGGCCTCTGGAGCAAGGTGCCTGAGTTCAAATCCTCACTTTGCAACTCACTAGTTGTGTGAACCTAATCTCCTAGATTTCCTAAACTGCAGAAGAGGGCAAATAATACTCATGTTTAGGATGGATATAATAATTAAATGAAATGAACACGTAAAGCATTTAGATCAACATTTGGAAAGCGCCCAATAAGTTATCTTCCTCATCGTTACATGCATGTACACATTGCTTCCAGAGCTATACAAAACTACTCACGCCGCACAGTTGTCTCTGAAACAACCCGGGCTCCGCAGGAGCGCCCGTACCCCGAGGGTCTGCACGCCGAGCACAACACCCCCACGCCCCGCCCAGGCTGGCTCCCCCCCCCGCAGTGCGCACGCGCGCCCCCCACTACGCTCCGCTCGGGGTCCCTGCAGTCTAGCGGCCCGAGGAGATGTCTCCGGACCTCGCGCACCCGACCGGGGTGTGGGGGCTCAAGCCGCCTCCGCGGCCTGACGACCGAGGTTCTGAACGGCCCCAGTCCCGGCCTCCCTTCTCCCTCCATCCCCGCTGGGCCCGGCCGGCTTACTTAAAGTCGAGGGGTCGGGGGAAGGACAGAGCCCCGCTCACCGCGCCCAGCCCCGAGTCCAGGTTCGGGACAAAGGCCCCGGCCAGGTTCCGTCCTGTGGCACTTCTCCGGCTCCCGGGTAGGGCAGGGGGACGCGGCTGAGGACGAGGAAGTGCTGGGGGCCAACTTGCCCCACCCCTGGGAAAGTCCCTGGTGATCGACAGGCCGATCGACCAATCGCGCGGCGCGCTCCTGATCGGCCCGCGGCCGCCGGGGGAGGAACGGAGCGAGGTAAACAGCTGCCGCCGGAGTTCTACCCGAGCTGAGAGCCGGCGTAGAGGCTGCGGGTTATCCCGGTAGCCCCCTGGCTGCCTTCCCGCGGGCAGCGTCGGCCCGGGCCCCGGCGCCCCGCCTCGCGCTGTGCAGCCCCTCCACGGCGCAGCCCTTAGCGGCATTCCCCGCGCCGGAAGACTCGGGCGGAGGCTTGGGACCACTTCATATGCGGGAATTTCAGAGCGGCGAGCCTCAGAGACCACCCAACCCCTTACTTATGCCGTGGGGGACCGAGGCCAGAGTGAGGAGGGGACTTGCCAAAAGGCACGTAAGCTTTTGGAGCGAAGCCAGAGCTGGAGCTCAGGGCCGCCGAGTTCCGCTGAGTTCCTAGATTCGGTGAGGCGATAGAAATTTCCAGCCAAGAGGACCTTTAAAGAATCCTATTGTTAGGTCTAAACTACCCCCCTCCCGCGCGCATTTACTGCTCCAGGGATTGTAAACACTGCAAAGCATTATTTTATTCGCTCAATCGCCTTAGTAAGTGGGAGTTTTAACCCCTCCTTCCTTACTTTAACCAGAAATAGTCTACTAGGCACAGAGGTTTGATGACCTTACTGAGGGGCCAAATCAAGGCTCAAACCCAGGTGGGCAAATCCAGAGGCCTCCCTCTATCCTGTCTACCTATATGATAGATAATTCCAACAGCCTGTGGTATTTCCCAGGCCTGTAAGGAACAGTAACTTGCTTTAAGGATAGAAATATTTTTCTAAAGCCCATCATTTTATTTGGGGAAAAAAATTATAAATTTTTATTCCAAAGAATGAAAAAGCCTTGAAATAAAGGACAGCTATTTATGGGCTGGGGTTGTAGTTCAGAGGTAGGGCACTTGCCTAGCATGAAGCACTGGGTTCAATTCCCAGCACCGAAAAAAAGGTTCATTGACAACTAAAAATATATATTTTTTAAAAAGGACAGCTGTATATTATTGGGTAATATAGCTTTATGAAAACCCCATTGCAAAAGACCCATTCCACTGAATCTGTTGAAAACTTTATCATTCTCAGGGGCTCATCTTCAGAAAGGACTATGGGAAGGCATTTAGGGAACTGTTTCATACATGGCCCATTTCATGGAAGGGGAGACTTGTCAATCAACTATGACTCTGAACACACAGACACTGACCAAGTATGTGTCCAGTCCAAGAATTCTGTTTTCAGGCCTTGTGACATCTTAAATTTTCAAAACAATATTTTTTCTAGTTCACTTTAATTATGAAAAGAAGTACACATATACCTTGATTCTGAAGGGAAGGAAAGATACAGAAACCAAGCAAGGCCGCACTTGATGTCATCATCAGAGAAAGATGCACGGGGACTAGGAGCCTTGGACCTGGGTCACTTGGCTGTAGCGATGCATCATGTCCATGCGTTTTGGGCCCAGCAAATGCATTTATGTTTTCTCCTTGTTCCTTCCCTATGCTTCCCGATTAATCTCTTCTTACAATGCCGCCTTCCTAATCCCAGCCCAAGTCTCCACCTGAACACTCATCCCACAAACACTGAAACTTACTGAAAAATGAAGGGTCTTCAATTATTTGTATTTTTTCCCATACTATGTCAGTTATTTTTATGAAATATCTGACTAGATAGTTGGCAAAAACGTTTCATTTCCCAAAGTGCCTGATGAATGCTGGGTAGATTTGTTGGAGAATGCTTAGGCTTGATATGAAAATGTTTCCAGTCATCTTTTTGTCTGATTTCCTAGTTTAGGATACTTTTCTTTCTTTTTCTTTTTTTTTTTTGGGGGGGGGGGTGGGGGGTACTGGGTCTTTAAGCCAGGGGCTATTTACCACTGAGCCACATCCCCAGCCCATTTTTTTTAAAAGTTGCTTAGGGTCTTGCCAAGTTGCTGAGGCTAGTCTCAAACCTGCAATCCTCCTGTCTCTACCTCCCATGTGGCTGGGACTACAGGTATGTGCCACCATGCCCTGTATCCCTTAAAAGTTATACTATGGAAAAACTTACCTGTTCAAAGTTGTGACTGACCCCATTTGGAAAATTTGCAAGTCTTGTTTTGACCTCAGAGTATTGCATCATGATAGGGGCTCTGGAGACCATTGCTCATAATCTCCTATTTATGGCCTTTATATAGAACAGGGCTTGCTCAAAGCCACACATTGTAAGTGACACCGCCAGGATTGGAACTTGGGGCCTTGGCTCCTAGTCCTATAGTCCTGTGTGCTTTGTCTACTGCCCTGTGTTGTCTTCACAATGTCATGATTCATTTCGCTTTCTCCCAGAAGCTCAATACTTTTATGAACAAAGGCTATGGTTCTAACGAATGGGATTCCAACTCCTACTCAGCTACTTACTACCTGGGTGATCTCTAAGACTCATAGTTCCTTTCTGAAAAATGGGGATAATTGTACCTTCTTTTGGATGTATTATAAGGATGAGTGAAATAATGCAAAAAAAAAAAAAAAAAAAAAAAAAAAAAGCCTAAGGCTCAACCCACAGTAGGCATTTAAGAAATGGTAGTGGGCATAGATGTGGTTTGCATGCATTGAGTATAATTTCAGTTTTCAACCCAGCAATATAGTCTCACTGGGTTCCATTCTCCCATCCACGTCCCTGAAGGGACCCTAGGCTCTGGCGCATAGAGAGGATGGGAGACAGGCCCCCAAGCCTCACCACCCCTTTGGCCTGAAGGGGATTTCCAAGCCAGGAAGCCGGGCCTGAGGCTGGGAGCTGAGTGACTCAGGCAGGTGGCAACCTCTTGCTCTTCCAGAGTGACAACAAGCACATGCACAAAGCCCCACCTGGGAGGAGAACCAAACTGCCTGTGTTTTGTTTTGTTTTGTTTTGAAGCAGGCAGTTTCCTAATCTTTCTACCACTCCCTGCTCCTCTACCACCTCAGCCAGAATAGCTCCAAATATATATTTGAAGAAAATAAGAAGCATGCAAAAAAATTCACCTATAACAGATTTAATTCTAAACCAAGTGCCAGAAGCGGGGTGGAGGCTGCATCATAAAAGTTTTATAAACCAGGCACTATGGTGCATGCCTGTAATCCCAGTGGCTCAGGAGGCTGAGGTAGGAGGATCACAAATTTGAGAACAGACTCAGCAATTTAGTGAGGTCCTAAGCAACTTAATGAGAACTTGTCTTAAAATAAAAAAGGACTGGAGATGTAGCTCAGTGGTAAAGTGCTTCTGGGTTCAATCTCCTGTAACCGTCCCCATACACAAAAAAAACATATATTTTTTGTAACACGGAGTATTTGCTATGTGCTAGGCTGACATTTGTACATAGTTTATCTCCCAACCAGTCTACAAGGTGGGTACTGATATTCCCATTTCACAGACAAGACAGGAGCTTTGAGGTATTAAATGACTCACCCAAGATCTTATAGAGCAGCAATTACCTGGAGGACAAACAGCCAGGCTGTTAAACTCTTACCACTCTAAGGCATTATACTGCAGAGTCTTGCTAGCTATTAAGATACGCAACAGAATGCCAGCCTTGAAAGGGTGTTTAGAAATGATCAAGCCCAAAATCCTACTCAAAATAAATGATTGAATTTGTAGAGATACTAAAAACAAACAAACAAACAAACAAAACAAAAAACAAAGGAAATGACCAACCTAGCTTTACATTTGTAGGGCCACACTGAGGGCCAGAAACAGGGCAAGGACTTGTAGGAGGTCTTGCTTGGAGTTTTTGTTTTTTTGTTTTTTGTTTTATGGTACTGAGAATTGAACCAGGGCCTCACACGTGGGAGGCAAGTGCCCTACTACTGAGCTACACTCCCAGATATTTTTTTTTAAGCAAGAAAGAAGTGGGTTTATTACAAAAGTGACAGAGATAGACTTCTCTGAAGAAAAGGGGCCCCAAGAGCTGGGAATCCCATTCCCAGACCTTTTAAAAATTTTTAGTTTGAAACAGGATCTCACTAAGTTGCCCAGGCTGGTCTTGAACTTATGATCTTCCTGCTTCAGCCTCCAGAGTAGCTGGATTCTCAGGTGTGTACCACTGTGTCAGGCTTATGTGGAGTTTATGATTAACACTTGGGACCAGAACAGAAGACTTTGGCAATTGCCACACATCCCACTGATGGGAAATGGAGCTTCAAAGTCAAACAAGTGTGTGCTTCATTCCATGAGTGAATGAGTGAATCAGGGCCAAGATGAGTGGTGAATGGCACTTGGTGGGGGGGGGGGGGAGGCAGCCCGGCTAATGAACCTGGAAAGGAGCAGTCCTGGGTCCCTTTCTTAGATCCATAGCCTGAAGCAATCTCAGGAATGTAAAACCCTACAGTGGATTCTAGGTACTTTTTGGTGTTGGGTGTGGTATGTATATCAAAGAGCGATTTGGGTGATAGCTAAGTGAGATAGTTCGCTTTAAGCACATGCTACTGACTGAAATGCTACCAGCTAATCAGAGCATTTTTTCAAATAAGAAATAAATGAGCACAGTCTATGGTCTCAGATTCCCTCCCTTACCTAAGAAGGCATTTTAAAATTCTTCCTATCTGTCTTCATGAGGGGATGGGAAGATGTCTAGAACTTTCACATCCACCCAGCACCTCAAGGCAGATGAAACCTTTTATATCCACAACTTGTGCCTTTTCCGAGATATGTCACATGGTAGGGCATGGGCTGTGGAGTCAGACACACTTGGGTTTTAAGCTCAGCTCTGCTATTTACGTTCTGTCTCTTAAGTTTCCTTATCAATGCCATGAAGGCTGTAAGAGTGGCCAGTGCATGGGACCAGTGATAATTAAATGCCAGAGTGAAGGGAAGCAGTGGTCATCGTGATTATCAACCCTGCAAAGCAGCAGAGCTGTTTTTTCTCCCTGCCCCAGCTGTGAAGCAACTGCCTAGACCTCATGGAGTGCTCTCTGAGGAGCGGGACTGGAAGGTGTATCCCCACTGACTTGTTCTTCAGACTTTTTCCTGTTTTCCTCTTTCTGCATCCCAACTCTTTCCCCGGTGTCCTTGGCCTGCCTGTTACTCTTTGATTTCTAGGGCACCATGCGAGGAGAAGAAAGGACAAAGTGACACTGGGGGAAATTCCCAGCCTTGTCACATAGGTGGCCCAGCCAGGCCCCTCCCACAGTCCCTAGGAGTCCTGGGTCTCCCCTGCTCCAGCTTCTCTCCCTCTGCCCGCCTTGTCTCCAGACTAGGGTGTCCAAAAGGATTTGGGTGGGATCCAAACTTGCCCCTTGTCATCCTTCTGGAAGTGGGACTAGGTTGGGCAGTCTTGGCCCATCCCTCAGGAGGTGGACCTACCCAACTGGAACATTTCCTAATCTTGGGAAGCCCTAACAGGGCCCTGAGAGCAGTTGTCTTTCAGTCCTGCCCCCTCCCTCCCATGTCTTCACCCACATTCCAGCTTTCTAGGGCCCCTCCTCATTCTCCCTCCATTCCTCTGCAGCCCAGAAGCGACTGTCAGATGTGGCCTATACTCCTTGCCTCTCCTAGCCAGGGACTTCCCTGGGGTGGGCCTCTGACCAGCTTAGGAAATCTGGACTGTTTGTGATGAAAGAGGAGGCCACATCACCACTGTTCCAGCCCTTGGCCCACTCGAAGGGCTCCAAGCTCTTGGTTAAAGGTTCACACAAAAAGGTCCAGGGGCCCTAGGAGCTAAGCAGACAGTAGAGAGGAGAAAGGTCCTTTTGCTCCAGTGATAAGGAAGATCCCAGCCTCCATTATGCTTCCCAGGGAGCACCTCATCTTTACCTATCTGTTTTTTAGACTTCTAAAGTGCCCCCAATAATCTTGCTCTCAAAAACTCACATTCACACACATAGGTTGTGCACAGACACATTCTCACACATAAATGTAAACATGGTCACATATGTACACTCACACGGACCCACACATATACACTGTTGTGGGTCTGACACAAGTTCACAAACAGACATGTTTTCTTACAAATACATCCATGTTCATACTTGCAAACCTACTCCTTTTTTGGGTCGGCGGGGAATAAGACAAAATAGGCCTTTCTTTTCCTTTCCTTTGGAAAAGCTAGCAAAAACCCGAGAGAAAAAATTTGGCCAAAAAGTCAGGGCAGGAAGAGGAAATGAGATGGGGAGAAAAGTCTGAGGAAAGGAGGCCAGGCAAGGAGCAAAGGCCCAGACCCCAAGACCTGGGTGGGCAGAGCAAGCTGGACTAGGGAGCAGTAGACCCCAGCTGGCAGGAAAGAGGAGGCCAGGTGGCTCTTGGCACAGAGCTGGGAAGGTCTGGTGGCTTGGGCACTAGTGCCGGGAGTCCTCTCTCCTGTCTTGGCCCATCTACCCCTGGTCTGGGTCACTCACCTGGGCAAGAGCAGGAAAATCCGAGGGTGTGTACAGCGGGGGCTGCTGTCCCTGTGAAGGCTTCTCTGTTCACTGTGCTTCTGCAGGAAGGAGGGCTGGGCCGAGCTGACTTTTAGGCAGGAGGGGAATTCCCCACGATGGAGGAGCCAGCCGCCAGGCAGCCCCACAAGGCCCAGCTGAGGCCCCATCCTGCTCTCTGGCAAAGCACAGGGCCCTTCTCTGTCAGCCTCCACCTGTCAATTCCCAGACTGGCTGTCACTTACTATGAATTCCAGGAGGGGAGGGAGTTCAGGAAATCTAATGATCCTTTGGCCAGGCTGGGAACAGGCACTGGCTTAGGGGCAGGGGCAGGGGCAGGGGTGACCTGCCCTGCCCTGCCTGGGTTCTCCTGAGGACTTCTATTTCCTCCTTTACCTAAGGTGGGGGATTCCAGTGCTCAAGCCCCTGAGAAATTGCCAGATGTCCAGCCCACATCCTCTGGCCTTGTTCCCATTCCATCTGTTTCCACTTACTACCCTCTGTGGATCCTCCACAGAGAAGGAAGAGCCCACTCCTTTCCCCCCTGCATGCTCCTTCCCTCCTTTCATTCAGATGTCAACAAAACCTAGAGACCTACAGCCCAAGGAGTATCCCAGCTCTGCCTTTGCCAGCTGGAGATCTGAACAGTCACTTATCCTGAGCCTCAGTGATTCCCCACTGTAAAATGGGAACAATGAGTCCTGCTTTGCCTGACTTCTGCAATTGTAATTAAAGTAAAATGATGGTTTGCGGACATCCTTAAACATAGGTCTCCACTCACTAATCGTTGCAAAGATGCTTAGGAAGCAGAGGAGAGGGGGTCATCTGGGTGACCTGGGCTTTCCTAGTCATTCCTGGTTCCAGGGCTTTTTCATTCTTACAGCCACATTTATGGTCTGTTGGGGATACAGGAATGGACAAGTCAGACCCACTTTCTGCCTTCTCAAATAGACACTGGGATTGTCCTGTCCAATAAAGTAACCATTAGTCACACATGGATATTTAAATATAAATAAATTAAAACTGAATAAAAGTAATAATTCAGTTCCTCATCAGCACTGGCCACATTTCAGATGCTTGATAGCTGCCTCTGTCTACTATGTTAGACAACAGGTATATACAACACTTCTGTCATCATAGTAAGTTCTGTTGGATAGTATTGCTCTGGGCGCTATGGGAAAATGGATACGCAATTACAATGAAGTAGGACAAAGATGTATTTGGGCTCATTCCAGGGGTTATGTGAGCCAAGAGAGAGGAGTGTCTGGTTGTGATTTGGGATCTGGAAAGTCTTTCTGAGGGAAGTGACTTCTCAGCTGAGACCTGAAATTAGCCAATCAAAAGCATAAGGAAGAATATTCTCAATGAAGGGAATAGAATATGCAAAGAGGAGAGAGACTATATCCAGGAAACTGAAAATGGTTCATTCCAAGTGAATCATGGGACTTGAAGCAGACAAGAAGTAACATGGACCTGAAGAAATAGGCAGGGTTGGGTCACATGTGGCCCCTGGAGAAAAGCTGGCAAGGGGATGGGCTGGGGAGGGGAGAGCCCACCAAATCCAGTCCCAACTGCTTTTATACCCTTTAGGTTGAGAATGCTGGAGAGACCTCCTAGATGAGGAAGTCAAGATCAGACAACAGGAAATGACTTCCCAAGTGAGTAAATGAGGAGCTTCCTGACTCCTAGTCTAGTGCTCTTTCCCATACCACACTCAGTCCCTCGTGACTGGCCACTTTTTAAGGGCTCACTAGCAACATGTAGGAGCAGCTATCATTCAGATTACACAGATATTTTCAATGTTGGGGAAGTTTTATTGAACCAATGGCACCAATCCTTGAACTAGACCATGGGAAAAGGATGGCTTTGTTTCCCTGTGCATAGATCATTTTCTCTGCAGGGAGTAAAAATAAGTGTTATGCAGTCCTGATGTTCCTGAATCATGATACTCTCTCCATATATGAGGTCAAATAATAGACCCTCTGTGAGTTCACATGGAGCCTGACTGGGAGCAGTTCCTGCCCATGGAGTCTTAAAGGGCAGAGGGACCTTGAAGGGCTAAGCAGATCCAAGAAGCTGGACCAGCGTGAACAGGGATCACTGGTTAGGAGCGCTTGGCTTGCATGTCCTGGGGAAGATCAGCTTGGGCTCTCCCTGTTGAAATGCTGAGAACATGGAATAGACACTATGAAAGAAGAGGTCCTTGTATGGGCGTTTAAGAGCTGACTTTGGGTCCTCGATCCTCTTTGTAAACCTTTCCCTCGCAGGTCCTCAGCTTTTGCTTCTATGACAGGAAGGAATCAGACTGGATGATCACTAAGGGACCATCCATTCTGACATGGTAAGGAAGTCCAAAGGTTCAGATGGAGAAGAAATCAGGGTGGGCCACAGGGGGTCAGGAAATACCACTGATGGTTAATATTTAAGATGATCATGTGCCAGGCATAGTACTAAATATTCTTACATGAATTATTTTATGAATGACTCCTATGAGACTAGTACTGCTATTTTATGAATGAGAAAACTGAGCCTTCTAGTGACTTGTAATGGCCAACTGCCAATGAATGGTACAGCTAGAATTTAATCAAACTCAAATACAATAGGCCCTCCATGTTTGTGGGCTCCGTATCTGTGGTTTCAACCAACTACAAATGGAAAATATTCAGAAGAAAATTGTGTCTATACCAAACAAGTACAGATTTCTTTCTTGTAATCCTCCAAACAATACACTGTAACTATTTACAGAGTGTTTGCATTGTATGAGGCATTATAAGTACTCTAGAGGTGATTCAAAGTATCCAGGAGGATGTGAACAGGTTATAATACAAACACTGTGTCTTTTTATATCAGGAATGTGAGCATCCCTGGATTTTGGTTTAAGAGGGGGTTCTTGGAACCAATCCTCTGGGGATTGCCTTGGATTTGGCAGATTTCTGTGCCCTACCATAGACCCAAGAAATCAGACTCTTGGGAGGAAGGAAGGTAGAGTCTTAGAGGCAGCGTTTTTAATAAATTCCCAGGGGATGCCCCTGACACATGGTAGTTTGAGAAGCCCAAGCTTCCTGAGCAAGGTTTCCAGTGCCAAAAGCAAAGATTTCCGCTCATATATAGGTAGCCAGGGAGAACCAGTAGAGGTACCAAATATGCTTTTACATGGCTGAGTCACCCAAGCATCCATGGCTTTTGAAAACTCCCACACAAGCTAATAAAATTGTCTCCCTATCTGAATTTTGAGGACAGGCCACTACGAGAGGCCATAGGATCACACAGTTTCAGATGTCTACTGGCTCAACAGTCCACCCACAGCAAGTGTGTTCTCATCATTGGCAGGTGGTCATCCAGGTTCTATAAATATACTTCCAATGATGGGGTGGGGGTGCTCACTACCTCACAGATGGCCCAGTCAGCACTCAATCATAAAGCTCAGCTCTGACTCCTTTGGATGGCTGCCATCATGGTTGACAAACTCCTGTAAGGCCCTTTGTGCTCCTGCATTTATACTCCATCCCTACTCCACCATAGCTATACTGGGTGCTTTTGGCTCCCAACATGTGCCCTGGCATCTGGCTGCAGCACTCTTCAATCTACTGTGCCTTTCATGTGGTTAATGTTAATCTCAAATATTTCTCCTTTGGAAAGTTTGCCTGGCCTTCCCTACCCTGATGACTTCCCTCCTGATGACAGCAGGATCCTTGCTCTGCACTTTCAGTCCTCCTCCTATTCTCTCTCCCTGCAACTGTAATAAAATGATCATTGGTTTGTTTAGTGTCTTACCAGAGCAATAGTTCTCATTCAGGGGGGATGTTGCCTCCCACAAGACATCTGGGATGTTAGGAGATATTTTTGGTTGTCTCAAATGGGGAAGGGTATGCTCCTGGCATTTAGTAGGCAGAGGCCAGGGATGCTTCTAAACAGCTTACGTTTCAAGTGACAGATCCCCACAGCAAAGGATTATCTGGCTCAACATGTCCATAGTGTTGTGAAACCCTGGCTGGTGTAAGCCCCAGGTGACCAGGAACTGTCACTACCTCTCAAGTGCCTCACACACAGTAGACAGAAAATGAATGCTTGTGGAATGAAGGAGGAGAGGAGGGACAGAGAAGGAAATGAACTACAAATGTGGCTGTAATATGCAGTGTTCCTGATGTTGGGAAGAGTGGCAAACTAGGGAGGCAGGCAATAAGAGGTGAGAGTGGGTGGAGAGTAGAGACAGACCTCTGAAGTCATGAACACTAGGTTAAAGAGCTTTGCCATCAGCCAAGCATGATGGCACACCTTGTAATTCCACTGACTCAGGAGGCTAAGGCAGGAGGAACATGAGTTTAAAGCCAGTCTCAGCAATTTAATGAGGCCCTAAGCAACTCAGTGAGACCCTGTCTCTAAATAAAATATAAAAATGGGCTAGGGATGTGACTCAGTGGTTATGAACCCCCGGGTTCAATCCTTGGTACCATTAGGAAGAGATTGAAGAAAATGAAAAGTACATCCTGAGAAAGAGGATTTGACTGGTTAGTAACAGAGTTGGGTCTTGAATCCACAAAATATGCCTCCCTATTTTATTGATACAGCCTAATTCAAAAAACTGAAGAGCTGGAGGCAGTTTTTCTTTAAAATGTGAATAGATGGACAGATATTAAAAAAATGCTGTCTATGTGCATCTGCTAGGTACGAGGGCCACTGCTGTTTCTGACTCACCCTGTGACCTCAGCAGTGACTTCCTCTCTGTCCCTCACCTTCCTCATCTATGAAAGAAAGTAAATTCTTTTTATTGCTTTATGGCACTGGGAATAACTGTGTGCAGGAAAGGGAAACTCATTATAATAATTTCTAAAGATATTATTGGCCAGGGGGTTATCAGTTTTAATGTCCTTCAGATTTTCTGATCCCTTTGGTCTTAGGTGGGGCCTACATCAGCAGTGCTCAGTCATGCTTCACATTCAAGTCACCTGGGGAGTTTGTGAAAATACAGATGCCCAGGCCCCACCCCAGACTAATTATTTCAGAATCTCTGGGGGTGTGGCCTGGGCATAAGTATTTATAAAGCTTCCCAGGTGATTCTAAGGTGTAAAATTGTGACTTTGCCTTAGGAGCTGTCCTTTTAATGGTTGGTTTTGATGTAGGTAGTCCTAGGAACTCATTATCCCAGGGTCCCTGTGGTCCCCCAACTTGACCCCCTTTGTACCAGAGAAGGTGCCTTCTAGAATCAGGTCAGAAACTGCGATGACAACAAATCTTAGAATCTGGAGAGAAGAAGGCTCTATCCCCCATTTTTTTCTGGGTCATAGAAGATTATGCATAGTGAAGCAAAAGGCAAAATCAAAACTCCAACAGAGTCACTAAGACGAAACGGGGCTCATGTAATTCTATCAACATTTGGAAAATGGGATTCAGGAATGAATTTTGCAAAACTGTGTTTTCCAAGGAAACAGACACAGGGTGGTTTGTTGCAAGATATTTGTCAGAGGAAGAGGATCCAAGAACAAATGTTGCAAGACTGTGCTGCTAAAGGAAGTGACTTCTTAGTCCATCAGATCTGGGACAAAGCTTAGAGATTATCTTGATCAATCTTCTCATTGGACAGAAGGGAAAACTAAGGCCCAGGGAAGAGAAGGCAAGTGTCCAGAGTCAGGCAGGGAATTGTTGATGAACTAGCTCTACAGTTCTGGCTTCCTGACCAACTCCTTCCTGCTGCCCTTTCCTCTACTCCTTAAGTACGTATCTGATACCCACTGTTTTGCTCCAGGTCCTTAGACTGCCTCTATACCCCCACCCTCTGGACAGCACCCAAGGTCAAAGGATGAGACTAAATCTATTTGCCTGGATCTCACCTGCCAGACAACAGGGGCTGGAACCAGAGGGTGGCTGGGGGCAGCCAGAGAGGAAGGAGCAGTCTGATGATGTGGCCTAACCTCAGAAAGGAAGCCTGGTCACCAGAGGGAAATTCCCCGGGTGAGGTCTCTTGTCTATGCAAATATTGCACTTCAACTAGCTTGAACTCCAGGATGGGAGAGGGAGAAGAGGAGAGAGGACACCGGGAAGGACAAAGAGGATAACAGGTGCTGAGCACTCCAAGACCTGGCATTGTGCCAGGCTCCTCATGTGTTTCACCTCATCTTGTCTCTAAAGTATGCTCCAATGTGGGAAAATTGGGAGCCTGAGGCTCAGTGAAATGGTGCGTTTCCCAGGAAAACGCAGCATATTCCCATGCCCCAAGGAGATCAGGGCTCAGGGGGAGGTGATGATGACTATGATAATGTAATCAGCACTGCTGACAGTGATGAGGCCTGAGTCCCAGAAGTCTAGCAAAGTTTCATTTTAGGTTTCTGTCTCACTCACTAAGGGAATTGTTTCTTGGGAAGAGGCAAAAAGCAGAGGGCAGGTAATGACCTAATGACCCTGACTCACCTTGGGCAAATCCCAACACTCTTTTTTTTTTTTTTTTTTTTAAGGCCCCCTGGGAGCAGGGGAAGGCCTGAGTCCCAGAAGTCTAGCAAAGTTTCATTTTAGGTTTCTGTCTCACTCACTAAGGGAATTGTTTCTTGGGAAGAGGCAAAAAGCAGAGGGCAGGTAATGACCTAATGACCCTGACTCACCTTGGGCAAATCCCAACACTCTTTTTTTTTTTTTTTTTTTTTAAGGCCCCCTGGGAGCAGGGGAAGTGGGAATAATTGAAAGGTTGGCACTATTAACGCCTTCACTACCAGCTTCCAGAACACTCCTGGAAAAGTGAATGGCAGAGGATCCAGGCTTCTGAAGGAGACTCTCACTCTCTCCCTTCTGCCCTTTAAATTTTACTCATCTTGAGACTCTTGGAAGCCTGTTTCAGAACTCCACTCCTTTCCAAGCCTTGATCCTAAGTACTCCCTAGTTCTCCAGGGACCTGGGCTTATCTTCTCAGAGCAGGACATCAGGCAGGACAGACCTCAAGTCATGGCTGTTAGGCTCAACATCTGTCCTCCAAGGGTCATGAACAGGCAAGTCCCTGATTTCTGGAGTTGCATGTGTCACCTTAAGACTGTGTGCCAAGAAAAGTGTGTGTATGTGCCCCAGTGTATGTGAGGAGCAAGTCTGTGTACCCATGCAAGGCATTTCCTGTGTGGCCACTTGATCTAAATATGGGCAGTGTCCAGATTTCTGGTTTATCAGCAGTCTATTTTTTTGGCCCAACAATTTTATTTTTCTCCATGATCAGTAATGTGTGTTTCTCTGTGTGTGTTACGGAGAGAACATGCCTTTTTGTTCCCAGCAGTGCGTTTCTGATTCTGGGTATCCATAGTACGCTGCTGTGGGTGTGGCTGACAGTGATGTGAAACTCTGCGTACCAAACAGCACAAGTGGGCTTTGAGTGGAGTAGTTGTGTGGGAAACTGGGAATTGGAAATGTCACTTTCCTGCCCTCCCTGCTTTCGTCAGGAGTTTCTGGTCAAGGGCCAGCTCTCATAATGGGTACCTACTGAGGAAGGGGGTTCTGACTGCAGCTGGGAGCACCAAGGGCAGATGGTGGTAATTGAGAGAAAGGGGTGGGACTATCCACAGAAGGAAATACTTGTGCTGGAAGCTTCTTAAAACAGCTGGGCCTGGGGGCTGGGCTTGTGGCTCAGCGGTTGAGCGCTTGCCTAGCACATGTGATCCTCAGCACCACATATAAATCAATAAAATAAAGGTACTGTGTCCAACTACAACTAAAAAATAAATATATAAAAAAAAAAAGAAAAAAGAAAACCAGCTGGGCTGGGGGAAGGGCCTATTCCCAGGTGGCTGTGGCTTAGGGCTTTGTCAGTGCTTACCTAGCTGAGAGGAGGGCAGGGTATGGTCTCTCCTGGGGGACTTTGGCCTCATATTCTGCCTTTAAAAGCACCTCTTGCCTCTGGGTTCCCAGGTAATGACACCTGGCTTTGTATCTACCTCCTCCCTTTCCCTTACTTTCTTGCCCCAATGTCTTTCTTTTCTCCAGACTTCCTTTGCCCTGGCCAGGGTCTTCATGTCTTCACACCCAGGGAATCCAGTTGCTGATCCTGTCTCCTTGTCTGCACTGGTCCCTAGAGCTGATTTCTGTCTTTTTCTGCAGTATTGGGAATTGAATCCAGGGTCTTGGCATTCAAAGCAAGCACTCTACCCCTGAGCAACAATCCCAGCCCTTTTTATTTATTTATTTATTTTTTATAGTTGTAGATGGACAGCATGCCTTTATATTTTACTTATTTATTTTTATGTGGTGCTGAGGATGGAACCCAGTGCCTCACACATGCCAGGCAAGTGCTCTGCCACTGAGCTACAGCCCCAGTCCCCTACAGCCCTTTTTATTTTGAGACAGGGTCTCACTAAATTGTGCTAGCTGGCTTCTAACATGATCCTCCTGCCTCAGCCTCCCAAGTATCTGGGATTACAGGTGTGAGCTTCCATGCCCAGCTTGTCATTCCCTTTTTACAGGTGAGGAAATCAAGGTGAGATCAAATAACTTATCTACTGCTGGTAGAGGACTAGAATTTGAACCCCAGGTCTGCCTACCTACCCTTTGGCTCTAACTGATGAGCAGAGTCTGTTACACTCTAAAATTTCCCAACTGCTTCACTCCTACTATAAAATGAGGAAGTCTCCTTTGGGAAACCTGAAGTCTGGTAGGGAACGGAAAGCCAAATTAGAAAGTCGATTTAATGCTTTTGGGTTCTAAGGCAACTTGACACTTCTGCCTTCTGTTCTCAGCTCTGTCTGGTATCTGCCATCAAGAGGTAAAGGAGGAAGCTTTAGCAGACAGCAGGGCAGGAACCCGGAGCCCTGGATTCCAGCCCCTTCCCAACATCACAAGCACAGTCCTGCTCTTTGGGTCTCAATTACCAAACTTGTCAAACAAGGGATTGACTGGGATCACCTCCAAGATCATTTCTAGCTCATCAGTCCATGATGTACTGCCTGTGTCTTATGACAACTGGTGCCACTACTTGCAGTCTGTTTCCTCATAAAATGAAGGTGATTATCCTGTACTGCTGCAAACCAAGTACTGTAGTGGTCATGGAGGTGAAGCTTCCTGTGGGATTAATCTGGCAGCAGCCTGCTCTCAGTCAAGCTGGGGCAGGGTACATATCAGTCGTTTTCAAACAGCCAATTGTTCCCACACCACTCTCTGCTGGCAGAAAGTATACGGTGGCAATTCCCAAATAACTCAGGTTAAAAAGCAACCCCCTCCCAGCCAGCCATTTTCTGCAGATTTTCCTGGTGGCCCCAAAGACCAAGTCTGGCTCATCCTAGTCAAGGGCTTCTGAAAAGGGTTTTCCTGAAGGGAAAATGCCCAAGGCAAGAGTGGGAGCAGTAAGGAGCCAGAGGGAGGGTGGCACCAATGATTTGAGGAAGTATGGGGTACTTATAAAATCCCTGCAGAGATCCAGTTCTATCCGCAACCTTGCTGTGACCTTGGGCCAGTTGCTTCCTCTCTGTGGAAGTAACAGTTGTCTCATCTGTAGCTGAGAGGTAGGTGAGAATTTCTGAGGCCCCTTCCACACTTAGAACATCACAACCATCCTCCTTTTCTCCCACTTTGAGACAGCAGTGGTTTGAGCTTCTGCTTTCTCTTTCCTTTTAGTTTAATTTAGCCCCCACCACTTCTCCTCATCTAACTTTGTCCACAGACACAAACTACAGTGTTGCCCTGGAGACAGGCAGGCAGGCAGGACCTGGAACCTCCTTCAGGATCAGAAAACCATGGTTCAGATCTTCAGCACCTAGCACGTGGCCTGGCACACAGGAGACATTCAGAAAGCGTAAGCTCATAAATGAGCAAATGCGACACCTCAGATTCAGAATTATGGCTGTCCCTTCCTTTGCTACAACTCTAAGAAAAAATGTTTTGTTTTGCAGCCACTTAGTTCCTAACCAACAGGGTTGTTGCAATTGCCCCACAAATGGTCCCCTTTCTTCATTTAGGTTTTCTTAAATGCATGGCTAGACATATGTCTTCCCCACCCAGGAACTTCCGAAGGATTCGCTGGTTATGTGAGAAAAGCTGACATTCAAGTTCCTCTATGATTAGAGGCAAATTCCCATTTCTGTTCTCATCTACCTCACCCCACAAATCCACAAGGTCTCCCTCCTACTGCTGACCAATCCCAAAATGCAACCACCTATCTTGACTGAAACAAGTTGAAAAACGCACGTGGAGCCATTAGAACAGCATGTTGTCCATTGTAAGTTCTCTATTTTAGCTATTCTCATTCCCGGTTTCCACATCTCCCAACCTCCTCTGCTACCCCTCTCAGATTCTTTTCTTTTCACTTACCCCATCAGCACCACATAAAAATAAATAAAATACCATCAGGGCAGATAGTGAGAATAGTTAACTTCAAGTCAGGCAGGCACCAGGTAGAGCCCATCCATGCACATCTCATATTCCTCCCACAAAGCTATAGGACAGGCAAAATTAGAGCCCACTGTAGAGATAGGGAAATGGAGGCTCAGAGAGATTACATGTTCACAGTCAAGCAGTGACAAAGGTCTTACTCCAAAGTTCTTAATCATTTTGTTAAATTATGCTTTGGTAACAGTTAAATCAAGTTGGGCAAACACTCAAAAGGGGTGTCTGCTGACCTTTAAGACATTTGGGTTCACAGCTTGGTGGAGCATAGGAACTGCAGAAGACATGGAAAAAAGTCATTTTTCTTAGTTCCAGATTCATTATCAGAGATGAAGAAAGGGTCCTTAGAAACTGTTGGATCCAACCCCTCACTATTCAAATGGGGAAACTGAGACCCAGAGAGGGCAATGAATAGCTGGTCCAAGGTCACACAGAGGGAGGGACAAGACCAGATCCAGCAAGTCTCCCAGCTACCTGTGCCACCTGCATAGCTACAATAGCAAAAACATGCTGAGTTACAATAAACAGGCCTGGCCAGCCAGGGCAGGGAGCAGAGCCCTCTCTCTAACCAGCAGATAGCTGCAGGCCACAGGCACTGGACAACCTTTGATCCAAGTCACAAACCAGAACTGGAGCTGGGGGAAGGGAAAACTGAGAAACTACTGTTGAGCCTACTTGCTTATCAGTGCTCTTGTGAAGTGGAAGCTTTCCATGGCTCTTGGCCCTCCTAAGATTACAATTGCATCGATGCCCTTGAAGAGGTCAAAAGAGGAAGTTGAGTTTGGTTGTAAAGGATGAAGAGCACAGGGAGAGACAGAGAGAGGTCCAGCCAGTGAGAGGGAGCCTGAGACCCAGAGGGGGCTGGGCCAGCCTCCCCAGGATTGAGACAAGCTCAGACCCTTCTGGAAGTTTCCTAGGAAGCACTTAGGGAGAGCTTAAAGACTTTAACTTACTCCTGCATCCACATCCCCAGGCACATTTAACAACCTCAGCCTTCGAGGAGGAAAATTCAGGCTGCAGGTTCTAGGGAAGAGACAGAGGCTCTTGTTGGAAATGTGCTTCTGTGTGTCATATTTTTCCTCTTTTGAAAAGAGAATGAATGGGATTCAAGGGAATGAATCGGAGGCTCACTCTAGGATGTCAATGTTAGAAGGGAAACAAGATTCTGTAGTCTTAACTCTCTCCTTTTGCAGATAAGGAAACGACTCAGGAGGGGAAGGGACTGGCCCAAGTCAGAAGCAACTATGTGGCAGATGCAAGAACCCAGGGTCCTGAGGCCTGGCCTGGCCCTCCAGCACAGATTCCATGGAGATGGGTGGGGATTGAGGGTGGGGGAAGGTTGCCAATGTGCCCAAAGTAATTTCTTCTTCCCTCCCCACTCCCAGTAAGCTGAGTGGCACCTGCCACCATCTCCCCTTTCAAAACACACACATCACTCATTTTTATGGAGGCTCAGTATGTTTTGGGATTTGACAAAGCCCAAACCAGGGCAGGGGTGTGGCAAGGGACAGAGGTGGGTAGGGGTGGTGGCTGGAGAGGGGGTAACAAGGGAGCAGAGGTGGACGGGACCTGTGGCTACGGTTCTTCAGCTGCTCGGGCATGAGCAGGAGTGACCGTGCGGGGACCTTGATGACCCCTGGGAGTGGGAGACTTTCCTAAGTCTCAGTTGAAGACAAGAGCCCCATCCTAACCCCTCCCCCCACCCTTATGCCTTCCTCAGTCTCTGGATCTGGAACAACGGCCTGGTCACAGCAGATGGCGCTGCTGACCATTTCTTGGCAGAGGGACACACCAAAGCCAGTGGTACTAGTCCTCGCCGCCACAGAGAGCCAGCAAGGCCTTCAGGAAGTCTCCGGAGGTGTCACCCTGGCAGGGGCAGAGGGAAAGTAGAGTGAGTGGAAACAATTCTGTCTGAATGCCCACCTCTTCTCCTAACTACCCACCAGCCTGGACATCTCCCTTGTATTCTCTGTCACCAACAAAGCTATTATATGACGGCCAGAGAGGTCTCTTGTGCATAAATGTGATCACGTCCCTTCTGGGGCCCTGTGACCCCCCAGGAATATGTGCCAGCTCTTGGCCTGGCTTCAAGGACCTCTGGACTCTAGAGCTTGCAGCACCCCGCCTCCCGTCCTCCTGGGGGCAGCACTGTCCTCTTGGCTCCTTCTCCCATTATTCCAGCTGTCCACAGGCCCCTGCACCTTCCCCAGGTCCTGTCTGCAGCAGGGCCTTCCCCTCCAAGGACCTTCCTGCCATCCATCTTATCTTAGGAGGCAGAGTGCTTCCTTCCCACCTTGGTTCCCCTTGCACACCACAGAGACCCTACCCTCACAAGTCATGTGACCTGAACAAGCGCTGCTGAGCCCACTGGTGACATGCTCGATCATCATTGTACTCACCACACAGCACAGTGGTCTGACACACCACTGTCAAGCGGGGAAGGCCAGTGTAGCCTATGCTACAGAGCCCCCTTTAGAGGGCTCCTGTCACTTACGAAAACCTATTTATGATATGTGGGTTTCTGGAGTTTTGGGGTACTTAATATGTGATTTTTTTCAAAGTAATGTTATAATTGTAAACAATTCAGATCAAAGGGATGATTGTACCCAAAAGTCTCCCTCCCATCCTTGGCCCCTAGATTCCCCAATCAGGAGGCAGCTACTGTTACTACATTTTGATACGATTTCCTAGCAACAGTCTGTATACATACAAATACATGTACACATACAAATACATATACATCCCTCTTCTACACAAATGGACACATATCCTGTCCTGGGCTGTACTTTTTGACAAATCAACACCTAGAGCCTTCTCATACTTTTTCAAGGCTGTATTATATCCCATTATATGGATATACAGGTTGAGTATTTCTTATCCAAAATTCATGAGATCAGAAGTGTCTGGATTGGGGATTTTTAAAAAAAATGTTGGAAGGGCTGGGGATGTGGCTCAAATGGTAACGCCTGGCATGCGTGGGGCGCTGGGTTCGATCCTCAGCACCACATAAAAATAAAGATGTTGTGTCCACCAAAAACTTAAAAATAAACATTAAAAAATTTTTTTTCTCTCTCTCTCTTAAAAAAATGTTGGAATATTTGCATACATTAGTGAGATGTCTTGGGAATCGGATCCAAGTTCAAACACAAAATTCATTTATGTTTCATATGCATCTTACACACATAGCCTGAAGGTAAATCTATATAATGTTTTAAATAATTCTATACAATGTTTTAAATAGTTCTGTGCCATGAAACTAAGTTTCATGTTATGAAATTTTCTACTTATACTACTGCATGTTCATGCTTAAAAAGTTCTAAATTTTGGAGCATTTCAGATTTCAGGTTGTCAGATTAGGAAGGCTTAACCTGTACCACATTTTATTTAACCAGTTCTTTATGGACAGCTTCCAATGTTTGGCTACTATAAACAATACTGGCATAATTATTCTCCCACATGTCTTTGGGAACATGTACAGTTAATGTCTGTAGAATAAATTCCAACAAGTAGAAATTACCCAGTCAAAAGTACACATACTTCAAATTTTGAAACTGACAAATTTCCCTTTCAAGGTGTGCTACCAATTTAAATTTCCATCAAGTCTTCATGACATTGCCTGTGATACCCACAAGCAAGTATAGACAGCACCAAGCTCTTAAGATTTGGGGCAATCTCAAGACCAAAAAAAAAAAAAAAAAAAAGGGCTCCATAAGTAAAGTAAAGAAGCCAGACACAAAAGGTCCCTATGAAACCATTTATGTGAGATACTTAGAAAAGGCAAATTCATAGAAAGATTTGACCCCCTAAGGTCCCCATAATCTTGAGAAAGAAAGTAGCCTGGTGGCTGCCTACACCTGGGAGTGGAAATAGGCAGGTAGAAAGCACCTTAGTGGGATGATGGAAATATCTGAAAACTGGACTGTGGTGATGGGTGCACAACTCAGTAAATTTACTAAATATTTCTGAATTTTATGGTATGTGAGTTGTGCTTTAATAAAAATTTTATTTTTTATTTTTTTTTAATCTTTACTTTTATTATTTTTATATGGTGCTGAGGACTGAACCCAGTGCCTCATGCATTCTAGGCAAGCACTCTACCACTGAGCCACAACCCCAGCCAATAAAAATTTTTAAAGTTAAAAAAAATAGGCTTTTTCATTTGAATATTTTTAGCTATGAACTTTTGGTTCTTCTGGAATTGGTTTTGGTATCAACAGTAAGGCGGTCTCCTTTCACTGAGCCACATGCTGTTCTACCAGGTAACCCCCTGGCAAACCTGTCCCCTTACCTGGAGAGCTTGGTGGAGAGACTTGTCGTATTTCTCAATGAATTCCTGCCGGATGTTGAACAGGTCGATCTCACTCCGGGAAACCATGACTCTGGTGAGCGTCTTCTCATCTGTGCCAGCGCCCTGTTGGAGCCAGGAAAGAGAGACACAGGCAGGAGACAGAGCCGGTGAGGCAAGACATGGTGGTGTCTACCCACGTCTCTCTCTTTTGCTCTCCAAAACTGGGGTGAGATACTCTGCCTCTGTTTTCCACAAATAGTCCTGACCAAAAGTCCCCTGTGGGGCTGGGGTCCTGGCTCAGCGGTAGAGCACTTGCCTAGCGTGTGCAATGCCCTGGGTTCGATCCTCAGCACCACATAAAAATAAATAAATAAAACAAAGGTATTGTGTCCAACTACAACTAAAAAATAAATATTAAAAACAGAGTCTCTGCACATGTGATCGGTTAAGACGAAGTCATACTGCATTAGGTATGGCCCTAGTAACTGGTGTCTTTATTACAGAGGGGACAGGAGCGAACACACAGAGGATGTCATGTGAAGATGAAGGCAGAGATTGAATTGGTACATCCATAAAACACATGTGCCAGGGCTTTCTGGCAACCACCAGAAGTTGGGAGAGTAGTATGGGGGGGTTCCTCCCTCAGCGCTTCCAGGGAATCAACCTGGCCCAGGTTGATTGTTAGCCTCCAGAACTCTGAGAGAATAAGTCTCTGTTGTCCCCCAATTTCTTGTGATTTGCTATAGCAGCCCTAGGAAATGGTACAGGGCCCAAGAAGCTGGCACTGGGCACGGAAGGTACAGGCAGCCAGGGCCTGCCTCTGCCCCCAGCTCTGCCACTTAGGAGCCACGTAAATGTGGGTGAAGTTTTCACCTATGTGGGCCTCAGTTTCCTCCTTATATAATGAGGATACTACCATGACCTCATAGGGTTGCTGGGAGGATCAACTGTGTTCAGGGAGGTAAACAATTGGCACAAAACTTGGCACATAGTAAGTGTTCAATAAACGGCTACCATGCTTGGGGATTAGGCTGAGTGGGGTCTCAGACTCCTTCCCACCAAACCACTTGCCTGGCTCTGTCAGCAGTTGAGATTTCAGCGTTTGGGCTTGGAATGTGGCCAGCATGGCCTGGAATTTTCAGGAAGAAGAGGGCTAAGGACTTGTGATCCTGGATAATCATTTGTCAAGAGACGTTGTCACCTGCTAGAATGTGAACTCTGATAGAGGACTCAGCCCTTTGTCCCCACAGCAAGTTTCTCAACTTCAGCACTTGGGGCCAGATGATTTCTTTGTGGTGGGGACCTGCCCTGTGCACTATGGGTTGTTTAACAGCACCCTTGCTTTCTCCCAGCAGATGCCCAGAGCAACACTCGTCAAATCGTGACAATCCAAAATATGTTTGGATATTGTCAACTGTCCCCTGGGGAGCAAGATCAATGCTACTGGAAAATTTCTATCCTACAGCCAGACAAGGGCAGATGCTGCTAAATAACAAGAGGTAAGAAACAGTGGCCAGAAGTCCTGATCTGGGGTATGTGCACGTCTGTGTTTGTGGGTACATGAAAGTCAGTGCCTGAAGGGAAAGAAATAAACAAGACTTTCTTACCTTCATGGATTTGTAAAGTTTGTCAGCAAAGAAGAGAGGCTTGTTCTTGACACTCTGAACTGGTGGGGAGAGGAGGGAGATGCAGGGAACTTAGTCAGAGCTGTGCACCCAGGCTCTGTGCTGGAATTTCCCTCTTACCCCACTCTCCCAACCTGGGCCTGCAGATCATTGCAAACCCCAGGGTCACTCAGGGGATGACAGCTTCACTTCCTCTTCCCAATGCCACCTCCTTTGCTCCTTCCTAGGCCTGGCTCTCACTGGACTGCAACTCACTTCCAGTTAAGATGCTTGCAGCTCACCCAGGTCAGAAGAGGATTCCAAGGGAATTAACCCCTTCTGAGCCCAAGGAACAGGGCCTCAAACTTTCAAGCACATCAGAATCACATGAGAACCTTGTTTAAAACTCAGGTTTTAGGCTCTCCTCTCGAGACTTAGATTCTAGAGACATTTTGAGCAGTGGTTCTAAAAGTACGATGCCCAGACTGACAGTATCCACGTAACTTGAGATCTTGGTAAAAATGCAAATTCTCATGCCCCACCCCAGATGTGCTGAATCAGAAACTCTGGAGGTGGGTGACCTACTCATCCCAGTTTGCTGGGTACATTCCCTGTCTTAGCACTGAAAGTCCGTACAAACCAGGATAGCTGCTCTCCCTACTCTAGTGATGTTTGAAAACTACTGATCTAGAGAATAGCACCCCAAAGAATGACTGTCAGTATACTTTAAGGCACTGTGCCAATCCCTGGGGCTGACTGTTGCCCCAGGGCCTGCACATTCTTGCTGCACTGGCAGCCCCTGCACCCCACCCACACAACAGCCAATGTCACCAACACAGCACTTTTTCAAGGCCTGGGGTTCTCTGGGATTCGCAGCTGCCTGATATCAAGGCTCCAAGGACCAATGGGGCTGTCTCAGCTTAAGGAGGAGGATTAAACACCAGGAGCAGAGAGCTGTAAGACTCTGGGGAGAAAATTATCTATGAGGCCCCGGAGCAAGAGGCTGGCCTTGCTTACCCCAAAGGCACAATCCCACGTAGGCCCCTCTGGAAAGATCACATCACACACCTCCCTGCTTAGCTCCTGATGCAGTTCCCCATGAGCTCTTGGGCCTGAGAGCCAAAGCTCCTGCCCCCTAGTCACTCTTGCTCCCTCCCACTGAACACAGTGCACATTCCTCTGTGTCTTGTCTGCCTGATATGGATGTGCTTCCTATTTATTTTATTCTTCCCCTAAACCCCATCCTGCAAGGTTGCACTTGATGTGCACGTCTCCTCCAATCACGACACCACCTCCAGGAAGCCTCCCCTGATTCCAGGTCTAGGGCTTCGTGAGTCTAGTTAAGGAGCACATTGAGCAGAAAATTTTCTCCTCTACAATCAACCCTGCAAGCCTTCCTTGCAATAGCCTATGTGCCTCAAGGGACCCTGGTGACTGCCATGGGTGGAGTGGTGTAGTTTGGTATGGTATGACGCCATGCACACATGTTCAAGGTGGGAGGAAAGAAGAAAGAGGGAGAAACATGAGAAGGTCAAGATTCAAAGGAGTCTCCAAAGGCTGATTATTCTGGTGTTAAGAACACGGGTTTTGGACTCAGGCGGCCCCTGGTTCTCGTGTTAGCATTATTCTCTCTGAACCTCAGCACTGTCCTCTGTGAAGTATCTGGTAAGGATCTGACCAAACCATAAGGAACCTTGCACAGAACCTGGTGGAAATCACACTAAATGCTCACGTTGCCAGTGGCAACCTTGTGGCAGGGGGCGCTGCTCTAAGTACTTTACATATACTTACTCATTTAAATATTACGAAAATACGCTACAGGCTGGGTATTATTGCTATCTCCATTTTACAGAGAAGGAAACTGAGACACAGGCTTTGTGACTTGCCCAAGAACACGCAGCTAGCAAGTGGAAGAGCGGGGACTCCCCCTGGAGCCCATGTTTTTAACCACAAGGCCGTCTGGCTTCCCGGACACTGCGCTCGGTGGCAAAGAACCATTACGTGGTAAGTAACAACAGCAACAGCATGTCTATCCATCTAATCCAAACCACCTTTCTTCCACATTAGCATCTCTGAAGTCCAGATGCATTTTATAATGGATGGCAGTTATGGGAAATCCTTCCGCTGACACCTCCTGGCGAGATAAGGAAAGTACATGCATCAATGCATCCTTTTAATAGGATGCCAGTAATAAACACGAATAAAGTCAATAGCTAGGCGCTCAACCCTTGCTCCTATCTATTTACTCATGCTTACACATAGAGAAATACAGATCCAAAAGGGAAAGACTTCTTTAAAGTCAAGAACTTGATTTATGCAGGAAAAGAGGAACCAAAGAGAGGTATTGGGAGGAGGAAAGAGTGCGTGTGTGTGCAGTGTGTCATGTGTGAATATATCCTGCATGTGCATGTCCTTAGTGTCCTGTGTGTGCATGTGTGGTGGGTGTGACTGTTTGTATATACATTCTAGTCCTGCAGGACACCAAGTTCTTCCCTGTCCTCCTCACTGATCCTTCCCCAGGGAGGGCTGGTTTTGCATCCTGTCCTGCAGCCTGGAACAGATCCTCATGATGCTCCCAACAATCTCAACTGGCAGAAACCCTGGAGGTGACCTTAGACAGAATTCACTCTCCAGAGCCAGTAGCACAGGAAGCTGCTAAGGTGGCACTCTTTCAGGGAAGCTGGCCGTGTTCCCAGTTTCCCCAGTCCCTTCCCTTGGTCCCTGTCAGTTACCGATGGCCACAAAAGCGTCCCTGACGTCCCCAGACATCTCCTTCTTGATGATGTGCTCCACATCATAGTTGGTCATCTTGATGAACTCCTGGAAGACTGACCCCAAGAGAAGCCCCAGAGGTGACAGTGAGCTTCAGTTCAGAGAGGGAGATCACCACTCCCCAGCCCCACTCAGCTCTGCCCACAGGCTATGTTGGGGAAGAGGAAAGGGGAGCAGAAGTGGCCACAGACAGGCTAAATACACCAGGCAAGACCATGGTGAGAGGGAATTCTGACCTCAAGGCTGCTGTGGGCCCAGTGCCAAATCTGTGCCAGGCCAGAGCCCCCAGGCTGGCTGGAAGCCCCTGAGACTTGGACAAGAACAAAGGACCCAGGCTGGTGTGGTAAAGGGAACAGGCATGTTGGTCATGGCTCTGCCCCTGGCTCACTGAGTGACCTCAGGTGAACCCTTTCCCACTCTGGGCTTCTTTCTCCTCATGGGTCAGGTGGGGACACTAAGACTAGTCTTGAGTACAACCCTTGGGCAGCACATGGGCCAAGGACGGTGCTACGTGCTTGACATGTATTGTGTTTTGTGTTCTCACAACAATCACATGAAGCAGAAGTAAAATCCCAATTCCTAGGTAAGGGATTTAGGTATAAAGATTCAGAAACTTGCCCAGAGCCACATGGCTGATAAGTGGGGGATTCATTTCAAGGTGGTTCAGTGCCCTAGTCCATTCTTTCAGCCACTATGTTAAAGCACCAGCTGTACTGAAATGTGCCAGACGAATGCATATTCAGCTGCTTTAGTGGAAAGGGCACTTTATGGTCTTCTCATGCAAGGGCCCCTACACACAGGTGTGCCTGTGTGTGTGGCGGCCTGTGGTTCAAACACTTACATATGGTCTTGTGTGACCACCGCCCCTCACTGCCTTGCTCCTAGCAGGTATCACCAATGGATTGTGACACTGAACCTCAGAAGCCTTCTCAACACAGCAGCTCCTTTCCAATCCGCCAGTGTTGGCCTTTGAGGTGAAATCCACTTGCCAGCCCTTATCCCAGGCATCTCACCTGCTTCTCTTAAGGAGGTGAAGGGAGATGGCCTGAGGCTGATGATATGCCAGGGTGCCTGTGTCCCCATTAGCCACAGCGTCCCCATTAGCCACAGCGTCCCCTACCACTGCAGGAATAGGGAGGCAGACGGTGTGCAACTGGTTCCTCTTCACAGAGAGCTGAGAGGCTCTTGCTGGATTGGAACTCTTCCTGCTGAACTGGAAGGAGTTGGGCCTCACCTCTCCGTAGGTGCGGGTAGCTACGGGTGCACAGGATCGTCATGAACCGAGTCTCCAGGGAAGTTTTATCTCCGCTGGGAGTATCTGCGATTTCCTGCAGAGCCCGAGTAGGGACAAGGATTTGGGAGGGGAGACATAAGAAAGTCCTGGTTATGATCCACTTTCCTATCTGAGAGGCTGAGGCAGTTGGAGGCGGGGCTGATCCAGCCGCCATTGGAAGAGGTTGAGGTTGGCCTCCTTTTCCTCAGCCTCCAGCACAGTGACCTCCACATTCCCCTCTTCAGGTCCCAGAGGCCCAGTGGGCACACTCATGGGCTCGGCACTGGGTGTTTCCACCCTGGCCTTGGGGACTGGGGCCCAGGGGACGGACCAAATTGGTATTGGGCACAGAGACTCAGGGTTCTCCTGCCTTCTGTCCTCCAATTAGAGAGCCCCTCTGGGGAATGTGTACATGCACACAAGCAAGGAAAATTGGCCTAGTCAGTGTTTCCCCAAATAGAGTCAAGGGCAGACATTTTAGTTTTTTTTTGGAGGTGGGGTACCAGGGATTGAACTCAGGGTCACTCAACCATGGAGCCACATCCCCAGCCCTATTTTGTATTTCATTTAGAGACAGGGTCTCACTGAGTTGCTTAGCACCTCACTTTTGCTGAGGCTGGCTTTGAACTCATGATCCTCCTGCCCCAGCCTCCTGAGCCACTAGGATTACAGGCATGAGCCACTGCGCCCCGCAAGGCAGACATTTTAATACACCTACGTGTATGCTTCCACAGTTATCTTATAGTTGGCTACAGTTCTATTTACATCCACTTAACTCCCTTTGAAATAACTCATTTTAGGTTAACAAACAAGTGAGTGGACTCAAAGAAAACAATCATAGCCGGTGGTTAAGTAGCCCAAATTGTGCCAGAGATGAACCAGCAAATTTGGGGAAACACTTGCCTGGCCCATGTTTTCCCAGCAGGGTCCTTAAGGGGCCCTGAAGGGGAGAGAGAGAAGCTGCAGAGCAAGGCCCCCAGATCACTGCCCAGCCCCAAAGCACAGACTTTACTGAGGCTGTTAACATCCAGATGAAGATCGGGACACTCACCAAGATCTCAGCAGCCACCTGAGAGCGGGGAGGAGAGAGAGGAGGGAGAGAGGGGAAGGCAAGAGTCAGAGAGGCTGCAGAGGTTGGCTCTGGGGCTCCTGGGAGGCAGGGGGAGTGGCCGAGGTCCCCAAGAAACCCTGGGACCACTATGAGGGACAGGAGGGGAAAATGCCTGTCTCTGATCTTTGGGCTAAAGCTCAAAATGGGGCCAGGCCTGAAAATAACTAAAAACATGTGCCCCTGGGGATAAGAGAAAGACAAAGAAGTGTGTCCTTCCCTCCAGGTAACTTGGAGCTGGCTCCAGGCCTCAGTTTGCCTGTCAGAAAATTGGGAGAAAGAAACCCTATCACTCCCCACAGAGCTACTGAGAAGGTAACACGCAAGGTGCAAAGTGCTCTGCACCTGTTAGCACGTTCAGAGTGTCGCATGGGGGCAGGATGGCCAAGGCTTCTGGGGGGTGATCTACCTGGGGGTGACGGCCTAGCTGCAGGATGGGGAAGGCATTTCACATTCACCTAATGCACAGCACAGCAGTCCGTGGCTGTGCTTGGGAACAAAAGCAGGTGGCCTTTGTGTACCCAGACGATGTCACCTTTGTTTTCTTCCTTGACTCTTTGCTGACTACTTTATTCTCTTGGATAGAATGAAATCCTAATCTTTATAAACAACACTCTTATGCTCTGGAAAACTTCTTTTATTGCATAAGTTAAAATGTCTATCATAACTTGGAATGCACATGGCTTTTGGTTGAGCTATAACATTGCTAGGAGTGTGCCCTAGAGATGGACTGGCAAGTCTTCCACCCCATAATACAAAATGGGGCAAGGCCTGAAAATAATTAAAAATATGCTCACTGCAGCCTTCTTTGCAATTGAGAAAACAAAACAAAACAGGGTATGGTTTAGCCAATCAAGAGAAATAATCCACACAACTTTTTAAAAAGAATGAGACTGAGGGCTGGGATTGTGGCTCAGTGGTAGAACGCTTGCCTAGCATGTGTGAGGCCCTGGGTTTGATTCTCAGCACCACATATAAATAAGTAAAATAAAGGTCCATTGATACTAAAAAATATTTTTTAAAAATTAAAAAAGAATAAGACTGAGCCAGGTGCAGTGGTGCATGCCTGTAATCTCAGCCACTTGGGAGGCTGAGGCTGGAAGATCTCAAGTTTGAGGGTAGCCTCAACAACTTTGTGAGATACCTTTGTCTCAAAAAAAAAAAAAAAAAAAAAAAAAGGCAGGGGGTGGTGATGGCAGCTGGATATGAAGCTCAGAAGGAGAATGCCCCTGAGTTCAATCCCCAGTACTAAAAAATTTTAAAAAAAGAATAAATATAATTAGTCTGGGATGCATGAGCAAGGCCCTGGAAGAGGAAAAAACAAAAACAACAATGAAAGAATGAGATTGATCTACAATGCTAATAAGGCATTTCCATCTAAATGATATAGAAATATAAAATAGAATACACATATTGTGTATAACTGTGTTCCTTTTATCTAGATTAAAAAAATAAATAAACACTCCCCTGCTTACTTCGAAGTACATCAGAAATTACCAAGATATGGTTGACTATGGATTCCTTTGGGAAGGAATGTGAAGAAAAACTTCAGCATTTTCTTTTATTCATTCTGAAATGTCATGATTACCTTTCCCATTGTGGGAATATTACTTTACTTATCTGTGTAAATGTCAAACAGGACTTGTCAGGATTACTAGGATTATGAACAGCTTCTGGTTTTTAAATACTGTATTGAAAGCTGTATTAAAAACAATCCAGTTAAATCTTGAGGACATTGTGCCAAGTGAAAGAAGCCAGCCACAAGGGGACAAACACTGTCTGATTCTACTTACATGAAGCAAATTCACAGACAGGAAGTTGATTGGCAGTTGCCAGGGACCAGGGGAGAGGGAAATGGGCAGTTACTGGTTAGTGGGTTTAGATTTCAGTTTTGCAAAATAAAAAGCATTCTGGAGATGGATAGATAGTTGTAATTCTTGTCCCAGAATGTGAATGTACTTGGTACCAATGAATTGTATACTTAAAAACAATAAGTACAGTTAATTTTATGTTACATGTATTTTATAAAAAAATTTTAGTTTGAGCACTAAAAAAACACGCAAAAAGCAAAAAACAAACAAACAAACTTCGTATTACTTAAAAAAAAGAGAGAGAAAAAAGAGTGGGGATGGGGCGGCGTTTAAAAAAATAAAACAAATGGGCTGGGCTTGTGGCTCAGAGGTAGAGCGCTTGCCTGGCTGCGTGAGGCACTGGGTTCAATTCTCAGCACCACATATAATTAAATTAATTAATTAAATAAAGGTCCAATGACAACTAAAAAAATATTTAAAATAATATAAAGTGCTAAATATTCTTATTTATTCGGGTCAGACAACCCCGGATGTATTTTTTCCAAGGCAACTTTAAGACGATAACATCTATAATACAAAAAAAAGGTAGTGGGAGCCAGGTGTGGTGGTGCACTCCTCTACTCCCAGCTTCTCGGGGAGACCAAGGTGAAGCTGATGTAGGAAGATTGTGAGTTGGAGTCCAGCCTGGGCAAATTAACAAGAGCCTGTTTCAAAAATAAAATTAAGATAAGGTCTGGGGCTGTAGCTCAGTGGTAGAGTGCTTGTCTAGCATGTGCAAGGTCCTGGGTTCAAGTCCCAGAACCTCTAAGAAAAATGTGGTGGAAGATTAAAATAATATTCCCCACAAAAGCTTTTCCTTTTAGCTCAGCTACTTCCTGCAAAAATTAATCTGGGCAGTTCCTCAAGAGAGTACTCTGCAATGGGAAGAAACAGACACAGATGCATGCTGCAGGGTGGACGACCCTTGAAACCATGATGCTAAGCGGAAGAAGACAGTCACCCAGGGCCATGTGGTGTGTGGCTCTACTGACACAAAATGTCAGGGATAGGCAAATCTAGCCACAGAAAGCAGACTAGAGGTAGCTTAGGGCTAGGGGCATGGGAGAAAATGAGTGACTGTCAATGTGTACAGAGCTTCTGCTAGGGGTGAAGAAATGTTTTAAATCGATTGTGGTGTCGGTTGTATACATCTGTGAAGATAGTAAAATCCACTGAATTGTACACTATAAATGAGTCAATGGCATGGTATTTGAACTATATTTCAATACAGCTGTTATATCATTAAAAAATCTGGGGATTGGCCGGACTCAGTGGTACACACCTATAATTCCTAGAGGGTTGGCAGGCTGAGGCAGAAGGATCACAAGTTCAAAGCCAGCCTCAGTAACCTAGAAAGGCCCTGAGCAACTTAGCAAGACCCTGTCTCAGAAAAAAAAAAAAAAAAAAAAAAAGAATGGGGGTGGTGCATAAAGTAAAATAAAAAGGCTGGGGATTTGGCTCAGTGGCTAAGCACACCTGGGTTCAATCCTTGGTACAAAAAAAAAAAAAATCTCCGGGGATTGATTATCTAAAAATAACTATAATGCTTCTTTTCACTGTGGGCCTGTAATAATTAGGTTATCTACATTGCTTATTGCTCAAACCAGAACACTAAAGGGGAAAGAGGAGGCTATTGACAGTTACTGTGTGGTGAAAGGTGGAAACTGGACATGCAGTCACTCTGTTAATAATAGACTCTGAGAACCTGCTGCTGCTCCAGATGTGCAGAGGAAGAGGCTGGGGGAGAAGGCAGTCAAAACAAGCACACCAAACTGCTAAGAACTGAAAGGCATTATCTTTCTGAGGGGGAAACTTGGTCCTGCCTATCAACTGCCTTTGATTTTTATAGACACTTTGCTCTAGCCTTCCCACTACACCTCTAGAAATGTACTCTAATGAAAATGATCATGAGTGTGTTAACAGTCTTGGATACGAGGTAGAGGGCTTGGATAAATAAAGTACAGTGGATTCAGATGGAATAGTATTGGCCATTAACTGTTGCTGCTCTCTAAGAATATATGTAGCAATATGCACAGAATACTATTTTTAAAAAAATATTAATGTTTTAGTTGTAGTTGGACACAATACCTTTATTTTACTTATTTATTTTTATGTGGTGTTGAGGATCAAACCCAGGGCCTCACCTGTGCTAGGCGAGCGCTCTGCCGCTGAGCCACAACTCCAGTACCTAGAATACTAATTTTTAAATGTTCTAGATCTACTTTTATATATCTACAGAAAAACAATTTGAATATGTGCAAGTAGACTATAGGTTTTCTTTTCCTCTATTTTCTAGTTTCTGTAAAAGAATATGCATTACTTATGAAACAACAACAATAAAATTCTATTTATAGGGCTGCAATTGTGGGTCAGCGGTAGAATGCTTGCCTAGCATTGCAAGCCACTGGGTTCGATTCTCAGCACCACATATAAATAAATGAATAAAATAAAGATCCATCAATATCTTAAAAAAACTTTTTTTTAAAAAAAAATCTGTTTTATAAGAAAATGGGTCCATCCTAAAATGAGGGATTATCACCCTAATCTGGAGAAGCAGCTGATTTAGGCAGGACTCTGGCTCAAGGGTCTCAATTGCTTCCATTCAGGTTCTCTCTCTCCCTTTCTCTCCTGCAAACCAGCTGCCCCCCACTGTCCCTTGATAGTGTCCATTGGAAGCTTAAGCTCACAGGCAGACCAGGCACCAGGCAGAAGCATTCCCTGGAAGGTTGAATTTTGGGATGGGGATGGATTCAGGAAGAGAGCTAAGACCAAAAGCCCCCTCACAGCACAGTGACACTACTCACTGTAATACTTAATAAACATCTGTTGAATGAGTGAGTAAATTGTGTTCACACCAACCTGCGATTGTGTCTGGCTGGGTTTCCTGACTATCCCATAAATGTGCCCAGAATATAAATGACATCCCACGATTCAGCTAGGAACCCTGCAGCTCCTGACAGCTGTATTCCAAAGCAAGGGCAGGACCTCTAGACAACTGCTACCTGTTTTGCTAAGCTTCAGGGGAAATTTCTGGACTGGGTCCTGGAGGATTCTAAATGATATTAAGGATAAACTTTGGAGTCAGGCAAGACCGAGTTCAAATCAAACCAATACCACTACTCTTAGAAACTTCCCTTAGAAAAGTTTAGGAGTTTCATTTTCCTCCAGTAAAAACAGAAAACATAATCGACATAGAAAAGTTCAGCATTATGCTAAGTATAAAGCATGCATTCTAATCATTGCAATTGTACTTGCTGGGGTGCCGCTAAGGATTTTTCTAGCTTATTAACTGTTGCAACATACCACACATCTGTGGTTGCAGCCAGGAACGGAAAAGTTGCTGCCCTGACTCTCAATCCATTTTCTACCTATCAGCTGTAAAATAAGGGGCTGGATTTGCAGTTTGTAGTGTCTCTGTCCAATCCCAAGACATTGAGATTTTGAGGGGGTGGGGATGGGACAGGCAGAAGAGATGGAGACAGGTTCTGGGTCAGGCCAGTGGATGCTGGGATCAAGACCCAGGTCAATAGGGACAATTCAGATAGCCTCAGTAGGGACCGTGTATTCATAGGAACCATCAGGGGGAAAAAAATGGGGGTTGTCCAGCCTCTAGAGAAGCCATTTCTAGACCTAAGCTTCCTGGCCTAAGAATCTGGGCAGCAGCTGAGAGGCTAAGAGATCCTGGTGAAACCCTCCCCCATAATCATTCAACAAATACTTACTGAGTATTGCTGAGCATGTACCACTCTGGATACATGCTCAGACACAACAGAATGCACGGAGCATAACAGAGTTGCCAGCCCTGGGCTTCTCCCAGGACACTCTCTTCAACCTCAGCCCCATTTGATAGATAATAAGTCCTCTTTCCCAGCAAGATCCCAAGCCTGCTCCCTCTAGGTCAATTCTACCTGGGCCACTGGTTTGCTGTGTGACTTTCTCCAGAAGACATTCACCCATTCTGGCCTCTGTTTTTCAACTGTAACTTGAAAGGTTTGACCTGGGTCATCTGTACATCCCTTCCCATTCCGAGGAACCTACTGCTCACATAGGAAATGCCAGGAAGACTAGCATCTACCGCCAAATCTCATTCTGAAAATCTTAAAGTCTCAGTTCTAAAGGGTGGAATTAGAAGGGCCCAGAGTCTAAGAATCCACCAATCAAATCGGCGACACCTCTGCAGGAGTCTACCCCACTTCCAGACTGCCACGGCCTGGCCTGACGTCACTTGGAGAGGCTTCTCAGAAGAGCCCAGCTAATGGTGGCCTGGGGTCTCACCTGGGCATCTTCCCGGGCCTGGTCCCGGTCTTCTCCTCCTTCCTCACGGTTTCCCTGCAACAAGACCATTGAGAAAATCAGTCCCTACACATGCACCCATCCTGTCCCTCAGCACCCCCAGTTCCATCTTCCCAAATTCCTTTCCTTATCTGTAACACAGGGACAATAATCCTGCCTTCTAGGATAGGTGGTGGTGGCACTTAGAGCCATGCCTGACACAGTGAGCTCTCAATATTTGTGGATGAGGCCTGATACTTGGGTTATGAGGCATTCAAGAGATGGTGGAAGAAGCTCCTGGGTAACATCACAGGAGGAGGTCACCCATGTTGTCTTGTTCTATGAGCTGGGAGTCCAAAAGCCATGCTGATGGCCATCAAAGAGGGCTGCCTGGAGAAGGTGGCACCAAGCCAGCTTTGAGAAGTGAACAACAAGGGTAGGTGGTGAGACACTGAGAAGTCAAGAGGGGAGACTCCTCTCTCGCACTCAGTCATGCTTCCCCTCCTCCCAGGCCCCATGAATGCACTCACCGTGGCCAGAGAAATGAGGATCCTCTTAAAGTGGCCGGATGTGTCTGAGCTCAGGGCATCCTCCAGGGACTTGTGATAGTCTGAGACAGAGAAAGGGGGTGTGGGCACCTGCTGGCCAAAAAGCTCAAACTTGGGCTAGGGCAGTTGTTAGCAAGGAGAGGTGGGAATGAAGGGGTGTGTAGTCAACTCTCGGGGGCATCCAGTCATCCTTCTGCTGATTTTGTAAGACAACTGGTATTCCTATCAACCCTCACCTCCTCTGCATCCTTCTGCTTACATGCTGGTTGAGGTCTCATAGTATCTCACCTCTCTCCCTTAAAACCTCTATCTAGACCCAAGAGCACAACTGTGACCATGTCACTCCCCTACTCAAAAATTCTACTATAAACTGTTTATAAGAGAAAAACTGTCTGCGACTTTTCATAATGAAAATAAGAGGCCACTTGTTTAAGCACTAAGAATTTGAAGATAGCAATAGCAGAGCGTGCATTTAAGCAGAAGACCCTGCTGAGTGTGGGCCCTGGACAGCTGCTCAGGCCACACACCATGAAGTCTCTCTCGCTCTCTTTAGTGGGCTGGGAAGCTCTCTCTTCTCAACTTCTTCCAAACCTTCTTCTACTGCCAGGCCTTTGTCCTACTGGGACACCTCTGTCTTTCTCCAGACACAGGGCTGGGCACACCCAAGGGGCTTATCCAAGCCTCGTGAATTGAGAGAAAGGAGATAGGCTCAAGCTGTGGGTGGAGTTGAGGCTGAGGTTGAGAGCAGAGGGCCCTGGCTTTTCTTCCGCCTGCCTCCCAGCAGCATTAGGCCCAGTTCCCCAGACTTACCCTCCTTGTAGGCCTCATTGATGGCCCGGATTTCATCATTGTTCCGAGTGGCCAGGATTTCGATCAGAGCCTTTTCATCCGTGCCAGCTCCCTAGAACATCCAGGCAAAGACGATCTTGGCCACTGTCCTGACCTCTGTGCCCCACTGGAACCAGCAGAGACTGGTGCCCACACTATACCTCCATGGCCTTCTTCAACTGTTTGGCATCATAATGGGCTGGTGGCATCATGAGCCCGAGAATCAGCCTCGCCAGGTCTCCAGAGATCTCAGACTTCAGGTCAGCCATTAAGTCCTACAAAGGGCAGGGCCAAGGTCATACAACATCAAAACTTGCTCACTCGTTACCAGGACAGGGAGAAGATAGGAAATGAGGAAACAGGATCTCCCTGTGGGAAAGTCACAGGAGTCTGTCTGTCTTGCTGATGTTGAATTTTATATATTATATCTATATTTTTTTGGGGGGGGTAGTATCTGGGATTGAATTCAGGGGCATTCAATCACTGAGCCACATCCCTTGCCCTATTTTGTGTTTTATTTTATTTTTTTTGGTTCTGGGGATTGAACCCAGGGGAGCTCTACCACTGAGCTACACCCCCAGGCTGTTTTAATTTTTATTTTGAAAAAGGGTCTTGCTAAGTTGCTGGAGCTGGCCTTAAACTTGCGATTCTCTGCCTCAGCCTCCAGAATCACTAGGATCACAGGCATGAACCAATGCACCAGGCTTGCATTTATTATTCAGATGAAGTTAAAGAGAGTGGGAGGAAAAGAACCAAGAAGCAGACCTGCTCTCCTGGGAGGCAATGCTGCAGGACATCATTTCCATCTTGGGGGAAACTCATCAGCCTAAGCCAGGTGCCACCAAGGTGCGATAATCACTGACACTCAGCCTTGGGGCTTTGAAGCCAGCTCTCTCTCTCTGCACAGAGGAACTACAAGTCCCCCAAAGCACCATCTGAAAACACTCATATCCCTGATCGGGGACCCATGCTGAGCTTCTGCCTCTACTGTGCCATCTCGCACAAGTGTCACTAATAGCAAGGAACTGGGGGAGCCAAGAGGTATGTCTGTCGCAGCCTGAACCCAGTACTGGAGACATTCCAAGATCATCTAATCACACGAGGTTCCTATTGCCATGAAGATATTTGTGCCCAACAGTGCAGAGCTGGCTGTGAGGGGATGAGCTTCAAAGGGGAGCTGCGTGGATGCGGGGAGGCCCTTACCCGGCCAAAGTGAGACTTGAAGGTCTGCCGGATCTGCTGGCGCTGGGCATTGCTACGGTGAGTGATGATATCAATGATGGTGTCCTCATCGGTTCCTGAATCATCAAAGCCACATGCCTCAGAGGAAGGCCTATGACTCAGCTTCTCCATGTCCCCCCAGTGATGGTCCCCATCTGGGTAGAAATCTGGCCAGGCAGTCATGTGCTCCTGAGCCCCTGCAGGCCCTTTGCCTTTGGCTCAGGCCACTGACTTCCCCTGGTTCCCTCCCAGCTTCCTTCTGTCAAGTCACTGGTTGAGAAAAAGGGATACCTACGAGGGGAGAGAGCATTGGGTTGGGAGTCAGGGACTCTGGTTCTAATCTTGGCTCAGACAGTGCCATCAACCTCAGATCTGGCACAGGACTCATTTTTACATCTATCATCTTACAGACCTAGATATGCATGATAGATATTATTCCCATGAGACAAATAGAAATGAGGCCCTGGAAGAGTGGACTTTCCCTAAAGCCTACTGGGAGTTGCTGTTGAACAGCGAGGAGAAAAGGTGATGGAAGCCAAAGCCCTGACTCTCTGTCCCCAGCTGGGTTTTCTTGAGCACAGGTCCAGCTGGGTGCTGTGGGGCTTCTTCCACAACAAGCAAATGCTAGCCTAGAAGAGCTGACCAGCAGGGGGCGCTCTCATCCCAGGACTGGGTTTCTCAGCTACTGGGTCATCGCCCTCATTTTACCCAGAACAGTTAAAGGACTTAGGACTAAGTCACACCGTGAGTCAGCAGCAAAGCCACAGCACAAATCCAGGCTTTATGACCTAATACTTTCTTTCACACCAGTATATTGCACCTAAGGCCCTGGAGGGCACCTTGGTCTCCAGGAAAGACGCCTGCCAAGTTCCTTATAAGCCCTCTCGTGCCCTTCCTTTCCCCAATGAAGGAGCCAGGAGGCTCCCAGGAGGGTGAAGACCTGGCCTCCTCATTATGCAGACAGTAGCTGGATGTCCCATCCCTGGGTCCTGCCCAGCCCATTGCTAAACCTGCCATACTGCTGCCCCAGAGGCCAACCCTGCCCTCATGTGCTCCTTACCAAGTCCCTTCATGGCTTTCCTCAGGGCTTTGGCATCTGCATCAGGGTTGAAGTCACCTGCTGGGTGCACGGTTCCCTTAAGCTGTGAGAAGCAGAAAGAGCCTGAGCAATTGTCTAGAGGCTCGGGAGCCAGGCCAGAGAGGAGCATGCGAAGGGGGAGCCTTCCCCGTGAGCTCCAAACCAAGCAGCTTGGGGAAAAGAGGCAGGGGAAAGGCACAGCAGACAGACCCTGAGCCAGAGCTGAGAGGGACAAAGGAGAGAGGTGGTCTCAGGCCTGGAGCAGGGCAAGAGCTGGTCAGGGAAAAGGAGTCGGCTTCTGCTATAGGACTCACCCTGTCCCAGTTTCCTGGGACAGCGTACTCCATTTGGGCCCCCCAATCCTTCAGAATGCCACCCTGTCTCTAGGGCCCTGTTGCCCGTTAGAGTCACTGCCCCTAAAAAGGCAGCCAAAGTGTTCTGAATATTATAACAGAGTTTCCCAAATTTCAGTCACCCCCAAGTGACCTTCACACTAGTTTCTACATTTGCATATTCCCTGTGATAGTCTTAATATTTTTCCTGAGTCAACTTCTTTTCTGTTTTACTTAGACATATCTGTTTTTGTTTTTATTTTTGGTGCTGGGGGTGGAGCCCAGGGTCTCCACATGCTATACACATGTTCTACCACTGAGCTACTAAGACCCAACCCATTCGTTTGAAGTGCATTTGAATACATTTAAAGGACAAAGATAATTTTTTTCCCTATTTTGTCCTTGTATATACTCTCTTGTGCCCACAATAGTGCCTGACTCATAATAGGCATCAAAAGATACTTGTTAAATGAATTAATGGTTGAAAAAAATTATATTACTATAACGAATTAGGAAGTATCATACGCTATAAAAGCCGATAACCCATGAAAATGTAATAAAAACAAAAACCAACAATGTTAACTATGACCAAATTTCACAAGATGTCATTGCTTGCCAAAAGCTCTGAACTCAGAGCCAGCTCTCTTCGCTCTTTTTTTCTTTTGGTACTGGGGGGTTGAACCCAAGGGTGTTTTACTCCTGAGTTATATTCCTGGCCCTTTTTATTTTTCATATTTTGAAACAGGGTCTTGCTAAGTTGCTGAGACTGGCCTGGAGCTTGGGGTCCTCTTGTCTCAGCCTCCTGGATCGCTGGGATTACAGGCATGTGACACTACACTTGGCCCTTTGCTCTGTGAAAAAGGATAGTCAATGAGTGCTGAGACTCATTTGGCACCAAGCTTAGACTATTTCTTTGACATAATCAGAAAGATCGATGGAACTGAAGAGGAATTGCTCTCCCACTGTGTGGGGTTCAGTGTCACTTATCATCCTGAGGGTCCTCCACTCTGCCAGACTAAGTTCATTTCTTGTTTAACTTAAGATCATTTACATTAATAGTTCTTGCCTTACAACAAGAACATCAGAGCTCAAGAGCCCTTAAGTCACCAAGATGGCCATGACTAACCCTTCATTTTGAAGATGCAAAAATAGAGGCTCAGAAACAGGTGGGTACTTGCCCAAAGTATGCCAGACAGTGACTTGTAGAATCCAAGGCTCCAAATTGTTGTGTGGGCCAAGTATTACTGGCCTCTGGAATGGTTTGTCCGAAGTGCTTCTGTGAAACATTTCATCCCTGTCCTTTGTGGGCCCCAGGTCTGAGAATGCTCAGGAGCACAGCCTCGATTCCTTCAGTGCCCCCAGGGATCTCAGTGTGTATGCCTGGGATGAAACAGGCTACTGGCTACTGGACCCAGGATGAAACAGGAACCCCCTGGAACCAGCCAGGTCTCCTCTTGAGCAAGCCCTGTTAGCAGTGAGTGGGCCAGAATACTCCCCAGTGTGTTAGAAGTTAATGCAGGAATCAGGAGCCCCCTCCAGAAGGTCCCCCCAGCAATTCATCACTCCAGGGGAGAAAAGGAAGCTGCAGTTGTGAGAATCTGTCTCAGGTTGGCCGCCAGGGGGCAGCTGGGTGCCAACCAGAGCAGCAGGAAGGTGCAAGCGGAAGAGTGGAAGCTGGTGGTCAAGCAGGAGGTGGGGAGGGTCTGACCTCTACTCGGGACACTGCACTAAGTTCCCACATCTGATAGGCCACCTGCGCTGCCTCCGGGAAGAACTGGCCAGCAGCACTGGAATGGAGGGGGTTGAGGGGGGTTGAGGGGGGGAAGGAGGGAATGTCATTATGGGTAATGCTCCATACACAACACACACACACACACACACACACACACACGCACATGCACACGCATATACACTTACCAACACACACACCTGTGGCTTTCCTTTCTCTTCAGCCTGGCTTCACTCATTACCCAGAGCCCTTCCCTTGTTCCTGAGCATCTTCCATCCTCTCTTGAGCTGTCCTCCAGCTCCCTGAAACACTGGCTTCTCCCAGAAGCCTTCTTGGCCTCAGGTCCAAGTGGGGAAGGACTTCTCCAATCCTTGGGCCTCCCCTTTCTTCTTAATAACATGAGTGACTTCTGTCTCAAACCCTCTCAAAGGCCAAGGAGTGGGATACGGTGTGTATGCCTGAGAAGCCTGGCTACTGGACCCAGGATGACGTTGTCCCTACATCTCCTGCAAAGTACCGATGTATCCCCTTGAATCGGCAGCCTCTATGGCACTTACCAAAGTTAGCAGGAGGCTCTTGTATCCCTCCCTCCCTTAATGGATCCTTTTGGGGTAGGGTGTGGTGGGTACTAGGGCTTGAACCCAAGGGTTTTCTATCACTGAGCTATGCCCCCAGCCCTTTTTATTTTTATTTTGAGACAAAGTCTCACTGTGTTGTCTAGGCTGGCCTTGAGTTTGCCGTCCTCCTGCTTCAACTTCCCAAATTGCTGGGATTACAAGTGTGCACCACCTCACCTGATTCTTTAATTGATTCTTGAAGACCTCAGAGAAGAGAAATCAGAGCACCCACAATTCCCTTTCTACAAATTCATCAAGCCATGGCCCAATTTAACATGACAGGAAGAATCCCAGGCCCGGCCCACGTCTCTGCTTTGTTTCTTTCTTCAAGCACCATGTAACTGTGACCTCAGTTATATGACAAACCAGGTGGTCCATCCTTGTCTCCAGGTCTTTCTACTTGTGAGTTCTTCCACCCCAAACACTCTCCCTCCTTTTACTTGGCTGTTCCTCTTCACCTTCCTCCTTGGGTCTCTGCCCCATCATCTCTGAGGAGCATTCACAGTTTAGGGTCAGTGCACCTATGTCTTTCATGTACATGGCGCCTATACTTCTCCCCCATTGCAGGGCCGACCATGTTGGCATACTGGTCCGCATCCCCTGCTACACTGTTGGCTTCAATGGGAGCTTCCCCACAGGGCTGAACAGAAGGCACTTGATACAAACATCCTAATCAATGAGTAGGCAGAGCAGGAGCTTGTATTTCTCCCTATAAAACACACGATGTAACTGAGAAGCAGCTACAAAGTAGTAGGGCCTGGACCCTCATGTTCTCTTTCTTCTTTTTCATTTTGAGGTGCTAGGGATTGAACCCAGGCCTTGCACATCAAGGAAAGTGCTCTACCACTAAGCTACATCCCAGCCCTTTTTATTTTGAGACAGGGACTTGCAAAGTTGCCACAGCTGGCCTGGAACTTACAATCTTCCTGTCTCAGTCTCCCAAGTGGTTAGGATGACAGGTGTGTACCACTGCACCTGGCTGGACCCCCATATTCTTGGTCCAAACTCCACCTTGACCTTCCAAGTTCACAAGAACTTGTTCACAAGAGACATCTCCATGTATGAGAGAACACACTCATGTTCAGACACACAGACACTCCCACAGACCCACAAACACAATAGCTGTCAACAGAGGCCACCTTTCGCCAGCATGGTGCTCCTGGCTCAGAGGGAGCCCCAGCACATCAATCCATCCATCGGTATGAAAGCCAGGAGAGTCCCAGGCCACTCCCTCCGGCCTGACCCAAGAAGCCACTTACTCATCATCTCCCCCGCACAGTTTTAGCAGAGCCTTCTTGTACTCGCCAGAGGTGTCATTCTGGGAAGAAAGAGAAATAAAGGTGACCTCTCACCCAGCCCTGGGTTCTTCTCAGACAGAAGCCAAGGTTCTGCATAGCCCAGAAGAGTGGAGGGCTGCACACACATTCACAGCAAATGAGTGTGGAGGTGTCCTGGACCACCTAACAGGGTGGGCTGGTCAATATTTAACAACAGGCTCTCAGGGGGGAAAAGAAAGGAAGAAAAGTAGGAAGGAAAAAAGGTATTTGCCAATTTCTGTGGTGTAAATAATTCCCAAAATGGAGAATTCTCGCTGCCAGATGCCAGCATGAGAGAGCCTCAGCACACCACTGCCACCAGAGTCCCTAGCCCAGCCCTTCTAAGGGAAATATTCCATGGAACTCAGGCTCCATGAACGAAAACATTGGGAAATGCGGGCTGGGGATGTGGCTCAAGCGGTAGCGCGCTCGCCTGGCATGCGTGCGGCCCGGGTTCGATCCTCAGCACCACATACCAACAGAGATGTTGTGTCCACCGAGAACTAAAAAAATAAATATTAAAAATTCTCTCTCTCCTCTCTCTCTCCCCTCTCTCACTCTCTCTTAAAAAAAAAAAACATTGGGAAATGCTAAAAGTCAAACAACACGTATCAATAATAAATGGCATATTCTATATCCTGCTTGAGGTTTCTTAATAAACTTCAAAATATTAAAGGCTATGAGAAGTTACTGGTTTATCTTTGCACAAAATTTGGAAACATACCTTAGGAACACAAGTGAGATCTCTTGCCCTGTCACCAAAAAACTTCACTTAAAAAAAAAAAAAAAAAAAAAGGAAAGCCTCCCTAATTTTATGTCTGTCTTGTGAAAAAGAGGCTGGACACCTCACAAGCATCTCTGTCTGGCCCATGACCAGGGGGGTTCCTCAGTTAACTCTCATTTATTCTTCAATGGGTCCCATCTTCCAGCAGAATGTGCATTCCCCTGCCCCGGGGCGGGGGTGGGGGTGGGTGACTCACAGTCCTTATCCTTAAATCAAATCATGTGCCCTCCATGATCCAGCTCTGCCTTCCTTTTCAGCCTCACTTCTCACAAGCACTCCTGACACTTGAGTCCTAAGACACAGGCTCCTGGAACTTCCAAGAGACCCCCAGCTTTCTCGGATGGTGCCTTTTCTCCTGGTAGTGGTTCCCAAGCCCTCTGTCTTGGAAGAAAGCTCTCTGCTCCCCTCTGCACCCCCATGAGGTCTGCTGACCTTGATCATGCTGTAGAGGGACTTCTCATACTTGGTCCGGAAGATCTCCCGAATGTCCAGCATGTCCAGCTCACTGCGGGTGACCATGATGCGGATCAGGGTGTTGTCGCGAGTCCCCAGGCCCTGGAAGACAAGCAGGGTCAAGTAACGGGGCCTTGAGAGAAGGTTGTGGTGCTGATAGCCCCCAGTTTAGTTGCCAGTAAAGAATAAAAGAGGCAGACATTGACGTTCCCTCTGAAGGTCCCTGAGTGTCCCTTCTTGCTTTTTATAAACCTTGTCTTCTGTCTGAAAATGTCATTTTCATCCTTGATTTTCCTTATAATTTTTATAATATTGCAACTCTAAGCAATACTTAGATGCGCACATTTTGGAACTTTGTAAAAATACTACTGTGTATTTATGTTTCCATGCTCCTCTGGGTGGACATGGGGTTGCTGCCCATTTTTTCCTACAGATGATAATGTCACGAGCATTCTTAGGAGCAGGTGTACAGGCAAACATCTCTCCAGAACTCAGCTGCCCAACCTCACTATGGCACACTGGCAGACAGAGCAAGATGGGTAGTCGTTTCCCTTCTGGGATGGCCAAGAAGAGCCAGGAAAGCCTGAGCTCCTGGGCCTTGGGCCTCTGGCAGCCAATGACTGCATTCACTCACTCTGGTGTGCCATGGAAAGAGCCTCAGTTTCTCTGTCCTATGTGTAAAAACCTGTGAAATACTGTTCTCAAGAACTCAGCCAAAGGGGACCTGCTGGGTCATAAGGAGTGTTGGCAGATACGTCACAGTGTTTCCCGAAGTGTTTTGAAGTGTTCTTACCCATGCACATTGCATAGAAACATTCTGGTTAATCACTAGTTTTTAAAAGTGTGGGCTGCTGACCCCCACACACAGCTGGATAGATTGGGTGTCGTCTGCCACCATACTTACTATATGACTGATCATGAGGTCGGGGCAGGTATACCCACCGCAGGATGTGTAAGCACTCAGTGTCCCAGGCTCCAGAGCTCACCTGGGACAGAGTGCCATCACCAAGGTGAGGCCCATGGCCAATCCCTGAGGGCTCTCTTTGGCCAGTGGACATCAAAGACTTGCCAGAGTCCCAACAGTCCTGTGAGGGGTGAGCAGAGCCCCGCACCCCCCCAGCCTGGTTCATATAAACTCCCCACATACCTTCATGGCCTTGAAGAGCCTTTCAGCAAAATACTCCGGGGTGCTGCGGACGCATTTTACTGGAAAAGGGAGGAAGAGGGAGAGTTATTTCAGCCACCTTGGAACACAGAGGGGATGGCGCCTGAGCCCTTCTAGGTTTCTGTATCTTAGGAGTCACCTAGTTCAGAGGTGGGAAGAACCCTGGCTCCTGATAGCTCTTAGCCCCAGAGCACCTTGAATCCATTTGCCTCTATCACAAACCCAGAGGGTAAAGAAACCAGGAAATGAGCCTGTTGAAATCTCAGTAGCCCATCTCAAAGGCCCACTTCATCTTTCTCATCCTTTCAGGTTTCACAGGGAACTAGGCCAGGTCAGGGGGTAGAGTCTGGGGTGGAGGTGGAAAAGGTGCATCTTTAGATTCTGCTACACCAGAAAGGTACTGGCAGCCGAATCACTTCCGATCTTGCTGGTAGCATGTTCCTGACCCTGTCTACGTCATGTCACGTAGGGCTGGAGAGGGCAGCTCTGGGTGGGAAGATGAGGCCTTCCTCCACAGAATGCGAACACACAGCTTACTGCTGACTCAGCTGCTGTGACTCTTGGAATGTCAAACGTGCAAATGACTGGGTCAGGCAGCATTTAACAAATAACTGGGGTCAGGCTCCCATTTAACAGACGGAGGATGTGAGGCCCAGTCAGGTTAAGTTACCTGCCCACCTAGGTCAACAGAAAATTTGGAAGAAGCCCTGATTTTTCTTTTGGTACTAGGGATTTAGCCTATGGACACTGAGCCACATCCCCAGCCCTTTTTATTTTTTATTTTGAGACAGGGTCTCACTAAGTTGCTTAGAGCTTTGCTAAGTTGCTGAGGCTGGCTTCAAACTTGTAATCCTCTTGCCTCAGCCTCATGAACTGCTGGGATTATGGGTGTGTGTCACCATGCCTGGCTATAAGCCCTGGGTTTGAATTTAAATTCCACCATTGATTGGTCAGCTCCTGGCATTCCACCATCAGAGCACCTCTAATTCATTATGAAACTACCCATTGGCATGTGACTGAGTCTCTGTGAGACTCAGTTTCCTCATCTGTGAAATGGAGATAATGACCGTGCCTGCTCAGTGTGGTGTGTGGTATAGCAGACCTTCCACATAAGCCTCTGATCATGGTCACCATTATTCCAACTCTAAGCTCAGTGCTTTCTCCCTCTACAGCATTGGAGGTCAGTAGCTGAGATTCAACTTGGCTTCCTGCAGCCAAGCTGCCCTGGCTCCACCTTTAGAATCCATGGCCCATCTGGTTTTCTCAGCTTGATAACAGAGTTCCCCTCTTCCCTCATTCCTGGGCTGGTATCCCAGAATCCCTCAAAGGCCCTGGAAATGCAACATGAGGACCTACCCACGGCCAGCATTAGCTTCTCAAAGTCCCCGGACAGCTCCGCTCGGATGCTAGCTTCGATTGGCTTCCCCGTGGTCTTCAGATACTCATCAAACACTGAGTGAGACAGAGACAGGATGTCTGAGAGTGCCCCCTAACACTGAGAAGAAACAGGGACCTCAAAGGACAGGCTGCAGTAGGGGGCAGCTGTAGGTCTTCTCTGGAGCTTACCCAACCGAAGATGCTGCTTGCTGCGATTTCCCAAGATGAAAATGAACTGGGCCTCATCTGTTCCCCATTTCAGTTCCCCTGCCTCAAACAGGTCCTAAAGGGGAAGAGGTGGGATTTAACTCAGAGAAGAAACCTGAGGAGACACTGGCCAGGCCACTCAGAACCATACCAATAACTAGTGGCCTCTGGACCTCTGCATAAACCTCAAGTTCTTTCTTCCTTCCTTTCTGGAGAAGGTTCTATTCAACCTCATGTCCCAGATTAAATGTCCCATTCTTTCTCAAAGTACTCCCTAATGTTCTAGCAGGGTTCTCTTCCCCTTTTCAAGGCTCTGTGCATTATGATCTGCTCATAGATCTGTCTCCTAACCATTGCTTTCCCTCCCAACAAGAAGGGATGATGTCATAGCATTCTCTTTACCTGTCCCTATAGTCACAACAACATAAGGCAGGGGCTGAAAACAACTGGACATTATGGTATATTGATAGAGAAGTGTCTGTGGGATCAACATGAGTTGTCTCTCCCAGTACTGTTTGATTTTGTTCATTAGCGATTACCCAATGCTTGGCAGAGTGCCCAGCACAGAGTACGTGTTTAATTTCAAAAAACATGAAGTAAACAAATGAATAAACAATGAAACCTCCAAAATACATCTTAGCAATTTTCCACGTTATGCACCTTTGAAAGACAACTTAAACCTTTTCTTCAACAAAGTGCCAAATACTGAGGTATTTGATACAAATGGCTTCACCTCCAGCCTTTTTCAGGGCTCCCAACCTCTCCCCTCTCTCAAGGGTCCTCTGCTATGCCTTGGGGACCTCTATCAGGGCTCATTTACCTGGACATCCTGTTGTACCAAGTCCTCGCTTACTACATTGTCCTCCTCCCTGGTTCCCTGGATAGGGAGACAAGAAATAGATTTCAAATACGACAGGGCCAGGAGAAGGACCTGGTGATGATGGTGGAGACGAGGAAGGCTGAGGAATCCCGGTGGCCCAGAAATGTCCAGGAGCAGTGACTAGGTCTGGAGAAACAGCAGCTACCAGTGGATCAAGACAGTAGCATCTATGCTGTAGGGAATCACGGGCCCCCTCTCCTAGGCTGTGACCAAACAGGAGAGTCCTAAGAATAACCACGGTCCTTCCAGGTGCCCCTTCCAGGAGAGTTCTGAAGACAGCCTCTGAGCTCTGTTTAGCCCCGACCATAGGACCTGGCATTACCCACCACATATCCCTACAATGATACCACAGGTGCAAAGGGGCTGTGCATTTGCATTTTATTATCTGGAGCTCTCATACCTTAACCCAACTTAGCAATGAGGATTTGGGACTTGGGCCCCATGATCTGAGCTCGCAGTCTGCAAAGATTATCAGATCCTCTTGGTGCTTCTATTGCTCTGTGGAGCCCTCTGCTCCATCTGATAGAGGAGGCTTAGAAGCAGGAAGCTAATCAAAAGGACCAGGGCAAACCACACTGAGCTCCTTGAGCACGTGGGCAGAGGTCTGCAGTTGGCCTGGCCAGGGCTGTGCTCCATCCTCTCTCCCCGTGATACTCGGTCTCAACCCCCTGGGCTTTCTCTGGGACTGACCATGCGATACAGCTGGCATGCCTGCAGTCTGTGCCACACTGCTGCCACTAGTTAGATGTGACGAGGCAACATCCCTGACTCCAAGATCCAGGAGTGGGAATCTCCTCCCCCAAAAAATAAACTTTGCAATGGGGCAAAGATCACACACTTCCTCACAACTGATAAATCCCCATCCTGTTAATATGAGGTGTAGGTTGTAATGGAAACAGGAAGAGATGAATTAGGAAGAATTAATGTAAAAGAGGGAAGGGGAAGAGAGAAGAGGAGAGAGGGACAAAGTGGTGGCTTGGTTTATTATTTATTTATCTATTTATTATTTCTGTGGCAGGAGGGATTGAACCTAGGACCTCACGCAGGCTAGGCAAGCACTGTAATACTGAGTACAGCTCCTTTATTACTTAAATTCCTTTTTTTTTTCCAGACAGGGTCTCATTAAGTTGCTCAGGCTGGCCTTGAACTGTGATCCCTTTTCTTTAGCCTCCCAAGTAGCTGGGATTACAATGTGTCACTGTGCCCAGATGCAATGGCTTGATTTATACATGAGGCTTCAGAAAGGTTTGGTCCTTGGAGCTGGACTTGAGACATTGCCTTGCCTGTCCCCAGAGTGCCAGGAAAATAAATGACACAGTGAAGCAGGCAAGAGAGACACGTTTTCCAGTCACTGAAGGCCTGATGTTGCCAGAATTTTCTATTAATCCAAAGAATCTAGAAATCTGGTTACTGAGCAAAATCTATTTTTGAATGTCAGCAATTATCTCAAAGTTTTTTGGTGTTTAAACATGTGGGAAAACAAAATTAAAAAAAATCCAACATGGTAGACTGAGTTCAGCCATGGAGAGCAGTGTGAGGCCTTCTTAGAGTCCTCTTGTGATGGGCTTCATGGGCAGCAGAGAAGGTAGCACAGCCTGGCGGTGGGTGATGTGATGCAGGTGGCCCTGCAGCACCATGTCCCTCCTGGTATCCCGGGCAGGTACCATGGTTGGAGGAGCAGTGGCAAGAGGGAGGCCCAGAGAGGGGCGGAAGGAGTTCACAGGGAGAATACTGGTCACAAGACAGGAGTATGTGCCAAGGACGTGTGGGTCTTCTGAAGGCACTGTACTATCCAGAAGGATGGGTCCAGGCCCACCCCCCGGGGGTCCCCAATTCCATACCCAGGTGAGCCAGAGAAACTGTCTTGGGATCCAGAGGCTAGGGGCAGTTGCAGGGTGGGCAATGAGGAAGGCAGAGCACAAGAGAAGGACCTTCCCCCAAAAGCCCCTCGCGGGCCATTTGTCTGGGAGCCTGAAGGAGGCGCCCATGGTCCTCAGCCCGACTCCGGGAGAGAGCACCAGGGAGGGGCTCAGAGGCTCATATGGATTAACTAACCTGGAGCAGGACCACCAGCATCTTCTGGAAATGGCCAGAGGTGTCGCCGATGATGTCAGACTCCAGGTCTCGCTCGTAGGCTGCAGGAAGGAACATGAGATCTAGCCTCATCCAGAGGCCTCAGGGATCCAGGACAAAGGTCCCTTGCTACCCCACAAATGATCACCTGTTTTGTTTCAAATCCCAAATCCAATCTACAGGCCACCGTGGCAAGACCCAGAGTGTATCTGCAGTTGTTGGGACTATGACATCATGACATGAAATCTATCTACTTCTCTGTCCCTGTTGGACCATCTGACGGCGGACAATATTATCTCTCAAGGACAGTGGCTACCGCTTTTCTTTGGTTCTTTCCAATCCACAGTGACAAGATTAACTGTCTGAAAGCCCCTATTTGTCACTGGACTCTGAATAAAACATCACTTCCCTCTTGAAGATCTTGTATGACGCTGCCCAGCCCTCTACCTCTTCCAGCCTTATCTGGCTACCAGTGCTTTCTACCTCAGGGCCTTTGGACTTGCTGTCCCCTCTGCCAAAAGGACTGTCTTTCCATTCTTCTCACAATTGCTTCCCTGGTGACTTATCTGAAGTGGGTTCTCCCTGTCAAAGTCTGATTCTTATTTGTTTCCTTCATAACATTTAACCCCAATGTTTATTATCATGTTTATTTGATTACCCATTTTTGTTTGTGTCTCTCTGTTATCTCATTCGTCTACCCACCACAGAGCAGGGACTCATTGGAAAGATGGACGGGTAGGTGGAAGAATCAGAGAGGCGATGGATAGTCTCAGTGTCCCCACCCTTGAAATCATCTTCATTTCATATCTGAAGATCCCGAGTGGCCCCTCCTGCCCATCTCACCATCTTTGTATGCTGCTACCAGTTGGTGGATCTGCTCATTTGTCCGGGAAGCCAAGATCTCAATGAGGCACTTCTCATCAGTGCCGATGCCCTGGATAAAAGGCACACAGGAGTTAGGGGCAGGGGTGGTAGGACACCCCTACTCAGGGTGCTCCCACCCCAGGTCTTGGGCACCAGTTGGGTTCTGGACCTGCAACTCTGGGCAGCTTGCTCTTGAATGTCTCATTAAGAAACTTGATCTTGCTTTTGCTTTTTGGCCTAGTTGTACCCCTGAAAGCCAGATGGGTCACCAGCTCATCTACTGGAGTCACCTGTGGAAAGCTGACCATGGCTCTCATTCTTGCTGTAACTTTCAAACTGCTATACTCACACTGGGAAATATGGTCTCAACATGTGCCACCAGGGTGTCAGTAGGAGAGAGGACTCTTTAAATTGGTCTAAGTGATCTTCCTTGAATGGATTATCCGAGACATCTACCCAATGAAAGGAACCATGCTAGCTCTTTGTATACAAAATAAAAATCTTAAAACATCTGAGAGAGAGCGAGAGCAAGATTTTATCTTTCTGGGCCTCAGTTTTTTCATTTGTAAAATGGAGATGATGTTAGTTGCTCTTCCAAATGCTAAGGGAGATTGAGAAGGCAATATTCTCTCACTGTAGCTAAGAGTATCAGTTTATGGAACGAATTCATGATTGATAGCTCATTGGTAGCAAAGACAGTATCACCTTATAGGAGGTGAAGTGCTAGGCACAATTAAGGGGTTTTGTTGTTGTTGTTGTTGTTTTGTTTTTTTGGTGCTGGGGATTAGAACCCAGGACCTTGTGCAAGCAAGGCAAGCACTCTACCAATTAATCTATACCCCCAGCCCCGATTATGGGCTTTTTAATATCTCCCTTCTTCCTGGAGGGCAACTCTCTGCCTCAATCCAGATTAAACTTCTCCTCTTATCTTGAAAATACCTCCACAACCTCTCCTGCCATTTCCCCCAGCCTAGAATGACCTCCATACTCCTATCCATCAACCTTCTCCAGGTCTGGGGCTTGACTTGATCCTCTCATCTCCTGGGATGCCTCTTCCAACCACTCCAAGCCCAGGACCTTACCCTGTGGGCCTCTTTTAGTGTGTCCCTGGCCTATTGCATGTTGGATACTTATTTGGGACTACAAGCTCCTAGTGTGGGGGTCTGGGCTGAGGGGTTTGCTTTGCTCTGACATCTGTCCACATCTGCCTGCTCTGAGGTAGGGTTTTGGCAAGTTGCCTCTTGGAGCAAGACACAGCTGCTGGGTGGGTGCAGGGCTCACCAGATGTTTGCTGTAGAGCCTGGGATCTTCCCATCACCATACCCCCATCCCTTACATGCACATATTCATCCACGTTTCTTACCGAAATGGCATCTTTAATTTCTTTGGCATCACTATAAGCAAGTGGCCTCATCAGGCCCACGATCAGCCGTTCGAACTTCCCCGTCAGCTCATACTTTAAGTCAGCAATGAGGTCCTGGGGGGTGGGGAGGTGCAGTGATAATAATAAGAATTACATTTAATGAGCACTTACTCTGACAAGCACTGAGGTTAGTAATCTTTCTGAATCATGGCTTTTGGAAATATGCGCCATCATCAGCCCTTAGAAACAGCCTTAGAGACCTCAGGGAATGTGCCCAAAGTGACCCAGCCAGCCGAGGGGCTGTGCAGGTTCAAGTCCACAGCACTGCGCCCCTCCCCATCGTCAGCTTCCTTGTCCACCATGTGTCTCTCCCACAGTCTGGGATTCTACAGAGTGGACACCACTGAGATCTTATTCCCTAGCACAGCCCTGATACATGGCACAGTGCACAGCATACAGCAGGTGCTCTAGACATACTCGAGACTGAAGGAAGAAAAAGAGGAAGAACAGGCTCTGGATGCAGGAGTGTCAGCAGAGGCTGACCTGGAGAAAGAGACTCAGAACCAGAACACAGGCGAGTGGCATCCTCCCTGCCCACCCCAGAAGCCCTCCAGCTGCCGGGTTTACCTTGCCATACAGGGACTTGTAGCTCAGGCAGATCTCCTGCCTCTGCTTATTGCTCCGGGAGGTGATCAGCTCCAGTATGGCCTCCTTGTCACTGCCTGGAAGAGGGGAGGGCACCGGTCACCCCACCCACTCTGCCTTCAGGAGGCCCACTGGTGCTCCCTTCCCTGGGCACAGCCTTGCAGTCCCCTGAAGTCATCAGCTCACGAGGAGGAGGTGATGAGCACAGGATCCATGGGGATATTTCAAGTTCCCACTGAAGAGGGTCATAGCACACACAATATCTCAACTCAAAGGGCCCTCATCCAGCTTCTGCACCATGGAGGAAACCGGGACCCAGAGAGGGGAAAGGACTCACCCAGAGTCTCCCAATGAGCCAGACTTAGAAGCCAGGTTTTCTATGACCTGGTACAGGGTTCTTTCAATCACAGGACAAAAGTAAGAGAACAATGAGTGCCACCCTCAGTGGTCACCCCAAAGAAAGGCAGGGGGTTGTCATCAGGAGGGGGCTCTACCAAGGAGATTTCAACTACACCAACAAAGCACTAGTTCCTTAACTTGGGTGGTAGATCTATGGGTGAAGTTTCCATTATTCTTTATACCTTTTCTGTTGGCCTGAAATGTTTTATTATAAAATTGTGAAAAATAAAAGGAGGAGACAAAAAAAAAAAAAAAAAAAAAAAGAGGGTCGTGGCTCAGTGAGAGAGCACTTGCCTAGCACGTGAGAGGTGCTGGGTTTGATCCACTGTAAAAAAAGAAAAAAAAAAGGAGGAAGAGGAGGAAGAAGGAATAGAAGGAATATACATTTCACCACCTCATACCCCTCCAACACCAGGACTCTGGGCTATGCCCACATTTGGGACTACTCTTAACATCCAGTGAATCTTCCTTCCGGCAGGACCCACTCAGGTTGGTCTAGCACCCACCGAAGCCCTTCATGGCGGTGTACAGAGCCTCAGCATCCTGGCCGGGATCAAAGTCTGGGAAGTCGTGAATAGAGCCCCGGTACTTGGCACCCTGTGGAGAGAAAAGCAGAGGATGAGGTGCTGACCTTGGACTTGGACTAGGTTTGCAGCCTCAACCTCTGGGCAGACACCTAACCCTGGTCCACATCCACACTCAGCCCTGGCCCCTGAAAAATCAAGTACCGATCATATAAACCGCTGGTAAGGGTAAAGATGATTCTCTTGTGCCACTGCTCCAACCTCCCCAGAGGGCAGTGCTACTTCTCCAAGGGAGGGTTTAAAAAGCTGGCTGAATGGAGGGGGTGGAAAGGAACCCCGTGAGAGTAACAGGGGCCCCTCCTATTTTCATGGTGCTTTATAGTTCACAAAGCCCTTTCATCTCCATTACTGTGATTATTTTAGCAACTATAGGAGCACTTATGATGATCTCTATCACAGAGACAGGCAGCCAAGCACAAAGAAAGAACCACTTGCAGGAAGTCACACAGATCCCAGACCTCGTCCCTGCTCCCCTCTGCTCTCCAGCTCCACAAACCTGGCCACTGTCAGCTACTCAGGGTGAGGTCTTGGGCCCAGGGGACCTGGAACCACCCTTGAGTTCAATGCCAAGACAAGGTGCTACCTCTCTGGGCCCGGTAAACTGAACTGTGAACTGGCATCTAAGGACAAGCTGGCACAGTCCTTGCAGGCAGGGAGAGGAGGGCAGAGAGCCAGGAGGTGCAGACATCGAATCTAAACTGAATGCACAATGGGCTGGTTCACAGAGAACTCAGATGTGGGTCAGCCATGCCCACATGAGAAGACTGGGGTCCAGGAGCAGGAAGAGCAGGGAGAGCCGAGGACGCCAGAGACCAGCCCATACGGTGGCACTTCATCTATGCCAGACCCAATGCTGGGAGCTGAAGACGTGGGGAGAGAAGAGGAGCCTAGCTCTGTCTTTCACGAGCTCCTTCCTAGCTCTGGGCAGAGACAAGCAGGCAAATTAACATAAAGCTTGTAATGAATACCTTAAGACAGAAGCAAGGTAATGTGGGAGATAGCAGAGGCTAATTCCAGCTAAGGCCACAGTGGGGTGGGGGACCAGGTCAGGCTCCATGGAAAGAGTTGTAGGGGTCAGGGTGGCCTGAAGACTGTGCCTTTCCAGGAGTGAGACAGGCAGAACAAGCCCCCTACTGTCCAGTGTCTCCCAGGGCCTGCATTGCAGGACCCAGCCAGGCGCCTGCGTGCTCCTTGGTTTATGTCTGCAGAGGCTGACTCCCCTGAGGTATGCACGCGTGGGCGCAGTGTTGCTATTTAAAGTCCTGACGGGGCGGGTGACCAGAAAGGAACACTGCCTTCTTCCCGCCATCCATGAATCTCCTGCAACCTGATCATACCCCTGGGCAGAGAAGGAAAGCTTAAGACAGGTCAAATACATGGACCAGGGCACATTGTAAGGAGCTCAGAGAACAGAATGGTGACTTTTCCTATGGCCAGGCTCCCTCTGCCTTACGTCGCATCTCATGGGCTAGAGCCTATGCCATTCCCGAGGGCATCTTTACCTGGGCAGGCATTCCAATCCAGGAACCCCAGAGGGAAGGCACCAGACCCACCCCGGCTCCGGCTCAGGGACTGACAAAGGAGACTCAAGTACTTGTCACATGAATAAATGAACAGGAGAAAGAACAACTGGCCTCCTCCAGGAAATTTTACCTCCCACCCTTGGAGTTTCTCTCTGGATACTCCCAGCCCAGCAATATTAGAAAAGAAGAGCTCTGGGATCAGCTTCTGGGATGGATGGAGAAACGAGGGTTAAGAGATCAGAATGACTGCTTTGCAAGGGGCCTTAAAGATCCATTAGTCCTGCTTTCCTCTTGATTCTTGACTCCGTGGAGGACAGGGACTGTGTCATGAATAAGACAAGTTAATGTGCATAAGGAGAATAACTGGGTACAGAGAATGGAAAGGGATCAGTACCTGACAGTTGCACGAATCAATGAAGGCACTCCTCAGGCTCTGAGATGAAGGATGCTTAAAGAGGAAGGCAGGAGGAGTGGGGAGTGGGTGGAGTGTTTTCCTGGCACTGAGTTTCTAGCAAAGTTCTCTCCAATGCTGGGAACCCTGAGACAGGCACTGGGAGCACCAAGCTTTGAAAGATGCCACTAGGGCCAGGTCTTCTAGGGTCTGTCTGGCTCCTTTGCAGGCTGCTGTTGCCATGATCCTTGGTTGGTTTCCTCTCCACCTGCCTGAGCCCACCCGTCCTAATCCACGCTGGCTCCAGCCTTCCTGCCACTCCTCCCTGGCTTACTTGGAACCACATGTAGGCCAGGCATATTGGCACATACACCTGTAATCCCAGCAACTTGGGAGGCTGAGGCAAGAGGATCACAAGTCGGAGACCAGTCTAGGCAACTTAGTAAGACTCTGTCTCAAAACCAAAAAGGGCTGGGGATGGAGTTCAGTGGTAGAGTGGCCCTATGTTCAATCCCCCGTAGAGCAAAAAATAAAAAATAAAAACAAAAAAAAACCATGTGTGGTTCCAAAGACCCAAAATACAGAAGGCAGATGACATATCAAGACCACACAGAAAGTCAGAGGCCTGGCTGGGAAAGGAATCCAAGGCTCTTTCTAACAGACCAAACTTTCTTCCTTCCCCCTGGTTGCCATCTGGGATGGGGCTGGAGATGGGAAGGGCCAACCATCACGCAGCCGAGGACTTCTGCTCTGGCCAGTGATGTCCCCCTGTCCCTGTCCTTGAATTCTAAGCATTTAAGTTATTTCACTCACCATCATTCCTCCATTAATCCTCTGCTGGAACTGGCTCCTTTGGGGGTAGGCTCATTTCCTCCCTGTGCCATTCTGACCCCATTTTCAAGGCTATAAATAGGCAGTAGTGCTGGCCAAGTCTTTGTACCCTAAGTGCTTCTCATACTCAGATGCTCCTGTTTCCAGGGAAGCAAGGGCAAGGGCCACCCTACAGTTCATTCATTCATCCCCTCATTTAAGCAATCAAGCAACATTTACTGAGCATCTACTGAGTGCCGGGACCAGGGACCACTGAGATCTCCTAGGCTGGAAGAGAAGATGCACTGTAGCTGCAAATGTAATTCAGTGGGGTAGGCATTACAGTGAGAGTAGCAAAGGAGCCAGAAAAGGAACCTTTAGGTCTCTTTCCTTTAGGAAGCTGTGTCTAGCTCACTGATGTATTTCCAGCTCCTAACACAAGGCCGGGAGCAGCCAGGCACTCACTAAATATTTGTTTTATAAATGGATCTATGAATGACTGAGCTTATGTGCTGAGCAGGTCAGAGAAGGCTTCTGGAGGTGAACTCTAAGCTGAGTTCTAAAAGATGAGTAACAGCTGGCCCCAGGGAGCAGAGCGATGGAAAAGGCAACAAAAGAGGAGACACATGGCAGAGGGCTGGGGTTGGGGTCAAGGAACATTCTGGAAAGCAAGCCCAGATTCTTGAATGCTTAGGGGCTTGTGTCCAGAGTTGCTAGGATGGGATGTGGCTGGAGAGTGATGTAAAAGAGCGGAGAAAAGCAAGTCACTGAGGCTGTAATGCTGCCCAGTGGCTCCAGTCCTGGCTGGGCTGCCCTGGGCATTCCCCTTGGCTACAAGCTCCTGGTACTGTGGTCCTCATCCATTAAACAGAGCACCTGCTCATGACACTGTTCCAGTGTTGGACTTTTAAAAAACAATCCAGTTGACCCACACAACTTTTGTGTAGACTAAAAGCAGTTAAATAACAACAAGTTTCATATGGTTCAAACTGATGCCTTTCTCAAGGTTGGTACGTGAGATCTGGAAAATGTTTAACTTGTCTGCTGCGGCGGGGGTTTGGGGGAAGTGAACAAGTACCAAGGTATGCTTGAGCAGCCCGGGCCCTGGGGCTCTGTGGTCTGAGCCCCTCCCAGGCTGCTGCTGGAGCAGGTCTCTGAGCCCATAGTCAGATGCCCAAAGATCATGGAATTGTAAGCTGCCAGGAGGGGACAAGGAGAAGATGGAAGTCTGTCCCCAGGATGAAGGACAGAAGAGATGGCAGCAGACTACCCTTTGTTGCCCCTCCACTGTGACCCTTCTCCCTCTCTGGACAGTGCAGGTGAGTGGGGGTGAGCAAGGAAGGGGCTGAAGGTGACAGATGAGGCCATGCCCTGCTGGGAAAGGATGTCCAATGACCTTCTCAGAGCTTGGCCAAAATGTCCACTTAGAGACAAGCTTAGCTTAGTGAGGCGCAAGCCCAGTCTCCTACGCAGCTCTTTACACAAGGATAACAAAAGTGATCTCCTGTTAGGCTAGTTACCCCGGGACCCCACGTGGTGGGGGGAGCTTTGCACTGGTCACATGTAGAGCTACAGAGACAGCTTCTCAAAGCACCCAGGCGCAGACTTCCCACTGCTATCAGTCATTGTCACACCCACGGTGTGAATTATGTATCTCTTAAGTGTCACCTGTATGGCTGCCCAAGCCTCTCCTCATCCCTCTGACCCTGACTGCCTGTCACACTGGTGACAAGATCCTGGCCACAGGTACCCATAATGGAGGGAGGGGACAGCAGGGAAGGGACTTTCCGTCCTGAAATATTCAGCAGGTCCTGGTGCCAGCTGGTGAGCAGCCCAGGCCCTGGGCTCTGTGCTCTGAGGCCCCTCCCAGGCTGTTGCTGGAGCAGGTGTCCCCGGTCTCTCAAAGCTGAAGCAGGCGTCCCCAGAGAGACGGCTGGCTGCACAGGACCTCAACTGATAGGACTTGACCCAGGCCTCATCTCCATAACTCCCAGAATTCCCGGCACCAGCACCTGCCCTTCTTGCCATGTCCCCGAAGCCTTTCTACAAATTCAACATTGCATTCTGTCCCAGAGCATTCCACGAAACCGAGGCCACAGAGCCATGCCTCCTGGGAACTTCTGTGACATGGAAGTATTTCCTCATGCTTTTGGGTTCCCCTCTTCTGGAAGGAGACATGGGAGGACAGCACAGTCACCATGGTGGGAGGAACCGGAGGCAGGTGATCAGATCTAGGAAGAGTGTGTTTGTGTGTGTTTGCACATGGGGGTTGGGCCCTGGAAACAGAGTTAAAAACTGGAGCAAGAGACACAAACTCTAGCTCAGTGGCCAGAAGACCTTTGTCATCTTCCTCTAATATTGTCCTCTGCAACCTCTCCCTGCCCCAGCTGCTGCACTCTGAGCACACCAACACTCTTCCTCCCGGACCACACTGTTCTCTCCCTGCTCTGGCCTGATTCAGCTGTTCCTCCCTAGGCCATGCCTCGGTCCTCTGGTGTCTCCTCTGAGTAGTTCTCCACAGGCCACTGTCCCCATCCTCTCTGCTTGCCCCAGAGCTCCCGTACTTCCCCATCAGAGCACTGTGCATGAGGTACTGACCCTCCATGGGAGGAGGGCCCCCTAAGGCCCTGCTACTCTGGGACTTGATTGCAGGGGTCTATTGGCCCCTGGTCCCTGGCAATAAAAACCACTGATCATCCAGGGACCAGGCCTGGCCCTAGAGCACTGGCCCAGAATTCCAAAGCTCCATACCCCAGGTCCTGGTTCCTCTTGCCCACTTGGGTCATCTGGCACCCTTCAATGCAAATGCCCATCTGTCCTGACTGCAAATGGGAAATGGGGAAACGGCAAGAGCTCTGCCCTGGAATTTTGCCCATAACCACAAATACTCTCTCCTTGTGGTCAGAGGCCACCATGCAAAGTGTGTTCCTTAGGGGCTGGCAGGGAGGCCACACTGGAGTTCTCCTGAGGGTGCTGGTCCTATGTCACATAACATTGCTCTACACAAGCTCTGGGTATCCGTTAGGCCCCAGTTCATAGGGTGGTAAGTCACAAACATAAGGGTGAAGTTCTTTGCACTGCGTTCAGCCACCTTGTAAGGGGCAAATGAGCCCCAAGGGGAGTGAAGAACTCCTAGCTCCAAAGGGGCCATGACTCTAGAGGGACCCCAGGCCCAGGGAAGGCAGAGCTCCGTGTCCCTCAGTTTTATTCTCCCCCTCCAATGCCATCATCCCACTGACCACACCTCTTTCTGCAAGGCTGGCCACCAGGGACCACTCTCAGGCCAACTTTGGCACAGGGTGACCCCTTGGGTTGACTATGAATAGACCCCAGTCTTAGCCACACAGGAGTTCAAGTTCCAACATGTCTCTTTTTCTACTCCCAGCAGCATGGGCAGACAGAATGAGAGAGTGAGCTTAGAGTCTTCCAAGCCAGGGAAATATAATCCTGTCTGCGTGTGACAGGGAACATCCCCATCTCCAGGGCAGAGAGGACTTTATTGCTTCTTGGCTTTGTTGAGTATCTGTCTCCTTTCTTGGGGAACCACTCTTGGGCCATGCAGTTCATGTGAAACCAACTCAACCTCCTGGTTCCAAGAGGGGGCATGTTACCCAGGCCAAGCCAGCAGGAACGAAACCCGAGTCTTCCCCTAGAAGCATGTGTTGGTTTCTCCTGGTCTATTAAAGCAGAGGAATGGAAACCTGGAGCTGCTGGTAACTAATGGGCCAGGCAAAGAAGGACCTACTCAAGACTAAAGCCAGCCAGAAGCAGCTCACTCACAGAGAAAGAATCCTGACTATCATCTGGGCCCCTGGATCTAGCCAGACCTGAAGTCCTGTGCTTCTTGATCATTTGGGCCAATGAGCATCCCCTTTTCTGCTTAGGATATTGTATATCATCACTGGTGACTTGCTTCTGAAGAGCTGTGACTTTTAACAGGACTTAAACACATTTCCTGATGGTTTTAGCGTGAAGGTTATCAGAGGGTCTCTGCAGGAGGTCTAATGACTCTAGGGGGATCCTAGGCCCAGGGAAGACAGAGCACAACCTTCAGGAGAGAAAGGTCCCCTTACCTGTGCTGGATTGGCCATGGTGTCAGGTTCTGCGGCAGAAACCACTGTGGAGAAGAAAAAGAGTTCGTGAGATTCCCCTGAATTCTGATCCTTTCCTTTCTTCACCCCCACCCTAATTTTTTTTCCAGCTGCCTCAAGCCCCTCCGGTTAAACCACATCCAAAGACCTGGTCTGTCTTAGTACCTTTTTTCAGATGACAATCCATACACTAGATGGTGTCTAGACAGTCACACCAGGGCAAGCCAAGAGGGCGGGCAGGCAGGACCACTGACCCGGCAGCCTCCAGGCCCTGCAGAGCACTTGCCCAGACACTAACCCTCCTCACATCATCCTTCCAAGCCTCAGATCACTCCTCTCAAGAGGAGGAAAGGAGGCTGGGGCGCCGCAACGTGTGATCCGAGGTCAACCAGCTTAGAACTGAATCCGACCACTTCAGCTTCCCAGTCAGATCCCAGATCCCAGATTCCATGCTATCTGGAGCCTGTGTGGCCTTTCTCCAAGTCACCAAAAATGGCTTCAGAACCCAGGACTTCCGATGTGCAGACGGGGGCAGGGGCTCCCACCTGCACCTCTCCTAGGTCTACCATTCATTACCACCTGTCCCGAGTTAGGCCCTGCTCTAGGACAGCAGGTATAGGAGAGCTGAAAGCCCTGCTTTCCTGGAGGTTGGGTCCTAACGGGGAAGAGTGACTAATGCATACCTCAAGTGGTGGTAAGGACCACCAAAAAGACAAAGCTTGGCCAGAAGAGTGACAAAGGCGAGATCTCAAGTGGCTGCTCAGAGGGTGTCATGAAGCCACCACAGAGCTTGGTGTGGCTCAGGTGGCAGTAGGAAGGAGGTTGACAGGACTGGGGCAGGAGGCCAGTGCCTCAGGCCACTGTGAAGTCTGAAGTTTTGCTGGGGGAGTGGCAAATGCCTGTCATCTCAAAGACTTGGGAGGGAGAGGCAGGAGGATGGCAAGTTCAAGGCCAACCCGGGCAACTTTGCAAGACTGTCTCAAAATAGGTGTGTGTGGGGGATTGTGCTGAGCTGGGGATTGGTGATGTAACCCCAGTTTCACTTCCCAGTACAAAAAAAAAAGTCTGATTTTTTTCCCTCTGATCAATTTCCTCTGATGAGTCAAGGCCATTGCAGGGGATCTGAACAAGACACATGATCTCATGGAGAATGGATAAGGAGTAAAGGGTGGTGATGTCAGGAGCCAGGGTCTACAGTGACGAAACAAGAGACACAGGTACATTACCTACAAATAAATGAAAAAGAGGATGTAACTGGTTTGGAAAGGGGAAGGGGGAAGTGGGCAGGTGCTGGGCTAATGAGAACTCTCAGCAGAAAGGCAAGAGATGAAAGCTAAGCAAACTTTTCGGGATAAAAAGAGGAGAAATGAAGGAACTTTGCTTTCCGTAGTAAACAGGCCTGTGTGATCTCATCTCTTTCAACCATGTCTATGTATTTTTTTAATATTTATTTTTAGTTTTATGTGGACACAATATTTTAATTTTATGTGATGCTGAGGATCAAACCCAGGGCCTCAAGCATGCTAGGTGAGCACTCTACCACTGAGCCCCAGCCCCAGCCCCAGCCCCGATGTATTGCTTTTTAAAAGTAAAAATAACAAACTTACTCAGTAAGACCCACAAGGAACAGAATTGAAAGGGGTGGTGGAAACCAAGGAGACAGTCCAGATCAATGCTTTTTATTCCTCTACATATCCCTCAAACCTCAGAGGAAATCTTGTAGACCCCAGCCCCTGACCTTATTCTCTTTGGGGGACACTGGACATGGTGGGACAGAGTGGAAAGAATGTAGGTTTTAGAGTCAGAGCGACCTGGATTGGAATGTTTGTTTTGTCACCTGAAGCTATGTAACCAAGGTCTCATTGCTCTATTTCTGGGTTTATCTTAAGCACAAATCTGGGGCTTTCCCTTTTCTGCCTTTCAGGGTTGTTGGAGGATGAGACCGAAGTCATCTCCAGGGCAGCAGGGACAGCCATATTCTCAGTAGACAGTGGAATTCACTGTACTGGTGTGGGGTTGAGGACAGGAGCTTTGTTCGTGTGTTCCCACTGCCTGATGAGCTCCCCAAACTGCAGCAAAGGACATTTATCAGATGGGGTTGGGAGTGAAGGGGACCTGCCTGCAAAGCCAGCTCAGCTGGGCTCAGCTCAGCTCTGCTCACAAGGAAACCCTACTGTCGCCCTGGCAACCAGGGGCCTCTTGGTACAAATATGCAGCTTTTACCAGGAAATGGAAACTATATCCCCTCACAGTGTGTGTGTGTGTGTGTGTGTGTGTGTGTGTGTGCGCGCGCGCGCGCCCGTGTTTTGGGGACTGACATCCACCCCAGACTGGGCTGGGAGCCAGCTCTGAATTTCCCCAGGTCTGGGGCATGATGGGGTGGGGGTCAAAGGGTGAGGGAACCCCAAGTCTAGCAGAGAATCTGACTAAATGAGGCCCCGGAAGTCGGTTGACAGGAGAGGGAGGGCTGAAGTCCATCATCTGCACATCGAAGCAGTTTCCTTTGGCCTTGTTTGCTGGAAACTTTGATAGCTGGCTGCAGCCCAGGATCATCTGGAAGAAAGCCCCTTTCCAAGGAGAGAGGCTCCAAGGAGGGGCCTCTAAACCTTTGGGAAAATGGTCTCAGCTCTGAGAACAGTTTCTGTGGTGGCCTGTGTGGGTGCACGTCTCCTGCTACATGGAAAGGGAGCTTTTTCCAGAATTAGACATTTAGACTCCAGTTCAAATGGCCAGTCTCCCTGAGGATCCCTCTAGGGGTTCAGAGAAGGTCCGAAACAGATGTGCCATTAACACTTACCCCGAATTTAAGAGAAGCTCTGATCCCTCCGGACCCTACTTCTCAAACTAGGCAAATTTTTATACCCAGTATTCCATGATCCCAGCAGGGTGCTGAACGATCTGCTGCTCTAAGCCTCTGATTTCTGAGAGATACGGCATCTCAGGATGAAAAGTGACCTTTCAGAAACTAGACAGCAGCAGGCCACAGCAAGCCCCCACATAGCTGTAGACGCTGGCTTCAGCAGGACATAGGAAGATGCCAAAGGAAAAGATCCACATTCTAGTTACGAGTCTGTCCCTGTGACCTGGACAAGTCGGGCCAACTCTGGGCCTCAGTTTCTCCATCAATAAGATGGGAACAATATGGGCTGGGGTTGTAGCTCATCTGGTAGAGCCTAGCATGTGTGAGGCACTGGATTCGATCCTCACCACCACATAAAAAAGATGGGAACAATATATAACACTTCCTCCCTCTTTCGGAAGATCCACAGTTGATATGAGGGGCGTTTATAGATTTCAACCAGGGATTTTCACAGCAGAGTACGGATCCTGGAAGGGTTGTCCCTCAGATCACAGGATTCTACCTCAGCCCCTCTCCAATTATGCAAGATTCATCACTTTGTTGAAATAGTTGTTCAAGCCTGGCAAACACAGTCTCTCTCTCCTCCCAGGAACTCTGAATCTTTTCTAATCTGTACACCCATAAAAACTCATCACAGCTGATCGCTCCAGAAATCCAGTCAGGGGTGGAGTCACCTGGGAGGCTTTGTGTTGTGTGGCCACCCACTGCTGTCACCACTGCCCAATCCTAGAGAGCTGGACAAGGGTAGGGTCTCTCCAGGTCATGCAAAAACATGGGCTTTGAGGCCCAGTTGTTCTCCAGTTTGGGATTCAGATAAGTTACTTCAACCGAACCTCAATTTCCACATTTGCAAAATGCATATAGAAACACCAACTTGTGATATGAAAAGCACTCAGCACAGTGACTGGCACAAAGTCAAGGATCAATAAATGGTAACTTCTATTAAGACAAGCACAAATATTTTCAAAGACTTCAGCATCCTAGCATGGTAATAAATGCAGATTTTTGCAGTCAAGGTCTCCAAGTTCAAATCCTGACACTGCAAACTCCTAGATAAGGACCTTGGGCAAGTTATGTAACTTCTCTCTGCTTCAGTTCTTCATCTCTGATAAGACAATCCTGTTTGGTTTTTATGGGGTACTGAAAGATGACACATAAAGATCACTCAGCTTTCTGTGGGAGAGTAAAACACCCTACTCCCAAATGTCTCTCTCTTTCTCTGGCACTGGGGATTGAATCCAGGATGCTGTACCCCTGAGCTGCATTCCAACCCTTTTTATTTTGAAACAGGGTCTCGCTAAGTTGCTGAAGCTGGTCTTGAACTTGTGATCTTCCTGCCTCCCTCTCCTGAGTCACTGGGATTATAGGTATATACCACCACGCTGGGCTCCAAAGATATTTCTTTGGTGTATTTTGAGTTAGTTATTCAAAGAAAGCAGACACAAGACAGGCTCTGCAAAGGTGTCCTTTTGTAAAGAGAACTTGACATCTGTGTTAGTTAACAGCAGATGCAGGCATAGGCAGGATCTAATATCCCTCTTTCTGCATTGAAAAGATCTTTTCACAGGGAGATTGGGGGTTTGACACCTGGCCCAGACACAGGAGCACAGCTAGCCTTACCTGGAAGACTGCATCTGCTTAACAAGATCATTATTGCTCATAGTGAAATTTTCCTCTCACAACCTTCCACTGCCTACTCCTTCTCCTTCCTTCTAGAAGCTCCAGCCCCCAACCCTTTACTTAACTCTGTACAAGGTTCATCGATCTTGTCCCTTATTCACTCTCATGCTCTGTGCCTGGCTTCCATGCTGATGCACATCTATAAATGTGCATTTTCCCCCTTTAAGTCTGTGTAATGTCAATTCATTTCATAGACTAAAATTATCAAAACTAGCTGGACATGGTGGAGCACAACCAGCCACTCTGGAGGCTGTCGCAGGAGGACCGCAAGTTCAAAAAAAACTTCAGCAACTTAGTGAGGCCCTAAAACAATTTCTGAGACCCTGTCTTTAAATAAAATATATATAGTTTACAAAGGGCGGGGGCTGGCGATGTGCTCAGTGGTTAAATGCCCCTGGGTCCAATCACTGGTACCAAAAAAAAAAAAAAAAAAAATCAAAACTTTGGAGGGAAAAAGTGCATTTAAAACACCCCTACACCTCTGTGCCTCCTGGATGCCCAGGGGGCTATAACTTGAGCTGGTCACTCCTTTGCTCACCAGTCTCTCATGGTGCCCTGGGTTGCCAGTCTTCTTAGCTCAGCCTTCAAGCCCTTGTGGGATTCTTCCTGATGTATCTGCCTTCACCTCCCACCTCTTCACCCACCACAGCCTCCCCTCTCCCTAAAGTAGAAGCACTCTGCACCAGCATTTTCTATTCAGACTTCTAGAACCTAGACCAGAGCTTCCCCATCTGGTTTCATTAATACAACCTGTGGACTTTTTCAAAATCCCCCAAAGATTGACTCAACTGCTCTGGGACAAGGCTTGGGCTTTGGTAATTTCTAAAAACTTTTCTAGGTGATTCTGATGTGCAGCCAAGGAGGTCAAGAACCACTGTTGCCTGCTAGATTCAAATGCCACAATTTCTAGAAAGCCAGGGGCAATCTCTTCCTCCTTGGAAACTCTGCAGTGTTCAGCAACTACCTGTACCTGACTGGCTTTGGTCGACCCTTGTGAATTTATCACTCCTCCATTGTATGGAGGCTGCCTGCCTCCCAAATATTCCAGGAAAAAAATCCATAATTCAAAGGAAAATCCTCCAGGCTATCTGATTCTGGTCTTTCATTGTCTTTGACTATTTAGAGATAGGCAAGTTGTAGACAATTGATGGTAATGCCAAGTAATTCTAATACTTGCTCTTTAGATCCTGTTCAATGGACTTCCCTCCCCCTCAAGTGGAAAAACCAGTTTTACCTCTAGTTGCATATTCTGTTCAATATAAAGGCATTTACAATTCTCTTTTGAGCAAGTTACCTGCTTGCTTTTATCACTGATTAATAAGGACAATAAAATTTTTAGCTCATGATCATTTTTATATCTGGGTGAGTCATGATTTTACCCTTTTTTGAAAATTATTATATTTACTTTATATGCTTTTCTGTTATGCTCCCCAGAGAGGTTAAATCTTGCCCTTGGCAAGCGGAGGTGGCTCTTTACGATTGTCAAGTGAAATGCCTGGAGTAGCTCTAAAAGCTTCCGTTAGTGATGTCTTTGAAAAGTCACAGGAAAAAAAAAAAATCAAGGGGCTGAGATCGTAGCTCAGTGGTAGAGCGCTTGCCTCGCACAAGTGAGGCCCTGGGTTCGATCCTCAGCACCACATAAAAATAAAAAAATAAAAATAAAGATATTGTGTCCATCTACAACTAAAAATAAAAAAAAAATGAAATAGTCTAGATTAGTGGTTTTCAAACCATGCTTTACTCCTCAATTCTACAGCCAAAGAGAAAAGAATTTGAGAGATTAGGCAACTTGGCCAACTCCATAAGGAACATTACTGATTAACCCAGGACTCATTTTTTCAAAAAATTACTTATCAACAAACTAGCCTCACTGGTAGGAGTTGGGGGCAGAAGAGAAAACGAGACAGATGGGAATGCTGCCTCCACAGAACGGGCAGTCTAATATAGCAGTTTGCAAAATTTTTTGGATTCTATACACCACCAGTGACAAAAGAAAAAAATAGCATTTAGTATGATGAACAAAAATATACTTTAAAAATATGGTATTAAAAGTACATGTATAGGCTGGGGATGTGGCTCAAGCCGTAGCGCGCTCGCCTGGCATGCGTGTGGCCCAGGTTCGATCCTCAGCACCACATACCAACAAAGATGTTGTGTCCGCCGAGAACTAAAAAATAAATATTAAAATTCTCTCTCTCTCTCTCTCTCTCTCTCTCTCTCTCTCTCTCTCCCTCCCTCCCTCCCTCCCTCTTTAAAAAAAAAAAAAGTACATGTAATTGTGCTCTATATGTGTAATAAGGATTGTAATGCATTCCACCGTTGTGGTATATTTAAAAAATAATAAAATCAATTTTAAAAAAGTACATTAAGAGTCTGACAGTCTCTTCTCGTATTCCAGAGTGTGTTGGAGGGCCCTGATTTTTATAAAATCTACCTTCTTCCCAGGTTGGGATTGTAGCTCAGTGATAGAGCACTTGCCTAGCATGGATGAGGCGCTGGGTTCCATCCCAAGCAGCACACACACAAAATCTAGACCCTTCCCTTCCTCCTTTTCTGATGTTTTCCCCCCCAATCTGCAGGAAGACACCAGGAGCAGGCTACTGGCCTCCAGGAGCCTCCACGGATGCATCGAGGGTAAATGCCATCCCTGGCCCTGGGCCTGGGCACACCCCCCAGCTCCAGGCACTCAGGTTTCTTAGAGAGCAATGTCTTTGCCCTCCTGACCCAGAACCATTGATTCTCAGCTGGACAAAGCCCGGGAGATCATATGGCTGCCCCAGCATTGGAAATGGTGTGACCTGGGTTTGAATCCCAGCTCAGGTCACTTTTGTAAAGGGCAGCAAATGTAGTGTCTTTCAGGATAGCTTAAAGCCAGACTACCTGAGACTGAAGCCTTGATGCTATGTGTAACCGCGCGGCCCTGGACAAGCATAACCTCTGTGCCCCTGTCTCATGTGGAAAATGGGGGTAGAAACAGCCCCTACCTCAAGAGTTATGGTGAGGGTAAAAGAATTAAGGAGTGCAGCAATTAGCAATGCACTTGGCACATGGAAAGCACTAGAATAAAGAGTTTGTGATTGTTATTTCTTCCTTATTTTCCCCCTTTTGAGGGCTGGAGCGTCCACATCTGCAAAATGGGCATAAACAGTAACAGCACCTAACATATCAGCCAGGGCCTGGAGAATGGTAAGGGTTCAATTAATAATGGTTTATACCTTTTTATGGTTATTATTTAAGGAGAATAAAGATGGCATTTTACAAAATGAGGAACCTGAGGCCCAGGTCACCTGTCTTCTCAAGCACCACACCCTTCTCAGATTATAACAGCAACACTTGCTTCTGTTTACAGCATTCTACAGTTTACAAGGCACTTTCATATCTGCCACTCATGAAGGTATCAGCCTCACCCTTTTTGTACATGAGGGACCTGAAGCTCAAAAAAAAAAAAAAAAAATCCATGGACAATCATGGACAGTGATTCCTTTAGAGCCAGTCCCTGTGGAAAGGATACCGAGAATGCAGATGGGAATGTGGCTGGATTCTAAGCCAAGCCAGGAACTGTATAAGCATAAAGATACCCCCACCCCCACACACTTCCTCTCCATTGGCAGTTGATGTAGAGTGGGGGGGAGTGTGCTCAAGAATCAGTGTAGAGACCACATCCTGTGCTTTTTCCCCACCCAGTAAGTATCTTGGAGAGGCTGGGGGTGAGGCCAGAGACACCACTGGGCCTCCTCAAGATATACTAGAATGGTACAGCAAGAAGAACCACACAAACCCAACCCATTTTACCAGCTGGGTGCCCTCGGCACAGGTCTTTTCCCTCTACAGAGGAAGGAACTAAAGCAGAGAGGGCAGTGGGTGTGCCCAGGACAGCTAGCTGGTTAGCCGCAGGACAGAGGCTGGGTCTGAGGCCAGAGCCTGGTATTCCAGAGTTCCCTCTGGGTGCTGCAGTGCAGATGTTCCAGATACTGGCAGCCATCCAGCACTGCAGGGTCTCCCCACCCCCACCCATCCCAGGATCACCTCAAAAGACCAGGCTCTGGACTCCCCAGGGCAGCCCTCTCCTCCATACACTCAATCCACTTTCTGCCCCAGTAACAGCTGCAGCCCTTACCAGAAACCACAAATAATTGCTGTATCCCAGCGGTGGGGCCTTGGGAACAAAGGATAGAAAGCAGAGGAAGATGGATGAGTGACTGTCACAGCTGCAGAGGGGATGGAAGCTTTTGCCTCCCTCTCTGCCCAGCCCCACCCAGTTCCCAGAATCTTACATCTTAGAATGGTTGAATGTTAGAACACCAGCCCTGGATCTCACAGCAGTCCAGTGGGCCACAAAAGCCCAGAGACAAGGGGCTTCTCCAAGGATTCTAACACATCTGGAACTGTAAGCCAGCTTTCTACTAGCAGCAGGCCAGTGTCCTCTGCAGAGCTCTGGACCTGCCAGATAGAAGGTCAAGGTCTATCGGGGCCAAAATGGCAGATACACCTAAAAAGGCTAAACAGGTCAGGAAATTCTATCTGGGGTCAGTTATTTGATTTTTTTTTTGTGTGTGTGTGTGTGTGGGTGGGTGGGTGGGTGTGCTTGGAATTGAACCCAGGGACATTTTACTACTGAGTTACATCTCCAGTCTTTTTTATTTTTTCATTTAGGGTCTTGCCAAGTCTCTAAGGGTTTTGCTAAGTTGTTGAGGCTGGATTTGAACTTGCAATCCTCCTGTTTCAGCCGCCTGAGTTACTGGAATTACAGACTTGTACCTCTACTACTGCCACTGCAACCTACTGGAACTAGTGATTTTTTTTTAGCTCCGGAGTGCTTAACCACTGAGCCATATCCCCAGCTCCCCCTCACTTTTTTTTTAAGTAAAAGAAAATTTGAGACAGTGTCTCACTGAGTTGCTGAAGGCCATGCTAAATTGTTGAGGCTAGCCTCCAACTTGAGATCCTCCTGCCTCAGTCTCCCCAGCCTCTGGAATTACAGGCATGTGCCATCCTGCCCAGAGGTCTAGTGATTTTAAGGGTTTTTTAGGTCAAGGGGGCAAGGAGTAGTGGAGAAAAAGGACAGATTCTAGAGGGGAAACTGGAATTCTTCCACAAACCCGGGAGCCATATGCCCAAATTTGGAATTGTCAGGGAAGACCCACCAGAGTTTAGACAAAAGAAGGGGAGGGAGAAAGCAGACTAATCCTCCCAAAGAACTCCGTTCTCCTTCCTTTTCCCCTTCCAGGGCCTGTAAGAGTTGGCCCAGGCATCTCAAGCCTGTAATCAAGATTTCCAAACCTGTGAATGGGTCCTGGCAGCTGACAAATAAATCCATTTTTATAGCCGTTGTTTCCTTTGAAAGGGGCTAGATTTATCAGCCCTGAACTTGGGAGAAAGAAATGGAGGCTCAGAGAGGGAGACCCACTGGCTCAAGGTCACTCTGCAAGCTGTGGTGGCCCTGGGATTTGGATTTGGGGTAATTTACTCCTCTGCCAGCATTCTAGGAGGCACCGGAAGCCTCTGAACTTTGGGAAGGCATAGAACTGTACTTAGGGGAAGCAGAAAGAAGGATGAGGAAACCACCACCGCACAAGAGCCCTTGGAGAGGCCTTCATAGGTAAGCAGGGGCCCAGAGTGGGTGGGAGTGGGGATCCACCAGAGCCCTGAGGTATGCACCAGCCCTCCCCCAATGCCACACACAGGCCATTTTATAAGAGGCTCGAGGGGTCCACTCTTCATACTCTCAGTCTTTGGCCTCAGCCACATCCTTCCCTGAAAGTCCTTAGATCTGTCTCCAGCTGTCCCCAGCCCAGTGTCTTCAAAGTTCCTTCAAGCCCGCAAATTAAGGCCAGCAGGACCAGCAGCCCGCCCAGCCCCGGCGACCCCGGCCCTGGACCACACCCTCTGCAGAGCCGGGGCGCCCCTCCCCTCCCCCTCCCCTAGCAGGGGCGCCGTCCGCCGGCGCTTCTCCGCCTCCAGCCTTGGATTTGCTCCTGGGCTCCGGCAGACACACCCAAGCCGAGACACTCTCGGGTTACCGCGCAGTCCTTCTCCCAGCGCCCAGCGGTTCCCCGCTGCCCGCGCCGCTTCCCAGAACCAGCGGGGGGCTCCGATCAGTCCAGGACTGGGCTTTTGTCGCTTGTCCCTGCAGCCTTCGGCAGGAGTCCCCTCTCCGACCTCAGCCCACTCACCGCGCGGTGGAGGCTCCGGGTCGCCGGCGGACGGACAGACGCGCGCTCGCTGGGTCGGAGCCCGTTAGCTGAGCTGCAGCAGCCGCAGCGCGGGGATGGGCAGGGCGGACCGCGGGCGGCTCCTCGCGCGACACGTGGCGGGCGGAGGCCAATCGGGCTCCCCGGCCTCCTTTCCTCCGCCCCCGCCCCCACCCCCACCCCAGAGTTCAGTGGCTTTTGGAATCTTAGAATGTCTCCGGCTTGGGGTTGGGGGTGGTGCCCGCCGGGAGAACCTCGAACCTCAGTTAGTTCCCAGCCCCCTGACCTGAGATCTAGAGAGGGGAGGGGGATTTGGTCAAGGTCACGCGAGCTAGAAGTCAGAGCTCCCGATTCCCATTTCTGGACACTTTCCCCCAAATTTCGGCAACTCGCCAAAGCTTTGTTGAGAAACAGAAAATTGAGATTTGCCAGAATTGCGGCCCTGCACTTGACCAGCCTGATCAGATCTCATGTCTCAATAGCCCCATCCGGTCAATGGCGTTATCACTTTCCAAGGAAGGAGACCCCAGAGGAGGACAGCTTCTTAACCAAGGTCACACAGCTGTGGAGTCTCAGGGTTCAAACGTAGAGTTAGTGATTCCAGAGGGACGCTTATTTGTGCTTGTCTCTAGGAAGTGTGGGGGGGGCGGGTAGGCAGAAAAGGAGTCCAAAAATTGTAATCCATTGAAAAACTAAAAACAAATTATTTGGGAATCCAGAGGGAACAGAGAATTATTACCCCCGCCCCAGAAGATTTGTAAAATCTCCTGGAGGAGGAAAGACGTCTGCAGTACAATTCCCCGGCCCCTCGGAAATTTTCCCTTAGAGGAAAGATCCCCAGCTTTAGTCCTGGGATGCTGGCTCAGCTGCGGAGACTCCTTAGGCAAGACACAACTTCAGTTTAGCTTCTTTAAAGCACTATCCTTGGAAATATGACCCTAGTCCAAAGACTGTAAGCCTTTCAATAAGGAGATCTGTTTGAAAAATATGTCCTTTCATTTTTCCATTCCCCCATTTTAATTGAGCACTTGCTGCATGCCTGGCACTGAGCTGGGAGACCCAAGTGAGCATGTCCGAGGGGTCAAGCATGTCCGAGGGGTCGCTGACCTTGTGGAGCTTCTACTATCAGAAAAGTCAGAGGATTGCACTGTTACAGTGGAGTACAGGGTGTTGTAAGAGTGTAACTATGAAAGGCTAGGATGGCCCACGGAAGGTGGATCCAGCCTAACCTAGGCCTCTGAATGAGAGGGTGACCTTAAGGTGCAACAAGAAAGAAGAATGAAAATTAGTGAGAAACAGAAATTAAAACAATCATCATGAGATCTGAATCTGCTGGCTGCGCATAGTGGCACACACCTGTAATCCTAGCAACCTGGGAGACTGAGGAAGGAGGATCCTAAGCTTGAGGCCAGGCTCAGCAATTTAGTGAGACCCAGCCGCAACTGAAATAAACAAATAAATGGGAGGGAGCTGGATCCCATGAGGATGGAGGTAAGATCTACTTAATCATCATAATAGTACAGTCATTTCTTGAGCATTTTCTATGGGCCAGGCATTACTGTGGGCATTTTACGTGTCACATTTAATCATCACAGTCTCTTAATAAGTGTGATTTAGCACCTACTATGCCCTATGCACTATTTTAGAAACTGGGGATTGAACCCAGGGGCGCTTAACCACTGAGCCCACATCCACAGCCCTGTTTTTGTATTTTATTTAAAGACAGGGTCTCACTGAGTTGCTTAGGGCCTTGCTAAGTTGCTGATGCTGACTTTGAACTTTCGATCCTCCTGCCTCAGCCTCTGGAGCTGCTGGGATTACAGGTTTGCACCCTGCCCAGCTATTTTAGGAACTTTAACAATGAACAAAGATCTCTGCCCTTGGGGAGCCCAGCAGAGGGGAAGTAGACACACAATAAGTAAATACAACAATACAGTAATAGATGATATGGGCTGTGGACAAAAAGAAGGAAAGGCAGGTAAAGAGTCCAAGGGTGACAGACGAAGTTGCAGTATTATGTAGGATATTATTCAGGCAGAAGCTTTGGTAAGAAAGTGAGATTTGATACATGAAAAAATGTTCAACATCATTAGCAACTAAGGAATTGCTAATCAAAACTTACACCATCAGGGGCTGGGGATGTGGCTCAAGCCGTAGCATGCTCGACTGGCATGTGTGCAGCCCAGGTTTGATCCTTAGCACCACATACAAACAAAGATATTGTGTCCCCCGAAAACTAAAAAATAAATATTAAAAATCTCTCTCTCTCTCTCTCTCTCTCTTAAAAAAAAAAAAACTTACACCATCAGAAGGGCAGTGATCAAGAATACAAATAAGAAAAGCTGGGGCTGGGGATGTGGCTCAAGCAGTAGCGCGCTTGCCTGGCATGCGTGCAGCCCGGGTTCGATCCTCAGCACCACATACCAACAAAGATGTTGTGTCCGCAGATAACTAAAAAATAAATATTAAAATTAAAAAAAAAATAAGAAAAGCTGGAGAAGATGTGGAGAAAAGATACTTTTTCCTGCTGGTGGGATTGTAAATTAGTGTAACCACTATGGAAATCAGTATAGAGGTTCCTCAAAAGACTGAGTATGGAACCACCACATGACCCAGATATACCTTAACTCCTGCATATTTATCCTGAAGAATCAAAGTCATCATACTATGGTGATCCATGCATACCCATGTCTATAGCAGCACAATTCACAACAGCCAAACTATGGAACCAGTCTAGATGTTCATCAACAGATGAATAAATAAGGGAAATGTGGTGTCTATACACAGTGAAGTTTTATTCAGCCATAAAGAAAAAATAAAATTATGTAATTTGCAAGAAAATGGACAGAACTAGAAACCAGTATGTTAAGTGAAATAAGCCAAACTCAGTCAAGGGTCTTATGTTTTCTCTCATATATGGAAGCTAGAAAGGAAAAAAGGAAAAGGTGGAGGAGGGATCTCATGAAAAATCAAAGAAGTTCAGTGGAATAGTGGAAAGGAACTGGGGAGAGGGAGGAGAAAGGGAAAGGGAAAATACTGGGGAACAATACTGGGCAAGTCATATTGTTATATTGTATGCATGTATGAATCTGTGACAAGTCCTGCCATTATGTGTAATGGTAATGCACTAATAAAAATTGTGGGGGGAAAAAAGTGAGATTTGAACAAAGACATGGAGAAAATGAGGAACTGAGCAGATAGCCATGGAAAAGAATATTTCAGGCAAAGGAAACAGCTGGGTAATGGATCGAGCAGCAGCAAGGGGCCAATGTGGCTGGAGTGGAGACAGCGAGAGGCAGAGCAGCAGGAGAGTATCTATTTATTTACTTATTTTTGGTGCAGGGGATGGAACCCAGGGCCTTGCATGTGCTAGGCAAATAAATGTTCTACTACTGAGTTACATCTCCAGCCCTTTATGATTAACTTTTTGAGAAACCGCCAAACTGTATTGCACAGTAGCTGTACCAGCATGTACAAGGGTTCCAGTTTCTCTACCTCCTTGCTAACATTTGTATTATTTGATTTTTATTTTTGCAGTGCTGAGAATTGAACCCAGGGCCTCTAAATGCTAGGCAAGTGCTCTACCACTAGGTTATATCCCTAATCCAACACCTGTATTTTACTTCATTTTTAAAGTTGTTGTCCTAGTCATTAAAAAATAGTATTAATTGTGGTTTTAAATTTTTTTGTAGTTGTAGGTGACAGAATGCTTTTATTTATTTTAAATATATATACAATATATATATTATATATTATATATATATATATATATATATATATATATATATATATATATTTAGTTATAGTTGGAAACAATACTTTTAATTTTATTTATGTGGTGCTGAGGATCAAACCCAGTGCCTCATGCACTCTAGGCAAGCGCTGTGCCACTGAGCTACAGCCCCAGTCCTAATTGTGGTTTTAATTTGCATTTACCTACTAATGACATGGAGCACCTTTTCATGTGCTTGTTGGCTATTTGTGTGTCAGTTTGAAGAAATGTCTATTTAAGTCCTTTGTCAATTTTTTGATAGAGTTGTTTGTGTTTTTGTTGTTGAGTTGTGTGTGTGTGTGTGTGTATATATATATATATATATATATATATATATATATATTGACATACTTTTAAAAGGGCCACCAAAGACTTCTCTGTTGAGAATACTAAATACCACTGGGGGGCAAGGTAGGAAGGAGATTTTTTTAGAAGGTTTACAGGTTGTCTAGGCAAGAGATGATGGTCACTCATCACTGCGGTATAGATGGAGGTGGTGGGGATGCTTAGAGATGATGTACTTGAAGGTCCACTGAACATGATTACCTGGAGGACTGGGTATGGAGATAAGAAAAAGAGGAGTCAAGAATGATTTCCTGGATCTTGGTCTGGTCTTGGTGTGAGATGTTTCCCCAAAGCTCCTGTGTTAATGCTAGAAAGTTTGGAGGTAAAATGATTGGATGATGAGAGCTGTAAGCTAATTAGTCCATCCTGGTTTGAATGGACTACCTGGGTGGTAACTGCAGGCAGGTGAGGCATGACTGGAGGAGGTAGGTCACTGGGGTGTACCCTGGAAGGGTTCCTCCTTGTGCTCCCCACCTTCCTGGCTGCCATGAACGGCGCTGCACTCCTCCACTGTGCCCTTCTCCACTGTGCCCTCCTCCACTGTGCCCTCTGCTGTAATGTTCTGCCTCACCTTGGGACCAGAGCAATGGATTGGCCAACCATGGACTAAACCTCTAGAACCGTGAGCCAAAATAAACCTTCCCCCCTCTAAGCTGTTCTTGTCAGGTATTTTGGTCACAATGACCCAAAGCTGACTAACACAGCTAGAGTGGTATAGGTGCAAGTGGTGGGAAGTGCTTGGAGATGATATATGGGAAGGTCAACTGAACATGACTTCCCAGAGGTCGGGATGTGAGATAAGAAGGAAAGGAGTCTAGAAGGATTTGCTGGATCCTGAGCCACTGGAAGGATGGAGTTACCATCATCTAAGATGACAAGGTTATAGGATGAGCAGTTTTGAAGGTAGAAGTGGGGGAAAGATCAAGAGTTCAGTTTTTGACCAGTTTAAGATTTCTGTTAGACATCCACGAGGAGATGTCAAGTATTCTGGAGTTTGGGAAATGAGATCCTCATGGGAGAAGAGAACTAAGAATCAAATCTGAGACATTCTTTCATTAAGAGCTGGGGAGGAGGGAAAGGTTCAGCAAAGGTGAGTGGGAAAGAGTGAGATGAGAGGAAACCACCTCGGGAGAGCATTGAAGGCAAATGAAAAAATGTTCTTGAAGGATGAGGGTATGGTAGTTATATCAGTGCTACCTTAAGGTCAAGCAGGACAAGACCCAAGAGTTCATCATTGGATTTAGCAGTGAGAAGGTCGATGTTTCTCTTACTGTGAAGAGTGAGTAGTGAAATGCTGGGGGCAAAGGCTGAATAGGAATTGGTTTAATAGAACAAGCATAAACTACTTATTTCAGGAGCTTTGCTGTAAAGGCTAGCAAGAAAAAGGAACAATGGGAATTGGTGTCAAGAGAAGGCTTTTGTTTCTTTTTTTTTTTAAGATTGAAGACAGCACATTTGTACGTTAATTGGAATGTTCAGATAGAGGGTAGAAAATTGAAATGGGAGAATTACTGGAACAATATTTAGAGAGAGAATGGAATCTATTGTAACTGAAGGGGTTATTATTATTATTATTAGCAGTGCTGGGGATCAAACTGAGGGCTTTATACATGCTAGGCAAGCCCTCTTCCACTGAGCTACACCCTCAGCCCATATCATTGTTCCTTTTTATTTGTTTGTGGTCCTGGGAATTGAATCCTGGGGCACTCTACCACTGAGCTATATCCCCAGTACACTTTTATTTTTTGTCTTGAGACAGGGTCTCACTAAGTTGCTGAGAGTCTTGTTAAGTTGCTCAGGCTGGGCTTGAACTTGGGATCCTATTGCCTGGGCCTCCCGAGTTACTGGGATTAAAGCCACCATGCCCAGCTGTATCAGTATTTTTAATTTGCTGTAAAAATAAGTGAAGTTCAAAGGAACTTTGTGCAAATTCAGTCCAAGTGACTGAGTCAGAGTTAAAAATCAGGTTCCCACTGAGCATGGTGGTACATGCCTGTAATCTCAGTGATTCAGGATTCTGAGGCAGGCAGTTTGCAAGTTCAAAGCCAGCCTTCAGGAATTTAGCAAGTCCCTAAGCAATTTGGTGAGACCCTGTCTCTAAATAAAATATAAAAAGGGTTGGGGATATGAGTTAGTGGTTAAGCACTCTGAGTTCAATCCCTGGTAGGCCCACTCCCCAAAATAAAATTCAGGTTTTCTTGACTGTAAATTTCTGACCTTCAACAGCAAGTAGAAATGTAGTTACTGCTCATTTTCTTTGAGCTGATTATCTCACTTCTGGGAATCAATCCCAAGAAAATAAATTGAAATACAGAGGCAGCTTGAAGCCCAACACTGTATTTTACGTGCAAAAACCAAACAAACAAAAACCCCTATATTGAGGAATAGCACACAGCCTCACCTGCTAATGGAACAAACCCTGGAAGGAAGCAAACATAAAGGTGACTTCATCTTTTGGGCCCTCTTCCAGGCCCTTTCCTCCTCACATTAGCCCATCCAAAGGTGTCTGTGTGGGAGACAGCATGATACTGTGATTCAGACCTGAACAGTGGATTAAGATTCCAGACCTCCTTACCTCCCTTCTTGGGGTCTTGATTTAAACTCTGGTTATGGGAAGAGAAAATTCAAGATCTCCAGGCTGCCCCCCAGGGGAGCTGGAATGGTCAGATACTGCCACCTGCTGGCAGGTTCCAGCTCTGCCTGGCCTGGGTCAAAGAGAGGTATGCAGTGTTGCCTTCCCAGAGAGTAGTCTTAAAGTAGCACTTTAAGCTTACTGCCAGGAATACTGCTGTAATGACAACCACTCTTCCTCCATAGCAATGCTCCTAAGGCCTCTCTCAATGCCTGGCATTCCTCCACTAAAGTTAAGGATGGCTTCTCTCCATAGGAGAGGAAATAAGGAGTTTCTAACCACTTGGCATGAAACAGGTTATTTTCTGCTAGGGAGTTTCAGCAATATGAGGACATCTGATTTGGGCAGAAAGGTCACTTTAGAGAGAGAAGCAGTGAGCATATCGAAGGCAGGCTTAAAAACAGAGTAGGGGTCAGGGGCGGAGCTCAGTGGTAGAGGACGTGCTTAGCACGTACAACATCCTGGTTTCATGGGCTGGGGTTGTGGCTCAGTGGTAGAGCAATTGCCTAGCATGTGTGAGGCACTGGGTTCAATCCTTAGCACCACATAAAAATAAATAAACAAAATAAAGGCATTGTGTCCATCTACTAGGAAAAAAAAAGTGTGTGTGTTTAAAAATCAAAAGGTTAAAACAAACAAACAAACAAACAACAAAACCAAACAAACCCAAATCCTGGTTTCAATCCCTAGCATCTCCTGCCCACTCAAAACCCACAGATCACTTTCTCATTATTTTTGTTTTTCTTACAGCAAAAATAATAGTTGTTCATTAAAGATAATCGAGAGATTAAAAAAGCCATAATCTTACCATCCAAAGATAGCCTACATTAACATTATTCTAATACATCATTCTTTCATTATATAACACTAGCAACAATAATATTTATAGAGAACTTAATATGGAACACTTATACTTGTGTTTCTTTGCTTTTTTTTTTTTGGTGCTGGGGTGGAAACCATGGTTTTGCACATGCTAAACACATGACACCCTGTCACTGAGCCATACCCTCAACCCAACATATACTTTATTTGCAATAAATGGAAACTTATTGCAACTATTATTTTATCAAAACTTAATTTATTATGAATATCTTTCTATGCAATTAAATATTCTTAAGTCATTTTAAAATAACTTCATCATCAAATTCATTACATGACAATAGTATAATTTGCTTATCTAATTACCTATTGTTCTACATTTAGGTTGTTTCTAATCTTTACAGCAGAGCATTGAGATTGTTTTCTAAAACTTAAACTCCATATTAAATAGTGATGCAGATTTGTAAAATTTTTGATAAATATTATAAAACTTGCTTTTCGTTGAGAGATCAGTTCATGCTTTTAATTGTTATGTAGATGAGAAACTCTTACTGGCTGCCAAGTCAAGGGACCTATTTGGATTCCAGTTGGCTGAATTTAGTTGCCTACAAAAGAAAACAAACAAATGATGGAAAAGTTGGGGCTGGGGATGTGGCTCAAGCGGTAGCGGGCTCGCCTGGCATGCGCTGGGTGCTGGGTTCCATCCTCAGCACCACATAAAAATAAAAAATGTTGTGTCCACCGAAAACTAAAATATAAATATTAAAAAAAATTCTCTCTCTCTCTCAAAAAAAAGGAATTTATTTGCAGTTTTGGCCAGAACTGGGGAGAACAGCTGAATTATGTCCACCAGTGCTTTATAAGCAGTTATTTTATAGAAACAAACCCCAGGAAATTACAAAGGTAGATTTAGCTTGGCTGTACCAGTCAGAAAGGTCTCAGTTTCAGTTTCCTTCAAGTCCACCTGGGCCAGGGCTTAGTTCTCAATTTCCATTCTCAGCAGGAGGAAACACAGGGTGCAGAAAACCAATGATCAGGAAATTGCTTTTAATGTTAAAGGGGCTCTGTTTCAAAACTGTTGAATCTTAGAATCTACTTATGTAGGTCATGCAACTCTTTAAAAGGGGACATATTCTGAGAAATGTGCCTTTGGTAATTTCGACATGTGTGAACAGCATAGAGTGTATTTCCATAAACCTAGATGGGATAGCCTGCTACATACCTAGGCTGTGTGGAATATAGCCTATTGCTCCCAGGCTACAAAGTTGTTACTGTGCCAAATACAAAGGCAGTTGTAACACACTAGTATTTAGGCATCTAAACATAGAAAAGGTACAGTAAACATATGGTAATATAAATAAATGGTATGCGTGTATATGATATTTACCATGAATGGAGTTTGCAGAATCAGAAGTACTGTGGGCGAGTCAGTGAGGGATTAGAGAGAATGTGAAGATTTAGGACATTACTGTCCAGTCTGGGGATTTTATAAACACTCTCTATATAGGCTACCTTAAATTTATAAAATTATTTTCTTTCTTTAATAATAAAATCATCTTAAATATAAGGTCAAGTCAATCTAAAAAATTAGAAAAGTTACAGTAAGATGTATACTTATAGGAAATTGTAACATTTATTGCTTTTTAAAACACTTTGACTCTTTTTTAATAACACAGCTTAAGACACAAACATGTACAATGGTATAAAAATGTTTTTCGCATTTTTTTCTATTATTTTTTTTATTGGTTGTTCACAACATTACAAAGCTCTTGACATATCATATTTCATACATTAGATTGAAGTGGGTTATGAACCCCCAATTTTACCCCAAATGCAGATTGCAGAATCACGTCGGTTACACATCCACAATTTTACATAATGCCCTATTAGTAATTGTTGTATTCTGCTACCTTTCCTATCCCCTACTATCCCCCCTCCCCTCCCCTCCCATCTTCTCTCTCTACCCCATCTACTATAATTCATTTCTCTCCTTGTTTATTTTCCCATTCCCCTCACAACCTCTTATATGTAATTTTGTATAGCAATGAGGGTCTCCCTTCATTTCCATGCAATTTCCCTTTTCTCTCCCTTTCCCTCCCATCTCATGTCTCTGTTTAATGTTAATCTTTTCTTCCTGCTCTTCCTCCCTGCTCTGTTCATAGTTGCTCTCATTATATCAAAGAAGACATTTGGTATTTGTTTTTTAGGGATTGGCTAGCTTCACTAAGCATAATCTGCTCTAGTGCCATCCATTTCCCTGAAAATTCTATGATTTTGTCATTTTTTATTGCTGCATAGTACTCCATTGTGTATAGATGCCACATATTTTTTATCCATTCATCTATTGAAGGGCATCTGGGTTGGTTCCACAGTCTAGCTATTGTGAATTGTGCTGCTATGAACATCGATGTGGCAGTATCCCTGTAGCATGCTCTTTTAAGGTCTTCAGGGAATAGTCCGAGAAGGGCAATAGCAGGGTCAAATGGTGGTTCCATTCCCATCTTTCCCAGGAATCTCCAAACTGCTTTCCAAATTGGCCAAACCAATTTGCAGTCCCACCAGCAATGTACAAGTGTACCCTTTTCTCCACATCCTCGCCAGCACTTGTTGTTGTTTGACTTCCTAGTGGCTGCCAATCTTACTGGAGTGAGATGGTATCTTAGGGTGGTTTTGATTTGCATTTCTCTGACTGCTAGCGATGGTGAGCATTTTTTCATGTACTTATTAATTGATTGTATGTCCTCCTCTGAGAAGTGTCTGTTCAGGTCCTTGGCCCATTTGTTGATTGGGTTATTTGATATCTTATTGTCTAATTTTTTGAGTTCTTTGTATACTCTGGATATTAGGGCTCTATCTGAAGTGTGAGGAGTAAAAATTTGTTCCCAGGATGTAGGCTCCCTATTTACCTCTCTAATTGTTTCTCTTGCTGAGAAAAAAACTTTTTAGTTTAAGTAAGTCCCATTTGTTGATTCTTGTTATTAACTCTTGTGCTATGGGTGTCCTATTAAGGAATTTGGAGCCCGACCCCACAATATGTAGATCGGAGCCAACTTTTTCTTCTATCAGATGCAGAGTCTCTGATTTGATATCAAGCTCCTTGATCCATTTTGAGTTAACTTTTGTGCATGGTGAGAGAAAGGGATTCAGTTTCATTTTGTTGCATATGGATTTCCAGTTTTCCCAACACCATTTGTTGAAGATGCTATCCTTCCTCCATTGCATGCTTTTAGCCCCTTTATCAAATATAAGATAGTTGTAACTTTGTGGATTAGTCTCTGTTGTCCTCTATTCTATACCATTGGTCCACCTGCCTGTTTTGGTACCAGTACCATGCTGTTTTTGTCAGTATTGCTCTGTAATATAGTTTGAAATCTGGTATCGCTATACCTCCAGATTCACACTTCCTGTTTAGAATTGCGTTTGCTATTCTGGGTATTTTATTTTTCCATATGAATTTCATGATTGCTTTATCTATTTCTACAAGAAATGCCGTTGGGATTTTGATTGGCATTGCATTAAACCTATAGAGAACTTTTGGTGATATCGCCATTTTGATGATGTTAGTTCTGCCTATCCATGAACAGGGTACATTTTTCCATCTTCTATGATCTTCTTCTACTTCTCTCTTTAGGGTTCTGTAGTTTTCATTAAATAAATCTTTCACCTCTTTTGTTAGGCTGATTCCCAAGTATTTTATTTTTTTTTGAGGATATTGTGAATGGAGTGTTTTTCCTCATTTCTGTTTCAGAAGTTTTGTCGCTGATATACAGAAATGCCTTTGATTTATGTGTGTTGATTTTATATCCTGCCACTTTGCTGAATTCATTTATTAGTTCTAGTAGTTTCTTTGTAGACCCTTTTGGGTCTTCTAGGTATAGAATCATGTCATCTGCAAATAGTGATAATTTAAGTTCTTCTTTTCCTATTTTTATGCCTTTAATTTCTTTTGTCTGTCTAATTGCTCTGGCCAGTGTTTCGAGAACTATATTGAATAGAAGTGGAGATAGAGGGCATCCCTGTCTTGTTCCAGATTTTAGAGGGAATGCCTTTAACTTTTGTCCATTCAGAATGATGCTAGCCTGAGGCTTAGCATAGATAGCTTTTACAATGTCAAGGTAAGTTCCTGTTATCCCTAGTTTTTCTAATGTTTTGAACATAAAGGAATGCTGTACTTTGTCGAATGCTTTCTCTGCGTCTATCGAGATGATCATATGGTTCTTATCTTTAACTCTATTGATGTGGTGAATAACATTTATTGATTTCTGTATATTGAACCATCCTTGCATCCCAGGGATGAATCCTACTTGATCATGGTGCACAATTTTTTTGATGTGTTTTTGTATTCGATTCGCCAGAATTTTATTGAGGATTTTTGCATTAGAGATATTGGTCTGTAGTTTTCTTTCTTTGAGGTGTCTTTGTCTGGTTTCGGAATCAGGGTGATGTTGGCCTCATAGAATGAATTTGGAAGAGCTCCCTCTTTTTCTATTTCCTGAAATAACTTGAAAAGTATTGGTATTAATTCTTCTTTAAAGGTTTTGTAAAACTCCGCTGTATACCCATCCGGTCCTGGGCTTTTCTTGGTTGGTAGTCTTTTGATGGCTTTTTCAATTTCATCCATTGATATTGGTCTGTTCAAATTGTGTGTATCCTCCTGACTCAGTCTGGGCAAATCATATGACTTAAGAAATTTATCGATGTCTTCACTATCTTCTATTTTATTGGGATATAGGTTTTCAAAATAATTTCTAATTGTCTTCTGTATTTCTGTAGCATCTGTTGTGATATTGCCTTTTTCATCCCGTATGTTAGTAATTTGAGTTCTCTCTCTTCTTCTCTTCGTTAGCATGGCTAAAGGTCTGTCGATCTTATTTATTTTTTCGAAGAACCAACTTTTAGTTTTGTTAATTTTTTCAATAGTTTCTTTTGTTTCAATTTCATTGATTTCTGCTCTGATTTTAATTATTTCTTGCCTTCTGCTACATTTGCTGTTGTTTTGCTCTTCCTTTTCTAGGGCTTTGAGATGAAGTGTGAGCTCATTTATTTGTTGGTTTTTTCTTTTTTTGAGGAATGACCACCAGGCAATGAATTTTCCTCTTAAAACTGCTTTCATTGTGTCCCATAGATTCCGATATGTTGTGTCTGTATTTTCATTTATCTCTAAGAATTTTTTGATTTCCTCCTTTATGTCTTCTGTAACCCATTGATCATTCAGTAACATATTATTTTCCATGTGATGTAGGATTTTTCCTTCCTTCTTTTATCATTGATTTCCAGTTTCATTCCATTATGATCAGATAAAATGCAAGGTATTATCTCCACCCCTTTATATTTACTGAGGGTTGCCCTATGGCATAATATATGGTCTATTTTTGAGAAGGATCCATGTGCTGCTGAGAAAAAAGTATATCCATTTGATGATGGTTGATATATTCTATATATGTCAGTTATTGATATATTCTATATATGTAGGTTATTGATTGTGGTATTGAGTTCTATAGTTTCTTTATTCAACTTTTGTTTGGAGGATCTGTCCAATGGTGAGAGAGGTGTGTTGAAGTCACCCATAATTATTGTGTTGTGGTCTATTTGATTCTTGAACTTGAGGAGAATTTGTTTTATGAATGTCGCAGCACCATTATTTGGTGCATAAATAATGATAATTGTTATGTCTTGTTGGTGAATGGTTCCTTTTAACAGTATATAATGTCCTTCTTTATCCCTTTTGATTAACTTAGTCTTGAAGTCGATTTTATTCGATATGAGGATGGCCACCCCTGCTTGCTTACGAGGACCGTGTGCATGGTATATTTTTTCCCATCCTTTCACCTTCAGCCTGTGTATGTCTTTTCCAATCAGATGTGTCTCCTGGAGGCAGCATATTATTGGATTTGTTTTTTTAATCCATGATACCAGCCTATGTCGCTTTATTGGAGAGTTTAAGCCATTAACATTCAGAGTTACTATTGATATATGGTTTGTACTTCCATCCATGCTTGATTATTTATCCTTTTTTAAAAAAAATTTAGTTTGTTTCTCCATGATTATCTTTCCCCTCGTCCTCTGTCTTTACCAAGGCACTTCCTACTGATGGTTATGGTTATTGTTTTTCATTTCTTCCTCGTGTAGTGTTTTGCTCAAAATGCTTTGCAATGCTGGTTTTCTGGCTGCAAATTCTTTTAACTTTTGTTTATCATGAAAGATTTTTATTTCGTTGTCATACCTGAAGCTTAATTTTGCTGGATACAGAATTCTTGGTTGGCATCCATTGTCTTTCAGTGTTTGAAATACATTGTTCCATGACCTTCTTGCTTTCAGTGTTTGTGATGAAAAATCTGTTGTTAACCTTATTGGTTTACCCCTGAATGTAATCTGTCTCCTTTCTCTTGTAGCTTTTAATATTTTCTCTTTGTTCTGTATATTGGATATCTTCATAACAATGTGTCTTGGCATTGGTCTACTGTGATTTTGTGTGCTTGGTGTCCTGTATGCATCTTCAATTTGTATATTTGTTTCCTTTTTTATTTCTGGAAAGTTTTCTGTAATTATTTCATTCAGCATGTTACTCATTCCCTTGGTTTGAATCTCTGTACCTTCTTCTATCCCGATGACTCGTAAGTTTGGTTTTTTTATGTTATCCCATAACTCTTGGATGTTTTTCTCGTGATTTTTTACCAGCCTTTCTGAGTTGGCTAGACTCTTTTCAAGATGATATATTTTGTCTTCATTATCTGACGTTCTGGCTTCTACTTGCTCCACTCTGTTAGTGATACTCTTGATTGAGTTTTTAATTTGGTTTATCGTTTCCTTCATTTCTAGAATTATTGTTTGATTATTTTTTATAATCTCTATCTCCTGATAAAGATGTTTAACTTCTTCTTTTATCTGTTTATGTAATTTATTCTCAATGTGTTCTTTCGCTGCTTGAATTTGCTGTCTTGTATCCTCTTTAAGGTTCCATTCCATCTGTCTAAGGTGTTCCTTGAGTTCTTTATATGACCATTTTTCTGATGACTCTAGGTCCTCCTGAATATTTAGGCTGTCCTGCATTTTTTGTACTCCTTTTCTTCCTTGCTTTTTGAAGCTGCTCATGTTACTTCTTGTTCTGTTTGACTGATGAGTTACTGTTTACTCCTATAAATTTATTAGATGCTTGGGAGGAAAGGTATTAGAAGGGAAGGGAAGAAGTCACTAAAGAGAATGAGAGTAAGCAGGTAGAATTCAAGGAAGGGGGGATAAGATAATTGAAAAGAAATGAAAAGACAAAAGAAGAAAAAAAATAGGAAATAAAAAAGAAAAAAAAATTTAAAAATATAATAAAAAAATTAAAATTAAAATTAGAAGAAAAAAAATTTAAAAATTGTAAAAAAAAATTTAAAAAACAACAAGAAAGAAAAATGAAAATGAAAGAAAAACCCAAATCAAAAAAAAGAGAAAAGAAAAAAAGAAAAAAAAAACTAATAAATGCAGTCTTAGAGTTTGATTAACTTCTCTTCCAGTAGGTGGCGCTGTGCCCACCAGGCCAAGTTTCTCCTGTCAATATGCGGAGCCAATCACTGTGCAGCAGCTCCTCCTCCCAGACTGGGCGAGTCTCCAATCCTGAGTGCCTAGGGCCTCCTCTTGTGTCTAGTCACTTCCCCACTTTTCCTCTAGCCAGGCCCCTCTCACGGGTGCCGCTCACCACAATACTGGCTACACGCCAGGTCTGCTGCTCCCGGGAGCCCTGTTTTCATGAACGACTGGGCACACTCTTCCAGTTTGCCATTCCCTCAGACCCTAAGTTTGTAGAGCTTGGGGCTGAGAATCCTCAGCGAATTTTACTTGCCCTCTGGTAGCCACTCCCCTGGTAGCTGGTGCAAGAGACCTCAGCTGTCAGCACTGGTGGGAGTGGTAGTTCCGCGCCACGTCTGATTCCCTGGGTCTGGCTATCGTGCTCACGGGAGAGCTGGGAGGGGCCCTTACGGGAGAGCTGGGAGAGGCCCTTAAGGTTTCCCCAATGTGTGGAGAGGGAAGGCTAGGGAATTACACACCTGTAGTCGCAGGTTTCAATGAAGTTATCTCCTCTGCCGCAGTCTGATGACGTCAGTTCTCTGCCATGGTGCTATCTCTTGCAAATGGTGACAGTTCGTTTCCCTTTGCCGGGTGACCAATGCAACGGGTGGGTCCTTACTGTCTCTCCCAAGCCCCGTTTCAAACCTGTGACCACCACCTATGAAGGCCTATGAAGGCTCGGTTGGCATTTACCTCCGTAGGATGAGAAGGGCTGACTAGTTGTTTCAGCCAGATGGATTAGTGCTGAGTCACAGCTGTTTGTCTGCAGGAAGCAGGCGAACGGGTTGGATTTTCTTTCTAATACTTGGAATATACTTCACAGTCTACACCTGTGACTCCACTGCAGCTCTCATGATCTTGTTCCTCCAGTCCGGCAACAGCCCCCTGGGTCTTGGGGGCAGCCATTTCTCAGCTTAGCAAAAAAGGGGGATTTTTTTCTATTATTAATTTAAAAAAAACTTTTTTTAAACCAGTGGCTCTGGAGGCTAAGGCAGGGGTATCTCGAGTTCAGAGCTAGCCTCAGCAATTTAGCAAGGCTCTAAGCAACTTAGTGAGATGTTGAGAGCCACAGCCGAAGGGGCCCCAGAAAACTTCCAGGTGCCAGCAAACTTCCAGCTACCAGCTGATGATTGGCTCACAGCGGCTCCAGCAAACTTCTAGCTGCCAACTGATTGGCTCCTCTGAGGTGATGCTCATTGGGCTGTTTCCCCGCCCTTTCAGACCACTGAGCTGCTCATTGGGGGACTTTTTTTGGCTCCGCCCACACAGCCAATAGGCCTCAAGAGCAGGAGGAGTGTGGGAGGTAGAGAGGCTTGTGGGAAGCCGGTGGTGGCAGTTGGGCTCTGAGGGTTTTTCCTGAGGAGCTGTGTGGTGTGGTGTGTATGTTCTAAAAATAAAGTTTGTTTCTTTTGACAAGTGGCTCCTGAATTGTGCCCAGCCAGACTTCGGCATTTGGTGGCCCGTACATTTGGTGGCCCGTATGGGGAACGAACCCACGACCTTGGTGTTATCAGCACCAAGCTCTGTATCAAAACAAAAAAAATAAAAAGGGTGGAGGATGTGTGACTCAGTGGTTAAATGCCCCTGGGTTCAATCCCCAATCCAAATTAAAAAAAAATTTTTAAATTTTTTTTTGGGCTGGGGTCATGGCTCAGAGGTAGAGTGCTTGCCTAGCATGCGTGAGGTACTAGGTTCGATCCTCAGCACCACAAAAATATAAAATGTAGATATTGTGTCCACCTATAACTAAAAAATAAATATTTAAAAAACTGTTTTTGTTAAAAACTAGGACACACACACACACACACACACACACACACACACACACACACACATTAGCCGAGGCCTACATAGGGTCAAGAACTCTTTTATCCCCTCATTTTGTCTCACTGGAAGGTCTTCTGGGGCAGTATTGTTACCACTGTTGACCGGTGGTAACAATACTGCTTCCCCAATGTTGAAGAATAACACCAGAGAAGCACGCCCGAGGCAAGGTCAGAGTGGAAAATTAGAAGTTTATTAAAGGACAGCAGAAAAAAGGAGGAAGAAGGGAACCCAAGAGGTGGAATCCGTTGAAGGGAGAATGTGTTCCCCTTTTTATAGTTTTTGGTGATGGAATGTAGGTGGGAAGGGTTGGGACACAGGTGGGCCAAAGAAGTAATCTGGGCAAGTTTGCTGTTCATTAACATTTCTTTGGGATGGGCTATCTCCAAATCTGTTGGGGGGATGTTTCCTGGGCTTCATTAACATTTCTTTGGGATGGGCTGTCTTCAAATCTGTTGGGGCTGTTTCCTGGGCTTCATTAACATTCCAAGAGTTGTTCTGCTTTTCCGGAAATTCATTCTCAACATGGCCTCCATTTTAGATTTCACTCTATATTAGACCCGATTTACGTAACTACACTGCCTACCTAATTTTAAATCTGGCTTCAGTATCATGCATGGAACTGTGCTAACAATGCATCCTTCTGGAACATTCCTAAAGGACCTGCCCTAGGGTCATCTTCAATAGGTTTACTCTTTGCAGAAGTATGTTCATGGTGATTTGCTTGGTTTGTTCATTTTCTCATCATAGATTTGCCTATCAGCACTTAGTGTACCATGAGCATTCCTCTCCATCCTTTCAGTGTTGGGGTCCTTGTTTCCCAACTTATTGAGGAGCTTGTTGAGGTCTGTAAAAAGCTTCTGCCAAACCCTTCACTGTGGATTTTCTTGAAGGTTCTCTTTCTTTTGCAGTTTCCTTTTCTCTTGTTTCTTCTTTAGCTATGCATTGTTGTGTTGTAGTTTTAACAACTCCGAACTGGCCAGTTCCTCGGGAAACACCTCTAGGAGTTCCCGATGTCGTCTCGGCATCCACACCCAGGTTAAAGTTGTTTGCCATCTCCACCACAGCCTTGTGGATCTTAGCAACATATTCATCCTTGACAAACTCTCTGATATCATCAACAAGCCTCTGGGGAGTCCTCTTCCAGATGCCATTCATATGCTCCTCAGTGACATCACCCCAAGCCCAAGCGAGATTCTTGATGCAGTCATAGATGTTGCAATCCTTCCAGAATTGCATGAGTGAGTTCTCAGTATCTTCCTCAGTTGCAGCAATAGCCTGGGCAAAGGTCCTCCTCAGGTACTAGGTCTTAAAAGTGGCTATAACTACTTGATCCATTGTTTGGATCAAAGAGATGGTGTTTGAGTTGGGTTTTGTGGTACATGCCCCGTGGCAGGAGGACTGCAAGTTCAAGGCCAGTCTTGGCAACTTAGAGAGACCTTGTCTTAAATAAAAAGAAAAAAGGGTTGGGGATATAGCTCAGTAGTAAAGCACCCTGGTTCCTGCATGCCTTCTGCGTGCCACCTGACAGCAAGTGCTTATTGATATGCTTTGTGTCCCTGGGGTTCTCACTACCCTTGATCACCAAGGGTTTCAGTCTGGAGCCTGCAACATTGCCCCCAAGCAAGACTTATCCTGTCACCAAAAGCCTTGGAATCTGGCATGAACCTGGTCTTCTTGTGGATCAAAGTCTATATCCAGAAGAGGGAGGTTCCATTCATGGAAGGTTTGCTTCCACACTCAGCTTATCTAGGGGTTTCCAAAGTTCTTCAGGCGCCTTCACACACTCACCTTCACGTTGTGTAATGAGCAACGATTCTTTTTTTTTTTTTTAGCATGAAAGGAACTTCCTTTTTTTAAAAGAGAGAGTGAGAGAGGAGAGAGAGAGAGAGAGAATTTTTAATATTTATTTTTTAGTTCTCGGCGGACACAACATCTTTGTTTGTATGTGGTGCTGAGGATCGAACCCGGGCCGCAGGCACGCCAGGCGAGCGCGCTACAGCTTGAGCCACATCCCCAGCCCCGAGCAACGATTCTTGAATGGTTGAAACTGCCCAGAGCCAGAAGTCAATTCAACATCTGCAGTTGCGACCAGCCTTTTTTCAATAGCAACAGGGTTTTTGCGTTGACCCCCAACTCTCCTGGTGCTGAGAGGTGTTTCTCTGTCGGGTCTTTCATATGGGTCACTGGAAGTCTCTTTGTATCTTTTCGAATTTTTGGCACTTCTCAAATTTTTGTTCATCTTGTCGCCTCCAATGGAGCAGATCCCTTCATAGCTTCTGCCACTTTGTTCTTGTTCTTTGGGTTTGTAGCTGTGTTGGAACAGGACATGCTTGGCTGGACAGCAATGACCATCAGTGATTTTCCACCTTCATAATCCTTAATCACTTTTACTTTTTTATTTGTTCTTTTTAGTCGTACATGACAGTATAATGTATTTTGACACCTTATACATACGTGGAGTATAACTTCCCATTTTTGTGGTTGTACATAATGTGGAGTTACACTGGCTGTTTACTCATATATGAACACAGGCAAGTTATGTCTGATTCATTCTACTGTGTTTCCTATTCCCATCCTTCCTCCCTTCCCTTTATTCCCCTTTGTCTAATCCAGTGAACTTCTATTCTTCTCTCCCCACCCTGCTTATTGTGAGTCAGCATCCGCATATCAGAGAGGACATTCAGCCTTTTTTTTTTTTTTGGATTGGCTTATTTCACTTAGCATGATAGTCTCCAGTTCTAGGCATTTACTGGCAAATGTCATAATTTCATTCTTCTTTATGGCTGAGTATTATTCCATTGTGTATATATACCACGTTTTCGTTTTCTTTATCCATTCATCTGTGGAAGGATACCTAGGTTGGTTCTATAGCTTAACTGTTGTGAAATGAGCTGCTATAAACATTGATGTGCCTACATCACTGTAGTATGCTGATTTTAAGTTCTTTGGGCTTAATCACTTTTAAATTTGTTTCCATCTGGCCGATTACTAGCAATACTATGAATTTTGTACACTTAGGGGTCATAATGAACAAAACAATACAAGTTTAAATCAAGTAAAATAGGGCTGGGATTGTGGCTCAGCTGTAGAGCGCTTGCCTAGCAGGGCGAGACCCGGGTTTGATCCTCAGCACCACATAAAAATAAAGGCATTGGGTTGTGTCCATCTACACCAAAAAAAAAAAAAAATAAAAATAAAATAAATAAATAAATAAATAAATATTTAAATCAAGCAAAATAGAAAAATGATACAATATAGAGATATTGGCAAATCCAAGATGAGCCTGCTCTGGTATAACATAGCATATGGTTTTTCAGTAAATTTTTCTTTTCTTTCTTTCTTTCTTTCTTTCTTTCTTTCTTTCTTTCTTTCTTCTCTCTCTCTTTCTCTGTCTCTTTTTCTTTCTCTCTTTCTCTCTCTTTCCTTCTTTCTTTCTCTCTTTTTCTTTCTCTCTCTCTCTCTCTCTCCCCCCTCCCCCTTCCCTCCCTCCCTCCCTTCCTTCCTTCCTTCCTTCCTTCCTTCCTTCCTTTCTTTGGATTGAACTCAGGAGCACTCAACCACTGAGGCACATCTGTAGCCCTATTTTGTATTTTATTTAGAGACAGGGTCTCACTGACTCGCTTAGCGTCTTGCTTCTGCTGAGGCTGGCTTTGAATTATACCAATCCTCCTGCCTCAGCCTCCATAACTGCTGGGATTACAGGCATGGGCCACCATGCCTGGCTTTTTTTTTTTTTTTATATATATAAGTAGAAAGAATACACTGTAAAACAATGATAAGAGAGTATAGCAAATATATAAACCAATAAATTAGTCTTTTATTGTCATTACAGAGCATTACAAACTGTATTCAATTGTATATGCTATGCTTTTAGATGACTGGTGAAACAGTAGATTTGTGTACACCTGCACCACCAACAGATGTGTGGGGAATGCTTTGCACCATGAGGTTATAATAACTATGACATCACTATGTGATAAGAATTTGTCAACCCTATTAAAATCTTATGCGACCACAATTGCATACACCCTCTGCTGTTAACTAAACCTTTGCTATGCAGAGAATGACTGTATTCTTAAGTTAGGAAACGTGTTTGTGTCTATTATCTCTTCACAATTGAGGTGGATAGGACCGGCTCAATAGTCCTATCTAAAAGATATTGAATCTGATCCCCAGGAAGCTCTAGAACTTACCCTGGATCACACAACTATTTTTTAAATTTTTAAAAAATTTTATTTATTTTTTTTAGTTGTAGATGGACGCAATGCCTTTTTTAAAATTTATTTTTATGTGGTGCCAGGTGCCGCAGTCTGGCTGGGCACAAAATAACCGAGCCACCACGAGGCACTTGTAGGTTCAAACAGGAACTACTTTATTGCCCGAACTCTACTGGCACTCCATGCGCACTCCCGGGGAACTCTCACAGCTCTCCACCAGGCTCCGCTGGAACTCCACCGGAACCCCGCGAAAAACTCAACGGGAACTCAAAGTAGGCCCCCCCCCAGGCAGCAGGAGCCGCCCTATTGCGGGACAGCAGGGGTCCATATACAACTGAATACACAGCCTGTTTCAATCCAGCATCATCCAGTCACAGCAATTATACACAGCTTAACTTAATTATCATCATCTTAATGGCTCACTGGTGTCACCTCTCAACCACTCCTTCAGGTGCCATCCCGCCTTGGCTGTGGCTCTCAACAGCCAGGGATCGAACCCAGTGCCTCACTCACTCTTGCTAGGCAAGCACTCTACCACTGAGCCACAACCCCAGCCCCAACACAACTGTTGAATGCCTGAATTCTCTAATGTGCAAGACTCTTTCTTTGATCCCATGCTGTTTCTTGGGTACCATAAACAAACTCACTTCTTTTGATTTAACAGAACTTGGGTCTTCAGAAGCCTTCTTTGAACTGGGGAGGGTCAGGCTGAATTCCAGTTCCAGAGTTTACTGTGACCTCCAAGAGGAAATGTCTAGAAAGGTAAAGCTCACAGTGCAAAGGGTAGGCCTGAAAGTAGCTGTAATTAGAATAGGGCAGTACAGTGCTTTAAAGCACAGTCTTTAAATTAAAAAGCAAATAAACAAAAAAGTCCTGGGATCTAGTTCTACTACATTCTAGCCGAGTGACCACGAACCATTTATTTATTTTTTGTCCGAGTTTCTGTTGTCTCAGTTATAATACATGGGCTGTTCAAAAAGTATTTATTTCCCAAGATTGTTGGAATTCACTGATACAATGAATTCCAACTCATTTAGCAGCAACTACCACATAGTCATGAAAATAAGTATAAGCATTGCTATTTCTGTTCACTAAATGGCTAGAGGCCTGGTCTATTAATAATAAGAGGTGGGAGTTAGTTCTGGCTGGGTGACCTTCCACTTTAGCATTGTTTTTATCTGTACTATAAATAGGAGAGAGGGGAATGGGAACGAATCACCTTCTTCTGATTCCTTGCATTGTCATATGTAAAGACACAGGTGTTCAACATTCCAAGATTCCATTGACTTCTTGAAGTTCTGTTTATTTCAAGTCTCTATGAGATTCAGATTCTAACTCTGAAATCCTCTTTCTTGGATTCCAAGATGCTAAGACTCACCCAAAATCCTGTTGAAAGATTCTATTTGCATAAGACATTCACTCTGCATGGAATCAAAGTTCTTCCAAGCCTGGGTGGCAGCAGCCTGCCTCACTAGCTCTTGAAGTGGGTTTCTTCTTAAATAGCAAGGATTAGAAAGGAATTCCATTCTAATCCATCCTCCAACATACTTTACACACTCCTTCTCATTGTTTTTCTCTTTTAATTCTTTTTTTTTTTTAATTATTATCTTTTTGTGTATGTGTGATGCTGGATTTGAACTCAGGTGTGCTCTACCACTGTACTACATCCCCTGTCCTTTTTACTTTTTATTTTGAGACAGGGTCTCACTATGTTGCTGAGGCTGGCCTTGAACTTGTGATAGTCCTAATCCTTCTGCCTCAGTCTCCTGAGGTGCAGGGAAGATAGATATGCCACATCTTTTTCTTTTACATCATAACATAGATCCCAATGGGTAATTATATTTTTATTTATGACTTTAGTTAATGACTTTAGTCTTCTTCATATCTCCAGTCCTTGGTAAGATATAGACAATAATAAATATTTAATGGATAAAAGCTAAATGATAGCCACGCATGGTGGCACATGCCTATAATCCCAGCAACTTGGAAGACTGATGCAGGAGGATTGCAAGTTCAATTCCAGCCCGGGCAATTTAGTGAGACCCTGCCTAAACATAAAAAATATAAAAGGGCTAAGAGTGTAGCTCAGTGGTAGAGCATTTCTGGGTTCAATTCTTAGTACTGAAAAAAAGAAAAGAAAGAAAACCAAATGATAAAATGACAGTTTATTCCCGAGGCCTTCTATTCCAGACACTCCTCACCCGCTGACTTACCCCAGGGTTGACACCTGGAAGGATATGACCTTTCAATTTCATGAAGTTGCCTGGACCATTTATGTCCAGCTACTGTGTTCCCCATTTGCCTGTTATTTGGCCCCTTTGGGAGCCCTTGGATTAGAAGAAAAGTCTGAGCTATGTCCAGCCGCTCATTAATCTTCTCAGCAAATATTTGCCCAGTGTCCTCAAGGTGCCAGGCACTGTGCTAAGGCACTGGGGACATTTGGGACAAAGCTTAAGCACAGTAGACTTGATCCCAGCTTTCAGAGAGCTCACATCGTTACTTCCTAGAAGGGCTGGGCAGACAGGCATTCATGATGTAATCACCTAAGTTGTTGTACAATTTCAAACTTTAACAAACACAGCAAGACCAAGGGTCTAGGACAACAGCCCATGCTCTAGACCCAGACCTTGGGTTCGGGGGCATAATGGTGTGTTCTCCAGGGCCTTCAGCATGTCCTGCATCACTCTTATCAGGGATTCATGGATACTTTTCTTGTGAAATCTCTCCCCTGGGAAACCATCAGCTAGAACTTGGGTTCAAAGCCAAGCTCCCAGCACTTCTCTTGAGCCTGTAGCCTGTGTGGCCAGAAGCTCAACCTCTCAGGGTCCTTCCCCTCTTTGTGGGACTCAGCCACTGAAGAATTTGAAAGCCCTGGAAAGCTAGGGTGTTCAACACCTGTCTTGAACTCCTGGGGAACGTGAGGCCAAGAGGGGAGGCTGCACATGTTCACCCAGAGAGTGGCAAAGCAAGAACTGGAGCCCAAGCCCAACTCCCAATTATCTCCTGCTTTCTACCTTATTCCAAATATGCCCGCTGATTTCATAGGGAGGGATCCCACTTCCACCAGGACACTGGAGGTTTTCTTCTTGCTACAGGCCATAGTTAGGATGTAGCAAAACTGCAGGAGAGCAAGAGGCTTAAGGCTACATTTAAGGGAGTTAAGCTGTGGTGTTTACTTCAGTCATAAACATACAGGAGGGGAAGTTGGTCTAGAGGCATGTCTCCTTGAATAGCATTCTTTCTTTTAACTTTTTTTTTTTTTCAAGAAAACTGTAACCATTTGAACCTTGAAATGCCAGTTCATTCTCATTGCCACATTGTTTTCAACTCCAAAATATTAAAGCAACCTCAGTTCCCTTTGATAAGGAGTGGACAGACTGTGGCACAGCTAAATCATAGACTATTATGGAGCACTTACAAAAGAAAAGAGGTATAGCTTCATGCAGAAGCAAAAACTCCCTGTTGAGTGTGAAGAAAAAAGCAAGTTTAAGAAAAATATGTATGGCATCAAACCATTTACATAAAAGAAAAAGAACTTATAATACTGTACACATACACATACATATATATAAATGCAGAAAAAGAGCCGAGTGCAGTGTTGCAAACCTGTAACCCCTGCTACTTGGGAGCCCAAAGCAGGAGGATTTCAAGTTTAAGTTTAGCCAGGACAACTAAGTGAGAGCTTGTCTCAAAATTTAAAAAAAAATATATATTAAAAATAAAAATGAAAAGGGCTGGGGGTGTGACTCAGTGGTAAAGCACCCTTGGGTTCGATGTCCTGTACGTGGGGGTGGGGATAGTGCAGAAAAAGTTCTGGAAGATATCTCAAGACGATGAGAAAAGAGGAGGGCCTCATGTGGGTAGGAGGTGGGTTGGTCCAGTGGAACTTAAGCTTTATCAGCTTTTCTTTTTTTTTGAGAATGAATTTTATTTGTTTAAGTGAATTTATGTTTTAGAAATACCATCTTTTAGTGCAAGGTTCAACAAACTTTCTGTAAGGAGCCAGACAGTAAGTATTTTAGGCTCTGTTGCAACTATTCTGTTGCTGTAGTGCACAAAGCAGACACAGACAATATGTCAAGAATGACTGTGGGGCTGGGGATGTGGCTCAAGCGGTAGCGCGCTCGCCTGGCATGCGTGCGGCCTGGGTTTGATCCTCAGCACCACATACCAGCTGGGATGTTGTGTCCGCCGAGAACTAAAAAATAAATATTAAAAATTCTCTCTCTCTCTCTCTCTCTCTCTCTCTCTCTCTCTCTCTCTCTCTCTCTCCTCTCTCACTCTCTCTTTAAAAAAAAAAAAAGAATGACTGTGGCTCTGCTCCCATAAAACTTTTTTTATGGACACTGAAATTTTAAAATTGAAACATTATTATTTGTTTTCGGTACTAGAGATTGCACCCAGGAGTGCTCTACCACTAAACCACATCCCCCACCCTTTTTATTTCTTATTTTGAGGCAGGATCTCACTAAGTTGCTGAGGCTTGAACTATGAATCCTCCTGTCTCAGCCTCCTGAGGTGTTGGCAGGTATGTGCCACTGTGCCTGCGTGTAATTTTAACTTGCACCAGTTTTTTTTTTTCCCAATCATATAGGTTATGTCAAAGCAGCTTGCTAGCCAGCCGTATTTGGTCCATGCGCATCAGCCTACCCCAGCCTCAAAACTGGTTCAAGCCCCACCTCCCACCTAGCCACACTCACATATTTTATCCCCAGGCTCCCAAATGACCTTCCTGTGACCCTCAATGGCCTCTCCAGCTCTCTCTCACATACCCCATCTGTCCTTGGGGACCCTCCTTTCCTGCTGCAGAACTGTTGTTTTTCTAAGCAGGGATTGGAATAGCTCCATTCACCTTGGCAGGGGAAACTCAGAGAAAGGAATTTCATTTGGAGTCCTAGAGAAGCCAGGACTCAGGACTTTGATTTGCCCCCTCTCCTCCCATTCCAGGGGTCCCTGGTCATTCCCCTGCTCACACTCTGCTGGACCCAACAATCTTTGTCTCTGGCAATCTCTGCTACTACACCTGCATCTCAGCACCAGGCTGCACCAGCACGGACCCCAGAGCCATGTTCCTGGCCTGTTGCCTACTCATCTGTGTCAGGTATGAACATCTCTTTCCATCTTGGCAAATCTTTTTGCTTCCTGGACATCCTGAGATCCCTTGTATCTGATTTTCCCAGGAGTGCACTATTGACATCATGGGAAGGGTGAGGAGCCCTGGAACCCACTTCTGAGTTCCAAGCTCAGCACCTTCACTCACCTTGAGGTGCTGGCCAGGTCCCATTACCTCTCTGAGGTCAGTTTCTATCTATACTTGACAAGGATGGGCTGGCTGCTTTTTGAAGCCTTTCTAAACCTAACAGGCCTCTTTGATCTGAAACTCAGACGTTCTCATTTTAATTCTTGCAAAAATCTGTCCCTCATTCAGTGGATCAGAGAGTGTGGGATTCTGGAAACTGATAGAACAAATACTTGATCTTTTACTCACTGGAAGATTTAACAAGGCAAGTCTCTAAGACTCCATGTACTTAAAAATAAAATGGGGAGATTATAATTTCAAAATTATAGGGTCACTCTGATTAAATGAAATATTCATATATATTTAGTCTAGAGCTAGTGCATATGCTCTAAATAAGTGGTAGCAATATTATTTTAATTTTAAAAACCCATCACACTAAATTATGTAATCCCTAGAGTCTGTGTGTCCCCTCTTAGGTTCTTTAAGCATCTACAATTTTGCTTATAAAGAACAATAGTTTTAAGGTTCCATCAGGGGCAGGGCCTGAGGATTTGTAGCCTAGAACTTGATAGTAGATTAGGTTCCTAGGAGAGGTCTAGGCCTCAGAGAGATATCTCCTCCATCTCTCAGCTTCCAGCCATCGAAGGAAGAGGCGGGGTTGTGTTTGGAATAGGATTTAGAGAGATGTTGTTAACCCAATTTCCTCCTGTAGATACTGTGTGGTCATTGGCAATATTTCTATCTTGTGCTCTCAGATGCTCCTTAAGGGGCTTCACGTGGAAGGGAAGAGGCAGGTACCTGCGGGGCTTCGTCCCAGCCGAAGAGCAAAGAGCCGCTGGCACGCCGGTCAGAGTTTTTTAGAACTTCAGCTATCAAAATGGGCAGAATTTTCATTGACCATATTGGTGGTACCCATCTGTTTTCTTGTGCAAACTGTGACACGATCCTGACTAACAGCTCAGAACTCATCTCCACTCTGTTCTCAGGTGCCACCGGTAGAGCATTTCTTTTTAACAAGGTAGTTAACCTACAGTACAGTGAAGTTCAAGATCCAGTCATGCTCACTGGCCGCCACATAGTTCAAGATGTGAGCTGCAGGGGCTGGGGATGTGGCTCAAGCAGTAGCGTGCTCGCCTGGCATACATGTGGCCCGGGATTGATCCTCAGCACCACATACAAACAAAGATGTTGTGTCCGCCGAAAAACTAAAAAATAAATATTAAAAAAAAAGATGTGAGCTGCAAAAACTGCAATAGCAAACTGGGATGAATCTATGAGTTTGCTACTGAAGACAGCCAGCCTTATAAGGAAGGCCATGTGATCCTGGAACGTGCTCTAGTTCGAGAGTGTGAGGACTTTGAGGAGCACGTACCATCTGATAACTCTTGAAGAAAAAGAGATAAATCCATCTTTTTCCAGGTCTCCTTCACTGAAAACAAAAATCTGCTTACATACACTGTCACCTTAGCATCAGAGTTGGATTCATGAACTGTGGAACAAGAGGTTGTGAGAATCTAAGATGGAACCTTTCTTTTCTTTTCTTTTTTTAATTTTGTATTTTCCATCCAACAGCAGTGTGTAGAGAGAATATTATGCAGTTGCTGTTAATTTTTTTCCCCTATGTTTACATCTTGAGGCAGAAGAGTCTGTGCAGCTAAATGGTGGGCTATGGGAGGAAAAAAATTGGGGCTATTAGAGTGAAAAAAAAGTGTGTTTATGTAATTTTTGAATGGCGAATATATCAAGAGCATGGTTTTTAAACTTATTTGGGCTTCATTTTAAAGCCTTTAAAACAAAACAAAACAAAATAAAACAAAAAACAGTTATTTCACTTGATTTGCTAGCTTCAGAGAAGAGATCCTAATCTGTGCCCTGCACTAAAGGCTCAGTGTTAGCATGGCTTGTGCTGGCCGGTGTGGTGTGCCATATTCTTGTTGGAGATGAACTGTAGCACCAGAGCCCATTCTTCCTTGTCAATCTCGACCCAAAGATGTCACTATTCCTAGTTACTTGTCACCACATAACTGGTGGTTTATGATTGGAACCTTTTTCTGAAATGGGACAGAATTCTTGGTTGTCTTTTTCCATGTAACTTAAGCATAGTGATATAAATAAAGTAATAGTTGGAAAGAAAAAAAAAAGAAATCCTGTGATGTACCCTGAAAGGCCCTTTCCTGAGGCCCGGCAGCCCGCTCAGCCCCAGGAGGTGGAGTCTCTGCTAATGAAGATGCATTTGCAGTCACCCTATAATTGGGGCTTGTTGTGGGACCTGTCAGAACCAAGGCAGCACAGACCCAGCTCTGGGAGCCACCCAACACAAACCCTGGTCAGATTTCAACTCTAAACCCAAACAGGAAGATGTCCAGAATCGAGAGACTTCCTTCCCGGCCAGCTTCTTGAATTCAGCCTTCCCATTTGGGCAATCAGAAAGCCAGCCAGTGCTCCCAACCCCTCCCTTTTCCTTCCCTCTGATTGACTTGCTTTTATTTCATGAAAGGCCCCTATCCATGAAGGTTTGGCTATTAAAGACTTGGTTTTATATTTTGTTTGTTTGTTTTTGTTTTTGGTACCAGGGATTGAACACAGGGGCACTTAAGCACTGTGCCACATCCCCAGCCCTTTTTATTTCTTATTTTGAGACATAGTCTCGATGACTTGCTTAGGGCCTCTCTTAGTTGCTGAAGCTGGCCTTGAACTTGTGATCCTCCTGCCTCAGGCTCCCAAGCTGCTGAGATTACAGGCATGTGCCACTGCCCCTGAGGTTTTATATTTCTATTTTTTTTTAAAAAAATATGATATTTGTGGCAGGCAGTATAATGGCTTCCCCAACATGTGCACATCCTAATCCTCAGAGCCTTATGTGGCTTGTAACAGTTAAGGCTGAAGACAGAATTAACTTGCTGGTCTACTGACCTTAAATTTGGGAGCATGTGCTAGGTTATTCATTCAGGTGGGCCCAGTATAATGACAAGTGGAACAGGGACTCAGAAGGGAAAACCAGAGATGATAGCATTTGTCCGGTGTTGCTGGCTTTGAAGATGGAGAAATAGGGCCGGCCATGAGTCAAGGAAAATGGGGGCTTTCTAGAAGCTGGAAAAGGCAAGAAACATTTTCCTTAAGCCTCTAGAGGGAATAAAGCTCTGCTGATCTTGATTTTAGCTCAGGAGTCCCATTTCAGATATTTCACTTCCACAACTGTAAGATAGTAAATTAATGTTGTTTTAGCCACCAAGTTTGTGGTAATTTGCTACAGTAGCAACAAGAAACTAATAACACTGTTCATGATGACAACTATTTATTGAGTTTCTATTATATGCAGGGCACTGTGTTCTAAAGGCTTCATGTACTTTATTATCTCTTTTAATACTCATAATGGTCCTACAAGGCAAGTGCTCTCACTCTCATTTGTGACTGAAGAAAACGGGGATCAGGGAAATTTGTGATTTGGCTAGGGTTATATAACTAGTTTGTGATGGAGCAGAGATTCAAAGTCTGGCAGCCACAGCTTAAAACCCATGATCCATCCATTCACTGGGCTCACCTGCCCTTCTCTAGCTACCTCCTTAGAGAATTTCTATTTTTAGAGGTCAGACACTAGTGTTCTTGGTCACCTCATTAATATGGTGAGTCCAGTTGTTCTCTGGGAGGCTTAATTTTTCAACCTGCAAGAAGCTGGTAATGGTGTGCACTGGGTGCCATTTTGGGGCTATGAGAAGGACTAAACCAGAATGTGGGTGGGAAGAGGCTCTGTGAATTGTGAAGTGCTCTCTCCATGTGAGAGATTCAAAATAAATTTTTATCCAAACTATTAAAAATTTCCTAAAATGATTGTGACATCTTTTTTTTTTCTCTCTTTCTCTAAAGCCAGGTATGATTTCAGGATAGAGGTCTCCAGCAGGCTCTTTGGGGAGATCTTTTGAATTGTGAAGATCAGAGGACTTGGGTTTGAAAGCAGTGGCTTGGACTGATTTAATTTAGCTGATCTGCAGACATTCATGGCTACGGTTTGGGCCATGAGAAGGACAGTTGCTAACTCTTATTGTTGCCCAAACAGTGCCCTTGCTCCAATCAGGGAGAACAATGATGTCATCCTCACCAATGATGGGGTAGCCCAAGGCTTTCATGATGGTATTAGCATGAAGGTTTAAGAAGATGTTTCTGATGTTGTGTGTCAGGCAAATTAAGAGATGTGGTGACAAATTGGGGCAACCGTGAGGGTCCAGAGGTGCTTAGTGGTGTTGGTAATGATGTTGGAGAGAAAGGGATGCATCTGGGAACTATTGCGCCACCTTCTTTGTATGAAGAAGGCATCTGATGGTCCAAAAAAGAGTACATAGGGAAGATGCCAAGGAGCTCAAGGGCATTAGGGATTACATTTGCCTGGTGTGGCCAAGGTCAGTGGGGAGCAGACGGCCCAATCAGAAGTTGTGCTTGAAGCCAGGGCATTCGGCAAGCCAATCGGAAACCGTGGGTGGGGCCAATATAAATCCTAACAGTTGTTGGAAAGAATAGAAAAGATTGGGGGGGCAAGGTGGTGAAAGTCAGGAGGACCCTGAGCTAACTAAATGCTGTGCCCACCCCCACCGACTTGTGATGTTCTGAGATTCTGTGACTAGTTTCATGGAGGGAGGAAGAGTCCAACTTTGTCCAGCTGAAGAAATGCAAGACTCACAGTAGAGTCGGCAATGACTCTTACTTAAATCCAGTCTTAGGGTAATTATCCAACCTAGAGGTTCCTGTCCCTCACTGACCACCAGCATGTTAAAAACAGATTCCTGGGCCCCACTTCCATTAGGACTGACTGTATGGTGTGTGGACAAGCTCTGTTGGGCATCTGAAATCTTCAAGCAGATGTCAGAAATAGTAGCCAGCGCTTCCCAACTCTGGCTGCATGTTAGCCTCATTTGCAGAGCTTCCCCCCACCCCCACTCAGAGGCAGGCTCTTGATTCTCTTGGTCTAGGGGTGAGGCCCAGGAATCGGTCATTTAAAAACCATCTCAAGTGATTCTTATGTGCAGCCAAAGTTAAGAATCATTGTATTTGTCTAATTTTGGAGCCACTTCACCCCAAACAGAAGCCACTAAACAGATAAGACTGTTTTAAATGAATGAAAATGAAATAAAATTAAAAATCAAGTTCTTCAGTTGCACTAGCTATATTTCTAGGGCCCAGTAGCCACATGTGGCAAGTTGATCATATTGGGCAATACAAATACAGAATGTTTCCAGATAATTCCTGCACATTGCACCATTATGATTCCAAGAGTCTGATCTAAGATTGTGTTGTTAAAAGTATTTTGAAAGAGTCTGATGAATTTTTGCTTCCCATGGTTATTCAATATCTCATTTGCTTCTTATCAGCTCCACAAAATAGGCCAGAATGGAATTATTGCTCTCAACTGATATATAAGAAGAAACAAGTCTCACAGAAAGAAAGTGAGTAGCTTAAGATCCATAGGCAGCAGAATCTTTCACTTCAAGTTCAGTGTTTCCTATAATATTTTCACATAGAAGGCTCCTTAGAGAGCAGGAAGTCTGAATCCTTGTTGTACAAAATGAAGACCAGGCCTATTACAGTGGCACATGCCTGTAATCCCAGCAACTCTGGAGGATGAGGCAGGAGGATTGAAATTTGAGACCATATTGGGCAAGTTAGTATGACCCTTTTTCAAAATAAAAAAAAGACCTGGGGGTGTAGCTCAGTGAGAGAGCATCCCTGGGTTCCCAGAACCACACAAAAAAAATTAATAATACTTTAAAAAAAGAAGATCCTATAAAACAAACAAAACCAAAATGAATGCAGGAGAAGAAAAGGATTTAAGACATATAGACAACATTGGGACTAGCAGGCTTGTCTTTACATTCTCAATCCAGGACCCCTTATGAGAGAGGAAACGTGGAGAATGGGGAAAGGCAGAGAAAGTGAGGTTTGCAGGCCCCACAGGGACCTCATGCTCCTTGGTGGTGGAAGTGCAAATCTATCCTAGGCTTATTTTTCTCTCCCTCATTCTGAGACCCAGCGGAGCTCTTGGCACCCACAAAAGACTACTACCAGGTGGTGCAGCTGCACACCCATCAGTCAGCACTGCTTCCCTGCCAGGTGACCAACCTCCTGGCCCAGGTGACTCGGTACTGGGAGTTCCCTCCTGAAGAGGTCCCAGTGGATGGGACAGACATCTCCTTTGATGTGAAGAAGTGATTCACCATCCACTGGCCCTGAGCTTCCTTGGCTGGCTTTCTCTTCTGCTTGGCCAGCCTAGGTGGCATGAAACAAATCTCTACCAAGTACATGCTAATCTACATCAACTGTGCATGAACTTAGGTCCCCGAGTGGTCAGGGAACGGAGGGATATGGAAAGAGAACCCTTGTTGTACCTTGAGAAACCTCAGGTCCAGAGGGTGTGAATTATGGTGCTCTAAACAACCCAATGGCTTTTAACAATGCTCCATGTGATTAACCATGTTGTCCAGAGCACCTTATTGCCCCATATAATAGACAGCCAACCAGCCATCAATCTAGGCTGCATCAGTTCAGCCTGTCCATCATGTATTGTCAATCAAGTCAAAGGATTCAATTCCTCCATCCTCTCTCAAATCAACCATTCCATCCATCCATTCCCCATCAGGTCAACTATTCCTTCATCCATCTACTCTCTATTAATTCTTTGTTTAAAAAACATTTTTTGTAGTTGTAAATGGACAGAATACCTTTATTTTATTTGTTATGTTGTGCTAAGGACCAAACCCAGTGCCTTCCATGTGCTCGACAAGTGCTTGCCTCTGAGCCACAACCCCAGCCCCTCCATTAATTCTTTATATCCACTCATACATCCTTTGCCAATTCAACTACCTCAACCACTCATAAATCTAACCTCTCCATCCATTCATTTAATTCAATTTAACTGTACTACTCATTCATTTCATTCATCCATTTCTCCATCCATTTACCTGCCAACAATTCAGTCAGAACAACCTGTCAACATTCTTTTTCCCCCCACCTTTTCTCCCTTCTTATCTGTGAAGATCCATCTTTTTCCCCTCAACCCACCATCCAGGCTTCAACAACATCAATCCAGCTAGGAGAGGACTTCACTGCGACCTGTATTATTCTGGGTGAACCAGAGATTACTGTGGATTTTAACTGGGAATATCCAGGACAGAGGGTAAGCAGAGGGCAGGAGGAGGTTGTGTGCATGTGTATATGCCATGGAAGTGTGTTGGGGCAGAGGGGTGGGAGTGAGGGATTGGAATGAAGGCCAAGAGTGATCATTGCAAAATGGAACCGTTGTTGGGAATTGATGAACCTAGCCCCAACTGTGACACTGCTTCCTGAGTGACATGGGGCAAGTCACTTCCTTTATCTGGGCTTTGGTTCCCTCATTTGTTAAATAGAGCTACCTTTTGGTTCACTGCCAAAGAATGTATAATTTCTTTGTTAATTTATGCAATAATTACTAAGCATTCACCACATGCCAAACATTGTGCCAGGGGCTGACACTATAATGATGAGTCAAAGAGTTATGGCTTCTGCTACCTGGAAGCTTATACTCAAAGCAGGGAGGAGAAGAGGGAGACAGACACACCTAGTCATGTAGGTAGTGCCAAGAGCTACAGTGACAATAAAGCAGAGTGATGTGATTGGGTCTACTTAGGATAGAGTGGTCAGGGAGTCATCTTCAAGGGCATGACCAGGCTAGTCCCAACCACACAAGATGAGGCTGGAGCATGTGCTCAGTCCTGTGGCTGTGTGTGTGATAGGAGATGGGCCACACATCGCAATGGCTGTTTCCTGGGCATCCATTGTGGGCACAGAGCTCTGAGATGGTGTTAGAGAGTGGGTGGTGGTGACATTCTCTCCTCTCCAAGAATTTACCCCTGCCAACTTCAAATATCTGGAGGACATCTGTGCCAAATAGTAGTATGCTACCAACACCAAGGACTTGAGGAATTCTTAAAAAGCCTTTCTGGAAGAGCTGGAATTTAACAGGAGTTTGGAAGTATGGGTTTAGGTAGATGGAAGGCCTTCCTGGCCCATGGCAGTAAAAGCAAGGGTGCGCATGTCCCTCATACAAGACCAGAGACCCACCTCTCTCACTAAGGTGGTCTGAACATGCAAGGGAGGAGCATGGTCCATTCTAAGAGACCCAAGAATCATTCTCCAGATTCTGAGGACATCGACAAGGCCTGAGCAGTGAGCTGACCGTGTATAGGTCAAAATGGGAAGAGTGGAACCGAAAAACCTGTGAGGAACTGTCCCCCGCCAGAGGTGACTTAAGAATAGAACCGGGGTATAGCTTAGTGGTAGAGCACATGCCTGGCATGCAGAAGGCCCTGGATTTGGAACCCAGTGTAAGTGTACACAAAGTATAGGATGGAGAAATCAGGTGTTCTGTAAGCTGTGACTTTTCCATAAGATCACCATCTTTAGCAGTCCTGAAAGGAAGGCCTGTGGAACCCAGCCAGCGTGTTCAGTTCCTCCTTAACGTAAAGTGCTCCAGCAGCACCTTACTCCAATCTTCAGTGGTCTGAACCAGTACATCATGAACTCTCTGAGTTGATCTCTGTGTTCCCTGCAGTGAGAGGCCAAGGACTGGTCCCAGTTAAGATGTCTTACAGTGACCTTAGGAGGTAGAAAGGGTGAGGAATTTGTCAGAGGAAGAAACAGACCCACGAAGGGAAAATGAAGAGGTGGTTTTGAGATACATGGCTTGATAAGTGAGCATTTCCCTAAGCATGTTCCTCAGGGTGATAACATGCCACAAAGTTCTGTCCCACCCTGCCCTACTGCCCAAAAATGTGTTCAAGAAAATACCGCCTCTGCGAAGTATCACTGGCACTGGAGATTCAAAATACACGCACAGGATGGATTCAGTGGTCTGTTTCTAATTTTCCTTTGTTTGACTCAGTGTTTCCCAAACATTTCTGATGATGGAGTCTGCACTTTACCCTCCTTATGGAAGTAGCACCCAACAACGTCCCTATAGAACCAGAGGACCCAGGAACGCCCACCAGGAAATGACCCATGTTAACTTTGGAACATTTTTGTTTTTTCCTTTTTTTCCCCTTTCTTTTTGGTACCAGGGATTGAACTCAGACGTGATTTACCACTTAACTATATATATCTTCAGCCCTTATTATTTTTTAGTTTGAGTCAAGGTCTTGCTATGTTGTTTAAGGCCTCACTAAGTGGCTGAGACTGGCCTTGAACTTGTCATCTTCTTGCCTCGGCCTCCCGAGTTGCTGGGATTATAGATGTACCTCGCTGTGCCTGGCTGGAACGCTTCTTGAGCAGGAAAGGGGAACTCAGCTCCTCTCTAGGAACTTGAGAAACTTAAAAGGTTTTCTTAGAGAACCTGCCTTTTAGGTGGTCTGATACCATGTGTCATCAAGAGTGGCACTGAGCAACTTTCCCTTTCTCTGAAGAGATACACGGTGCCTCTTACCGGCTTGCTGGTGCCTGAGTCAGAAACGGCACCAGGGGTAGCTAGTGAACATTTCCATTTTGTCCCCTGCAGCTGAGCTGTACCCCTATGTCAGTGAGTAGTCCAATGTGGTACACCGGGAGGGCTAGGTACAGCGGGCAGTAGCAAACACCTGTGGCGGCAAAGCTAGGACCAGCGGGGCGGGGGGGGGGCTCAAGTAAGTAGCTGAAGAGGGATCCTAGAACCATCGGTAGGCCACCCAGGCCCAGGGATTTAGTCTTCAAAGATCCTTGCCACTGGCAGAAGCCCCCAGTGAGAATTTACCTCCTTCCTCTTCCAGAAAAACACAGAGACCAAATAAATAACTTATTGCAAGTTTTAGTTTCCATAGCTTGTCGGCCCCAGAGTAAAGGTATGACCAGAGTTGATTTCCATTCACACCCACCACAGGGTACACAAAGGAAGCCCCCGGCTCACCACAACGCACCCCTTCCTCAGCCCTGCCCCTCTTGATTCAGAAGATGCTTTCTAAAGTGCATTCTGCAGCCTCAAGTGTTTTCAGGGGGTTGGGGTGACGGTGGAGAGTAGAAGCTTCATCAAAGAAGTTTGGAAGATGCTGGGGACTTGGTCCCCTTCTTGGAGAATTGCAATGCACTAGCATGTTTAAGTTCTTGAGAGTCCTGCAGGGTGCAGATTTGTTTAACTTGATTGAACCTAGAGCTTCCCAAGATTCTGTGCAGCGGATTCTTTTTCAGTCATGCCTATCAATGTCCAACAGACTAGTGTAACATGGACACACTATGAAAAGAGTTGCATGAAAAATTCCATGAGCATGTCATTCCAGAGCTGGCCTCAGGGCCCCTAGAGAACCTGATTTGCCAAGGCTGGGAAAACAGCTCCACACTCCCCAAGCCCACTCTCTTCCCTGCTTAGCAAGGGAAAGGGAGAAATGCAGACACGTCTGAATTTCTAGAGTGGAATTGGATGGAGATTGTATCCAAGGAAATGAAAGAGGTGGTCGGGGAAGATGCCACCACAGAATATCTGATGGAAGATGTGGACTGACTTTTCCCACCATCTGGTTCAGGGTCTGTGGCTGGAGCTGGGGGCCTCGGGCAAGATCCTTTGACTCTTGTGTTCTGTTTGCTCTGCCTGCTAAGGAGGGAGAACACCAGGCAAGGGAGGGGTGTGAGGAAGCACTCTGATGAACATGCTCGGTGCAGGGGTTATTATTAGTCTCTAGCTGACCTGAAGCTTCCTGAGAAAAGACTAGAATCTACATGCTGTCATCCTGCTGAGGTCAGTCACTCCAGCCACCCCTTTACTGATGGAGGAGCTGAGGACCACATGGAAGCCTGGGGCCTTGGATCAGGGGTGGCAGAAGGAGGAGTGCAGGAAATCCTGGAAGGGCAGGCGAAGGTAGAGGAAGGAGGAGAAAGGCTGTCATGGATCTGATCTTCCCAGACAGACAGGCGAGGTCCCAGTCCTGACTGTGGGGTCTGCTCCCCTTCTGGTTTCTTCATCTGTAGAGGGATGAGGTTGAATCTCTGCCTGTTGAGGGTCCTCAGGCCCAATAAAATGGCACTGAGACTGAAGGACCAGGAGGGTTGGGGATGAGCCATGTCTGCCAAAGGCAGAGGAGCTCTGGCCATTGGTCCTGGGCTGACCAGAGTCTGATACCAGGAGTGAGGCTGGCCAGGGGGGCAACCTGGTCCTGCTAGCCCCCAGAGCCTTCCGAGACTCCCTTCCAGTCACTGGCTTTTTCCCTGATCCACAGGATGTGTCTAACTCCCAGCCCTTAGTCTGACCTTCAGACAATCCTAGAATTGGACATTAAGTGACTTCAGTCATTTGATAGTGACTGCAATCATCTGGGAGCAGGGGTAAACTGAGGCTAAGGGAAGGCCCAGGCAGAAGTAGAACACCTGGCAAAGTTGGCAAGTCAGTGAGTTGGCAGCAAAGCTGATGAGCTGGGGCCAGAGGTTGTCTCCTCTGTCAGATGGCCAAAGTGGCACAGGCTGCCCCTGGGAAAAGCCTCAGAACTTTCCTGACATAGACAGAAGGCAGAGGAAAGGCTTCTTCTTGCTTGTTCCCTGGGCCAACTCAAGGAGAGGCACTACTTGGGGCCTCCAATGCCCCATGGGTGATCTTTGTGACCCAAGCCCCCCCAGGGCACACTGGGCATAGACCCAGGCTCCCCAACTCACTCCTACCCTTCTTCCTTCCTGGATAAAGAACTGGTAGGCTCTTGTTATCTTCTCCAGAAAGTCTTTGGCAGGAGCTATGACCATAGGCATCATGGTGGGCCCAGACCCTGCCCCTTATGTGGCAAGGAAAGAGACCTCTGTGGAGGTAACAGAGGCCAGGGCGAAGGTGGAAGAGGCGTCAGCCCCAAAGACCCGGTACAGCAGCTCCTCCTTCTCCTGCTGCAGCTGTCGCCGCACCTGCGACTCCTTCTCCAGAGCTTCACGGGTCAGAAGCAGGTCTTCTGAGAGCTGCCTGTGGGAGCAGACAGAACCCAGGGTTGCTACCAGGAGCAGCTGCTGCAGGGACCAACCTATCCCTCTGGGAGGCCTTCCTGAGCTAGGCCACCAGCCCGCTCCAGGGCCACACCCCCAAGCCCCTGTCATCTGCAAGAGGCAATTCAATCTGTTGACCAAGTGCATAGTCCTCACAGGCTGAGAGTTCTGGTTGCTCTGAATCTCTGCTCCAGAACCTAGCCATGTGATCTTGGATGAGTTCTTCACTCTCACTGAATTTCAGTTTCCTCATTCAATACATGGGAATAATAATAATAATAATAATAGGACTCAGGTCTTCGAATCATTATGAGGATCCCATGACAGAAGATAGAAGGTATTCAACAAGGTATGTCTGATACATGATATGAGCTTTCGTTTACAAAGTCCTTAGAATTGATTCATTCCACATGGGCCTGTTCAACTCTGGATTTCCTGTTTCCCATGTTGGGTTCTCCCATAGAGTCTACTCATCCAAGACAGGGACATGCAGATAGTGACCAGGGCACTGGGACTTAGGTTTCTAAGCAGAGCTGGTCCATTGGGTTTCCTGACTCACATGGAAAAGGTGAGCCACATTCCCTAGACAGGTCCTGTACCCACCTGTCAATACATTCCCTAGGCTCTTCTGAGACCCTTCCAACTGGAGATTTTGGCAAAAGGGATGGGGTGGAGGAGAAGAGGCAGGGGATAGTTACCTTGACACCACCACCTGATTCCGGGCTCGAACTTGGAGGTCCTCATATTCCTGTTGCAGGGTTGTGATTTTTTCCTCCAGCTTCAGATTTTTTTCTTTCTGTAACAAACCAGAACAAGCTCAGAAAGCTACCAAAAATCACATGGTCCAGTGTATACTATGACCTCCTTCTTATCGGTGGTCCCTGAAAACACTCATTTATTCTAGACAAGATGCTACATTTCATGGAGCAATAAATTCACCAAAAATAAAGCTAAAGAGTTAACAAATGGCTAACAACTTATAATTTTTCTACAGGAAAAAGTTAAAAACAAAGTACAGTCACTCCCATCTCACTTCTCCATCAGTTCATAGAAGAAAGGGTATTTTTTTGTTCTCGTAAAGTCAGAAGGACGTGATCTATATAAACAAAATCAAGTCTGTATGTTTTATCGTAAGAATGGTTCAACAGAATTTATAGGGAACATGTGAGATGGTCTGAGGATGTATAGACATGGGGAGGCTAGGGAGACTTCCTCTGGAACAGCACTGTCTGTTTGGATTCAGCCCCAAGTTTCTTTTCCTTTTCCTTCCTTCCCCTCTACTGCCTCTCTTTCTTTCTTCCTGTGCAGGGGATTGAAGCCAGTGCATGCTGGGCAAATGCTCTACCACTGAGCTGCATTTCTAACTCCTCAGCCCCAGGTTTCTGAGGCCTCTGTTCTTCCAGAAACAGAACCACCTGTGTCCTCAATGCCCTCCGCTCTCCAGCCTTGTCCTTGTGGATCCTGGCCTCCCACATCTGCCTGACCTTTCAGCCTCTCCTCTTCCCTCAATCCCTCCCTGCCTATGACATGTGCTAGTTCCTCCTGATTAGCAGGCTGCCTGTCCCAAAGCATCACCCAAGTTACAGCAACCTAAGTAACCAAGAAAAATGTAGGACCCAGATGGCAAAGAGCCCCTGCCTGGACTGGCCATAGACCAGCTAAAGATGTGAGCTGTGGATGGCAGGTCAAGGCCAGTGTGAACCAGGCTGGGCTTCCCCTGCTTGTTTTACAAAGGAAGTGCCCAGCAAACAGCAGCCTGAGGCTGCAACTCCTAGCCACAGACCACTGTTTCCATGAGGATCAGCCTCTTGTCTAGCTCATGAATCCGATCATTCTTCATCTCGATGACAAAGTGCAAGCTCTCCAGCTCCTGCTCCCAGAACTGGCTGGGACTCCCATAATCCTAGATAGGGACATAGAATGACCTCATCAGACCATCAGGTAGAGAAGGGCATGTACTACCTCCCTCCTTCCCATCCTGCCACCAGCTCACTGATTGACTTTCTTAAGTCCCATCCCTCTCTTGGCCTGTGGTTATGGGTCAATATGTTTCATCTCATTTGACTCTAATAGCACCCTTTGAGGCTTGTGTAGTTCAAGTAGGTTGAGTTGTCTGTGCTAAGTGTTGGGTTTCCTATGTCTACCTGGTTCTGTCTGGATCCATAAGCTGTGTCCTTTACTGAACCATATACCTTTCTCTGAGCTTCTCAGTGAAAGGGGGGGACCCTCTTGCTTCCAGGCCCTTGTGAAAGTGAGAATGTCAGGTCTGAGCCTTGCCCTTGAAGATGGGCTCACCTGTCCTGTTGTCCAATCCTAATCTCCCTGGAGAATCAAGAAGGAAAGGCCCCCAGGTGTATTATACCTACCTGAATGTATTTCTTATAGTTTCGCCTCAGAATGGACTCTTCTACCCTTTTCATCTTGGCCTGAAAGACCTCCAGTTGTGAGGTCAGTCCTACTACAGTCTCCTGGAGAAAGGAGCAGGAAGGAGGTGATCAAAGTTGGGCTCATGAAAGTGGATGTCACCAGACCCCAGAGAAAGAAAAGTTTGGGGTTCTTTGGCCTAACCTATACAATGATGCAGGTGCAACCTTCTTCAACCACTGCCTGAAATATCCCACCCCCACCTCTTGCTATATAGCCTTTTGTGGCTCCACAAACCCTTGGGACAAAGAACAGTGAGCCTGGCATTCAAAGCCCATCCAAACCAGGCTCAATTAGTTTTTCCAGCCTTATTGATCTCTGCTTTTCCTGTGGCCAAACATCATATCATTCCTTCAACCACAAGGGATATTCTTATCTCCAGTTTTCCCTTGCTAAGAATTTCTTCCCCCCAGACTTTGACCACTGCCTTCAGCATAGAATAGCCTCCTAATATGGCTTATAGGCTCCTACCTCCTGGCCTTCTCCTTCCTCTTCAGCCTCAGCCTTTCTCCCAAACTCTACACCCCAGGCATTCTGCACTTCCTACAATTCCTCAGGTGTTCCACACTCTCTCTCCCTTTTCCTCTGTGCTTTTTGAAAAAAATTGCTTTATTCTACGTAAGGCACACTCACTTCTTATCTTTCTTTACTGAAGAATTCTAACCTATCTTTCAGGTTCCAGCTAAGATCTCATTTTCTCTAAGAAATCTTCCCTAAGCAGTCAGTGAGTATCTTCTTTGAAGATTTCACAGGTCCCTGGGCATCTACCAGAGCTCTACTCAAACCGTAGCCCATTCAGTCGCCAAGATC